>NC_090317.1:78401324-79026324 GCF_039906515.1 Pseudorca crassidens | reverse complement strand
ATGTCCTTACAATGAAGCAGAAAACACCAGAAGTCCATGGGTTACACCCTTTTTTTTTTCAAAAGTAACTTTTTAAAAGAAGCATAAGAACAGAGGGTGGTTTGGAAGAGTAAATAATTGGACTATATGGTTTAATGTTATTAGGCTTAAAGAAACAGTCATATAAATATGATATTTTGTCTATGGGGAAATCTAGATTATAAACTGAATCTGTTTTTCCCCTTTTGATCTATTCATTCACTTAATGTTTATTTATTGAATATCTGCTATGTACTCAGCTCTGTTTTAGGCACGGGGGAAATAGTGATGGACAGAACAAAGTTCCTACACTCAGTGGAGTTTGCATTCTAGAGGATGATGCAGGCAGTGAAAACAAATAATATATAATATATAACATCAGAGTAATAAGGACTGTGAGGTTGATAAACCAAGATAAATAAGGAGATAAAGAATACTAAATGATACTGTTTTAAATAACACTGGTCAGGGAAGGTGCGAGACATGAATGAAGCAGGACATGTGAATATCAAGAAGAAGAGCATTTCAGGCAGAGAGAACAGAATTGCAAAGGCCCTGATGTGGGAGCTTGTTTGACATGTTCAAGAAACAGCAAGGAGACCAGTGTAATGTGTGTATGTGTGTGCGTGTGTACACACGTGTACATATACACATTTTTGAAATAATTTTAGATGCATAGGAAGTTGCAATAAATGTAAAAGGAGACCCTGTGTACCCTTCACCCAGCCTCCCCCAGTGCTATGGTACATAATTATAGTACAATATCAAAACCCAGAAAACTGACATTGATCTTATTCATATTTCCCCACTTATATAAGCACTTGTGTGTGTATGTGTATGTGCAGCTTAATGTAATCACTGCCACATCAAAATACTTAACTGTAGCATCACAAGGCTCTCTCATTCTAACCCTTTATAAAGCCACACTCACCTGCTTTGCCCTTTTCCCTAACCCTGACCTCTAATCTTTTCTCTATCTCTATAATTATGTTATTTCATGAATGTGGTATAATGTTCCTTTTTATTCCTACTAATTTTCCTTGCTCTGATGTCTACTTTATGCAAAAGTGCTTTCTTAAATAGTCATGCTTCAATAGTATACCTTTTTTTCCCATCCATTTACTTTCAACCTACACACATCTTTGTTTGAAGTGAATTTCTTGCAGACAGCATATACTGAACCATGTTTTTTTTTTTTAATCCACTTTGCCAATCTCTGTATTTTAATTGGTGAATTTAAGTTTTTTATATGTTAAAATAATTATTGATATGTTAGGACTACTTCTTCAATTTTTAAAAATTGTGGTAAGATACACATAACATGAGATCTACCCTCCCAACAAAATTTTAAGAGTTCAGTATTATACAGGCTATCTCTAGAACTTTCTCATCTTGTATGACTGAAACTCTGTACTCATTTAACAGTAACTCCCTATTTTCCTCTGTACTCATTTAACAGTAACTCCCTATTTTCCCCACCATGGTGGGAGCTGTTGGCAACCACCATTCTACTTTTTGTTTCTGTGAGTCTGACTACTTTGGACTACTTTAGATACCCTATATAGGTAGAAACATGCACTATTTGTCTTTCTGTGATTGGTTTATTTCATTTAGCATAATGTCCTTAAGATTTGTCAATGTTGTAGCACATAACAGGGTTTCCTTATTTTTTAAGGCCAAATAATATTCCATTGTATGTATTTACCATATTTTCTTTATCTGTGTATTCATCAATGGACATTTAGGTTGTTGCCACCTCTTGAATATTGTAAATAATGCAGCAGTGAACATGGGAGTGCAAATATCTCTTAGTGATCCCATTTTCACTACTTTTGGACAAATACCCGGAAGTGGGATTGTTAGATCATATGGTAGTATTCAAAAAAAGTTTTAGGGAACCTCCATGCTGTTTTCCTTAGTAACTGCACTGTTTTACATTCCCATCAACATGGTACAAGGGTTCTAAACATTCTCTCCAACAATTGTTATTTTCCTTTTTTTTTCTTTTATTATAATGGCCATCCAAACAGGTGTGAGGTAATATCTTCATGTGGTTTTGGTTTGCATTTCCTTGATAATTAGCAATGCTTGACCATCTTTTCATATACATCTTGGCCACTTGTATGTCTTCTTTGGGAAAAATGTTTATTCAGGTCATTTCTTTGTTTTTTAATTAAGATTAATTGATGGATTGATTACTATTGAGTTGTAGGAGTTTTTTATGTATTTTGGAAATTAACCCCTTATCAGAAATATGTCTTGCAAATATTTTCTCCCATTCCATATGTTGATTTTTCACTCTGTTGATCATCTGTTTTTCTGTGAATCTGCTTTTTAGTTTGACATACTCCCATTTGTCTATTTTTGCTTTTGTTGCCCTGTACTTTTGGTGTCATATCCAAGAAATCATTTATAAGATCAATATTATGAAGCTTTTCCTCTATGTTTCCTTTTAGGAGTTTTATGGTTTCAGGTCTTACATTTAAGTCTTTAATCCATTTTGAGTTGATTTTTGTGTATGATATGTGATAAGTGTCCAGTTTCATTCTTTTGAATGTGGACACTAAGTTTTCCAATATCATTTACTGAAGAGACTGTCCTTTCCCCATTGTGTGTTCTGACTACCCTGTTAAAGACGGTTGACTGTATATAGGTGAGTTTGTTCCTGGGCTCTTTGTACTCTTACATAGGTCTATATGTTTGTCTTTATGCTATACTGTTTTAATTAGTGTAGCTTTGTAATATGTTTTGAATACAGGAAATATGAGGCCTTCAATTTTGTTCTGTTTGCCGTAAAAATGCCCTGGGATTTTGATAGGGATTGTATTCAATCTGTAGATTGCTTTGGGTAGTGTGGACATTTAAACTATATTAAGCCTTCCAATCCATGAACATGAGATGTCTTTCCAATTATTTATGTAATCTTTAATTTCTGCCAGCAATGTTTTTTGTTTTCAGTGTACAAGTCTTATGCTCCTTGATTAAATTTTTCCTAATTATTTTATTCTTTTTGATGCTGTTGTAATTGCAATTATGTTCTTAATTTTCTATCAGATTGTTCATTGTTAGTGTATGGAAATACAGCTGATTTTTTAATGTTGATTTTGTGTCCTGAACTGATTTTGATGGCTTTTAAATTTCTTTTACTTGCCTAATTGATCTAGCTAGCAGTAGTCTTCAATACTATGTTGAATTTACGTGGTGAACGCGGGCATCCTTGCCTTGTTCCTAAACTTAGAAAAAAAGCTTTCAGTTTTTTTACTCTTGAGTGTGATGTTACTGTGGGATTTTTATATACAACCTTTATTATGTTGAGGTAATTTCCTTCCATTCCTAATTTGTTGAGTATTTTTATAATAAAAGAGTGTTGAAATTTGTCAAATGCTTTTTCTGCATCTATGAGATAATCATATTTTTTCCTTTGTTCTGTTAATGTGATATATCACATTGATTTTCCTCTGTTGAACTATCCTTGAATCCCAGGGATAAATTCCACTTGTTTATGGTGTATGATCCTTTTAATGTTCTATTGAATTCAGTTTGCTAATACTTTGTTTAGGATTTTTGCATCTGTATTCATCAGGGATATTGGTTTTCTTTCTTCTAGTATCTTTTTACGCCTGTGGTATCTAGTATCTAGTATCTATCTAGTATCTTCTAGTATCTTTTTACGCCTGTGGTATCATGGTAATGCTGGCCTCATAAATTGTGTTTGCAAGTGTTTCCTCCATTTTGATTTTTTGAAAGAGAAAAGAACTGGTGTTCTTCTTTAATGTTTGGTAGAGTTCATCCATGAAACCATCTGGTCCTAAGCTTTTCATTGTTGGAACATTTTTGATTACTCATTTACTCTCCTTGCTAGTTATAGGTCTGTTCAGATTATCAATATATTCCTGATTTAGTCTTGGTAGGTTGTATGTTTTTAGCAATTTATCCATTTCTTCCAGGTTATCCAGTTTGTTGGCATGTTATTATTTATAATAGTCCGCTGTGATCTCTTGTAATACTTTTAATTTATGTGATATCAGTTTTGGTTGTAATGTCACCTCTTGAATTTCTTTTTTTATTTATTTGATTCTTCTTTCTATTTTCCTTAGTTACTCTAGCTGAAGGTTTTAAAATTTTGTTTTCATTTCAAAAGAACCAACTCTTAATTTTTTTCTATTCTCTGTTTCATTTATTTCTGCTTTGATATTTATTATTTACTTCCTTCTTCTAACTTTGGGCATAGTTTGCTCTTTTTATGGTTCCATGAGATGTAAAGTTATGCCGATTATTTGAAATCTTTCTTCTTTTTTAGTGTCGGTGAATACTGGTATAAAATTCTCTCTTAGTACTGCTTTTACTGAATCTCACGTTTTACTATGTTGTGTTTTCATCTTCATTTGTCTTAAGATACTTTCTTATTTCCCTTTTTTCACTCTTAAAACCATCTTAAGTTTGTTTTTTAATTGAAATATAATTGGCATATAACACTGTGTAAGTTTCAGTTGTACAACATGTTGATTTGATAGATTTATATGTTCAATATGATTATTACCATAGCGTTAGCTAACACCTATATCATGTCACATAATTACCATTTTTGTGTGTGTGTGTGGTGGGAACAATTAAGATCTAGTCTCTTAGAAACCTTGAAGTTTATAATATAATATTGTTGATTATAATCACTATGCTATATATTGGCACTCTAGGACTTATTTATTCACTTGTTCCCAGTTTGTACCCTTAATAAATGTTTCCCCAACTTGCCTACTGCTAGCCTCTGGGAACCATGATTCTACTCTGTTTCTATGAGGTGGCTTCTTTAGATTCTACATGTAGGTGATATCATACAGTATTTGTCTTTCTCTGTCTGACTTATCTCACTTAGCATAATGTCCTCAATGTCCATTCATGTTGCTGCAAGTGGCAGGATTTCCTCCTTTCTCATGGCTGAATAATGTTTCAATGTATGTGTGTGTGTGTGTGTGTGAGTATATGTGTGTATGTATTGATATATATTTATATTTATAGCTTCTATATCCAGTAACCTGTTAACAGATACTTAGGTTGTCTCCATATCTTGTCTATTGTGAATAATGCTGTAGTAAACATAGGAGTGCATATATTTCTTTAACATCTTGTTTTCATTTCCTTTGGATATATACTCATTAGTGGACTTGAAATGGTAGTGCGATTTTTAATTTTTTGAGAAATCTCCATATTACTTTCCATAGTAGCTGAAATAAATTATGTTCCTACCAACAGTGTACAAAGGTGCCCTTTTTACCATATCCTCACCAACACATCTCTTATCTTCTTGATGGTAACCATTCTATTAGGTGTGAGGTGATATCTCATGGTTTGGATTTGCATTTCCCTGATGACTAGTGATGTTGAACATCTTTTCTTGTACCTGTTAGCCATTTGTATGTCTTCTTTGGAAAAATGTCCATTTAGTTCCTTTGCTCATTTTGTATTGTATTTTTCTACACTGAGTTGTATGAATTATTTATATACTTTAGATGTTAACTCCTTATTTGGTATATGCTTTGTAAATATTTTCTCCCACTCCATAGGTTGCCTTTTCATTTTTTTGATTGTTACTTTTGTTGTGTAGCTTTTATATTTGATGTAGTTCTATTTGTTGATTTCTGCTTTTGTTGCTTGTGCTTTTGGTGTAATACCAAAAAACATTGCCCAGTCCAATGTTAAGGAGTTTCTTTCCTATGTTTTCTTCTAAGAGTTTTATGGTATCAGGTCTTATGTTTAAATTTTTATCCCATTTCGAGTTAATTTTTGTGAGTGGTGTAAGATAGGGATCCAGTTTAATTTTTCTGCATCTGATTATCCAGTGTTCCTAATACCATTTGTTGAAGAGACCATCCTTTCGTCATTGAGTGTTCTTGGCACCCTTGTCAAATATTGGTTGAACATATATGTGGGGTTTATTTCTGGGCTCTCAATTGTATTCAGTTGCTCTGTGTGTCTATTTTATGCCAGTCAGTCCCATACTGTTTTGATTATTATAACTTTGTAGTATAGTTTGAAATCAGGAAGTGTGATGATTCCAACTTTGTTCTTTTTTCTTATGATTGCTTTGGCTATTTGGAGTCTTGTGGTTCCATGCAAATTTTACGATTGTTTATATTTTCTTTCTGGTTAAAAAATGCCATTGGAATTTTGATAAGGATTCCATTTAATCTACAGAAAGCTTTGGATAGTTGGGCATTTTAATGATATTAATTCTTCGGATCCATGAACACAGGATGTCTTTCCATTTGGTTGTGTCTTTTCAATTGTTTTCATCAAGGACTTGTAATTTTCATTGTGCAGATATCTTCTAAAGACAGTTGACCCTTGAACAACATGTGTTTGAATTGTGCTGGTCCACTTATACATGGATTTTTTTTCAATAGTAAATACTACAGTATTACATAATCCACAATTGGTTGAATCTGTGGATGTGTAATGGGGGGTACAGGGAAACCACATACATGGAGGGCATATAAGTTATATGCAGATTTTTGGCTGCACAGAGCATCAGCTCCCCAACCCCCACTTTGTTCAAGGGTCAACTGTATTTTATTGTTTTTGATGATGTTGTGAATGGCTTAGTTATGTTTTTTCCAGATGTTTTGTTGTTAAAGAAAAAAAACTGATTTCTGTATGTTGATTTTATATCCTGCAACTTTACTGAGTTTGTTGATTAGTTCCAATATTTTTATGGTTGACTCATTAGACTTTTTCTTAGTATCAGATCATATCATCTGCAGATAATGACAATTTTCCTTTTTCCTTTCCAATTTGGATGTTTATTATTTATTTATTTTTCTATTTATTTATTTATTTTTGTCTTGCTAAATTGCTCTCTAGTGAGGACTGACAGTACTATGTTGAATAAGAGTGGTCTGAGTGGGAATCCTTGGCTTTTTCCTGATCTTAGAGGAAAAGCTTTCAAATTTTCACTGTTGAGTATAATGTTAGCTGTGGGTTTGTCATATGGCCTTTATTGTATTGAAGTATGTTCCTTCTATACCCAATTCATTGAGGGTTTTAGTTTTGCACACATATTGTATATTGAAAAATGCTTTTTCTGCATCTTCAGGGATAATCATATATTTTTTTCTTTTCTGCTAATATGGTGTATCACCTTTATTGCTTTGCATATTGAACCATCCTTGCATTACAGGGATAAATCCCACTTGCTTATGATGTATAATCCTTTTAATGTATTGTTGACATCAGTTTGCTAATACTTTGTTTAGAATTGTTGTGTCTGTATTCATCAGGGATATTGGTCTATAGTTTTATTTACATGTAGACTCCTAATCTAGCTTTGGTATCAGGGTAATGCTGGCCTTGTAAAATGAATTTAAAAGTGTTCCTTCCTCTTCAATTTTTTGGAAGAGTCTGAGAAGGATTGGTATTAATTTTTCTTTTAACATTTGGTAGAATTAACCAATGAAACCATCTGGTCCTGGGGTTTTCTATGCTGGGCAGCTTTTGATTACTGATTCAGTCTCCTTAATAATTATTGGTCTGATTACATTATCTGTTTCCTCCTGAGTCAATCTTGGTAGGTTGTATATTTGGGGAAATTTATTTGTTTCTTATATGTTATCTAATTGTTTGGCATATACTGTTCCTAGTAGTCTCTTATGATCCTATGTATTTCTTTTTTTTAACATCTTTATTGGAGTATAATTGTTTTCCAATGTTGTGTTAGTTTCTGCTGTATAACAAAGTGAATCAGCTATACATATACATATATCCCCATATCCCCCCGCGCCTGCATCTCCCTCCCAACCTCCGCATCCCACCCCTCTAGGTGGTCACAAAGTACCGAGCTGATCTCCCTGTGCTATGCAGCTGCTTCCCACTAGCTATCTATTTTACATTTGGTAAGGTATATATGTCAGTGCTACTCTCTCACTTCAACCCAGTTTACCTTCCCCCTCCCCATGTCCTCAAGTCCATTCTCTACATCTGTGTCTTTATTCCTGTCTTGCCCCTAGGTTCTTCAGATCCATTTTTTTGATTCTATATATATGTTTTAGCATACAGTATTTGTTTTTCTCTTTCTGAATTAACTCACTCTTTATGGCAGTATCTAGGTCCATCCAACTCACTAAAAATGACTCAATTTCATTTTCTTTTATGGCTGAGTAATATTCCATTGTATATATGTGCCACATCTTCTTTATCCATTCATCTGTTGATGGACATTTAGGTTCCTTCCATTTCCTATGTATTCTAAATACAGCTGCCATGAACATTGTGGTATATGACTCTTTTTTAATTATGATTTTCTCAGGGTATATGCCAAAGAGTGGGATTGCTGAGTCATATGGTAGCTCTATTTTTAGTATTTTAAGGAACCTCCATACTGTTCTCTATAGTGGCTGTATCAATATACATTCCCACCAACAGTGCAAGAGGGTTCCCTTTTCTCCACACCCTCTCCAGAAATTATTGTTTGTAGATTTTTTGATGATGGCCATTTTGAACAGTGTGAGATGATATCTCATTGTAGTTTTGATTTTCATTTCTCTAATGATTAGTGATGTTGATCATCCTTTTATATGTTTGTTGGCCAGCTGTATATCTTCTTTGGAGAAATGTATATTTAGGGCTTCTGCCCATTTTTGGATTGGGTGGTTTGTTTTTTGGATATTGAGCTGCATGAGCTGTTTTTATACTTTGGAGATTAATCCATTTTCAGTTGCTTCATTTGCAAATATTTTCTCCCATTCTGAGGATTCTCTTTTCATATTGTTTATGGTTTCTTTTGCTCTGCAAAAGCTTTTAAGTTTCATTAGGTCCCATTTGTTTATTTTTGTTTTTATTTCCATTTCTCAAGGTGGTGGGTCAGAAAGGATCTTGCTGTCACTTATGTCTAAGAGTGTTCTTCCTATGTTTTCCTCTAAGAGTTTTATGGTGTCTGGCCTTCCATTTAGGTCTTTAAACAATTTTGAGTTTATTTCTTGTATGGTGTTAGGGAGTGTTGTGATTTCATTCTTTTACACGTAACTCTCCAGTTTTCCCAGCACCACTTATTGAGGAGAGTCTTTTCTCCATTGCATATTCTTGCCTACTTTATCAAAGATAAGGTAACCATATGGCATTGGTTTACCTCTGGGCTTTCTATTCTGTTCCAATGATCTATATTGCTGTTTTTGTTCCAGTACCATACTGTCTTGATTACTGTAGCTTTGTAGTACAGTCGGAAGTAAGGGAGCCTGATTCCTCCAGCTCCGTTTTTCTTTCTCAAGATTGCTTTGGCTATTCAGGGTCTTTTGTGTTTCCAAACAAATTGTGAAATTTTTTGTTCTGGTTCTGCAAAAAATGCCAGTGGTAGTTTGATAGGGATTGCATTGAATCTGTAGATTGCTTTGGTTAATATAGCCATGTTTACAATGTTGATTCTTCTAATGCAAGAACATGGTATAATCTCCATCTGTTCGTATCTTTTTTTTTTTTTTTTTGCGATACACGGGCCTCTCACTGTTGTGACCTCTCCCATTGCGGAGCACAAGCTCCGGACACACAGGCTCAGCGGCCATGGCTCATGGGCCCAGCTGCTCCGCGACATGTGGGATCTTCCCGGACCGGGGCACAAACCAGTGTCCCCTGCATTGGCAGGCGGACTCTCAACCACTGTGCCAACAGGGAAGCCCTGTTCGTATCATTTTTAATTTCTTGCATCAGTGTCTTATAATTTTCTGCAAACAGGTCTTTTGTCTCCTTAGGTAGGTTTTTTCCTAGGTATTATATTCTTTTTGTTGCATGGTAAATGGGAGTGTGTCCTTAATATTTCTTTCAGAGTTTTCATCATTAGTGTATAGGAATGCAAGAGATTTATGTACATTAATTTTGTATCCTGCTACTCTACCAGATTCATTGATTAGCTCTAGTAGTTTTCTGGTAGCATCTTTAGGATTCTCTACATATAGTATCATGTCATCTGCAAACAGTGACAGATTTACTTCTTCTTTTCCGATTTGGATTCCTTGTATTTCCTTTTCTTCTCTGATTGCTGTGGCTAAAACATCCAAAACTATGTTGATAAATAGCGGTTAGAGTGGGCAACCTTGTCTTGTTCCTGATTGTAGAGGAAATGCTTTCAGTTTTTCACCCTTGAGAATGAAGTTGGCTGCGGGTTTGCCATATATGGCCTTTATTATGTTGACATACGTTTCCTCTGTGCCTTCTTTGTGGAGGGATTTATCATAAATGGGTGTTGAATTTTGTCAAAAGGTTTTTCTGAATCTATTGAGATGATCATATGGTGTTTATTATTCCATTTGTTAATATGGTATATCACATTGATTGATTTGCGTATATTGAAGAATCCTTGCATTCCTGGGATAAACCACACTTGATCATGGTGTATGATCATTTTAATGTTCTGCTGGATTCTGTTTCCTAGTATTTTGAGGATTTTTGTATCAACGTTCATCAGTGATACTTGCCTCCAGTTTTCTTTTCTTGTGACATCTTTGTCTGGTTTTGCTATCAGGGTTATGGTGGCCTCATAGAATGAGTTTGGGAGTGTTTCTCCCTCTGCTATATTTTGGAAGAGTTTCAGAAGGATAGGTGTTAGCTCTTCTCTAAATGTTTGATAGAATTCGCCTGAGAAGCCATCTAGACCTGGGCTTTTGTTTGCTGGAAGATTTTCATCACATTTTCAATTTCAGTGCTTGTGATTGGTCTGTTTATATTTTCTATTTCTTCCTGGTTCAGTCTCAGAAGGTTGTGCTTTTCTAAGAATTTGTCCATTTCTTCCTGGTTGTCCATTTATTGGCATAGCGTTGCTTGTAGTAATCTCTCATGATCCTTTGTATTTCTGCAGTGTCAGTTGTTACTTCTCCTTTTTCATTTCTAATTATATTGATTTGAGTCATCTCCCTTTTTTCTTGATGAGTCTGGCTATCAATTTTGTTTATCTTCTCAAAGAACCAGCTTTTAGTTTCATTGATCTTTGCTATCATTTCCTTCATTTCTTTTATTTCTGATCTGATCTTTATGATATCTTTCCTTCTGCTAACTTTGGGGTTCTTTTGTTCTTCTTTATCTAATTGCTTTTGGTGTAAGGTTAGGTTGTTCATTTGAGATGTTTCTTGTTTCTTAAGGTAGGATTGTATTGCTGTAAACTTCTCTGTTAGAACTGCTTTTCCTGCATCCCATAGGATTTGGGTCATCGTGTTTTCATTATTTGTTTCTAGGTATTTTTTGATTTCCTCTTTGATTTCTTCAGTGATCTCTTGGTTATCAACTAGTGTATTGTTTAGCTTCCATGTGTTTGTATTTTTTACAGATCTTTCCTGTAATTGATATCTAGTCTCATAGCGTTGTGGTCAGAAAAGATACTTGATATGATTGCAATTTTCTTAAATTTACAAGGCTTGATTTTTGACCCAAGATATGATCTATCCTGGAGAATCTTCCATGAGCACTTGAGAAGAAAGTGTATTCTGTTGTTTTTGGATGGAATGTCCTATAAATATCAGTTAAAACCATCTTGTTTAATGTATTATTTAAAGCTTGTGTTTCTTTATTTATTTTCATTTTGGATGATCTGTTCATTGGTGAAAGTTGGGTGTTAGAATCCCCTACTAGGATTGTGTTACTGTCGGTTTCCCCTTTTATGGCTGTTAGCATTTTCCTTATGTATTGAGGTGCTTCTTTGTTGGGTGCATACATATTTACAATTGTTATATCTTCTTCTTGGATCGATCCCTTGAGCATTATGTAGTGTTCTTCTTTGTCTCTTGTAATAGTCTTTATCTTAAAGTCTATTTTGTCTGATATGAGAATTGCTACTCCAGCTTTCTTTTGGTTTCCATTTGCATGGAATATCTTTTTCCATCCCATCATTTTCCGTTTGTATGTGTCCCTGTGTCTGAGGTGGGTCTCTTGTAGACAGCATATATATGGGTCATGTTTTTGTATCCATTCAGCCAGTCTATATCTTTTGGTTGGAGCATTTAATCCATTTACATTTAAGGTAATTATCAATATGTATGTTCCTATTCCCATTTTCTTAATTATTTTGGGCTTGTTATTGTAGGTCTTTTCCTTCTCTTGTGTTTCCTGCCTAGAGGAGTTTCTTTAGCGTTTGTTGTAAAGCTGGCTTGGTGGTGCTGAATTCTCTTAGCTTTTGCTTGTCTGTAAATGTTCTAATTTCTCTGTCAAATCTGAATGAGGTTCTTGCTGGGTAGAGTAATCTTGGTTGTAGGTTTTTCTCCTTCATCACTTTAAATATGTCCTGCCTCTCCCTTCTGTTTTGCAGATTTTCTGTTGTAAGATCAGCTGTTAACCTTATGGGGATTTCCTTGTGTGTCTTTTGATGTTTTTCCCTTGCTGCTTTTAATATGTTTTCTTTGTATTTAATTTTGATAGTTTGATTAATATGTGTCTTGGCGTGTTTCTCCTTGGACTTATCTTGTATGGGACTCTCTGCGCTTTCTGGACTTGATTAACCATTTCCTTTTCCATATTAGGGAATTTTTCAGCAATAATCTCTTAAAATATTTTCTCAGTCCCTTTCTTTTTCTCTTCTTCTGGGACCCCTATAATTTGAATGTTGGTGTGTTTAATGTTGTCCCAGAGGTCTCTGAAACTGTCCTCAGTTTTTTTCATTCTTTTTTCTTTATTCTGCTCTGCACTAGTTATTTCCACTATTTTATATTCCACGTCACTTATCCGTTCTTCTGCCTCAGTTATTCTGCTCTTGATTACTTCTAGATTAATTTTAATTTCATTTATTGTGTTTTTCATCACAGTTTGTTTCCTCTTTAGTTCTTCTAGGTCTTGGTTAAACGTTTCTTGTATTTTCTCCATTCTATTTCCAAGATTTTGGATCATCTTTACTATCATTATCCTGAACTCTTTTTCAGGTAGACTGGCCATTTCCTCTTCATTTGTTAGGTCTGATGAGTTTTTCCCTTGCTCCTTCATCTTCTGTGTGTTTCTCTATCTTCTCATTTTGTTTAACTTACTGTGTTTTGCGGTCTCCTTTTCCCACACTGCAGGTTCGTAGTTCCCATTGTTTTTGGTGTATCCCCAGTGGCTAAGTTTTGTTCAGTGGGTTGTGTAGGCTTCCTGGTTGAGGGGAATAGTGCCTGTGTTATGGTGGATGAGGCTGTATCTTGTCTTCTGGTGGGCAGGTCCACATCTGGTAGTGTGTTTTGGGGTGTCTGTGGCCTTATTATGATTTTAGGTAGCCTCTCTGCTAATGGATGTGTTTGTGTTCCTGTCTTGGTAGTTGTTTGGCATAGGGTGTCCAGCACTGTAGCTTGCTGGTCATTGAGTGCAGCTGGGTCTTGGACTTGAGATGGAGATCCCTGGGAGATTTTTTTCTGCTTGATGTTACATGTAGCTGGGAGGTCTCTTGTGGACCAGTGTCCTGAACTTGGCTCTCCCATCTCAGCAGCACTGCCCTGACCCCTAGCTGGAGCACCAAGAGCCTGTCATCTACATGGCTCAGAATAAAATGGAGAAAAGAAAGAAAGAAAGAATGAAAGAAAGAGGAAGATAAAATAAAGTAAAAGAAAAGTTATTAAAATAAAAATAATTATTTTAAAACAATTTTTAAAAGTAATAAAAAATAAATAAAGAAAGAAAAGAGCAACCAAACCGAAACACAGATCCACCAATGATAACAAGTGCTAAAAAACTATACTAAAAACAAACAAACAAACAAAAAATGGACATAGAGAACCCTAGGACAAATGGTGAAAGCAAAGCTATACAGACAAAATCACAAACAGAAGCATACACAGACACACTCACAAAACGAGAAAAAGGGAAAAATATATATACATCATTCCTCCCAAAGTCCACCTCCTCAATTTGGGTGATTCATTGTCAACTCAGGTGTTCCACAGATGCAGGGTACATCAAGTTGATTGTGGAGATTTAATCTGCTGCTCCTGATTCTGCTGGGAGACATTTCCCTTTCTCTTCTTTTTTCGCACAGCTCCTGGGGCTCAGCTTGGGATTTGGACCTGCCTCTGCATGTAGGTCACGTGAGGGCATCTGTTCTTCATTGAGACAGGACAGGGTTAAAGGAGCAGCTGATTCAGGGGCTCTGGCTCACTCAGGCCAGGGTGAGGGAGGGGCACGGGATGTGGGGCAAGCCTGCGGCAGCAGAGGCAGACGTGACGTTGCACCACCCTGAGGCGTGCTGTGTGTTCTCCCGGGGAAGTTGTCCCTGGATCACAGGACCCTGGCAGTGGCGGGCTGCACATGCTCCCAGGAGGGGAGGTGTGGATATTGACCTGTGCTTGCACACAGGCTTCTTGGTGGCTGCAGCAGTAGCCTTAGCATCTCATGCCCGTCTCTGGGGTCCATGCTGATAGCCGTGGCTTGCGCCCGTCTCTGGAGCTCTTTTAAGCAGAGCTCTTAATCCCGTCTCCTCACACAGCCGGAAACAAAGAGGCAAGAAAAAGTCTCTCGCCTCTTCAGCTGCTCCAGACTTTTTCCCAGACTCCCTCCTGGCTAGCTGTGGTGCACTAGCCCCTTCAGGCTGTGTTCACGCAGCCAACCTCATTCTCTCCCTGGGATCCTATGGTAGTTGGAGCCTGAGTTCCCAGCCCCCACTCTTCCCAGAGGGTAAGCAGACAAGCCTCTCGGGCTGGTGAGTGCTGGTCAGCACCGATCCTCTGTGTGGGAATCCCTCCACTTTGCCCTCCACACCCCTGTGTTGCGCTCTCCTCTGTGGCTCTGAAGTTTCCCCCTCCACCACCCCCAATCTCCGCCCATGAAGCGCCTTCCTAGTGTGTGGAAACCTTTCCTCCTTCACAGCTCCCTCCCACTGGTGCAGGTCCCATCCCTATTCTTTTGTTTCCCTTTTTTCTTTTTTTTTTTTGCTCTACCCAGTTACGTGGGAGAGTTTCTTGCCTTTTGGGAGGTCTGAGTTCTTCTGCCAGCGTTCAGTAGGTTTTCTGTAGGAGTTGTTCCACATGTAGATGTATTTCTGATGTATTTGTGGGGAGGAAGGTGATCTCCACATCTTACTCTTCCGCCATCTTGAAGCTCCTCTGAATGTTCTTAATGGCATCTAGAATCGTGAATCCTTTCCAGAGGGCTTTCAATTTGCATTTCTTAGTTCCATCAGAGGAATCGCTATTTATGGCAGCTATAGCCTTATGAAATGTATTTCTTACATAACAAGACTTGAAAGTTGAAATCACTCTTTAATCCTCAGGCTGCAGAAGAGATATTGTGTTAGCAGGCATGAAAACAATGTAAATCTCATTGTACATCTCCAGCAGAGCTCTTGGGTGACCAGGTGCATTGTCAATGAGCAGGAATACTTTGAAAGGAATCTTTTCTCTGATTAGTATGTCTCAATATTGGGCTTAAAGTATTTAGTAAACCATATTGTAAACAGATGTGGTGTCATCCAGACTTCGTTGTTCTGTTTATAGAGCACAGGCAGAGTATATTTAGCATAATTCTTAAGGGCCCTAGGATTTTGGGTATGGTTTCAACTTAAAGTCACCAGCTGCATTACCCCTTACGACAGTCAGCCTGTTCTTTGAATCTTTGAAGTCAGGCATTGACATCTCCTATGTAGCTATGAAAGTCCTAGATGACATCTTCCAATATAGAGCTGTTTTGTCTACATTGAAAATCTGTTGCTTAGGGTAGGTAACCACCTTCATTCAGTATTTTAGCTAGATCTTCTGGGTAACTTGCTGCAGCTTCTCCATCAGCACTTGCAGCTTCACCTTGCATTTTGATGTTATGTAGATGACTTCTTTCCTTAAACCTCATGAACCTCTGCCAGCCTCAAATTTTTCTTCTGCAGCTTCCTTACCTCTCTCAGCATTCATAGAATTTTAGAGAGTTAGGGCGTTGTGCTGGATTAGGCTGTGGCTTAAGGAAGCTTTCTCCACATCAACAATAAGGTTATTTCACGTATCCATGTGTTTACTGGAGTAGCATTTTTTAATTTGCTTCAAGAATTTTTCCTTCACATTCACAACTCAGCTAACTGTTTGTCACAAAAGGCCTAGCTTTTGGCCTATCTCAGTTTTCAACATGCCTTCCTCACTAAGCTTAATCATTTCTAGCTTTTGATTTATATTGAGAGATGTGCAAGTCTTCCTTTCACTTAGAGGCCATTGTAGGGTTATTAATTGGCCTAATTTAATTATTGGTATGTCTCAAGGAAGAGGGAGGCATGAGGAGAGGAAGAGAAATGGAGGAACAGCTGGATGGTAGAGCAGTCAGAACACACACAACATTTACCAGTTAACTTCTCTGCCTTATGTGGGTGCAGTTTGTAGTGCTCCAAAACAATTACAATAGAAACAATCAAAGATCACTAATCACAGATCACTATAAAAAATACAGTAATCATGAAAAACTTTGAAATATTGCAAGAATTACCAAAATGTGGCACAGAGAAACAAAGTGAGCAAATGCTGCTGGGAAAGTGACACCAATAGACCTGCTCAATGCAGGGTTGCCACAAACCTTCAGTTTGTAAAATACACAGTATCTGCAAAGTGCCATAAAGTGAAGCACAATAAAATGAGGTATGCCTGTATTCATTTTATGTATATGGATGTCCAGTTCTTTCCCCAGGTTTGGGAAGTTCTTGACTATTACTTTTTAAATACGTTTTCTGCTCCCTTCTTCCTCTCTTCTTAGGATTCTTGATTATTCTAATATTTGTTCTTTTACTGGAATCCAATATACCATGTAGGCTTTCCTTGGTCTTTTTCATTCTCTTTTTCTTTGTTCACCTCTAACTGGGTAAATTAAAAATTCCTATGCTCTAACTAACTTATTCAGGATTCCATTTGCTCTATTGTAGTGCAGATGCTCTCTATTGCATTTTTAATTTCACTTATTGTGTACTTCAGCAGCAGAATTTCTATATGGTTCTTTTATATGTTTCCCATTTCATTTTGATCAAGTATTTTTTCAAGACCTTGTTGAATTGTTTTTCTGAGTTTTCTTGTAGCTCATTTTTTTAAATTAAAAAAATATTATTATTTAACATCTTTATTGGCGTATAATTGCTTTACTATGGTCTGTTAGTTTCTGCTTTATAACAAAGTGAATCAGTTATACATATACATATGTTGCCATATCTCTTCCCTCTTGCATCTCCCTCCCTCCCACCCTCCCTATCCCACCCTCTAGGTGATCACAAACCACCGAGCGGATCTCCCTGTCCTATGCGGCTGCTTCCCACTAGCTATCTATTTTACGTTTGGTAGTGTATATATGTCCATGACACTCTCTCACTTTGTCACAGCTTACCCTTCCCCCTCCCCATATCCTCAACTCCATTCTCTAGTAGGTCTGTGTCTTTATTCCCGTCTTACCTCTAGGTTCTTCATGACCTTTATTTTTTCTTAGATTCCATATATATGTGTTAGCATACGGTATTTGATTTTCTCTTTCTGACTTACTTCACTCTGTATGACAGACTCTAGGTCCGTCTACCTCACTACAAATATCTCAATTTCATTTCTTTTTATGGCTGGGTAATATTCCATTGTATATATGTGCCACATCTTCTTTATCCATTCATCTGATGATGGACACTTAGGTTGCTTCCATGTCCTGGCTATTGTAAATAGAGCTGCAATGAACATTTTGGTACATGACTCATTTTGAATTACGGTTTTATCAGGGTATATGCCCAGTAGTGGGATTGCTGGGTCGTATGGTAGTTCTATTTTTAGTATTTTAAGGAACCTCCATACTGTTCTCTATAGTGGCTGTATCAATTTACATTCCCACCAAAAGTGCAAGAGTGTTCCCTTTTCTCCACACCCTCTCCAGCATTTACTGTTTCTAGATTTTTTGATGATGGCCATTCTGACCGAGTGAGATGATATCTCATTGTAGTTTTGATTTGCATTTCTCTACTGATTAATGATGTTGAGCATTCTTTCATGTGTTTGTTGGCAATCTGTATGTCTTCTTTGGAGAAATGTCTATTTAGGTTTTCTGCCCATTTTGGGATTGGGTTGTTTGTTTTTTTGTTATTGAGCTGCATAAGCTACTTGTAAATCTTGGAGATTAGTCCTTTGTCAGTTGCTTCATTTGCAAATATTTTCTCCCATTCTGAGGGTAGTCTTTTGGTCTTGTTTATGGTTTCCTTTGTTGTGCAAAAGCTTTTAAGTTTCATTAGGTCCCATTTGTTTATTTTTCGTTTTATTTCCATTTGTCTAGGAGGTGGGTCAAAAAGGATCTTGCTGTGATTTATGTCATAGAGTGTTCTGCCTATGTTTTCCTCTAAGAGTTTCATAGTGTCTGCCCTTATATTTAGGTCCTTAATCTATTTTGAGTTTATTGTTGTGTATGGTGTTAGGGAGAGTGCTAACTTCATTCTTTTACATGTAACTGTCCAGTTTTCCCAGCACCACTTATTGAAGAGGCTGTCTTTTCTCCACTTTTCTCCACTTGCCTCCTTTATCAAAGACAAGGTGACCGTATGTGCGTGGGTTTATCTCTGGGCTTTCTATCCTGTTCCATTGTTCTATATTTCTGGTTTTGTGCCAGTACCATACTGTCTTGATTACTGTAGCTTTGTAATATAGTCTAAAGTCAGGGATCCTGATTCCTCCAGCTCCGTTTTTCTTTCTCAAGTTTGCTTTGGCTATTCGGGGTCTTTGGTGTTTCCATACAAATTGTGAATTTTTTTGTTCTAGTTCTGTGAAAAATGCCAGTGGCAGTTTGATAGGGATTGCATTGAATCTGTAGATTGCTTTGGGTAGTAGAGTCATTTTCACAATGTTGATTCTTCCAATCCAAGAACATGGTATATCTCTCCATCTATTTCTATCACCTTTAATTTCTTTCATCAGTGTCATAATTTTCTGCATACAGTTCTTTTGTCTCCTTAAGTAGGTTTATTCCTAGATATTTTATTCTTTTTGTTGCAGTGGTAAATGGAAGTGTTTTCTTAATTTCACTTTCATATTTTTCATCATTAGTGTATAGGAATGCCAGAGATTTCTGTGTGCTAATTTTGTATCCTGTAACTTTACCAAATTCATTGATTAGCCCTAGTAGTTTTCTGGTAACATCTTTAGGATTCTCTATGTATAGTATCATGTCATCTGCAAACAGTGACAGCTTTACTTCTTCTTTTCCGATTTGGAATCCTTTTATTTCTTTTTCTTCTCCAATTGCTGTGGCTATATCTTCCAAAACTATGTTGAATAATAGTGGTGAGAGTGGGCAACCTTGTCTTGTTCCTGATCTTAGTGAAAATGGTTTCAGTTTTTCATCATTGAGGACGATGTCGGCTGTGGGTTTGTCATATATGGCCTTTATTATGTTGAGGAAAGTTCCCTCTATGCCTACTTTCTGCAGGGTTTTTATCATAAATCGGTGTTGAATTTTGTCGAAAGCTTTCTCTACATCTATTGAGATAATCATATAGTTTGTAGAATATTGAGTTTCTTAAAGAAGCAGCACTTTTGAATTCTTTATCAGCTAGATCACAAAATTTCATGCCTTTAACTCTGTTATTGGGGAATTATTATTTTCCTTTTGTGATGTTATATTTCCTTGAATTTTCACATTACTTGTACTTTTGTTTTGCTGCTTTTGCATTTAAAATAGAAGATATATCCTTAAATCTTTACTAGTTACCTTCAAGGTGCAGTATTCTGTTTGATGGTGGTGTTATTATCTTGGGTTTTCTCCCTCTTTGTATCAGTACACCTGCTCCACTCTTCTTGCGCCCTCTTGTGGCAGCATTCTTAAGTTTTATGTCTTCTCTGACTCTTACAACTCATCAGGCTGGCTACTGGAAACCTGTCTTTAATTTTCCAGAAAGTGACACTATACCTCAAGTTTGTGCTTTCTCCCTTGCCCATAGACTGGGGCCTGTTTTCTGTTGTGCTCCCTTGTTTTTTGGAGCTCTCTATCATGCACCACACATGGAGGCACACACAGGAATTGGCCTCAGAGTGGGAGGAGGTGTGGGTTTAGCACTCTGCATGTTGGGGGCCTGAGGATCCAGAAGAGAGATCCCTGGGTGTGGTACTCCCAAAGGCTCATGGGCGGGCTTGCTGCTGAGCTCCCTTTTATGCCCTTTGAAATTCTTATTTGCCTCTTTCCCAATATCCTTCCTCCCCCCCAGTCTCACCTCAGTACTTTGCGTGCTCTTGGAGGAAAATGAGTTTCACCAGCTGCATCCCACAAAACTGGGGAAGCCAGTCACTCTACTCACTGTTCTCCTTTTCCCCTGAGGGAGAAATCACTGCAGCCAGATAAATCAGCCCCATGCAGTATATCTTTGGTGGGGGGAACATTTTTTTTCCTCCAATGACATGCTAGAATCTCCCCTCAGGAAGGATGGACTTCTGCAAATTCTCTCTTGTGAGTGGGAATCTGTCCAGTTCAGCATCTCCAGGTTTTTACCTAAACATGGTGAGAGGAACCTGGGCAGGTTTGCTGTTTTCTGGCTCTGCAGGTTCCAAAGTCTGTACCAAGGTCTGTCTGCCTATTACCAGATGCACAGGTGGGTGAGACTCCTCCTGGGTCCATTGGTATATGGTGCTAGATCCTACAACAATTCTTTTATTCATGGATAGGTGTCTAATTCATTGTCAGAAAGGGGGGTTAATAAGCGAAACTTCTTACACCACATGATGCTCTAATTTCCCTTTTGATTTATTCTTTGACACATTGATTGCTCAAGGATGTGCTGATTAACGTCTACATATTTGTGAATTTTCCAACTTTCTTTCTGCTATTCATCTCTAATTTCATTCCATTGTGGTAAGAATAGATACTTGATATGTTTTCAATCTTCTTAAACTTATTAAGACGTGTTTTGTCACTTAACATGTGATTTACCCCAGAGAATGTTCCATGTGGGTTTTATATATGTCTGACAGATCCACAGTGTTCTAAAGTGGCCTATAGTGTTGTTCAGGTTCTGTGTTTCCTTATTGGTCTTCTGTATGGATGTTCTATTTATTAGTGTTGAAAAATCCTAGTATTGTTGTGTTGCTATCTATTTCTCCTTTCAATTCTGTCAATATTTGCTTAATATATTTGGGTGCTCTGATGTTGGGTCCATATATATTTATAATTGTTATATATTTCTATAGAATTGACCCTTTTACCATTATAAATGTCCTTCTTTGTCTCTTATGACAGTTCTTAACTTAAAGTCTGTTTTGTTTGATACAAATATGGCTACCTCTACTCTTTTTGTTACCATTTGGATGGAACATATTTTTGCATTCTTTCACTTTCAGCCTGTATGTAGCCTTAAATATAAAATGAGTCACTTGTAGACAGTATATATTGGATTTGGGGTTTTTTAAAATGCATTCAGCCACTCTATTATTTTGATTGGAGAGTTAAATGCATATATATTTAAAATAATTATTGATAGGGAAGGACTTACAATTGCTGTTTTGTTCACTGTTTTCTGTCTACTTTGTAGCTCTTTTGTCCCTCTTTCCTCTTGCTATTTTCCTTTGTGTTTACTTGACTTTTTATAGTGACATGATTTCATTCTTTTCCCATTTTCTTTTGTGCATTTTTATAGTTATTTTTTTGTGATTTCCATGGGGATTATATAAAATATCTTATGGCTATAGCAATCTATTTTAAGTCAAAAACAATTTCAATTGCATCCACAACCTCTACACTTTTACTTCTTCTCCCCCCACACTTTATGTTATTGATGTCACAAATTACATAATTTGTATTCTGTATCCATTAACACATTTTTATAGTTATATTTTTTATACTTTGGTCTTTTAAATTCTATACCAGAATTAAGTGATTTATATACCACCATTAGAGTATTATAATATTCTGTTTTGTTTTTATATTTACCTTTGCCAGTGAACTTTATGCTTTCATGTTCCTTTCTAGGGACTTCATATTACTTTCACCTTACTAGAGTTTATAAAGTTTTTGGTTTTTATCTCCCTCCTTTTTATAAAACCAGAAAACCACATATCCAGTGTTCCAGCACCTCTTCTATTTTCAGTCCAGTAGTTTATTTCGGTGTCCTAGTTTCTAATGTGTATGGTTCTGGAAGTTTGATTTATTTTACAACAGCTAGTTGTTCTCTTACTCTTTCCTCACCTATCATAATGCACTTCAGTTCTCTCATAACCATGTTTGTCTGCTCTATCTAGCTTGATAATAATTCTTCTTTGAAGAGAAAGTGTAACAAAATAGAACTTAGTAGTTCTGCTTTTTTAATCTGATAATATGATACCATAGGCCCAAAAGAGTGAACCCATTATTTATGTGGATTTTTTGTTGTTGTTCTGATCTTACCTTTAATAAGTCATTTTGTATTGTCATTAGCTGTATGAGCTGTTTGTATACTTTGGAGATTAATCCTTTGTCGGTTGCTTGGTTGCAAATATTTTTTTCCCATTCTGAGGGTTGTCTTTTCATCTTGTTTATGGTTTCCTTTGCTGTGCAAAAGCTTTTAAAATTGATTAGGTCCCATTTGTTTATTTTTGCTTTTATTTCCATTTCTCTCGGAGGTAGGTCAGAAAGGATCTTGATGTGATTTATGTCATAGAGTGTTCTGCCTATGTTTTCCTCTAAGACATTTATACTGTCTAGACTCCCATTTAAGTCTTTAATCCATTTTGAGTTTACTTTTTTATAAAGTGTTAGGGAGTGTTCTAATTTCATTCTTTTCCATGTAGCTCTCCTGTTTTCCCAGCAGCACTTATTGAAGAGGATTTCTTTTCTCCATTGTATATTCTTGCCTCCTTTATCAAAAATAAGGTGACCATATGTGTGTGGGTTTATCTCTGAGCTTTCTATCCTGTTCCATTGAACGATATTTCTATTATTGTGCCAGTACCATACTGTCTTGATTACTGAAGCTTTGTAGTATAGTCTGAAGTCAGGGAGCCTGATTCCTCTAGCACCATTTTTCTTTCTCAAGATTTCTTTGGCTATTCGGGGTCTTTTGTGTTTCCATACAAATTGTGAAACTTTTTGTTCTAGTTCTGTGAGAAACGCAATTGGTAATTTGATAGAGATTGCATTGAATCTGTAGTTTGCTTTGAAGACTATAGTCATTTTCACAATGTTGATTCTTCCAATCCAAGATCATGGTGTATCTCTCCATCTGTTTGTATCAACTTTAATTTCTTTCATCAGTGTCTTATAGTTTTTGCATACAGGTCTTTTGTCTCCTTAGGTAGGTTTATTCCTAGGTATTTTATTCTTTTTTTGCAGTGGTAAATGGGAGTGTTTCCTTAAATTCTCTTTCAGATTTTTCATCATTAGTGTATAGGAATACCAGAGATTTCTGTGCATTAATTTTGTATCCTGCTACTCTACCAAATTCATTGATTAGTTCTAGTAGTTTTCTGGAAGCATCTTTAGGATTCTCTATGTATAGAATCATGTAATCTGCAAAAAGTGATAGTTTTATTTCTTCTTTCCAATTTGGATTCCTTTTATTTATTTTTCGTTTCTGATTGCTGTGGCTAAAACTTCCAAAACTATGGTGAATAATAGCAGTGAGAGTGGGCAACCTTGTCTTGTTCCTGATCTTAGAGGAAATGGTTTCAGTTTTCACCATTGAGAATGATGTTGACCATGGCTTTGTCATATATGGCTTTTATTATGTTGCATTAAGTTCCCTCTATGCCTACTTTCTGGAGATTTTTTTATCAGAAATGGGTGTTGAATTTTCTTGAAAGCTTTTTCTGCATCTCTTGATATTATCATATGGTTTTTCTTCTTCAAATTGTTAAGATGGTGTATCACATTGATTGATTTGCATATATTGTAGAATCCTTGCATTCCTGGGATAAACCCCACTTGATCATGGTGTATGATCCTTTTAATATGCAGTTGGATTCTGTTTGATAGTATTTTGTTGAGGATTTTTGCATCTATGTTCATCAGTGACATTGGCCTGTAGTTTGCTTTCTTTGGGACATCTTTTTCTGGTTTTGGTATCAGGGTGATTGTGGCCTAATAGAATGAGTTTGGGAGTGTTCCTCCCTCTGCTATATTTTGGAAGAGTTTGAGAAGGATAGGTGTTAGCTCTTCTCTACATGTTTGATAGAATTCACCTGTGAAGCCATCTGGTCCTGGGCTTTGGTTTGTGGGAAGATTTTTGAACACAGGTTCAATTTCAGTGCTTGTGTTTGGTCTGTTTATAGTTTCTATTTCTTGCTGGGTCAGTCTCAGAAGGTTGTGCTTTTCTAAGAATTTGTCCATTTCTTCCAGCTTGTCCATTTTATTGGCATATAGTTGCTTGTAGTAATCTCCCATGATCTTTTGTATTTCTGAAGTGTGAGTTGTTACTTCTCCTTTATCATTTCTAATACTGTTGGTTTGAGTCTTTTCCTTTTTTTTCTTCATGAGTCTGGCTAATGGTTTATCAATTTTGTTTATCTTCTCAAAGAACCAGCTTTTATTATTGATCTTTGCTATTTTTTCTTTCATTTCTTTTTCATTTATTTCTGATCCTATCTTTATGATTTATTTCCTTTTGCTAACTTTGGGGTTTTTTTGGTTCTTCTTTCTCTAATTGCTTTAGGTGTAAGGTTAGGTTTCTTACTTGAAAAGTTTCTTGTTTCTTGAGGTAAGATTGTATTGCTATAAACTTCCCTCTTAGAACTCCTTTTGCTGCATCCCACAGGTTTTGGGTTGTCGTGTTTTCATTGTCATTTGTTTCTAGGTATTTTTTGATTTTCTCTTTGATTTCTTCGGTGATCTCTTGGTTATTTAATAGTATATTTTTTAGCTTCCATGTTTTTGTATTTTTTACAGTTTTATTTTCCTGTAATTGATATCTAGTCTCATAGTGTTGTGGTCAGAAATGATGCATGATATGATTTCAACTTTCTTAAATTTACCAAGGCTTGTTTGGTGACCCAAGATTTGATATTTCCCATAGAATGTTTCACGAGCACTTGAGAAGAAAGAGTATTCTGTTGTTTTTGGATGGAATGTCCTATAAATATCAATTAAGTTCATCTTGTTTAATGTATCATTTAAAGCTTGTGTTTCCTTATTCATTTTCATTTTGGATGATCTGTCCATTGGTGTAAGTGTGGTGTTAAAGTCCCCTACTATGATTGTGTTACTGTCAATTTCCCCTTTTATGGCTGTTAGTATTTGCCTTATGTATTGAGGTGCTCCTATGTTGGGTGCATAAATATTTACAAATGTTATATATTCTTCTTGGATTAATCCCTTGATCATTAGGTATTGTCCTTTTTTGTCTCTTGTAATAGTCTTTATTTTAAAGTCTCTATTGTCTGATATGAGAATTGCTACTCCAGCTTTCTTTTGATTTCCATTTGTATGGGATATCTTTTTCCATCCCCTCACTTTCAGTCTGTATGTGTCCCTAGTTCTAAAGTGGGTGTCTTCTAGACAGCATATATATGGGTCTTGTTTTTGTATCCATTCAGCCGGTCTGTCTTTTTGCTGGAACATTTATTCCATTTATACTTAAGGTAATTATCAATATGTATATTTCTATTACCATTTTCTTAATTGTTTTGGGTTTGATATTGTAGGTCTTTTCCTTCTCTGCTTCCTGCCTAAAGAAGTTCCTTTAGCATTTGTCATAAAGCTGGTTTGGTGGTGCTGAATTCTCTTTTGCTTGTTTGTACAGGTTTTAATTTCTCTTTCTAATCTGAATGAGATCCTTGCTGGGTAGAGTAATCTTGGCTATTGGTTTTTCCCTTTCTTCACTTTAAATATATCCTGCCACTCCCTTCTGGCTTGCAGAGTTTCTGCTGAAGGATCAGCTGTTAACTTTATATGGATTCCTTTGTATGTTACTTGTTTTTCCCTTGCTGCTTTTCATATTTTTTACTTGTATTTTATTTTTGATAGTTTGATTAATATGTATCTTGCATGTTTCTACTTGGGTTTATCCTGTATGCACTCTCTGCACTTCCTGGGCTGGATTGACTATTTCCTTTCCCATGTTAAGGAAGTTTTCAATTATAATCTCCTCAAATATTTTCTCAGACCCTTTCTTTTTTTCTTCTTCTCTTGGACCCCTATAATTCAAATGTTGGTGTGTTTAATGTTGTCCCAGAGGTCTGTCCTCAATTCTTTTCATTCTTTTTTGTTTATTCTGCTCTGCAGTAGTTATTTCCACTATTTTATCTTCTAGGTCACTTATCTGTTCTTCTGCCTCAGTTTCTGCTCTTGATTCCTTCTAGAGAGTTTAATTTCATTTATTGTGTTGTTCATCATGGTTTGTTTGCTCTTTAGTTCTTCTAGGTGTTTGTTAAACATTTCTTGTATTTCCTCCATTCTATTTCCAAGATTTTGGATCATTTTGCTATCATTACTCTGAATTCTTTTTCAGGTAGACTGCCTATTTTCTCTTCATTTATTTGGTCTGGTGGGTTTTTACCTTGCTTCTTCATCTGCTGCATATTTGTCTATCTTATCATTTTGTTTAACTTACTCTGTTTGGAGTCTCCTTTTTTCAGGCTGCAGGTTTGTCAATCCCATTGTTTTTGGTGTCTGTCCCCAGTGGGTGAAGTCAGTTCAGTGGGTTGTGTTAGCTTCCTGGTGGAGGGGACTGGTGCCTGTGTTCTGGTGGGTAGGGCTGGAACTTGTCTTTGTGGTGGGTAGCACCACATCCAGTCGTTTGTTTTGGTGTGTCTGTGAAGTTATATGATTTTAGGGAGCCTCTCTGCTAATGGGTGGTGGTGTGTTTCTGTCTCACTAGTTGTTTGGCATGCAGCGTGCAGCACTGGAACTTGCTGACTGTTGGGTGTAGCTGGGTCTTAGCATTGAGACGGAGATCTCTGGCAGAGCTCTCACTGTTTGATATTACGTGGGACTGGTAGGTCTCTGGTTGTCCAGTGTCATGAACTCGGCTCTCCCACCTCAGAGGCTCAGGCCTGACACCAGGATGGAGCACCATGACCATGTCAGCCACATGGCTCAGAAGAAAAGGAAGGAAAAAAGAAAGAAAAGTAAATATATTTTAAAATTATTTAAATTTAATAATAATTTAAAAGGGAAAAATGGAAAGGAAGAAAGAAAGAGCAACCAAATCAATAAACAAATTCACCAATGATAGCAAGTGCTAAAATCTATGCTAAGATAAACATAAAAATTAGAAACAGATCAGCCACAGACAGCAAGCCCCAAGTCTACAGTTACTCCCAAATTCCACTGCCTCAATTTTGGGATGATTCCTTGTCTATTTAGGTATTCCACAGATGCAGGGTACATCAAGTTGATTGTGGGAATTTAATCAGCTGCTCCTGAGGCTGCACAGCTTCTGGGATTCAGCTTTGCTTTTGGCCCCACCTCTACATGTAGGTTGCCTTTAGGCCTCTGTTCCCACCCAGACAGGAAAGAGTTAATGGAGAGGCTGATTAAGGGGCTCTGGCTCACTCAGGCCAGGGGGAGGGAGGGGTACAGTAGTTATAATTAGAATGTGGGGCGAGCCTGCGGTGGCAGAGTCCAGCATGACATTGCAACAGCCTGAGGTGCACCAAGTGTTGTCCCAGGGAACTTGTCCCTGGATCACGGGGCCCTGGCAGTGGCGTGCTGCGCGGCCTCCTGGGGAGGTGTGGATAGTGACCTGTGCTTACACACAGGTTTCTTGGTGGCTGCAGCAACAGCATTAGCATTTCATGCCCGTCTCTGGGTTCCAGGCTGATAGGCGCAGCCCATGCCTGTCTCTGGACCTTGTTTAGGCAGTGCTCTGCCTTGTGGGGGCAGACAGGGAAGGAATCCCCTCACCTCACACACCCCAAAACTGGTCTCTTGCCTTTAGGCAGGTCCAGATTTTTCCCAGACTCCATCCCGACTAGCTGTGGTGCACTAACCCCCTTTAGGCTCTGTTCACACAGCCATCTCCAGTCCTCTCCCTGGGATCTGACCTCTGAAGCCCGAGCCTCAGCTCCCAGCTCCCAACTGCCCCAGTGGTGAGCAGACAAGCCTCTCAGGCTGGTGAGTGCTGGTCGCCACTGGTCCTCTGTGCGGGTATCTCTCCACTTTGCCCTCTTCACCCCTGTTGCTGCACTCTCCTGCATGGCTCTGAAGCTGCCCTCCCAAGCCCCGAGTCCACCATTTAAGGGGCTTCCTAGTGTGAGGAAATGTTTCCTCCTTCACAGCTCCCTCCAGAGGTGCAGGTCCCATCCCTATTCTTTTGTCTCTGTTTTTTATTTTTATGTTTTCTTTCGCCCTACCCAGGTACATGGGGATTTTCTTGTGTTTTGGGAAGTCTGAGGTTTTTTGCCAGCATTCAGTAGGTGTTCTCTATGAGTTGTTCCACAGGTAGATGTATTTTTCATGTATTTGTGGGGAGGAAGGTGATCTCCACATCTTACTTCTCTGCTGTCTTGAAGTTCTCCCCCTGCATGTGTGTTTTTGAATTATGGTTTTCTCTGTCTATATGACCAGGAGTGGAGTTGCCATGTTATATGGTAGCCCTATTTTTAGTTTTTTAAGGAACCTCCATACTGTTCTCCACAGTGGCTGTATCAATTTACATTCCCACCAACAGACTAAGAGGATTCACTTCTCTCCACATCCTCTCCTGCATTTGTAGTTTGTAGATTTTTTGATGATGGCCATTCTGACCAGAGTGAGTTGATACCTCACTGTGGTTTTGCTTTGCATTTCTCTAATGATTAGCGATGTTGAGCATCTTTCCATGTGTTTGGAGGCCATCTGTATGTCTTCTTTGGAGAAATGTCTGCTGAGATCTTCCACCCATTTTTTCATTGGATTGTTTGCTTTTTGATATTGAGCTGCATGAGCTTTTTGTGTATTTTGGAGATTAATCCTTTGTAAGTTGCTTCATTTGCAAATATTTTTCCCATCCTGAGGCTTGTCTTTTCATCTTGTTTATGGTTTCCTTTTGCTGTGCAAAAGCTTTTAAGTTTAATTCAGTGCCATTTGTTTCTTATTGTTTTTATTTTCATTACTGTAGGAGGTGGGTCAGAAACGATCTTGCTGTGATTTATGTCAAAGAGTGTTCTTCCTATGTTTCCTCTGAGACTTTTATAGTGTCTGCCTTTATATTTAAGGCTTTAATCCATTATGATTTTATCTTTGTGTATGATTTTAGTGTTCTAATTTCATTCTTCTGCATGTTGCTGTCCGGTTTTGACAGCACCACTTATTGAAGAAGTTGTCTTTTCTCCATTGTATGTTCTTGCCTCCTTTGTCATAGATTAGCTGGCCATACGTGTGTGGGTTTATCTCTGGCTTTCTGTCCTGTACCATCGATCTATATTTCTGTTTTTATTATAGTACCATACTCTCTTGATTACTATAGCTTTGTAGTATGGTGTGAAGTCAGGGAGCCTTATTTTGTTAGGTCCGTTTTTCCTTCTCGAAATTGCTTCTTTTGTGTTTCCATATAAATTGTAAAATTTTTTTGTTCTAATTCTGTGAAAAATGGCATTGGTTATCTGATAGGGATTGCATAGAATCTATAGATTGCTTTGAGTAGTATAGGCATTTTCACAATATCAAATCTTCCAATCCAAGGACATGGTATACCTCTCTATCTTTTTATGTCATCTTTGATTTTTTCATCAGTGTTTTATAGTTTTCTGTGTACAGGTCTTTGCCTCCTTAGGTAGCTTTATTCCTAGTTATTTTATTCTTTTTGTTGCAGTGGTAAATGGAGTGTTTCCTTAATTTCTCTTTCTGGTCTTTTGTTCTTAGTGTATAGAATGCAAGAATTTTCTGTGCATTAATTTTGCATCCTGCTACTTTACCAAATTCATTGATTAGTTCTTGTAGTTTTCTGTTGGCATCTTTAGGATTTTCTATGTATAGTATCATGTCATCTGCAAACAGTGACAGCTTTACTTCTTGGTTTCCAAATTGGATTCCTTTTATTTTTCTTTTCTGATTCCCATGGCTAGGACTTTCAAAACTATGTTGAATTAGAGTGGCAAGAGTGGAGATCCTTGTCTTTTTCCTGATCTTAGAGGATATTATTTCAGTTTTTCACTACTGAGAATGATGTTTGCTGTGGATTTGTCTTATATGGCCTTTATTTTGTTGAGATAGGTTACCTCTGTGCCCACTTTTTGGGGAGTTTTTATCATAAATTGGTGTTGAATTTTGTCAAACCCTTTTTCTCCATCGATTGAGCTAACCATATGGTTTTTATTCTTTAATTTGTTAATATGGTGTACCACATTGGTTGATTTGCATATGTTGAAGAATCATTGCATTCCTGGGGGAAATCCCTCTTGATCATAATGTATGGTCTTTTTAATGTGTTGATGGATTCTGTTTGCTAGTGTTTTGATCAGGATTTTTGAATCTATGTTCATTAGATTTTTTGGACTGTAATTTTCTTTTTTTGTGATATCTTTGTCTCGTTTCAGTATCAGCGTGATGGTGGACTAATAGAACAAATTTTGGAATCTTCCTCCCTCTGCAGTTTTTTGGAACTGTTTGAGTAAGATAGGTGTTAGCTCTTCTCTAAATATTTGATAGAGTTTGTCTGTAAAGCCATCTGGCCCTGGACTTTTGTTTGTTCGAAGTTTTTAAATTATAGTTTAAATTTCATTACTTGTGATAGTTCTGTTCATATTTTCTAATTCTTCCTGATTCAGTCTTGGAAAGTTGTACCTTTCTAAGAATTTGTCCATTTCTTCAAAGTTGTCTGTTTTATTAGCATATAGTTGCTTGTAGTAGTCTCTTATGATCCCTTGTATTTCTGTGTTGTCAGTTGTAATTTCTCCTTTTTCATTTCTAATTTTGCTGATTTGAGTCCTCTCCCTCTTTTTCTTGATGAGTCTTGCTAAAGGTTTATCAATTTTGTTTATCTTTTCCAAGTACCAGCTGTTAGTTTTACTGATCTTTGCTATTTTTGCTTCATTTCTATTTCATTTATGTCTGCTGTGATCTTTATGATTTCTTTTCTTCTAACTTTGGATTTTCTTAGTTCTTTCTCTAGTTGCTTTAGTTGTAAGTTTAGATTGTTTATTTGATATTTTTCTTGTTTCTTGAGGTGAGATTTTATTGCTGTAAACTTACCTCTTAGAACTGTTTTTTCTGTGTTCCATAGGTTTTGGGTCATCATGTTTTCATTGTCATTTGTTTCTAGGTATTTTTTATTTCCTCTTTGATTTCTTCAGTGATCTCTTGGTTATTTAGCAGCACACTGTTTAGCCTCCTTGTGTTTGTGGTTTTTTTACAGTTTTTTTTCCTGTAATTGATTTCTAATCTCATAGTGTTTTGGTCAGAAATGATTCTTGATACAATTTAAGTTTTCTTAAATTTTCTGATGATTGATTTGTGACCTAAGATGTGGTCTGTCTTGGGGAATGTTCCATGTGTGCTTGAGAAGAAAGTGTATTCTCTTGCTTTCAGATGGAATGTCCTATAAGTATCAATTAAATCTATTTGGACTATTGTGTTATTTAATGATTGTGTTTCCTCATTAATTTTGTTTCTGGGTGGTCTGTTGATTGGTGTAAGTGGGATGTTAAAGTTCCCCACTATTATTGTGTTACTGTCAATTTTCCCTTTTATGGCTGTTAGCATTTGCCTTACATATTGAGGTGCTCCTCTGCTAGGTGCTTAAATATTTATAATTGTTATATTTTTTTCTTGGATTGATCCCTACATCATGTTTTAGTTTCCTTCCTTATCTCTTGTAACAGTCTTTATTTTAAAGTCTATTTTATCTGATAATAGTATTGCTACTCCAGCTTTCTTGTATTTTCTATTTGCATGGAATGTATTTTTCCATTTCCTCACTTTCAGTCTGTATGTATCTGTAGGTCTGATGTGGGTCTCTCATAGACAGCATATATACAGGTCTTGTTTTTGTATTAATTCAGACAGTCTGTGTCTTTTGGTTGGAGCACTTATTCCATTTTCATTTGAGGTAATTATCAATATGTGTATTCCTATTACCATTTTCTTAAGTGTTTCAGGTTTGTTTTTGTGGATATTTTTCTTCTCTTGTGTTTCCCAGCTAGAGAAGTTCCTTTAGCATTTGTTGTAAAGTTGGTTTGGTGGTGCTGAATTTTCTTATCTTTTGCTTGTCTGCAAAGTTTTTGTTTTCTTCTTTGAATCTGAATGTGATCCTTTCTGGGTAGAGTAATCTTGGTTGTAGGTTTTTCCCTTTCATCACTTTAAATATATCCTGCCACTCCCTTCTGGCCTGCAGAGTTTCTGCTGGAAAAGCAGCTGATAACCTTATGGGATTCCCTTGTATGTTATTTATTGATTTTTCCCTTGCGGCTTTTAATACTTTTTCTTTGTATTTAATTTTTGTTAGTTTGATTATTATGTGTCTCAGTATTTTTCTCCTTGGGTTTATCCTGCCTGGGACTCTCTGCACTTCTTGGAGTCGGTTAACTATTTTCTTTCCCATGTTAGGGAATTTTTGACTATAATTTCTTTGAATATTTTCTCAGACACTTTCTCTTTCTCTTCTTCTTCTGGGACCCCTATAATTTGAATACTGATGCTTTTAATGTTGTCCCAGAAGTCTGTGAAGCTGTCCTCAATTCTTTTCATTCTCTTTTCTTTATTCTGCTCCATGGCAGTTATTTCCACCATTCTATCTTTGAGCTCACTTATTCGTTCTTCTGCCTCAGTTATTCAGCTGTTGATTCCTTCTAGTATATTTCTCATTTCAGTTATTGTGTTATTCATCACTTTCTGTTTGTTCTTTAGTTCTTCTAGTTCTTTTTAAAATATTTGTTGTATTTTCTTTATCCCTGCCTCCATTCTATTTCCAGGATCTTGGGTCATCTTTACTATCATTACTCTGAATTCATTTTCAGGTAGGTTGCCTATTTCCTTCTCATTTATTTGATCTTGTAGGTATTTACCTTGCTCCTTTGCCTGTAACATATTTTTTGGTCATCTCATTTTTTTTAATGGGTGGGACTGTGTTCCTGTCTTACTGGTTGTTTGGCTTGAGGTATGCAGCACTGGAGTTTGTGGGCAGTTGGTTAGAGCTGGGTCTTGGTGCTGAGATGAGGACCTCTAGGAGACCTAACTCAATATTTCCTCTGGTCTGAGGTTCTCTCTTAGTCCAGTGGTTTGAACTCAGCACTCCCACCACAGGAGCTCAGGCCTGACCCCTCGTCTGGGAACCAAGGTCCTGTAAGCCATGTAAAGTGGCAAAAAAAAAAGGAGCAGTGCAATAACAAAGAATAAAAAATAAAGTTAGAAAAATAAAAAAATATATTAGAAAAAGTAAAAATATAAGTGAAACAACAACAAGGTAAAACAAAACCACAAACAAAAAAAAATGGAGGGGGGAACAAACCAGAAGGAGCACAACAGTAACAAAGAATAAAAAATAAATTAAAATTAGAAAAAAAAATTATTGGAAAAAATATAAATGAAACAACAAGGAACACAGAACCATAGCCTAAAAGTTTTTTTTAAAAAGGGCCAAAAAAAGCCTTGGCTTTTGGGTTGGAGGTTAGGCAGGGTGGTGCTTAGGCAGGTGTGGGGTTTAGGCAGGGGCTGGGCCTAGGCTGAAGACCCTCAGTTGAGAAATGGCTCCAGGACAAGAGGGGGCCTCAGAGTGTTGAGTGCAGTGATAAGGCCATATGTGGGGTTTGGGGGCAGGATTAGGCTTAGTGCAGCCAGAGTGGTTCTCAGAGTGTGGAAAATCAGTCCTGGAACCTCAGCAGGCTCTTGGGGGCCCAAGTGGGTGGGGGAATCTCTGGCCAAGTTCCCTTCTAATCCCCCATCCCCCGAGGGTCTCTTCCTCTCCCAGCTAATCCCCTCACTTTGGGTGGGCCCGTCTTGAGCATGGTAACCCCTCCCCGCCCCTCCCCCCCCTCAGGGACACTGGTCCCATCTCACCTCCACTTCTCCTCCCCCCTCCCTCCACCCACATCCTACCGGTTTGTTCCTCCCATCCCCTTAGGTGTCCGTGGGCCCCCAGCAGTGCCTGGTCTATTTTAAATTTTAGGTTCAACATATAAATGAAAACATACAGTACTTATCTTTCTCTGTCTGATTTACTTTATGAAGCAAAATACCATTGCGTATATATCACAGCTTCTTTATCCATTCATCAGTTGATGGGCACTTAGGTTGCTTCCATATCTTGGCTGTTGTAAATAATGCCACTGTGAACTTTGGAGTGCATATATCTTTTTGAATTAGTATTTTTGTTTTCTTTGCATATATACACAGGAGTGGAATTTCTGGATCAGACGGTATTTGTACTTTTAATTTTTTGAGGAACCTTTTTTTTTTTTTTTTGAGGAATGCTGTTTTCCATAGAGGCTATACAAATTTACATTCCCACCAACAGTGTACTAGGGTTCCCTTTTCTCCACATCCTCACTAGCACTTGTTGTCTCTTGTCTTTTTTATAATAGCCATTGTAACAGGTTTAAGGTGATATCTCACTGTGGTTTTTTAAAAATTAATTAATTTTTATTGAACTATAGTTGATTTACAATGTTGTGTTAGTTTCAGGTGTACAGCAAAGTGATCCAGTTAAACATAAGTGTGTATCTATTTTTTTCAGATTCTTTTCCGTTGTAGGTTATTATAAAATATTGAGCATAATTTCCTGTGCTATACAGTAGGTCCTTGTTGGTTATCTATTTTATACATAGTAGTGTGTATATGTTAATCCCAAACTCCAAATTTATCCCTCCCCCCCACTTCCCCTTTGGTAACCACAAGTTTGTTTTCTATGTCTGTGGGTCTGTTTCTGTTTTGTAAATAAGTTCATTTGTATCACTTCTCTTGATTCCATATATAAGTGATATCACATGATATTTGTCTTTGTCTTGCTCACTTCACTTAGCATGATAATCTCTGGGTCCATCAATGTTGCCTCAAATAGCATTATTTCATTCTTTTTTATGGCTCAATAATATTCCATTGTATAAATGTCACCCTGAACATGCCCCAACTCATCACTGTGGTTTTGTTTGAATTTCTCTGATAATTACTGATGTTGAGCACCTTTTCATATATATTTCATGTTGTCTGTTTAAATATATTCTTTGGAAATGTTTATTCAGTTCCTTTGCCCGTTTTAGTTGGATTATTATTTTTGCTATTGAGTTGTATGGGTTCCGTATATATTTTGAATATTAACCACTTATATATGTATTTTGCAAATATTTTCTCCCATTCAGTTGTCTGCCTTTTTATGTTTGTGATTGTTACTTTTGTCTTTTATGTTTTTGATTGTTACTCTTGCAGAAGGCTTTTAGTTTGATGTAGTTCCCATTGTTTACTTTTGATTTTGATTTTGTTGCTTTTGCTTTTATGTGTCATATCCAAATTATCACTGACAAGACCAATGTCCAGAAACTTTTTCCTCTATGTTGTCTTCTAAGAGTTTTATGGTTTCAGGTCTTAAATTTAGGTGTTTAATCCATTTGGAGTTAATTTTTTGAGTGATATAAGATAGGGGTCTAATTTCCTTCACTTGCATGTGAATATCTAATTTACTCAGCACCATTTATTGAAGAGATTATTTTTCTCCAGTGAGCATTCTTGGCTCCTTGTCAAATATTAGATGGTCATATATGATTGGGTTATTTATCAGATCTCAATTTTGTTCCGTTGGTGTATGTGTCTGTTTTTATGCTTGTGCTGTGCTGTCTTGATTACTATAGCTTTATAATATAGTTTGAAATTAAGAGGTGTGATGCCTCCAGCTTGATTCTTCGTTCTCAGGAATTCTGTGTCTATTCAAAATCTTTTGTGCTTGACAATGAATTTTAGGATTTTTTTTTCTATTTATGTAAAAATTGCCATTGGAATTTTGATAGGGTTTGCATTTAATCTGTAAATGGCTTTGGGTAGTATGGACATTTTAACAATATTATTTCTCCCAGTCCATGAATACAGAATATCTTTTCACTGTTTGTGTCTCCATTTCTTTCATCAGTGTCTTACTGTTTTCAGTGTATAGCTCTTTCACGTGGTTAGATTTATTTCTAAGTATTTCTTTCTTTTTAATGCTACTGCATTTGAGATTTATTTCATTTTCAGATAATTTGTTGTTAATGTACTGAAATACTACTGAATTTAGTTTTTTCTTTCACATTCAGTTTATTTATTTTTTCTTGCCTGATTTCTCTGGCTAGGACTTCTAGTAAAATGTTAAATAGGAGTGGTGAGATTAGGAACCATTGTCTTGTTTCTGATCATAGAGGAAAAGCTTTCAAGCTTTTAACATTGAGTTTGATGTTAATTGTGGGTTTGGTTTATATGGCCTTTATTATATTGAGGTTCATTCTTTCTACAACCAATTTGTTGAGACTTTTATCATGAATGGATGTTGAACAAAATATTTCTTCCTAGATGGCAGGGTGGTTGTTACCTGCCCTGGGTCTATCACATTGCTTGGTGCTAGGCATCCTTTGTGTTTATATATCCTTGCATCTATTAAGATGGTTATATTATATTTGTCTTTCATTGTGGCAATGTGATGTACCACATTTATTGATTTTGCCTATGTTGAGCCATCCTTGCATCCTAGGGATGAACCCACTTCATCATGGTGTATTATTCTTTCAGTGTGCTGGTGAATTCAGTTTGTGAGTATTTTCTGAGAATTTTTGCATCTATATTCATCAGGGATATTGGCCTGTAGTGTTCTTACCTGGCTTTTGTATCAGGATAATACTGGACTTGTAAATTGAGATTGGAAGTGTTCCCTTCTCTTCAATTTTTTTGGAAGAGTTTGAGAAGATTTGGCATTAATGCTTTTGTTATTTTTTAAAATTTTTATTGGAGTATAGTTGATTTACAATGTTGTGTTTGTTTCAAGTGTACAGCAAAGTGAATCAATTATACATATACATATATCCACTCTTTTTTAGATTCCTTTCCCATCTAGGCCATTACAGAGTATTGAGTAAGAGTTCCCTGTGCAATACAGTAGGTCCTTATTAGATTAATACTTCTTTAAATGTTTGTTGGAATTCACCAGTGAAACTATCTGCTCCTGTGCTTTTCTTTGTTGGAAGGATTTGATTACTAATTCAGTTTCCTTACTTGTTATTGGTCTATTTATATTATCTATTTTTCATCATTCAGTCTTGGTAAATTGTATGAGTTCTAGGAATTTACCCATTTTCTACATTATCCAGTTACGCTGACATAAAATTGTTCATAATAGTTGCTCCTGATCATTTGTGTTCCTGAGGTATAAGTTCTAATGTCTTTTCTTTCATTTATAATTTTATTTATTTGGATTCTCTCTTGGTTAGTTTAGTGAAGGGTTTGACAATTTTGTTTATCTATTAAAAGAATTGACTCTTACATTTGTTAATTTTTCCTATTGATTTCTTATTTCATTTATTTCTGCTCTAATTTTTTTTTGTCTCTTCTAATTTTGGGCTTAGTTTGTTATTACTTTTCTATTTTCTTGAATTGTAAAGCCAGGTTATTTGAGATTTTTTTCATTGATGTATGTGTTTATAACTATAACCTTTCCTTTCAGAATGGCTCTAGCTGCATTCCATACATTTTGATATTTAGTGTTTCCATTTTTGTTTGTATCAATATTATTTAAATTTCTCTCTTGATTTTTTCTTTGATCCATTGGTTGTTCAGCAGCATGTTAATTTCCATGTGTTTGTGAATTTTCCAGCTTTTGGACTGTTATTACTTTCTTGTTTTATACCATTGTGGTCAGAAAAAACATACTTGGTATGATTTCAGTCTTCTTAAATCTGCTAGCATCTGTCTTTTGACGTAACCTATGATCCTACAAAAAGTTCCATGTGTACTTGAAAAGAATGTGTATTCTTTTGGTAGTGGACAGAATGTTCTGTATATGTCTTTTAGGATCATTTTAGTCTATAAGTGTTGTTCAAATCCATTCCTTATTGATTTTGTATCTTGATGATCTATACATGTTGAGAGAGGTGTATTAAAAGTCCCCAGGAGGAGCTGCAAGATGGCAGAAGAGTAAGACATGGAGATCACCTTCCTCCCCAAAAATACATCAGAAATACATCTACATGTGGAACAACGCCTACAGAACGCCTGCTGAACACTGGCAGAAGAGCTCTGACCTCCCAAAAGGCAAGAAACTCCCCACGTACCTGGATAGGGCAAAAAAAAAAAAGGGAAAAACAGAGACAAAAGAATAGGGACGGGACCTGCACCAGTGAGAGGGAGCTATGAGGGAGGAAAGGTTTCCACACACTAGGAAAGCCCCTCGTGGTTGGAGACTGCGGGTGGCAGAGGGGGGAAGCTTTGGAGCCACAGAGGAGAGTGCAGCAACAGGGGTGCAGAGGGCAAGCTGGAGAGATTCCCGCACAGAGGATCGGTGCCAACCAGCACTCACCATCCCAAAGGCTTGTCTGCTCACCAGCCGGGGCAGGGGGGGGGGGTCTAGAAGCTGAGGCTCGGGCTTCTGTCGGATCCCAGGGAGATGACTGGGGTTGCCTGCATGAACACAGCCTGAAGGGGGCTAGTGTGCCACAGCTAGCCGGGAGGGAGTCCAGGAAAATGTCTGGAGCTGCCGAAGAGACAAGAGACTTTTTCTTGCCTCTTTGCTTCCCGGTGTGCAAGGAGAGGTGATTAAGAGAGCCGCTTAAAGGAGCTCCAGAGACGGGCGCAAGTGGGAGCCATCAGCGCAGACACCAGAGACGGGTATAAGATGCTAATGGTGCTGCTGCAGCCACCAAGAAGCCTGTGTGCAAGCACAGGTCACTATCCACACTGTTCTGCCCGGGACCCTGTGCAGCCCGCCACTGCCAGAGTACCGTGATCCAGGGACAACTTCCCTGGGAGAACGCACAGCATGCCTCAGGCTGGTGCAACATCAGGCCTGCCTCTGCTGCTGCAGGCTCCCCCCGGACGCCGTACCTCACCCTTACCACAGCCTGAGTGAGCCAGAGCCCGCGAATCAGCTGCTCCTTCAACCCCGTCCTGTCTGAGCGAAGAACAGATGCCCTCAGGTGACCTATATGCAGATGTGGGGCCAAATCCAAAGCTGAACCCTGGGAGCTGAGCAAACAAAGAAGAGAAAGGGGAAATTTCTCCCAGCAGCCTCAGGATCACAGGTTTAAACCTCCACAATCAACTTGATGTACCCTGCATCTGTGGAATATCTGAATAGAAAAAGAATCATCCCAAATTGAAGAGGTGGACTTTGGAAGCCACTATATATATTTTTTTCCCCTTTTTGTGAGTGTGTATATGTATGCTTCTGTGTTACATTTTGTCGGTATAGCTTTGCTTTTACCATTTGTCCTAGGGTTCTGTCTGTCCGTTTATCTTTTAATACTTAAAAAAAGTTTTTTCTTAATAATTATTTTTTACTTTCATAAATTTACTTTATTTTATTTAACTTATTTTATTTTACTTTATTTTACCTTCTTTTTTTTTTCTTTTGCGGTACGCGGGCCTCTCACTGTTGTGGCCTCTTCCATTGTGGAGCACAGGTTCTGGACATGCAGTCTCAGTGGGCCTAGCTGCACCGCAGCATGTGGGATCTTCCCAGACAGGGGCACGAACCCGTGTCCCCTGCATCAGCAGGGGGACTCTCAGCCACTGCGCCACCAGGGAAGCCCTTCTTCTTTCTTTATTTCTTCTTTTTGCCCTTTTATTCTGAGCCGTGTAGAGGACTGGCTCTTAGTTCTCCAGGCAGGTGTCAGGGCTGTGCCACTGAGGTGGGAGAGACAAGTTCAGGACACTGGTACACAAGAGGCCACCCAGATCCACGTAATATCAAATGGTGAAAATCTCCCAGAGATCTCCATGTCAATGCCAAGACACAGCTCCACTCAATGACCAGCAAGCGACAGTGCTGGACACCGTATTCCAAACAGCTAGCAAGAGTGGAACACAAACCCATCCATTAGCACAGAGGCTGCCTGAAATCATAATAAGGCCACAGACACCCCAAAACACACCACCAGAGGTGGACCTGCCCACCAGAAAAACAAGTTCCAGCCTCATCCACCAGAACACAGGCACTAGTCCCCTCCACCAGGAATCCTACACAACCCACTGAACCAACCTTAGCCAATGGGGACAGACACCAAAAACAACAGAAACTACGAACCTGCAGCCTGTGAAAAGGAGAACCCAAACATAGTAAGATAAGCAAAATGAGAAGATAGAGAAACACACAGCAGATGAAGGAGCAAGACAAAAACCCACCAGACCTAACAAATGAAGAGGAAATAGGCAGTCTAACTGAAAAAGAATACAAAAGAATGATAGTAAAGGTGATCAAATATCTTGGAAATAGAATGGAGAAAATACAAGAAACATTTAACAAAGACCTACAAGAACTAAAGAGCAAACAAACAGAGGTGAACAACACAATAAATGAAATTAAAAATTCTCTAGAAGAGACCAATAGCAGAATAACTGAAGCAAAAGAACAGATAAGTGACCTGGAAGATAAAATAGTGGAAATACCTAGTACAGAGCATAATAAAGAAAAAAGAATGAAAATAATTGAGGCAGTCTCACAGAACTCTGGGACAACATTAAATGCACCAACATTCGAATTATAGTGGTCCCAGAAGAAGAAGAGAAAAAGAAAGGGGCTGAGAGAATATTTGAAGAGATTATAGTTGAAAACTTCCCTAATATGGGAAAGGATATAGATAATCAAGTCCAGGAAGCACAGAGAGTCGCATACAGGATAAATCCAAGGAGAAACATGCCAAAACACATATCAATCAAACTATCAAAAACTAAGTACAAAGAACAAATATTAAAAGCACCAAGGGAAAAACAACAAATAACACATAAGGAATCCCCATAAGATTAACAGCTGATCTTTCAGCAGAAACTCTGCAAGCAAGAATATATAAAGTGATGAAGGAGAAAAACCTACAACAAAGGTTATTCTACCCAGCAAGGATCTCATTCAGATTTGACAGAGAAATTAAAAAACCTTAAGACAAGCAAATGCTAAGAGAATTCAGCACCACCAAACCAGCTTTACAACAAATGCAAAAGGAACTTCTCTAGTCAGGAAACACAAGAGAAGGAAAAGGCCTACAATGATAAACCCAAAACAATTAAGAAAATGGTAATAGGAACATACATATCGATAATTACCTTAAATGTAAAGGGATTAAATGCTCCAACCAAGAGATATAGATTGGCTGAAACAATACATAAAGAAGACCCATATATATGCTGTCTACAAGAGACGCACTTCAGACCTAGGGACACATACAGACTGAAAGTGAGGGGATGGAAAAAGATATTCCATGTAAAGAGAAATGAAAATAAAGCTGGAGTAGCATTTCTGATATCAGACGAAATAGACTTTGAAACAAAGACTATTACAAGAGACAAAGAAGGACACTACATAATGATCAAGGGATCAATCCAGGAAGATATAACAATTGAAATATTTATGCACCCAACATAGGAGCACCTCAATACATAAGGCAAGTGCTAACAGCCATAAAAGGGGAAATCAACAGTAACACAATCATAGGAGGGAACTTTAACACCCCACTTTCACCAATGGACAGATCATCCAAAATGAAAATAAAAAAGGAAACACAAGCTTTAAATGATACATTAAACAAGGTGGATTTAATTGATATTTTTAGGACATTCCATCCAAAAACAAAAGAATACACATTATTCTCATGTGCTCGTGGAACCTTCTCCAAGATAGATCATATCTTGGGTCACAAATCAAGCCTTGGTAAGTTTAAGAAAATTGAAATTGTATTAAATATGTTTTCTGACCACAATGCTATGAGACTAGGTATCAATTACAGGTAAAAATCTGTAAAAAATACAAACACATGGAGGCTAAACAATACACTACTTGATAACCAAGAAATCACTGAATAAATCAAAAAGGAAATTAAAAAATACCTAGAAACAAATGACAGTGAAAACATGACGACCCAAAACCTATGGGATGCAGCAGAAGCAGTTCTAAGAGGGAAGTTGATAGCAATACAATCCTACATTAAGAACTGGAAACATCTCAAATAAACAACCTAACCTTACACCTTAAGCAATTAGAGAAAGAAGAACAAAAAAAAACCCCAAAGTTAGCAGAAGGAAAGAAATCATAAAGATCAGATAAGAAATAAATGAAAAACAAATGAAGAAAATGATACCAAGATCAATAAAACTAAAACGGGGTTCTTTGCAAAGATAAAATTGATAAACCATTAGCCAGATTTATCAAGAAAGAAAGGAAGAAGACCCAAATACATAGAATTAGAAATGAAAAAGGAGAAGTAACAACTGACACTGCAGAAATAAAACAGATAATGAGAGCTCACAACAAACAACTATATGCCAATAAAATGGACAACCTGGAAGAAATAGACATATTCTTAGACATGGACAACCTTCCGAGACTGCACCAGGAAGAAATAGAAAATATGAACAGATCAATCACAAGCAGTGAATTTGAAACGGTGATTAAAAATCTTCCAACAAACAAAAGGCCAGAACCAGATGGCTTCACAGGCGAATTCTATCAAACATTTAGAGAAGAGTTAATACCTATCCTTTTCAAACTCTTCCAAAATATAGCAGAGGGAGGAACACTCCCAAACTAACTCTACGAGGCAACCATCACTCTGATACCAAAACCATACAATGATGTCACAAAGAAAGAAAACTACGGGCCAATATCACTGACGAACATAGATGCAAAAATCCTCAACAAAATACGAGCAAACAGAATCCAACAGTACATTAAAAGGATCACAGACTATGATCAAGTGGGGTTTATTCCAGGAATGCAAGGATTCTTCAATATACGTAAATTAATCAACGTGATACACCATATTAACAAATTGAAGGAGAAAAATCATATGATCATCTCAATAGATGCAGAGAAAGCTTTCGACAAAATTCAACACCGATTTATGATAAAAACCCTGCAGAAAGTAGGCATAGAGGGAACTTTCCTCAACATAATAAAGGCCATATATGACAAACCCACTGCCAACATTGTCCTCAATGGTGAAAAACTGAAACCATTTCCAGTAAGATCAGGAATAAGAAAAGGTTGCCCACTCACACCACTATTATTCAACATAGTGTTGGAAGCTTTAGCCGCAGCAATCAGAGAAGAAAAAGAAATAAAAGGAATCCAAATTGGAAAAGAAGAAGTAAACCTGTCACTTTTGCAGGTGACATGATACTATATATAGAGAATGCTAAAGATGCTACCAGAAAACTGCTAGAGCTAATCAATGAATTGGTAAAGTAGCAGGATACAAAATTAATGCACAGAAAACTCTTGCATTCCTCTACACTCATGATGAAAAGTCTGAAAGTGAAATGAATAAAAGACTCTCATTTTCCATTGCAACAAAAAGAGTAAAATATCTAGGTATAAACCTACCTAAGGAGACAAAAGACCTCTATGCAGAAACTTATAAGACACTGATGAAAGAAATTAAAGATGATACAAATAGACGGAGAGATATTCCATGTTCTTGGCTTGGAAGAATGAACAGTGTGAAAATGACTCTACTACCCAATGCAATCTACAGATTCAATGTAATCCCTGTCAAATTACCACTGGCATTTTTCACAGAAGTAGAACAAAAAATTTCACAATTTGTATGGAAACACAAAAGACCCCGAATAGCGTAAGCCATCTTGACAAAGAAAAACGGAGCTAGAGGAATCAGGCTCTCTGACTTCGGAGTATACTACAAAGCTACAGTAATCAGGACAGCATGGTACTGGCACAGAAACAGAAATACAGATCAATGGAACAGGACAGAAAGCCCAGAGATAAACCCATGGACATATGGTCACCTTATCTTTGATAAAGGATGCAAGAATATACCATGGAAAAAAGACAGCCTCTTCAATAAGTGGTTCTGGCAAAACTGGACAGCTACATATAAAAGCATGAAATTAGAATACTCCATAACACCATACACAAAAATAAACTCAAAAAGGATGAAAGACCTAAATGTAAGGCCAGACACCATCAACCTCTTAGAGGAAAACATAGGCAGAACACTCTATGACTTAAATCACAGCAAGATCCTTTCTGACCCACCTCCTAGAGAAATAGAAATAAAAACAAACATAAACAAATGGGACCTAATGAAACTTAAAAGCTTTTGCATGGCAAAGGAAACCATAAACAATATGAAAAGACAACCCTCAAAATGGGAGAAAATATTTGCAAATGAAGCAACTGACAAAGGATTAATCTTCAAAATATACAAGCAGCTCTTGCAGCTCAATATCAGTGAAACAAACAATCCAATCCAAAACTGGGCGGAAGACCTAAACAGACATTTCTCTAAGGAAGATATACAGACTGCCAACAAATACATGAAAGAATGCTCAGCATCATTAATCATTAGAGAAATACAAATCAAAACTACAATGAGATATCATCTTACACTGGTCAGAATGGCCATCATCAAAAATCTACAAACAATAAATGCTGGAGAGGGTGTGGAGAAAAAGGGACCCTCTTTCACGGTTGGTGGGAATGTTAATTGATACAGCCACTATGGAGAACAGTATGGAGGTTCCTTAGAAAGCTACAAATAGAACTACCATACGACCCAGCAATCCCACTACTGGACATATACCCTGAGAATACCATAATTCAAAAAGAATCATGTACCAAAATATTCATTGCAGCTCTATTTACAACATCCAGGACATGGAAGCAACCTAAGTGTCCATCAACAGATGAATGGATAAATATGTGGCACATATATTCAATGGAATATTACTCAGCCATTAAAGGGAATGATGCTGAGTTTTTTGTAGTGAGGTGTATGGACCTAGAGACTGTCATATAGAGTGAAGTAATTCAGAAAGAGTAGAGCAAATACCGTATGCTAACACATATATATGGAACCTAGGGAAAAAATGTCACGTAGAACCTAGGGGCAAGACAGGAGTAAAGATGCAGACCTACTAGGGAATCGACTTGAGGATACGGGGAGGGGAAAGGGTAAGCTGTGACAATGTGAGAGAGTGGCTTGGACATATACACACTACCAAACGTAAAATAGCTAGCTAGTGGGAAGTATCCGCATAGCACAGGTAGATCCGCTTGGTGATTTGTGACCACCTAGAGAGGTGGGATAGGGAGGGTGGGAGGGAGGGAGATGCAAGAGGGAAGAGATATGGTGATGTTTGTATATGTATAGGTGATTCACAGAAACTAACACACCATTTTAAAGCAATTATGCTTCAATAAATGTGTTTGAAAACAAAAGTCCCGAACAATTATCATGTGTCTCTTTATTTCTCTTTTTAGTTCTGTTAGTAGTTGCTTTAGACATTAATGATGCTATGGTGTTGTGTGCATAAATAGTTACCTTGTTGATGGATTAACTGGTGTATTATTATATAATTACCTTCTATATCTCTTTTGAACATTTTTACCTTTAGTATAATCTGTCTGATATAAGTATAGCTACCTCTGCTTTGTTTTGGGTTTCATGTACTTTAAGTATCTTTTTCCATCCTTTCACTCTCAGTCTATGTGTGTCTTTAAAGCTGAAGTGTGTCTGTTGTAGGCAACACGTTGTTGGATCTTGTTTTGTAAGCCATTCTTTGTCTTTTGATTGGAGATTTTAATCCATTTACATTTAAAGTAAATATTGATAGGTAAGAACTTAATATTATCCTTTTGTCAGTTGCTCTCTGTTTTGTAGATCATTTGTTTCTTGCTTCTTATCTTTCTGTCTTCTTTTTTGATTTGGTGAATTCTTGTCATGGTATGGTTTCATTCCTTTGTCATGATCTTTTGTGTTATCTGCTACAGGTTTTTCCTTTGTTATTACCATGAAGATTACATAAGGTATCTTATATTTATGACAGCCTATCTTAATCTTAATTACAACTTAACTTTAATAGCATACATAAATCCATTAACCTCTCACATGTTGTTATTGATGTTGCGATTTACATATATTTATGTTGTATGTCCAATAACAAATTATTATACATATGGTTATTTTCAATGATTTTTTTTAACTTTCAACTAGAATTGTAAGTGAATTACACACCACCATTAAAATGTAGGAGAATCTGTCTATATGTTTAACATTACCATTGAATTTTACACAAATGATTTTATGATGTTAATTAGCATAAATTTATTCCTGCTTGAAGAATGCCATTTAGCATTTTTCATAATGCAGATATAGTGGCGATAAACTCCCTCAGTTTTGATTGCTTGGGAATGTCTTTATCTCTCCTTCATTTACGAAGGAGAGCTTTGCTGGGTATAATATTCTTGGTTGACAGGGTTTTTCCAATATTTTAAATATATCATTTCACTCTCTACTGCCCCACAAGATTTCTTTTGAGGAATCTGCCAGTAGTCTTATAGGGATTCCCTTGTATGTGATGAGTTGCTTTTGTCTTGCTTTCAAAATTATATCTTTTTTTTTTAACTTTTAACAATTGAATTATAATGTGTCTCAGTGTAGCCTTTTTTTGGTTCAACTTATTTGGGGCCTTCAATGCTCATGAATCAGGATGTCCATCTCTATTCTCATGTTTGTGAAGTTTTCAGCCATTATTGCTTTAAATATACTTTTTATCCTTTGTCTTCTCTTTTCTTACTGGCATTCCCATAATTCACATATTGTTTCTGCTGATGTCCCATAAGTCTTATAGTCTTTCTTCACACTTTCTTTCCTTCTTTCTTTTTCTTTCTTTCTTTCTTTCTTTCTTTCTTTCTTTCTTTCTTTCTTTCTTTCTTTCTTTCTTTCTTTCTTTCTTTCTTTCTTCCTTCCTTCCTTCCTTCCTTCTCCTTTACCTTTTGGCTTCTCTAACCAAATAGTTTCAAATACCTATCTTCTAATTTCCTGGTTCCTTTTTCAGATTCGCTGAAGCTGTTACTGAAGATTTCTATTGAATTCTTCGTTTCAGTCATTGTATTCTTTAGCTCTAGGATTTGTTTGAGATTTTTATTGTTTCTATTTCTTTGTGGAACTTCTACTTCTTTTAAAAAATATCTTTATTGGAGTATAATTGTTTTACAAAGTTCTGTTAGTTTCTGCTCTACAACAAAGTGAATCAGCTATATGTATACATATATCCCCATATCCCCTACCTCTTGAGTCTCCCTCCAACACTCCTATCGCACCCCTCTAGGTCATCACAAAACATTGAGCTGATCTGCCTCTGCTATGCAACAGCTTCCCACTCACTATCTATTTTACATTTGGTAGTGTATATATGTCATTACTACTCTGTCAATTCATCCCAGCTTCCCCGTCCCCCACTGTGTCCTCAAGTCTGTTATCTACGTCTGCATATTTTTTCCTTCCTTGCCACTGGGTTCATCAGTACCATTTTTTTAGATTCCATATATACACGTTAGCATATGGTATTTGTTTTTCTCTTTCTGACTTACTTCGCTCTATGGCAGACTCTAGGTGTGTTCACCTCAGTTCAAATAGGTGAATTTCGTTCCTTTTTATGGCTCAGTAATATTCCATTGTGTATATGTGCCACATCTTCTTTATCCATTAATCTGTCATTGGATATTTAGGTTGCTTCCATATCCTGGTTATTGTAAATAGTGCTTCAGTGAACATTGGGATATATATATCATTTTGAATTATGGTTTTCTCAGGGTATATGCCCAGTAGTGGGATTGCTGGGTCATATGGTAGTTCTATTTTTAGTTTTTTACAGAACCTCCATACTGTTCTCCATAGTGGCTGTATGATTTTACATTCCCACCAACAGTACAGGAGGGTCTCTTTCCTCCACACCCTCTCCAGCATTTATTGTTCCTAGATTTTTTGATGACAGCCATTCTGACTGATGTGAGGTGATACCTCATTGTGGTCTTGATTTCCATTTCTGTAAAGATTAGTAATGCTCAGCATCTTTTCATCTGTTTGTTGGCAATATGTGTGTCTTCTTTGGAGAAATGTCTATTTAGGTCTTCCACCCAATTTTGGATTGGGTTGTTTGTTTTTTTGATATTGAGCTGCATGAGCTGCTTGAATATTTTGGAGATTAATCCTTTGTCAGTTGCTCCATTTGTAAATATTTTCTTCCATTCTGAGAGTATCTTTTTGTCTTGTTTATGGTTTCTTTTGCTGTGCAAAAGCTTTTAAGTTTCATTAGGACCCATTTGTTTATTTTTGTTTTTATTTCCATTACTCTAGGAGGTGGGTCAGAAAGGATCTTGCTGTGATTTAAGTCATAGAGTGTTCTGCCTATGTTTTCCTCTAAGAGGTTTAGAGTGTCCCACCTTAACTTTAGGTCTTTAATCCATTTTGAGTTTATTTTTGTGTATGGTGACAGGAAGTGTTATAATTTCTTCCTTTTACATGTAGCTGTCCAGTTTTACCAGCACCAGTTGTTGAAGAGGTTGTCTTTTTTCCATCGTATATTCTTGCCTGTTTGTCAAAGATAAGGTGGCCATATGTGCTTGGGTTTCTCTCTGGGCTTTCCAACCTGTTCCATTGATCTATATTTCTGTTTTTGTGCCAGTACTATGCTGTCTTAATTACTCCAGCTTTGTAGTATAGTCTGTAGTCAGAGAGCCTGATTCGTCCTGCTCTGTTTTTCTTTCTCAATATTGCTTTGGTTATTCGGGGTCCTTTGTATTTCTGTACAAAGTTATAAATTTTTTAAATCAAGCTCTGTGAAAAATACCATTGGTAATTTGATAGAGATTACACTGAATCTGTAGATTGCTTTGGGTAATATAGTCATTCTCACAATATTGATTCTTACAATCCAAGAACACTATCTTTCCATCTGTTTGTATTGTATTTGATTTCTGTCATCAGTGTCTTATAGTTTTCTGCATACAGGTCTTTTGCCTCCTTAGGTAGGTTTATAACTACATATTTTATTCTTTTTGTTGCAATTGTAAATGGGACTGTTTTCATAATTTCTCTTTCAGATTTTTCATCCTTAATGTACAGGAATGCTAGAGATTTCTGTGCATTAATTTTGTATCCTGCTAGTTTACTGAATTCTTTGACTAGCTCTAGTAGTTTTCTGGTGGCATCTTTAGAATTTTCTATGTATAGTGTCATGTCATCTGCAAACAGTGACAGTTTTACTTCTTCTTTTGAAATTTGGATTCCGTTTATTTCTTTTTCTTTTCTGATTGCTGTGGCAAAAACTTCCAAAACTATGTTGAATAATAATGGTGAGAGTGGGAACCCTTGTCTTGTGCTTGATCTTAGAGGAAATGCTTTCAGTTTTTCACCATTGAGAATGATGTTGGTTGTAAGTTCGTCATATATGGCCAATATTATGTTGAGGTAGGTTCCCTCTATGCCAACTTTTTGGAGAGTTCCTATCATAAATGTGTGTTGAATTTTGTCAAAAGATTTTTCTGCATCTATTTTGATGATCATGTAGTTTTTATCCTTCAATTGTTTAATATGATGTATCACATTGATTTATTGGCATATATTAAAGGATCCTTGCATTCCTGGGATATATCCCACTTGATCTTGGTGTATGATCCTTTTAATGTGCTGTTGGATTCTGTTTGCTAGTATTTTGTGGAGGATTTTTGCGTCTATGTTCATCAGTGATACTGTCCTATAATTTTCTTTTTTGGGGGGCATCTTTGTCTGGTTTTGGTATCAGGCTGATTCTGGCCTCATAGAATGAATTTCAGAGTGTTCCTTTCTTTGTGTATTTTGGAAGAGTTTGAAAATGATGGGTCTTACCTCTTCTCTAAATGTTTGACACAATTCACCTTTGATGCCATCTGGCTCTGGGATTTTGTTTGTTGGAAGGTTTTTAATCAGTTTCAATTTCACTGCTGGTCATTGGTTTGTTCACATTTTCTGTTTCTTCCTGGTTCAGTCTTGGGAGTTTGTAGTTTTCTAAGAATTTGTCCGTTTCTTCCAGGTGCCCATTTTATTGGCATATAGTTGCTTGTAGTAGTCTCTCATGATCCTTTGCATTTCTGTGGTGTCTGTTGTTACTTCTCCTTTTTCTTTTATAGTTCTATTCACTTGAGTCTTCTCCCTTCTTTTCTTGATGAGTCTGGTTAATGGTTAATTAATTTTCTTTATCTTCTCAAAGAACCAGCTTTTATTTTTATTGATCTTTACTGTTGTTTCCTTCATTTCTTTTTCAGTTTTTTTCTGATCTGATCTTTATGATTTCTGTCCTTCTGCTAACTTCAGGGGTTTTTGTTGTTCTTCTTCTTCTTTCTCTAATTACTTTATGTGTAAAGGTAGGTTGTTTTTTTGAGATTTTTGTTGTTTCACGAGGTAGGATCTTATTGCTGTAAACTTCCCTCTTTGTACTGCTTTTGCTGCATCTCATACGCTTTGGGTTGTCGTGTTTTCATTGTCATTTGTTTCTAGGTATTTTTTGATTTCCTCTTGGATTTCTTCAGTGATCTCTTGATTATTTAGTAGTATATTGTTTAGCCTCCATGTGTTTGTACATTTTACAGATTTTTCCCTGTAATTGATATCTAGTCTCATAGTATTGTGGTTGGAAAAGGTGCTTTATATGATTTCAATTTTCTTAAGTTTACCGAGGCTTGATGTGTGACCCAAGATTTGAGAACAAAGTGTATTCTGTTGTTTTCTGATGGAACGTCCTATAAATATCAGTTAAGTCAACCTGGTCTCATGTGCCATTTAAAGCTTGAGTTTATTTATTTTCTGTTTGGATGATCTGTCCATTTGTGTAAGTGGAGGGTTAAAGTCTCCTATTATTATTGTGTTATTGTCGATTTCCCCTTTTATGGCTGTTAGCATTTGCCTTATGTATTGATGTGCTCTTATGTAGGGTGCATAAATATTTTCAATTGTTATATCTTCTTCTTGGATTGATCTCTTGATCATTATGTCATGTCCTTCTTTGCCTCTTGTAATAGTGTTTATTTTAAAGTCTATTTTGTCTGATATGAGAATTGCTACTCCAGGTTTCTTTTTATTTCCATTTGTATGGAATATCTTTTTCCATCTCCTCACTTTCAGTTTGTATGTGTCCCTAGTTCTAAAGTGGTGTCTTCTAGATAGCATATATACGTGTCTTGTTTTGGTATCCTTTCAGCCGGTCTATTTCTTATGGCCGGAGCATTTAATGCATTTACATTTAAGGTAATTATTGACATGTATGTTCTTATTACCATTTTCTTAATTGTTTGTTATTGTAGGTCTTTTCCATCTTTTGTGTTTCTTGTGTATAGAAGTTCCTTTAGCATTTGTTGTAAAGCTGGTTTGGTGACACTAAATTCTCTTAACTTTTGCTTGTCTGTAAAGCTTTTGATTTCTCCATCTAATGTGAATGAGATCCTTGCTGGTTAGAGTAATCTTGGTTGTAAGTTTTTCCCTTTCATCACTCTAAATATATTCTGCCACTCCCTTCAGGCCTGCAGAGTTGCTGGTGAAAAAATCTGCTGTTAAACTTATGGGGATTCCCTTCTATGTTATTTATTGCTTTTCCCTTGCTGCTTTTAGTATTTTTTCTTTGTGTTTAATTTTTGTTAGTTTGATTAATTTGTGTTTCTGCGTGTTTCTCCTAGGGTTTATCCTGTATGGGTCTCTCTGCACTTCATGGAACTGATTGACTCTTTCCTTTCCCATATTGGGTAGTTTTGACTCTAATCTCTTCAAACATTTTCTCAGACCCTTTCTTTTTTTCTTCTTCTGGGAAGCCTATAGTTTGAATGTTGTTGTGCTTAATGTTATCCCAGAGGTCCTCAGACTGTCCTCAATTGTTTCCATTCTTTTTTCTTTATTCTACTATGCAGCAGTTATTTCCACCATTCTATCTTCCAGCTTACTTCTCTGCTCTTCTGCGCCAGTTATTCTGCTATTGATTCCTTTTAGAATATTTTAAATTTCAGTTTTTGTGTTCTTCATTACTGTTTGTTTGTTCTTTAATTCTCTAGGTCTTTGTTAATTGTTTCTTTTTCCAAGATTTTGGATCATCTTTACTATCATTACTTTGAATTCTTTTTCAGGTAGTTTGTCTATTTCCTCTTCATTTTATTGGTCTTGTGGGTTTTTATCTTGCTACTTTTTTTGCACGATATTTCTGTGTCTTCTCATTTTGTCTAACTTATAGTATTTGATATGTACTTTCCCTAGGCTGCAGGGTCATAGTTCCTCTTGTTTCTGTTCTCTGCCCCCCCATGAAGTTAGTCCAGTGGCTTGTGTAGGCTTCTTGATGGGAGGGACTGGTGCCTGCATTCTGGTGTGTGGAGCTGAGTCTTTTCCCTCTGATGAGCAGAGCCATTTCAGGTGGTGTGTTTGGAGTGTCTGTGAGCTTAGTATGACTTTAGGTAGTCTGTGTGTTGATGGGTGGTTTTGTGTTCCTTTCTTGTTTGTTGTGTCATGTGAGGCATCCAGCACTGGGAGCTGCAGGCAGTTGGGTGGAGCCTGGTCTTGTATTCATATAGAGGCCTCTGTGAGTGCTCTCAGTGATTAATCTTCCCAGGGCCAGGAACTCTGTAATGGTCCAGTGTCCTGGACTCAGTGTTCCCAATCCAGAGCCTCAGGCCCGACTTCTTGTCAGGGAACCAAGACACCACAAGTCACTCATCCTGGCAATAATGGGGATTAAAAAAAAAGACTAACAAAGCTCCAGACAAATGGTAAAAAGTAAAGTCACAAAAACAGAAACGAGGAAACATGCACACACACAGAAGAAACAAAAACAGAATCAAATAAAACAAAAAGCAAGAGAACAAACAGAGAAAGAAAAGAACCCAAGAACGAAATCACACAATTAAAAGGAAAACTAACAAAAATGCAAAACCAGAAAAGAAAACCAAAGCAGAGTGCCAAGTGAAGAATTTAGCAAACAAAGAAACTGACAAAAGTGATAGAAAAAGACAAAGTGTAAAAAGACAGAACAACTGAAAAGCAACTTAGCAAAAGAAATATAAAAAAATAAAATTAAAATATATTAAAGAAAAAAAAAGACAAAACTCCACACAAATGGTAGAAAAAAATCAGGCAAACAGAAACAGAAACAAAGAAACACACACACGCAAAAGAAACAAAAACAGAACCAAATAAAACAAAAAGCAAGAGTACAACCAGAGAAACAGAAGAACCCAAAAACGAAATCAAACAATTAGAATCAAAACTAAGAAAAACACAAAACCTAAAACCAAAACCACAGCAGTGTGCCAACTGAACAATAAATCAGTGAAAGAGAACAAACTGATAGAAATGATTTTAAAAAAGGGACAAAACAGAACAACAGAAGAGCAAATTAGAAATGGAAATATAAAAAAATGTAAAAAATATATTAAAGAAAAAAAGAACAAAATAAGGGAAAGGAACACAGAAGAACAGAAAAGCAAAGCAATATATATATATATATATATATATGTATATATAAAACTAAAAAATAAAAATATGTTATATAACATAAATATCCCAAAAGAGTGAAAAAAACTAAAACAATAAAAACAAACAAGGAAAAAAAGCCAGAACCAACAAGAGAATGAATCAAAACATAATAAAAATATTAGTAATATTTATTTTTCCCTGGGGACTCTGCTGTAAGTGTCCTTGCAAACGCCATGAGCCACAGCCCACCTCCACCTCCCCAAGAGGCCCTGCTCTGCCTCTGGGCTGGTCTCTGGACCTACTGTGTGCCCTGTGGGGACCACTCAGACTCTGATCTGTCCCAATTCCTGCATGTGCTTGCCCCCAAAGTCCAAAGATGCCAGAGCTAGACCGTTTTCATATGTGGGAACACTCACTGTCTACTCAGATATTCCATAGATGCAGGGTCTAAGTAGCTGATCACAGGGGTTAATTTGTAGCTTGTAGAGGTGATGGAAAGATATTCAATTCTCTTCCTTAGTTGCCCCATCCCTGGGGTTCAGCTTTGGTTTTTTCCCCACCTCTGCATGTGGTCCAGCCACAAGAGTCTGGTCCTGAGGCTGCCTTGGAGCTCTTGGGTCTGCCTCAGTGAGGACAGGGTGCAGAGGTGGTATGACTGCTTGGATCTCGGGAGCCCCAGTGGCACCAAATGTGCAGGGAAGCTCGCGGCCATGGTGCAAGTGATATGGCCCTAGTGAGGGCCTGTTCTGGTGCCTGGCCTAAGGCACGTAAGGGCCAGCCTTGGTGGGGCTTTTTCTGGTGCCCGGTAGCAGATTCTTGAGGGCCAGCCCTGAGAGGTCTTCTTTTATTGTCATTGGCAGGCACTGGTGTGTTGGGAGAGAGAGGCTACAATAGTGGCTCCTCCCCCTTTGTGTGACTCAGCAGTAGCACCCTTCTTCCATGGCAGTCTGATCTTCCTCCATAGGCATTCCCTGCTGCGGATTTCCTCCCTACCATCCCCTCAGTCCATCTCCCCACAGCCAACAACAGTTCTCACCCCAGGCCTGTTCTCCAATCTCCACACTCCAGCCCCCAGCCCCCTTACACACCTGTGATCTCATGTCCCAGTCCGGGACATGTAGGGCTTCAGTATGAACCGTGTGTGTAATTCTCACTCTGTTCCGTCTGCCACAGATCTGCCACTTCACCCTCTTACAACAGCATCTAATGCTTCCCTTCTGTCCCAATCGATTTCCTCTTCAGAGAGGGGGTTTCCCTGTTGGAGAGGGGCTTTCCCTGAATTTGGGAATCTCTCCTCTGCTTCAGCTCCTCGACCCTGGGGTGCAGGTCCCATCCTGCTTCCTCTCCTCCTCCTCCCTTCTTTTTTTCATCCTACCCAGTTATGTAGGGATCTTTATAGTCCTTTCTGGTGTCTGAGGTCTTCTGCTAGTGTTCAGCTGGTGTTCTGCGAGAATTGTTGCATCTATAGATGAATTCCTGATGCATCCATAGAGAGAGATGAACTCCACGTCCTCCTACTCCTCTGCCATCTTAACTCTCTAGAACTTCTGCTTCTTTTCTTACATTTTCCCCCTAATTTTGTTTAGTTGTGTGTTCTTGTGTTTTACTAAACTTTCTTAGGAGGATCATTTTAGATTTTTGGTCACACAGTTTATAGATCTCCGTTTATTTAGTGTCAGTTATTGGAGCTTTATTTGTTTTTGTTTTTGTTTTGGTGGTGTCATTTTTACCAGATTCTTTGTGATACTGATTCCTTGAGTTAGTATCTGTGCATTTAAGTGATCTCCTTCTCTAGACTTTATAACTTCATTTCATCAGATTCACCAGCCATCTCAGCTTGGGGTTCTGGATGGCCAGATGGTAGCATCCTTGGGCAAGTGGGGCTTGTTGCCAGGGTCCGTTTGGGTGAGGCCACTGCCTATGTTCTGATGTCAAGGGTCTTGCTGATGGCTAGGAACATTTACATATGTCTGCTGCTTAGTTTACTGCCCAAGCATGGCTGTAGGATTGGCTCCACAGTTGCTTGGATTTTTTGGTCAGGATTCCTAGTTGAGTGAGAATGGATGCTATACTGAGCACTTGGGCAGGGCTTCACACTTGTTTCCTTGCCCAGGAAGGGCTGTAGAATAGACTCCACTGTCATTTATGGTTGAATGACTGGTGACCCAAATCAGGCAGAACTACCACCAAGCTCCCTGGACTGGTGGCACCACCAATTCAGTTCTGCACATTGACAGAGCCACTGGCTTGGCTGTCTGCTTGTGTTTTTTTTAAGCAGGACTGTGGGATAGGCTTTGCAGCTTCCCAGTTGCTCTGGTTAGGCTTCTGGATTGAGCATATCTGGGTGCTATATTCAGTCATTGGTAGTGCATCAGATTTCCTTCCCAGCCAAAGCATGGCTATATAACATGCACCATGGCCAGTACAGATTATTGTCTGGGGACTCAAATCCAGCTAGCTCTCTGATAGGTAGGGCCCCTGGCTCAGCTCTGCAAACAAGCAGAGCTTCTGGCTGAACTGTCTGCTCAGATACCACAGCAAGTCGGGCTGTAGGGTGGGCTACACAGCCTCCCAGGTATTGTGGTTAGGCTTCCTGTTTGGATTGGACTAAGGGTATTCTTAACTGTAGGGGGGCCGTGATACTTCTTCTCTGCCAAGGCAGGATGGCAACACAGGCTCCAAGGCTGACACAGCTCATTGGCTGGGGACCTGAGTCAGGCATAACTCTCTACTGAGTTCCCTGTCCAGATAAATTTCCTGACTCAGATGGATAGAGCAGGTGGATAGAGCCACTGGCTGGACTCTCTGCTCAGGTGCTACTTTCATCAAGACTTTTGGGTGGACCACATAGCCTCCCAGGTGCTCTGACAAGGCCACAATGCTAGGCTGGTCTAGGGGCTATATTCGGCAGTAGGCAGCCCTTCACATTCACTTACCTGCCAAAGCAAGGCCTCATAATATGATCCATGGCTGATAAGGTTTGCTGGTTGTGGAGCCAAAACCGGTAGAATTGCCCCTGAAACTTCCTGGCCAGAAAGGGCCACTGGCTTGACTTTGCAGATTGAGAGAGCTACTGGCTGGGCTCTCTGCTCAGGTACTGCTGTGAGCAGGGCTGTAGGGTAGGTCACACAGCTTCCCAGGTGCTCTTTTTAGGCTTACTGTATGGGCAGGACTGGAGATTATATTCAGCAGTAAGTGGTACTTCAAATTTCCTTCCCTGCCTGTGTTGGATAGTAGAACAGTTTCCAAGGTGTGTACAGCTAATTGGCTATTGACTCATCAGGCAGAAATCTACACTGAGCTTCCTTGCCAGATGGGGCCACCAGCTTGACTCTGCAGATGGACAGGGCCGCTGGTTCATATCTCTACTTGAGTGCTGCTGTGAGGAGGAGCTCAGTCTGCCAAGATCCCAGTGCTTGTTTCTGCAAACCATTTATCTGTTCCAATCTGATCTGCAGTGGTCAAGCCCTAGAGAATCCTCTTGTGATTCCTGTAAGGTGAGACCCACTTGGGCCTTCTGGAAAGCATTCTGTAATATTAGTGGAGCTGGATGTTTACCTTGGGTTCTTTTGTTCCCATTGGAAAAATGTAGGATTGGGGGGCCCTCTCAGCTCGAGGAGGGGCAGTGTGGTCATCATGTAGCCATTCCTCTTACCTTTCTAACGTGTTCTTTTTCAGACTCTGCAATCAGAAGGTGTGCTTCATCCTCACCTCCATGTTCTGGGATTTTTGCAGTGGTGTCTTTTCTATAGATAGTTGCTGGTTGATCTTCTTGTGAAGGGGACTGAAATAGGGAATGATTATATCACCGTCTTAGTGATGTCATTATCCTAATATATTTTGAAATCAGGAAGTGTGATGCCTCCAACTTTGTTCTTTCTCAGGATTGATTTAGCTATTCATGGTCTTTTGTGATTCTATATAAATTGCAGAATTGTTTTTTCTGTTTCTGTAAAAATGCCATTGGAAATTTGATAGGATTTCATTGAATATTTAGCTCATTTGGGGTAGTATGGGCATTTTAACAATGTTTAGTCTCCTACCCACGAATATGGGGTGTGATTCCAGTTGTTTTTGTCTTTCTTATTTTCTTTTATCAGTGTTTTATAATTTTCAGCGTAGACGTCTTTCACCTCCTTAGTTAAGATTATTCCTAAGCATTCATACTTTTTGGTGCTGTTTTAAATGGGATTGTTTTCCTAAGTTCCTTTTCCAGATACTTTGTTGTTAGTGTATAGAAAGACAGCTGACTTTTATATGCTGATTTTTTTTATCCTGCAAATTTACTGAATTAGTTGATCAGTTCTAACAGTTTTTTTAATGGAGTCTTCTGGGTTTTTTTACATATAAGATCATGTCATATGCAAACAAAGATAATTTTACTTCTCTCTTTCCAATTTCAGTACCTTTCATTTCTTTTACCTTTCCTAATTGCTAAGGCTTGCAGTGCAATGTTAGAGATGGCAAGAGTGAGCATCCTTACCTTGTTCCTGATTTTAGAAGAAAAGTTTATAGTTTTTCACCATTGAGTATGATGCTCAGTGGGCTTATACGGCTTTTATTACATTGAGTTATTTTCCTTCTACTTCTGGTTTGTTGAGAGTTTTTTTTTTTTTCATAGAAGTGTGTTGAATATCATCAAATGTTTTTTTCATCTATTGAGATTATGTGATCTTTATCCTTCATTCTTTTGATATGCTTATCACATTCATTGATTTTCCTATATCAAATGATCCTTGCAACCCATGGGTAAATCTCATTTATCATGGTGTATGGTCCTTTTAATATGCTGTTGGATTCAGTTCGCTATTATTTTGTTCAGGATTTTTGCACCTATATTTATCAGAGATACTGGCCTGTAGTTTTCTTGTGATGTATTTGATATCAGGATAATGCTGGCTTTAGAAAATGAGTTTGTAAGTGTTCCCTGCTCCTTAATTTTTGCAAGAGTTTAAGGATTGCATTAATTCTTCCTTAATTACTTGGCAGAATTCATGAGTTAATCCATCTGGTCCTGGGATTTTCTTTGTTGGGAGTATTTCATTACTAATTCAATCTCCATACTACTTATGAATATGTTCAAGCTTTCTATTCCTTCATGATTTAGTAATGATAGATAATATGTGTCTAGGAATTTATCCATTTCATCTAGGTTATCGAATTTGTTGGTGTATACATTTTCATAATAGTCTAATTCTTTTTATTTCTGTTGCATCAGTTGTAATGTCTGTTCTTTATTTTCTGATTTTATTTATTTTAGTCTTCTCTTTTTCTTCATAGTCAGTCTAGGTAAGGTTTTGTCAAGTTTGTTTTCTTTTCAAAAACCCAAATTTAGTTTTGATTTTTCTATTGTTTTGTAATTTCTATTTACTTTGTATCTGCTCTAATCCTTCTTATTTCCTTCCTTCTACTAATATGTGGTTTAGTTTCTTTTTGAGCTCCTTGAGTACAAAGTTTGTTTGTTTATCTGGATCTTTCTTATTTTCTTGTGTATGCATTTATTGCTATGGACTTCTCTCTTCAGATTTTGCTAAGGTTTACCAATTTTACTGATGTTTTCAGAGAATGAGATATTTGTTTCATTGAATTTTCTCTAATAATTTTATCTTTTTAAGTTCCTTGATGTCTGTGCTTATGTTTACACTTTTCTTTTTTATGCTTCCTTCTTCAAATTTATTTTGGTGTTTTGTTTCCTAGGTTATAGATGTGGGAGATTAGATAATTGACTTGACATTTTCTTCCCTTTTTAGATTAGATTTTTTTCACTGTTTATTGAGTGTACAATATTTACTGTACATTCATTTTACAATGATGTACAATATTATATGTTACACTGTACAGCACAGTGATTCACAATTTTTTAAATTATTTTTTTAACATCTTTGTTGGAGTATAATTGCTTTACATTGTTGTGTTAGTTTCTGCTGTATAACGAAGTGAATCAGCTATACGTATCCATACATCCCCATATCTCCTCCCTCTTGCATTTCCCTCCCACCCACCCTATCCCATGCCTTTAGGTGGTCACAAAGCACCAAACTGATCTCCCTGTGCTATGCAGCTGCTTCCCACTAGCTATCTATTTTACATTTGGTAGTGTATATATGTCAATGCCACTCTCTCACTTTGCCCCAGCTTACCCTTCCCCCTCCCCGTGTCCTCAAGTCCATTCTCTACATCTGCGTCTTTATTCCTGTCCTGCCCCTAGGTTCTTCAGAGCCTTTTTTTTTAGACTCCATATATATGTGTTAGCATATGGTATTTGTTTTTCTCTTTCTGACTTACTTCACTCTGTATGACAGATTCTAAGTCCATCCACCTCACTACAAATAACTCAATTGCGTTTCTTTTTATGGCTGAGTAATATTCCATTGTATATATGTGCCACATCTTTTTAATCCATTCATCCATTGATGGACACTTAGGTTGCTTCCATTTCCAGGCTATTGTAAATAGTGCTGCAATGAACATTATGGTACTTGACTCTTTTTGAATTATGGTTTTCTTAGGGTATATGCCCAGTAGTGGGATTGCTGGGTCATATGGTAGTTCTATTTTTAGTTTTTTAAGGAACCTCCATACTGTTCTCCATAGTGGCTGTATCGATTTACATTCCCACCAACAGTGCAAGAGGGTTCCCTTTTCTCCACACCCTCTCCAGCATTTATTGTTTGTAGATTTTTTGATGATGGCCATTCTGACTGGTGTGAGGTGATACCTCATTGTAGTTTTGATTTGCATTTCTCTAATGATTAGTGATGTTGAGCATCCTTTCATGTGTTTGTTGTCAATCAGTTCTTTTAAATAATTTGAAGTTTGCCTTTGGACTAAGGTATGGTCTACCTTGGCATGTTTTCTTGGCAACTCAAAAGAATGTGCAGTGTTCTGAATGCATGTGAATTAATTCTCGTTGGTTGATAGACTTTTTTTTTTTGCTTTCTTCTATATCCTGGTTTGTTTTCTATCTCACTTGTTGCAAGAGGAGTGTTAAACTTTTGAATTAATTGTGGATTTGTCTATTTCTCATTTCAGATCTCTTAGTATTTCCTTCACATATTTTGAAGCACTTTTTTTTTGGTGCATTGATATTTAGTGCTGCTGTGTCTTGTTGACAAATTGGCCTTATTATGACTACATAATTTTCTTTTTTGCCTCTGATATTTTCTTTGCTATGATATCTGCTTCAGCTGACATCAAACCCAGACACTTCTGCTTTCCCTTCAATAATGTTTGCATGTTATATCATTTTTTCCCATCCTTTTACTTTCAACTTGCCTATATTTGAGGTGATTTTCTTGTAGACTCCGGATAGTTGGGCCATATTTTTAGAATTTATTTTTTTATTGAGGCAACATTGGTTTATAACATTATATGAGTTTCAGGTATACAACATCATATTCTACTTCTATATACACTACAGCTTCCTCACCACCAATAATTTAGTTTCAATTCATCACCACACACCAATTTTGCCCTATTCCCTTTCCCCTTCACTACTGGTAACCACTACTGTCTTCCCTGCATCTATATATTTGTTTTTGTTTGTTCATTTATTTTGCTCTTTGATTGTCTTTTTGTATTTCACATATGAGTGTGTGTGTAAAATCATATGGTGTTTGTCTTTCTCTAGCTGACATATTTATCTTTTGTTCTTGGCATAACACCTTCAAGGTACATCCATATTGTTGCAGTTGGCAAGATTTCATCTTTTTATGGTTGAGTAGTATTCCATTGTGTGTGTGTGTGTGTGTATCTTATATTTTCTTTATCCATTCATCTGTTGATGGGTACTTAGATTGTTTCCATTGTAAATGATGCTGCAATGAACATAAGGTTGCATATATCTTTTAGAAATTGTGTTTTCATATTCTTTGGATAAAACAGATAAGTGAGATAGCTGGATAATATAGTAGTTCTATTCTTAGTTTGTTGAGGAATCTCCATAGTGTTTTCCTTAATGGTTCCACCAATTTACATTCCCACCAATCGTTCATGAGAGTTCCCTTTTCCTGAAGCCTCTCCATCACTTGTTATTTGTTGACTTTTTGGTAATAGCCATTCTGAGCGGTGTAAGGTGATATCACATTGTGGTTTTCATATGCATTTTTTGACGTTGAGCATCTTTTCATGTGCCTGTTGGCCACCTGTATGTCTTCTTTGGAAAACTATCTATTTAGGTGCTCTGCCCATTTTTAAATTGGGTTGTCTGGTTTGTTGTTTTTTTGACGTTGACTTGTATGAATGCTTTGTATGTTTAGATACTTACCCCTTTTTGGATATATGATTTGCAAATAATTTCTCCCATTCAGTGGGCAGCCTTTTCATTTTGTTGACAGTTTCCATCACTTTGCAAACACTTCTTAGTTTGATGTAGTACCATTTGTTTATTTGTGGTTTTGTTTCCCTTGTCTGAGGAGACATATTCAGAAAGATATTGCTAAGACCGATATCAAAGATTATACAGCATATGTTTTCTTCTAGGAGTTTTATGGTTTCAGGTCTTATTTTAAGTCTAATTAATTTCAATTGAGTTTTATGTATGGTGTAAGATAGTAGTCTAATTTAATTTTTTTGCATGTGACCATCCACTTTTCCTAACACTATTTATTGAAGAGACTATGCTGTTTCCACTGTATGGTCTTTGCTCCTTTGTCATAATTTAATTGTCCATATAGGAGTGAATTTATTTCTGGGATCTCTGTTCTATTCCATTGATCTATGCTTCTTTTTTTTCTACCAATAACATCCTGGTTTGATTGCTTTAGCTTTGTTATATAGTTTGAAATCAGGGAGGGTGATAACTCCACACATGTTCTTTTTTCTCAAGATTTCTTTGGCTGTTCAAGGTCTTTTGGGGTTCATAAAAGTTTTAGCATTTTTAGTTCTATTTCTCTGAAAAAAGGTCCTCAATCTGTAGATTGCATTACATAATATGAACATTTTAATAATGTTAATTCTTCTAATCCATAAGCATGAATTATCTTTTTATTTTGTTGTGTATTCTTCAGTTTCATTCAACAATGCCTTATAGTTTTCAGTGTATGTTTTTCACCTCTTGGTTAAATTTGCTCCTAGGTATTTTATTCTTTTTGGTGTAATTTTAAATGGTATTGTTTATTTCATTTTCTGCTAGAGATGATCAAATGTTTTTGTCCTTCATTTTGTGAAAATTTTGCATTATGTTGATTGATTTGCTCCCTTGAACCATTCTTGCATCCCTGGAATAAATTCAACTTGATATAGTGTATGATGCTTATGATATATTGCTCTATTTGGTTTGATAATATATTTTTGAGGAATTTTACATCTATGTTAATCAGGGATATTGGCTTGTAATTTTCTTTCTTTGTGTGTTGTCTTTGATTTTGCTATCAGTGTAATGTTAGCCTCATAAAATAAGTTAGGAAACATTCCCTCTTCTTCAATTTTTTGGAAGTTTCAGGATTATAGGTATTAAATCTTCTTTGAATGTCTAGAAGAATTCACCTCTGATGGTGTCTGGTCTTGGGCTTTTGTTTTGGGGGAGGTTTTGATTACTATTTCAATATCTTAACTAGAATTTGGTTTATTCAGTGTTTCTCTGTCTTATGATTCAGTACTCAAAGGTTGTATAATTCTAAGAATTTGTCCATTTCTAGGTTGTCCAATTTGTTGACATATAGCTGTTCATAACATTCTCTTTTAATTAGTTTATTTTTTGGTATCCAGTGTTATTTCTCCTCTTTTCTTTTTCATTGTTTTTATCACAGACTTTTCTCTTTTTTCTTAGTGAGATTATTCATTCTATTTATTTTTTCAGTGAATCATCTTTTAGTTTCACTGATCTTTTCTATTGTCTTTTTAGTCTCTATTTCATTTACTTTCATTCTGATCTTTATTATTTCTGTCAACTGAAAAAAATGCACAACCTAAAAGTTACAAGTTGTGTTTTATTTGGGGATCTTACTGAGCCCAGGATACTGCCTCTAAGGTAGCTCAGAGGAACTGCTCTGAAGAGGTAAGGGTATGAGGGGTTTTTTGCTGGAAAAAACATGTAGTCAAACATCAAAAGGTTACTGATAATCATAAAGAACAGACATCTCAAGTAAATGAGTTTAATGCTTTCCTATGTATAGGAAGATGCAAGAACCTGGGTTCATTGATATTATTCCTTAGATATGCATCTTAATTATCTAGGGCCAGTATCCAAAGCACAGAATGCTTTCTGTTTTTCTCCATCCTGAATTCCCCTCAGGGCACACCATTGATAAGAGACTGCAGTGGCTACTGGCTTGATCCTTGTAGTACTGGAATGGAAGGCAGCATTCTTTATTTACAGTGCTCCCTGTTGGTCATAAATTCCCAACCAAGGTTTGGGAGCCATTTCATGACCAATTTGTCTCACAGTGCTGGGAAGTCTCATTCCTGTGTCAGACAAGGATCTCAGTGATAGGCCATTCATGTGCTATATCTGGGTTAGGCCCTGTTAATAACCAAAATCTCTGGATCATCTGTCTTACTAGTCTATTACAATTCAGGAAATGATTTTCCCTTGTTACTTCTCCCTATATCTAGAATTGCACCATTACAATTAATTTTATATAGAGCTATATATGTGATCAATTGTATCAAGATGCTTAGCCATCATTAATTTTGTCAGAGGCCTGGTTACACATTGGGTAATGCAGGAGACAACAATCTTTTAAAACTATACAGAGTATAAGTAATACAGCTAATAACATTAATAAAATCATAAGTAAGGATTTATGCCTTGAGTTTCCAGAATCAAGCCAACTCCCTAAAAGACTAGAAAGTGGATCACTTAAGGCAGAAATCTTATTTTTCATGTGGGTCATAGTTAGCATAAAAGGAAAGGTGTTCTGGTAAACAAAGACTAAAAACCAGTGATATTTTAGACAAAACCTCATAAAATTATAAATCATGTTTATCAGTTCTTTCAGTGTCATGTAATTAATTCCTCTTGATTTGGATGAAGCCATCAGGTTTTCCTTCGGAGTTTTGTAATTTCTTACCCAGTTCAGTAGTATGATCTAAAAGTCATCAGAAACTTATATTTGTCAGAAAGTTTATTTTTAATGGATCTTTGTGAAGATCTTCATTTTGTAAAGGGCTCAGAATATAACAATGACTGTCTGTAGATGACAAAAGACTTAAAATGGCATGATTAAAGATCTGATTACAGTGCTACTGACAAAGAAAATTGGCTGTTTCTGTGATATACAACATTTTAAGATAATAAGTAGAATTATGACTGATATTATACCAGAACATACCAGATTTTTAGAAATTCTATATAATTTTTGGAATATCTGTATTAATGACACTTATCCATACAATATAACCAAAGAAGTTTTATCACCACTTATTAGTCAATACTTAATTTGATACCAAATAAACATAATTATTTTAATATCTCACTTTGGAATGTTTCAGGGGCCCTTTGAAGCATCCCAACGTTAGCTAGAGATCAAAAGAACTTCATTTAGAATTTGACTTCGGGAACATTTTCAAGATATCAAAAGGTTTTCAAAAACTTGAATCATACATCACTGTGAAACATTTCTTGTTCACTTAACCAAAGTGACAATTAAATATTTCAAAGACAAATACAGAAAGTTACAATATTATTTAAAAGGTAAAGAAGTCTTTCAATTTGTTATCAAAAGCAGAACAATATTCCAAGAAAACTTTGTGCTCTTAACACAGAGAGTCAACCAAATTCTAGTTTTGTACCAGCTTACTTTTAATATTAAAATTTATTTATTCAATTAAATTTTATTTTAAACTTAGCCAGTCATGACCATGCAGAAACTCTTTCTTCAGGGTTCCTTTTCCACCAACCTTCTGTAACTTCTTTTTTACTTTTAGATTTTGTCCTATGCTTTTTCTTTCTTTCTCTCTCTCCAGGACAAAATTACTTTCTTTTCTCATAACAAAATGCATTTCCATGCTTTATACTTTTCTCCTTTTATACAAAGATGTTTTCCTTATAGAGTTTAGTAGTTTTAGTTACAGATATCAATAGACATCTTAACTTTAAAAACCTTAATCTCTACTGAAAACTGAGAAGTAAGCAATTATGAACTTTTACATTAATGTTCCATAGATTGGCATACTTATAAGTATTATTTATTATTTCTAAAAACATGATTTTTTATAGAAAAATTTTCAGCATGGTCCCCCAAATTTTTATTCTTTAGTTTCTCTGTAAAAGGAAGACTTTGTCCAGTAATTAATGTTTCAGTATCTTATTTAGTTTTGGAATAATCTAGATATTTTTTAAATTTCCACCATTTAACTTAGCAAAACTCTAAAGTTTCTAGTTACCAAAAATCTTCAGAAACTATTTTTAAGTTGACATACCACATACCACATACCAATAACCACAAGTCAAAAACATACAATAGATTCACAAAAACCAAAAAGAAGAGAATATAAGTATAACACAAAAGAAAATCATCAAACCACAAAAGAAGAAAAAGAACAAGAAAGGGACAAAGAAGAAATATAAAATCAAGGGAAAACAAGATTTTAAATGGCAATAAATACATATGTATCAATAATCACCTTAAATGTCAATGGACTAAATGCTCCAGTCAAAAGACACAGTCTGGCCAAATAGATTTTTTTAAAAAGCAAAAAAAAAAAAAAAAAAAAAAAAGACAAGAGCCTACAATATACTGCCAACAAGAAACCCACTTTAGGGCAAAGGATACACATAGATTGAAAGTGAGGGGATGGAAAGAGATACTTCATGCTAACGGAAATGACAGGAAAGTGGGGGTTACAATACTCATATCAGACAAAATAGACCTTAAAACAAAGGCCATAAAGAAAGATGAAGAAGGACACTATATAATGATAAAAGAATCAATACCAGAAGGGGATTTTACACTCATCAACATATATGCACTAATATAGGAGGACCCAAATACATAAATCAATACTAACAGACATAAAGGGAGAAATTGACAGGAATACAATAATAGTAGGAGACTTTAACACCCCACTCACATCAATGGACAGATCCTCTAGACAGAGAATCAATAAAGCAACAGAGATCCTAAATGATATAATAGAACAGTTAGACTTAATTGATATTTTCAGGACATTACATCCCAAAAAATCCCAGAAATCCCCTTTTTTTCAGGTGCAAATGGAACATTCCCTAGGATTGACCACATTCTAGGGCACAAAACAAGTCTCAGCAAATTTAAGAGTATAGAAATTATCTCAAGCATCTTTTCTGACCACAACAGCGTGAAACTGGAAATTAACCACAGAAAAAGGAATGAGAGAACAAAAATTACATGGAGACTAAACAACATGCTATTTAAAAACAAATGGGTCAATGATGAAATCAAATAGGAAATTTTAAAATACCTTGAGACAAATGACAATGAAAGCACAACCATACAAAATCTGCGATGCAGCAAAAGTAGTTCTTAGAGGGAAGTTCATAGTGATACAGACTTTCCTTAAAAAACAAGAAAAATCTCAAACAACCTAAGCTACATCTTAAAAGAATTAGAAGAAGAAGAAGAAATAAACCTAAATTCAGCAGAAGGAAGGAAATAATAGAAGTCAGAGAGGAAATAACTAAAATAGAGATTAAAAAAACCAAAATAACTAAAATAGAGATTAAAAAAAACAGAAGAAAAAAATCAATAAAACCAAGAGCTGGTTCTTTGAAAGGATAAACAAGACTGACAGATCTCTGGTCAGGCTCACCAAGAAGAAACGAGAGAGAACTCAAATAAACAAAATAAGAAATGAAAAAGAATACATAACCAATTACGCAGAAATACAAAAAAAACATAAGGGAATACTGTGAGTAAGTATATGCCAACAAATTCGATAACCTAGAAGAAATGGACAAGTTTCTAGAAACATACAGCCCACCAAAATTGAATCAAGCACATGAAAAGCTGCTCAATATCACTAATTATTAGAGAAATGCAAATCAAAACTACAGTGAAGTATCACCTCACACCAGTTAGAATGGACATCGTCAGAAAATCTACAAACAACAAATACTGGAGAGGGTGTGGAGAAACAGGAACCCTCTTGCACTGTTGGTGGGAATGTAAATTGATACAACCACTATGGAGAACAGTATGGAGGTTCCTTAGAAAACTAAAAATAGAATTACCATATGACCCAGCAATCCCACTACTGGGCATATACACAGAGAAACCCATAATTCAAAAAGACACATGCACCCCAATGTTCATTGCAACAATATTTACAATAGCCAGGTCATGGAAGCAACCTAACTGCCCATCGACAGATGAATGGATAAAGAAGATGTGGTACATATATACAATGGAATATTACTCAGCCATAAAAAGGAATGAAATTGGGTCATTTGTAGAGATGTGGATGGATCTAGAGACTGTCATACAGAGTGAAGTAAGTCAGAAAGAGAAAAACAAATATCATATATTAACACATATATGTGGAACCTAGAAAAATGGTACAGATGAACTGGTTTGCAGGGTAGAAATAGAGACACAGATGTATAGAACAAATGTATGGACACCAAGGGGGGAAAGTAGTGGTGGGGTGGGGGGTGTGTGATGAATTGTGAGATTGGGATTGACATATATACATTAATATGTATAAAATAGATAACTAATAAGAACCTGCTGTATAAAAACATTAAAAAAATTCAAAAATAAATAAATAAAAATAAATGAAATGTACAATTAAGAAAAAAGGGAAGAAATAGATAATTTGAACAGACCAATCACTGAAAGTGAAATAGAATCTGTAATTTTAAAACTCCCTACAAATAAAAGTCCAGGACCAGATGGCTTCACAGGTAAGTTCTACCAAACATACAAAGAAGAACTTATACCAATCCTTCTCAGACTCTTCCAAAAAACTGAAGAGGAAGGAAGACTCCCAAAGACATTCTATGAAGCCATCACCCTGATACCAAAACCAGACAAAGATACCACCAAAAAAGAAAATTACAGGTCAATATCTTTGATAAATATAGATGCAAAAATTCTCAACAAAATATTGGCAAATTGAATCCAACAACACATAAAAAAGATCATACACCATGACCAAGTGGGATTTATCACAGGTTCACAAGGATGGTTCAATATACAAAAATCAATCAATGTGATCCACCACATAAACAATAGAAAAGACAAAAACCACATGATTATCTCCCTAGATGCAGAAAAAGCATTTGACAAAATTCAACCTCCATTCATGATAAAAACTCTTACCAAAGTGGATATAGAGGGAACATATCTTAATATAATAAAAGCTATTTATGACAAACCCACAACCAATATAATACTCAATGGTGAAAAGCTGAAAGCCTTCCCACTAAAATCTGGAACAAGAATGCCCACTCTCACCTATTCTATTCAACATAGTATTGGAAGTCCTAGCCACAGCAGTCAGACAAGAGAAAGAAATAAAAATTATCCAAATTGTAAGGGAAGAGGTAAAATTGTCATTATATGCAGAAGATTTGATACCATATATAGAAAACCCTAAAAACTCCTCACAAAAACAAATAGAACTGATAAATTTAGCAGGATACAAGGATATAAGATTAACACACAGACATTGATTGCATTTCTTTACACCAACAATGAAATATCAGAAAGGGAATGTAAAAAAAAAACCTTTTAGAATCAAACCCCCCAAAATAAAATACTTATGAATAAACCTGACCAAGGAGGTGAAAGACATATATGCTGAGAACTATAAGACATTAATAAAACAAAATGAAGATGATTCAAAGAAATGGAAACATATCCTGTGTTTTTGGATTGGAAGAATTAATATTATTAAAATGGCCATACTACCCAAAGCAATCTACAGATTTAATGCGATCCCCTTCAAATTACCCATGGCATTTTTCAAAGAACTAGAACAAATAATTCTAAAATTCATATGGAACTATAAGAGACCTGGGATCCCCAAGCAACCTGAAGAAAAAGATCAAAGCAGGACACATAACCCTCCTAGACATCAGGCAATACTACAAGGCTACAATAATCAAAAACAGACATATGGATCAATGGAACAGAGTAGAGAGCCCAGAAATCAACCCACACACCTATGGTCAATTAATCTTTGACAAAGGAGGCAAGAATATACAACGGGAAAAAGTATCTTCAGCACATGGTGTTGGGAAAGTTTGACAGCCCCATGTAAATCAATGAATTTAGAACACACCCTCTCACCATACACAAAGATAAACTCAAAATGGCTTAAAGACTTAAACATAAGACATGCCACCATAAAACTCCTAGAAGAGAACATGGGCAAAATATTCTGTGACATAAATCATACCAGTGACAAATCTGTGACACATATCACATATCAGTGACAAGTCTGTGACATAAATCACACCTTGGTCAGTCTTCCAAGGCAATAGAAATAAAAACAAAAGTAAACAAATTGGACCTAATCAAACTTACAAGATTTTGCACAGCAAAGGAAACCATAAACAAAACGAAAAGACTACCTACAGAATGGGAGAAAATATTTGCAAATTATGTGACTGACAAAGGTTTAATTTCCAAAATATACAAACAGCTCATACAACTCAGTAACAGAAAAACAAACAACTCTATCCAGAAATGGGCAGAAGACCCAAATAGACACTTCTCCAAAGAAGATACACAGATGGCCAATAGGTACATGAAAAGATGCTCAAAATTGCCAATTATTAGAGAAATTCAAATCAAAACTACAATGAGGTGTCACCTCACACTGGTCAGAATGGCCATCATTAAAAATCTATAAATAACATATTGTGGAGAGGGTGTGGAGAAAAGGGCACCCTCCTACACTGTTGGAGGGAAAGTAAATTGGTGCAGCCGCTATGGAGAACAGTATGGAGGTTCCTTAGAAGACTAAAATTTGAGTTACTATATGATCCTGCAATCCCACTCCTGGGCATATATCCAGAGAAATCTCTAATTCAAAAAGATACATGCACCCCAATGTTCATAGCAGTGCTATTCACAATAGCCAAGACATGGAAACAACCTAAATGCCCATTGATAGATGCATGGATAAAGATGAGGTGGTACATACACAATGGAATACTACTCAGCCATAAAAAAGAATGAAATAATACCATTTGCAGCCACATGGATGGACACAGAGATGAGCATATTAAGTAAGTCAGAAAGAGAAAGACAAATACCATATGATATCACTTATATGTGAAATTTAAAATATGACACAAATGAACCTATCTATGAAACAGATACAGAATCACAGACATAGAGAACAGGTTGGTGGTTGCCAAGGGGGAGTGATTTGGTTGTGGGATGGTGTGGTTGTTTGGGGTTAGCAGATGTAAGTTTTTATAGATAGAGTGGATAAACAACAAGGTTCTACTGTATAGCACAGATAACTATATTCAATATAATAAACCATAATGGAACAGAATATATAAAACAGAATGTATATATATGTATAACTTAATCACTGCTGCACAGCAGTAAATTAACATATTTTATCTCAACTATACTTCAATAAAAAGTACCATTTAAAAATAAACTTTCATTTCAATTTTGTCAACCCTTATACCTTTAATTTTAGTTTCCATGAAGACCCCATCATCAAGTCTTATTCTTACAAGAAATCATAGATACTTTTCTTTTATCCCTGTGCCATTTTATTCATTTTTGTATGCACACAGTGAGGGGTGGAGCTGAGGGACTCAGACCCTTTTGTCAATCTTTGATTTGATTAATTTATCTAACTGATGCCTCAGCAATTGCTGGTGAGTGTGATTTTATTTGAGCCTTTTTAAATATATATATTTTAAACTGGGATAAATAGAGCAGACTTGGGGCCCTTTAATGTTTTGGGGATGAACGTGGAGGATCCCTTTGGCCCATCCAACATTAGGTAGTGTTGTATCAAAATCTTTGTTTTAATCCTATTAACACCCATTTTATTTATCCCATTTCTTAATAACCATCTAAAGATTTCCATTAAGTCCCTTTAAATGTCCACCTCATTGGGAAGAAGCCTCTTGACTTTCCCCTTAGCTTCTTCTTCCTCTGTTAGTCAATCTAAGGAACATCAGTTAATTTATTGTTTTTATTAGCATCTGTAAGATCCATTGAGGGGAAGCCAAGACCACAGATAAGGCTTCCCTAACCGTTTTTTATTGTTTGTTTTATATTATGGGAGTCCTTAAAGTTAGCCATTATAATTTTTGTATCCACTTTATGATTTGGTCTTTTCATTTGTACCAATAAAACAGCAGTTTATACATGAGAATTCTTTAACAATTTACCAATTTAGAAGTTTTTCCAATTTAAAGGATCCATTGTCTAGCCATTGACCAGTAATATCTTAGTAGCAACTCAAACCAATAAGATGCAAGAGGGATCCTCAAAAGAGAGTGCAAAGGATACAGCCTTCAGAAGATCCAGAAAGTTTACTCCTAAAAATAGTTTAAGAAAGTAAAGGCCTTCGTTGTAGAGGTGATGTAACAAAGATTGTGATGGTAAAGTCCCCTTATGGTCTAGGACCCCTTATGTCAAATTTCCCTGAGAGTTGGCACAGCCAGACAAAAAGACTGCTTGGAGTCTCAGTCTATTTGACTGGCTGCCAAATGTACACCGTATGTGTACCGTCTGAATGGCAGAGACCAAGATTTCAAAACACAGAACGAAACATCTAAAAATCAGGTAGAACATTTGCATCTTAAAGACAGGGCGAGAAAGGCAAGTTCCTCCTTCACTGGGGGAGAGGAAGCAGTAGGAGGCAGAGGTAATGGAAGAGAGAAATAGATAACATCTGTGTCAGGCAGGTCAGGTAAAAGAGAATATGAGGGAAGAGCAGAGGGAGAGGCAGGGTTAACACTAGTGGCTTTTAAAAATTCCAATATAATTTCAAGCAATTTGTTTCCTGCAAAGGTGTTATTATTTCCTTTTTTTTTTAACTTCTGAATACCAATCAAAATAAGCATTCCATTCAGTCTGTTTGATCTTATGGCCAGCTTTCTCTAGCTGCACAGGCCAAAAAAACTTAATTTTGGAATGTCAGAAGAACCCCAATTTGGCCACTTTAAGTTGAGATCTCCTTTAGTATAGTTTCCCCAATTAAATATTTGCAAGTATAAATTCCATACATGAACTTGGCTGGGGTGTTAGTTGGAGGTTAGAAATCTGTCATTCCTTTTTCTTTTGTTTTGAAAGCTTTGTTTCCCATTCTGAGGTCTGTCATGATAAAGCTACTAGTGATGATTGTGTGGTGAACAAATGTGCTGTTTGTGAGCTTAACTCCTCTAGGTGTCACCCTAGTGTCGTTTCAGCTCTTTTACCGTGTCTAAGTTTCTCCCTCCAGCTGTCTAAAACTGCCGTGGGTGCTTGGAACACTGAGTGGCCAGTTCTTATATGTGGTCCCTGTATGAGCAAGTTTTTTTTTTTTAGTTAAATAAGTGAGTTTCCTTATGGGACTGCTATATAGTATGAGGACTTGCCTCCACCACTCCAGGTTTCTCAGTTGCCTGAGAAAGTCATTGCTGACCAGGAGGAGATGTCCCTTTTCTTCTTCAGAGCAGAAAGCTCTCGTGATAGTTTCACTTTTATGCCAACAAACCCTATTAAAGCAGCCAATTCAAGGAAAAACAACAGGCCAGCCTCCTACCTAATCACTCAGTCCAAACCTACTCACTGTCCTTCAGCTGAGTAAAATCATCCCAGTGTCTCAACTGGGGTAACCCACTCAGTGCCTTTCAAATGAGAAAAATCTTCCCACTGTCTTTCAACTGGGGTAACCCAGATACCTCTTCTTGAAACTAAGTTGAAGGGAAATCTACTCCTTACAACGAGGAGTTTGTCCACCACTGAATGAAGCTTAGTGTCATCAGCCAATAACAGGAGATCCAAGACCCAGGAGAGATTCAGCCGGATGCATCTGGACTCACTGAGGAGGAAGATGGGCACAAGGGACCTCTGCAGGTACCAAGTCTCTGGATTCTCAGAGTTTAGGCAAAGAAGAGAAGTCTGCTCTGGTTTCCGTCATGGTGGCCAAAACTGTTGACTGAAGGAAAATGCACAACCTAAAAGCTGTGAGTTAAGTTTTATTCAGGGATCTTACTGAGCATGATAACCCAGGAGACTGCCTCTCAGATAGCTCTGGAGAACTGCTCTGAAGAGGTAAAGGAGGAGCCAGGGTATATACGAGTTTTGCTGGAAAAAAATATATAGTCAAACATCACAAGATTACTGCTAATCACAAAGAACATGTATCTCAAGTTAATTATTTTAGTGCTTTTCTATGTGTGGGAAGATGCAAGAATCTGGATTCACTGAAATTATTCCTTAGATATTCATGCTAACTATGTAAGGCTGGAATCCAAATACAGAATGATTCCTGTTTTTCCTCCATCCTGAATTCCCCTCAGGATGCACTGTTGGTGGGCTAATGACTTTATCCTTGTAGAACTGGAAAGGTGGGTGACATTCTTTGTTTACTGAAATGGCAGGCAATATTCTTTGTTTACATTTCATTCCTTCTACTGACTTTGGACTTTGCTTCTTTTTCTTTTACTACTTCTACTTCTTTTATTACTTCCTTCCCTAGATGTAAGTTTAGATTGTGTATTTTAGAATTTTTTCTTATTTCTTGAGGTAGGCTTGTATTGCTACAAATTCCCCTCTTAGTACCGCTTTTAATACATCCCATAGATTTTATATAATGTATTTTCATTTTATTTTGTCTTCAGATATTTTTTAATTTCTTTTTTGATTTCTTCATTGACCCACCTGTTGTTCAGTAGCATGTTGTTGAGTCTCCACATTTTTATGCTCTTTCCAGATTTCTTCTTGTAGTTGATTTCTAGTTTCATACCACTGGGATTGGAAAAGAAGCTTGATATGATTTTAAACTTCTAAAATATACTGAGACTTGTTTTGAGTCCCAACATATGGTGTATCCTTGAGAAAGTCCCATGTTCACTTGAGAAGAATATTCTGCTGCATTTGTATGAAATGTTCTATACAGATCTCTCAAATACATCTGGTTTAAAGTATCATTTAAGGCCATTGTTTCCTGTTAACTTTCTGTCTGGATGATCTATTTATTCATGTAAATGGAGTGTTAAAGTCTGCTACTATTATTGTGTTGCTGTCAATTTCTAATTTTGGGTCTGTTAATAAATGCTTTATATATTTTGGTGCCCCTATGTTAGGTGCATATTTATTAATAACTGTTACATCTTCTTGATTAATTTTCTCTTTTATCATTTTATACTGTCTTTGCTTCTTGTTTTCTTTTTTTGGCTTGAAGTCTGTGAGTGTGACTCGACCCACTTTCTTTCGTCTGCCTTTCACTTGGATTATAAGCTTCTATCCCTGCTCTTTGGGCCTCTGCTTCTCTTTAGAGCTGAGGTGAGTCTTCCGGAGGGAGTATATAGTTGAATCTGGTTTTTTCATCCATCCAGCCACTCATGTCTTTTGATTGGTCAGCTCAGTCCATTTATATTTAGTGAGATTATTGATAAATGAGAATTTCATCCTGCCATTTGAACTTTTGTTTTTCTGGGTGCTCTATCTCCATTGTTTCTTTTTCCTTGTGTTTCTGTTTACTATTTTACTTCCAGTTGTTTTCTATGATGCTTTTCTCAGTTTCATCTTTTTTATGTTTTGTGCCTCTGCTCTAGATTTACGTTTTATAGTTAACATGAACTTGCTTACAACATATCATACATAAAATAGTCCTTTTTTGCCTGATAGCATCTGTTCTTCGTTTGCTTATACGGGTTCTATCCTATTCTTTCCATTTTATGTTTTTGATATCTCAAATTATCCATTTTTTGTTGTGAGTTTGTTGCCAAATTGAAGTAGCTATAGTCATTTTTTTCTTCTTTTCCCCCTTTTCACCTTTATGCTATAGTAAATTGTTTAACAACCTATTCTGATATAGAGTTGCACTTTTGTCTGCCTGTTTATCACCTTGCACAAAGTTTTGTGTAATTTTGCATTTTTGTTTCTGGTAGAAGAGCTTCTTTCAACATTTCTTATAAGGCAGGTATGGCATTGATGAGCTCTCTCAGCTTTTGTTTGTCTGAGAAATCCCTTATATATCCTTTATATGTGAATGATAACTTTGCTTGATTATTCTTTGCTGATGGTTTTATCTTTCAGTATTTTGATAGTATCATTCCACTCCCTCCTAGCCTGTAGAGTTTCTGCTAAGAAATCTGTTGATAACCTAATGGATTTTACTTTGTAGTTTACCAAGATATTTTCCCCAGGCTGCCTTAATTCTTTTCTTTTTGGCCTTTGACTTTTGACAGTTTTAATATAACATTTCTTGAGAAAGACTTTTTTCATTGAAGACCTAATTATAGGTCTTCTCTTACCTTCATGGACTTGTATATTCAGTTTCTTCCCCAGGTATGGGAAGTTCTCAGATATTATTTCTTTTCTTTTTCTTTTTTTTTACATCTTTATTGGAGTATAATTGCTTCACAATGGTGTGTTAGTTTCTGCTTTATAACAAAGTGAATCAGTTATACGTATACATATGTTCCCATATCTCTTCCCTCTTGCATCTCCCTCCCTCCTATCCTCCCTATCCCACCCCTCTAGGTGGTCACAAAGCACCAAGCTGATCTCCCTGTGCTATGCAGCTGCTTCCCAATAGCTATCTATTTTATGTTTGGTAGTGTTTCTATGTCCATGCCACTCTCTCACTTTGTCACAGCTTACCCTTCCCCGTCCCCATATCCTCAAGTCCATTCTCTAGTAGGTCTGTGTCTTTATTCCTGTCTTACCCCTAGATACTTCATGACATTTTTTTCATAAATTCCATATACATGTGTTAGCATATGGTATTTGTCTTTCTCTTTCTGACTTAATTCACTCTGTATGACAGACTCTAGGTCCATTCCCCTCATTACAAATAGCTCAATTTCGTTTCTTTTTATGGCTGAGTAATATTCCATTGTATATACGTGCCACATCTTCTTTATCCACTCATCCGATGATGGGCACTTAGGTTGTTTCCATATCCTGGCTATTGTAAATAGAGCTGCAATGAACATTTTGGTACATGACTCTTTTTGAATTATGGTTTTCTCAGGGTATATGCCCAGTAGTGGGATTGCTGGGTCGTAATGTAGTTCTATTTTTCGTTCTTTAATGAACCTCCATACTGTTCTCCATAGTGGCTATACCAATTCACATTCCCACCAGCAGTGAAAGAGTGTTCCCTTTTCTCCACACTCTTTTCAGAATTTATTGTTTCTAGATTTTTTGATGATGGCCATTGTGACTGGTGTGAGGTGATATCTCATTGTAGTTTTGTTTTGCATTTCTCTAATGATTAATGATGTTAAGCATTCTTTCATGTGTTTGTTGGCAGTCTGTATATCTCCTTTGGAGAAATGTCTATTTAGAACTTCTGCCCATTTTTGGATTGGGTTGCTTGTTTTTTTGTTATTGAGCTGCATGAGCTGCTTGTAAATTTTGGAGATTAATCCTTTGTCAGTTGCTTCATTTGCATATATTTTCTCCCATTCTGAGGGTTGTCTTTTGGTCTTGTTTATGGTTTCCTTTGCTGTGCAAAAGCTTTGAAGTTTCACTAGGTCCCATTTGTTTATTTTTGTTTTTATTTTCATTTCTCTAGGAGGTGGGTCAAAAAGGATCTTGCTGTGATTTATGAAATAGAGTGTTCTGCCTATGTTTTCCTCTAAGAGTTTGATAGTTTCTGGCCTTACATTTAGGTCTTCAATCCATTTTGAGCTTATGTTTGTGTATGGTGTTAGGGAGTGATCTAATCTCATACTTTTACATGTACCTGTCCAGTTTTCCCAGAACCACTTATTGAAGGGGCTGTCGTTTCTCCACTGTATATTCCTGCTTCCTTTATCAAAGATAAGGTGACCATATGTGTGTGGGTTTATCTCTGGGCTTTCTATCCTGTTCCATTGATTGATATTTCTGTTTTTGTGCCAGTACCATACTGTCTTGATTACTGTAGCTTTCTAGTATAGTCTGAAGTCAGGGAGCCTGATTCCTCCAGCTCTGTTTTTCTTTTTCAAGATTGCTTTGGCTGTTCGGGGTCTTTGGTGTTTCCATACAAATTGTGAAATTTTTTGTTCTATTTCTGTGAAAAATGCCAGTGGTAGTTGGATAGGGATTGCATTGAATCTGTACATTGCTTTGGGTAGTGGAGTCATTTTCTCAATGTTGATTCTTCCAATCCAAGAACATGGTATATCTCTCCATCTATTTGTATCATCTTTAATTTCTTTCATCAGTGTCTTATAATTTTCTGCATATAGTTCTTTTGTCTCCTTAGGTAGGTTTATTCCCAGATATTTTATTCTTTTTGTTGCAATGGTAAACGGGAGTGTTTTCTTGATTTCACTTTCAGATTTTTCATCATTAGTGTATAGGAATGCCAGAGATTTCTGTGCATTAATTTTGTTTCCTGCTACTCTACAAAATTCATTGATTAGCTCTAGTAGTTTTCTGGTAGCATCTTTAGGATTCTCTATGTATAGTATCATTCACCAATGGACACATCATTGAAAATGAAAATAAATAAGTAAACACACGCTTTAAATGATACATTAAACAAGATGGACTTAATTGATATTTATTGGACATTCCATCCAAAACCAACAGAAAACACATTTTTCTCAAGTGCTCATGGAACATTCTCCAGGATAGATCATATCTTGGGTCAAAAATCAAGCCTTGGTAAATTTAAGAAAATTGAAATTGTATGAAGCATCTTTTCCGACCACAATGCTATGAGACTAGATATCAATTACAGGAAAAGATCTGTAAAAAATACAAACACATGGAGGCTAAACAATAAACTACTTAATAACGAAGTGATCACTGAAGAAATCAAAGGGGAAATAAAAAAATACCTAGATATAAATGACAATGGAGACACGACAACCCAAAACCTATGGGATGCAGCAAAAGCAGTTCTAAGAGGTAGGTTTATAGCAACACAGTCCTACCTTATGAAACAGGACACATCTCGAATAAACAACCTAACCTTTCACCTAAAGAAATTAGAGAAAGAAGAACAAAATAACCCCAAAGTTAGCAGAAGGAAATAAATTATAAAAATCTGATCAGAAATAAATGAAAAAGAAATGAAGGAAAAGATAGCAAAGATCAATAAAATTAAAAGCTGGTTCTTTTAGAAGATAAACAAAATTGATAAACCATTAGCCACACTCATCAAGAGAAAAAGGGAGAAGACTCAAATGAATAGAATTAGAAATGAAAAAGGAGAAGTAACAACTGACACTGCAGAAATACAAAGGATCATGAGAGATTACTACAAGCAACTCTGTGCCAATAAAATGGAAAACCTGGAAGAAATGGACTAATTCTTAGAAATGCACACCCTGCCAAGACTGAATCAGGAAGAAATAGAAAATATGAACAGACCAATCACAAGCACTGAAACTGAAACTGTGATTAAAAATCTTCTAACAACCAAAAGCCCAGGATCAGATGGCTTCACAGGCGAATTCTATCAAACATTTGGAGAAGAGCTAACACCTATCCTTCTCAAACTCTTCCAAAATATAGCAGAGGGAGGAACACTTCCAAACTCATTCTATGAGGCCACCAACACCCTGATACCAAAACCAGACACGGATGTCACAAAGAAAGATAACTACAGGCTAGTATCACTGATGAACATAGATGCAAAAATCCTCAACAAAATACTGGCAAACAGAATCCAACAGCACATTAAAAGGATCATACACCACGATCGCGTGGGGTTTATTCCAGGAATGCAAGGATTCTTCAATATATGCAAATCAGTCAATGTGATACACCATATTAACAAATTGAAGGAGAAAAACCATATGATCATCTCAATAGATGCAGAGAAAGCTTTCGACAAAATTCAACACCCATTTATGATAAAAAACCCTGCAGAAAGTAGGCACAGAGGGAACTTTCCTCAATATAATAAAGGCCATATATGACAAACCCACAGCCAACATCGTCCTCAATGGTGAAAAACTGAAAGCATTTCCACTAAGGTCAGGAACAAGACAAGGTTTCCCACTCTCACCACTCTTATTCAACATAGTTTTGGAAGTTTTAGCCACAGCAATCAGAGAAGAAAAGGGAATAAAAGGAATCCACAATGGAAAAGAAGTAGTAAAACTGTTACTGTTTGCAGATGACATGATACTATACATAGAGAATCCTAAAGATGATATCAGATATTATTTCTTTAAATAACCCATCTGCTCCCTTCTCCGTCTTTTCTCCTTCTGGAATATCCATTGCCCTAACGTTGCCTTTCCTCAGTGAGTCAGATAGCTCTTGTGGAATTTCCTTTCTTAAATATTTTTAATGTTATTTCTTTTCTACCTGTATCATTTCTAAATATCTGTCTCAGTACTCAGTAATTTTTTCCTTTCCTGTGGCCTGCTCTTTTTCCAGTGCTTTTTAGTGCATTCTTCATCTCATTTATTGAGTACTTCAGGTTCAGAATTTCTGTTTGGTTCATTTTTAGAGTTTTCATCTCTTTGGTAAAGTATTGCTTTTGTTCATTAATTTTATTCCTGAACTAACTGATCTGCCACTCTGAGTTTTTTTGGAGCTCATCGAGTTTCTTAATGACAGCTATTTTCAATTACAGAAGTTGGATCACCATATTCTGTTACTTTGTTTGGTTTCTGAAGAATTGTCATTTTCTTTTTTGATAGAGCATTACTATGGTTCTTCATGGTGCTTGATGAGTTGTTCTGCTATACATTTGAAGTAGCAAGCACCTTCTTTAGGTAAAGCTGTTTTTTTGTGTTTTTCTTTATTCTAATGATTCAGTAGGGTAGAAATTAGAGGACTTTCTTTTGTTTTCCAGTATGTGGTGCTATAGCACAAGTTTTTGGTTTTTCTTACCTGATCCAGCTCTGGTTATATTTTGAGAAAGCAATTTCCACCCTCCACTGCCTCTGTCACAAGTGTCACCAACTGCCCTTGTTATCACTGCTTGTGCCTCTGGGGTTGTTTATGCCTTGCTGCTGCCACTGTCACTGGCATTGTCACCTGGACCATTAGGATGGTAGATGTTTCTCCTGCATCTGGGATCTTCTGAGTTGCAGGCTCTGCCACCATTGGAGAAGGAGGGGAGCTGGGGTTGCAGGTACCTCTGCCATGACTGTTGCTTCTGGCTACATGGGACCCACTGCAGTGGACAAGGGATTGAGGTGGGGACTGGAGTCACAGGATCCTCTGCAGCTGGAGGGATGGGATCATGGGCTCTGCTGCTACTGCTTTCCAGTTATCTGTGGCTGTGGCTGCTGCTGTGGCTGGGAGGTTTGAGTCATGTGTGATGACTACCCTACTGCTACTGAGTTCTCTGGGACCGTGGCTCAGCTGCTGTGGCCAAGGGGCTGGGTTTGCAAATACTGCTTCCTCTATCCTCCTGGTTTTGCCTCCTCTATGTGTTCCAATCAACCCACATTTAGAGGTACAGATATGTGGAATTCTCCAGTGTCCTGGTGTGTTGGATATAGGCACATTGTTGATTTGTGGATATTTTACTGGTTGTGGATTGAAGGGGAAAGACAAAGGGAGTATCTCACTTAGCTGTGATGTTGACATCACTCCCGATCATATTTTTAAATCCACTCTACTAATCCCTCTTTTTAATTGGTGCAGTTATGCCATTTACTTTTAATTTAATTACTAAGATGTTAGGGCTTTTAATCTTGCCATTTTATTGTTTGTTTTCTATATATTCTTTGTTTCTTTTTTCTCTCTTTCTCCTTTCTTGCCTTCCTGTTGGTTACTTAAATATTTTTAGAATTCTTTTGATTTATTTTTAGTGCTTTTGAGTATATCTTTTTATACTGATTTTAATGGTATGTTGATACACGCACACACACACTAGGACAACCACTAAAATATATATCCACGTATATATATTTGTATAACATATATCCAACATATAGTATAACATGTAGTATATATATGATAGTACATAATATATAACATATATTATAATACAAAAAATAATATATATTATACATTATATGTTATTATATTGAAATATAGTATATATTGTGACAGTCTATTGTAGTAATCATTTTATTAATTTTGGTGAAGTGTAGAAACCCTAACAACATTTATGTTATTTAACTCTCTCACATATATAGTTTTCTTAAATATTTTCTCTGCATACTTTTAGAAGAACTTCAGGAAGTATTATGATTTTGCTTAAAATATCAAACATAATTTAGAAAAATCAATGGGAGAAGGGACACTTACTTTATTATTGATATTTTCTTCCTTACAGTGTTCTTTCTTCCCTCCTGAAATTCCAGGTCTCCTCCTCTTATTATTTCCTTTCTGTTTAGAGAACTTCCTTTGTTCATTCTTCTAGGATAAGTCTGCCTATGACACATTCTCTTAATTTTCCTTCATTTAAGAATATCTTTTTTTAACATCTTTATTGAAGTATAATTGCTTTAAGAATATCTTGATTTCCCTTTCATTACTGAAGGATATTGTCACTGCATAGAATTTTTGTTGAAAATTCTCTTTTTTCTTTCAGCACTTAAAATATATTGTTCCATTTCCTTTTGGCTTTCATCATTTCTGATGGGAATTATACCATCATTTTAATTTTTCCCTTATAGGTAAAGTGTATTTTTTCCTTTGGCTGCTTTCAAGATATTTTATTTGTCTTAATTTTTAGACGTTTAATTATGATGTGTCTTGTCATGGAATAATTTGGGTTTATGTTATTTGGGTCTCCCTCTGATTCTTGAATCTGTAGTTTTATATCTCTGGCCAAATATGGGATATATATAGTGTCAACCTAAATAAAGAGGTAAAGTGAGGCAAGCTCACATTACCAGAAATTGAGTTTATTCAGGAATATCAGAGGAGTTGCAATTCGGAAAACATATGCTATAGCAAGCTATAAGTGAGTCCACTGAGGGTTTGGGATGGGCTGTATTTATGGGCAAGAAATGTAAAGAGGGGGAATTCCAGCCAGAGTCTAAGCAGTAAATTTGTTGGCTTGAGAATGGGGAGAGATTCTTAGCAGGTACTCATTGGTCAGAGATAAGTCTTAGACTTCTGTAAATTAGGCATTTATGGAAATCAGTCTATCAGTCCTTAGGTTCTGTTCTTCTGAGGGCGCACATGTGAGATTTTCCATTTCATATCTTCCAGTTCCATTTTAGATTGAAATCCTTTCACAGTTCCCTCTCTTGATCAAAATGTTTCACAGAAAGCATCTCTGATCAACCATGTCTTTGGGCATTGTTTTCCTTCCTCCCTTTGTTCCCTTCTCTCTCTTCTCTTCCCTTCCCTTCTCTTCTCTTCTCTTTTCTTCTCTTCTCTTCTCTTCTCTCTCTTTTTCTTTCTTTTTTTCTTTCTGACATCGTTATATGAGGTACATGTCCCTTGGAGCTGAGGAGGACCATCCTCAGGCATCTTGTCCCATGGAGGAGAGTATGGCAAGTGGATTTCATTGGTCTCATTTGAACAAAAAGAAATGTCAAAAAACAAACTCTGTATATTAGGATCAGGATAGCTGATGCAAGGAAACCAAGGAAGTATGAGTAGACTTGTTTTTTGGGAATTAGCTAGCGTACTCTGCTGATTTCTGAGAAAGCTGTAAATTTTTGTAAGGTTAGGTTAATTTTCTTTTATCAGCCTGTGTTGACCATCTCCATTTCATCCCTGACATGTGACTCCATTTTAGTTTGGTTCTACATTTTCCCTTTTTTATTAAGTCTCCATTGCAGGGTGCTGTTCACCTAATATATTGCTAGGTGTTTCTTCTGCATGGACTTTGCCTTTTGACTGATAATCCATTTTGTTTATACTTCTTCACCATACTATGATTGGACACCTTTCTTCAGGTTGAGAGAAGCTTTGGGGGTTAGTAACAACTTCAGAAGGCTACATTTGGGTGCCTTCTTTATATTGGAGCTAAGTGGTGGGTCAAGGCAGGGAGATCTTGTCAAGCTTATGGGTGTTAGGTATCACTTTGAAGCATTGGACAAGCAATTTCAGTTTTTTATTTTTACAGATGCTGGATAGACAACAGCTGAGTACTTTAAAAATTACAACACAAAATAAAATGGCAGATAGAAAGACCAAAACTATACTGTAGATCTAAACTATGAGCCCAATCCTGTTGGTAACCAGTTGAGTAAATGACAATTCTAAGATGAGTCAGTTTGGACTTGTAACCAATGGACTTGTTCTCATATTTTAGATAATTGTACCTCCACTCCCCCAGAAGTGTTAATCCAATTACAAGTGTGTTGACTATAGTACAGGCACTTCCTTGTTCAACTAAGAGATAATTGAAGACTATTCTATTGACAAGGATAACTTTAGCTAGAGAACCTAGGGATTTTTGTTGGGCTGCTATGGCCTTAGCAGTAGTGTTGGTGATGTTTCCAAGGGTTAAAGAGAAGTTTCTGATCATAGCTTCATTCACACTCACTCCTAACCAGGGAAGTAGGGATCTGTCAAAGGAAGCGAATCCTGAATCATAAATGCTTCCCATAAGTCCTGTCTAACTTGTTGATGTAAATTCAGGGGAGATGTGTCTCAGTTTGGTTGTGGACAATTAAGGGCACAGTTAGATAACCTAAGATACACTGTCCAGTTATGTGTAAGCCATCTAGGTGTTCATAGATGCAAGGAGAATGCTAACCACCACAAAGATAAATCCTGTCAAGGTGCAACCTACTCCTGCTAAAGTGGCATTTTAATGGATTCACTTACAAGGATTGCTACATATGTCCTTTCAAGCCTGGAGTCAGTTAGGTTTTCAGTACATTCAGGAAGTAAATATTCTAGCCTGAAATAAAAGTTGTTCTAAATTTCCTGCAAAGGTGGGTGCTGCTGAGATTTTTTTGTGATTGGGGCCAGATCTGATTTAGGTACTCATAGTAATGTGCGGGTGCATATGTAATCTGGCTTGCATAGGTATTTGTGCCTTATTGGGCAAGCACAGTTATAAGAGAAAGGTAAAAAACAAGTCACTGGGAAACCTGGCTCCAAAAATTTAACTCTGTAGCTGACATCAAAGGGAATTTGAGTGTTGTTTATGGTGGTGTCAGGATAGAAGAAAAATTGGTTGCATGAATGACCGGGTGTTGTAGAAAAAATGGGGCATGAGAGGATGGTTACATCCTAGGTCTCGAGTGAGTCTCTGGGGTGGGCCACCGAGTGAGGGTCCTTGGCTTCTCACAAAAAATAATTCAAGAGCAAGCCACAGTAAAGTGAAAGCAGAGAGATACACACTCCATAGACAGAATGTGGGCTGGCTCAGAAGGCAAGAGGCAGCCCCAGGGCATGGGGTCGTCTAGGAAAGTGAGAGTGGCCTTGTACTGTGGGGTGGTTAGTTTTTATGGGCTGGGTAATTTCATAGGCTAATGAGTGGGAAGAATATTCTGACTATCTTGGATAAGGGGCAGGGATATCCAGGAGTTGGGGTACCACCCACTTTTTGACCTTTTATAGTTGGCTTCAGAACTGTCATGGCACCTGTGGGTGTGTCATTTAGTATGCTAATATATTACAGTGAGTGCATAATCAGGCTCAAGGTCTACTGGAAGTAAAATCTTCCACCATCTTGGGCCTAATAAGTTCTAACCGGTTTTTGTGGTATCCTGTTCTCCTTAATGGTTTTGTCATTCTTTTAATGGTTGTGCCCTGCCCCCTTCCTTCCTGTCTCATAGGGATTCTCCAACATTATAAAGAGATCGAAGTTTCAGATGGCAAATGGAGCAGTCTGAAAGGTTACCTCCCTTGGCAATTGCCTGGGAGACATGGACAAGGACGTTATGTTTTCAGGTCAGGGAGCAAGGGAAAAGGGCAAACAGGAGCATAAAACAGATAAGCAGAAGGGTCTGATTAATAAACCCCCCATAATGATTTTCATAGTAAAGGAGAACAGTGGTGGAGGTATACAGGCCTGGTGTGGTGTATTGGGATAGCTGTCTTCACCAGATGTCATTATTTCTGGCCAGTGAGAGATCTTGAGTTCGAGATCACAGTGACTTTACTGTCCCATTCAGGTCCTGTGATTCTTTTAAATTGTGACAGATGAATCCAAGGTTGGATGCCTTCAAGTTTAGCAACACAGGAATTGGTGAACAGTACCAGAAAAGATACTTTCCAATGAGGGAAGAGGGAATTCTTTAAGTGATGTATTTTCCAGTCGACATATTCTCCAAGAAATCGGTTATGAGGGGAGTCAGAATTTAGGTTGTATTTTTATTCAGCATAATATTTTTAACCTGTGAGAAATGTTTCTGGGAAGAGAGAATAGGTGACTGGTAATAGGTCCTGCTGGGCAATTTGAGGGTCAGAGTATGGTGAATGAGGAAGATGCATCAGTCTTCCAGTTACTATTTAATAGGGAGTGAGCTTATGTTTTTCAAAAGCTAAAGGACCTTAGATTCAAAAGGACCAGTGACAGTACCCTGGTCCAGGGACGTTCCAAAGTCTCACAAAATTTTTCTAATTGGATTTTAGTGATGCCATTAGTTTTTTTCTATTAGTCATGAAGATTGTGGATGACATGGGCAATGCAGCCTCTGTAGCACAGGAAAGACTTTGCAGAGTTATTGTATTATCTGCCCAGTAAAATGAGTTGTGTGGTCACTATGCACGATGGTGGGGGTGCCCAATATAGGGATGATGTTTTCAAGTAATTTCTTTGTTACAAAAGAGGCAGGTGCTTGTCCATAGGTAAAAGCTTCTACCCAGTTTGAAACATGCAGACCATGACCAATACATATTTGTTCACTTGTTCTTAACAATTATATTTACATTAGTCTTAACGTATGTTTGGATTAGTTATAGATAAGCCTAGATGAGGCCTAGAGATGAGGCCTAAATGTTCTACCTTGGTTTCCTGGAGAAACCAAGGTAGAACATTTACATCTTAAAAGGACAAGGAAAAATGCAAGTTCCTCCAAGAAGGACTTTTGTTTCGTAAATCTAGATGTTTTAAAATATCTGTAAGACTTTTGAGATGAGTAAAGCAAGTTTGGGGACTGGAGAAGAAAAAGGATAGGTGGGCTTTCAATTGCTTCAAGAGCTGTGTTTCTGTTCTTGTAAAGACTAGATTTGTAAGGCAAATACAGTTGTTTTTAATTCATAAAGGAATTGGTTGAAACTTGAATAACATAGGTTGATGCACCCATCTAACTATATTATCTTCAATTTGCTTCTTTAAATCAGGGAGAAGATCTTCAACTAAGATAAAAAATCAAAATATTCCTATATTCTAGATTTACAGCTTTGTTTTTGGAATGTTTTAGTGAATCCTTCCACAAAAGGCTTCATAATGTTTTCCTTTCCCTCTGGGTACATAGTTTTATTTTGGTTTAGGGGAGAAAGCCTTAAAATGTTCCTATCAGGCTCTGAATATCAGCTTCCAATTTAGCCAACTTATGACCATAGAGCTACTTTAAAAATCCTTCTAAATATCTTATCAGGTTTCAGCCAAGACAAACCGTAAATATTCCTGGCAGTATTGAATGACTCCATGATGCAAGAGGCGTCTCCAAAGAGGGTACAGTGGATATTACCCTCCCAATATCCAGAGCTGTTCCCAAAGATAACCAAAAGGAAGACTTAGACAATTCTTCTGAGGGCTGGCAATAATTGGTAGGACCCTAGCTGTAAATGGAGTTCAACTCACATTTCTAGCCAGCCGTATCTAGCCACAGGTAGGGTGCAACTCACATTTCTGTCCAGCCATATTTTGGGGCCCCCAACATGATGGTTGTCAATCCAAGTTCTTAGAACACAAAATAAGACAAACAGGAAGGCAACAGCTGTCCCTAGGAGAGAAAGGATCAATAACCAGTTGTTCTGGATTAGGAAAGGGAGGGAAAATACGAAATTTTACCTCCCCCTCGATTGGGTGCTACAAACAGATATTCAGGAGAATTGATTCCGGTAAGAATTCTCACTCTTTGCTGGCTTCTGCCACTTTACAACCAGGATCCATCTGCAGGCTCTGTAGTGAGTGCGGTTTAAAGTAGAGAGTGCAGCTCCAGTATTTACCAGAATTTGTCAATGTTTTCTTATTAATTTTAATTTTAGTTTCCTCTTGGCTATTTAAGAGAATAACTGGTGGTAGTTACAGAGAGTTTTTTGGTGTCGCATCCAACCTGGGGAAGGCCCATATGGGGCCCTCATTCAAAGGTGTATTTGGTGGTATCTCTAAGGCTACGAACTTGGCAGACTTTTGTTTATGGTCATGTGTTCTCTTCAGAGTGGAAAGACAATTCAGACAGAAGACTAGTAGAATGAATACTCAAGTAAAGGAGGATAGAGCAGAACAGTAGAAGTTAGATCAATCTTATAGTCTTTTGTTTTAGGTACTTCTTGTATATATAATTCTTTATTAGCCTTGTGCAATTAATCTTTCAATGAAGCTATTTTGGAATTTTGAAGCCTTTTGGAGGCTTCTGCATGTGAATTAAAATAAGCTTCTCATTATGTTTGTTTTATTTGAGGACCCTTGCCTTCAAGTGTACTTCCTAAATGAATGATCTTGTATAGTTGGAACATTCTTCATAATGTCCATTGTAATTCTAGGTTGTCTTCAGTGAGATTGGTCTACACACAAGGAGAGACCATGTGTTATTTAACATAAAACTTGCCAGAGTTCCAAGGGAGGGGCTACCCTTAGAACATTTAGATGACTGGGATCCCATTTCTGGAATTTTCCTGATAGCAAAGAAAAAAATCCTAGATAGCCTAAGGTGTATGCTTAGGGTTTGGGCTTGGGTTTTGCTTGACAGTGTGCTTTTATTTCTTTTTTTTTTTTTTTTTTTTGACAGTGTGCTTTTCACAGGCTACTTCTTTTTCCTAGTAGGCAGCCTTTGCCCTATTTTTCTAACCTGTAACCAGGTGTCCCTCATTGCATGGAATTATCTTGTGAGTGGTGTTCTGTGAAACTTGCTCATCTGTGGCCACCTTATCTTTACACAGGAGTCTTGTGCTTCAGAGACAATTGTCTCTCATATAAAGGTATCTGATTTAATTTTAGTTTTGCTCTCAGGAAAAATCCACAAGTTTTAATTTAAATCAAGGCATTCTAATTCATAAACCCAAAGAGTACTCACCAGAAGGACAATTTTTCCATATCCAAATTCCAAGCAAAGTTGGAGAACTTGACCAAAAGGAACTCCAAAACTGAGAGCCAGAAACAGAGAGTGACTCACAGAAGCATTGAGTGCAAGGGGCTACCTCACTCAGTACTGAGGGTTGCTGTCACTCTGGGGATTATCTCCTTTGATCCCACTTCTGACACCGTGAAACATCAACCTAAATAAAGAGGTAAATTGAGGCAAACTCAAATTATCAGAAATTGAATTTATTTGGAAATAGCAGGGGAATTGCAGTTTGGGAAATGCACACTGTAGCAAGCTACAGTTGAGTCTGTTAAGGGTTTGGGGTGTGCTGTATTTATGGGCAAGGAGTATAAAAAGGGGGAAATCCAGCCAGAGTCCAAGAGTAAGTTTACTGGTTTTAGGATGAGGGAGAGATTCTTGACAGATGTTCGTTGTCTTCAGAAGTCACAGTCTTCTGAAAATTAGGCATTCATTTTCTGAGTTCTTACATACTGTTCTTCTGAGTGCATGTGCATGAGAGTCTTCATTTCATACCTTCATTTCATACCTGGTTCCATTTTATTTTATTAAATTTTTTTTATTGGAGTGTAATTGCTTTACAATGTTGTATTAGGTTCTGCTGTACAATAAAGTGAATCAGTTATATGTATACATACATTCCCTCCCTCTTGGATCTCCTTCCCACGCTTCCCTATCCCACCCATCTAGGTTGTCACAGAGCACCAATCTGAGCTTCCTGTGCTTTATAGCGTGTTCCCACTAGCTATCGAGTTTATGCATGGTAGTGTATATATGTCAATCCTAATCTCCCAATTCGTCCCACCCTCCCCTTTCACCCCTGTGTCCATATGTCTGTACACTACATCTGTGTCTCTATTCTTGCCCAGGAAATAGGTTTATCTGTACTATTTTTTCTAGGTTCCGCAAATATGTGTTAATATACAATATTTATTTTTCTCTTCCGGGGTTACTTCACTTTGTATGACAGATTCTAAGTCCATCTACATCTTTACAAATGACCCAGTTACGTTCCTTTTAATGGCTGAGTAATATTCCATTTTACATATGTACCACATCTTCTTTATCCATTCGTCTGTTGTTGGACATTTATGTTGTTTCCATGTCCTGGCTATTGTAAATAGTGCTGCAATGAACACTGAGGTACATGTGTCCTTTCAAATTATAGTTTTCTCAGGGTATATGCCCAATAGGGGAATTGCTGGGTCATATGTTAGTTCTATTTTTAGTTTTTTAAGGAACCTCCATACTGTTCTCAATAGTGGTTGTATCAATTTACATTCCCACCAGCATTGCAAAAGGGTTCCCTTTTCTGCACACCCTATCCAGCATTTATTGTTTGTAGATTTTATGATGATGGCCATTCTGACCAGTGAGAGGTGATACCTCATTGTAGTTTTGATATGCATTTCTCTAATGATTTGTGATGTTGAGAATCTTTTCATGTGCCTCTTAGCCATCTGTATGTTTTTGTTGGTGAAACGTCTATTTAGGTTTTCCACCCATTTTTTAATTGGGTTGTTTGTTTTTCTGATAATTAACTCCATGAGCTGTTTGTATATTTGGGGGATTAATCCTTTGTCTGTTGCTTCATTTGCAAATATTGCAAATGAGGCTTGTCTTTTTGTCTTGTTTATGGTTTCCTTTGCTGTGCAAAAGCTTTTACGTTTAATTAGATCCCATTTGTTTATTTTCATTTTTATTTCCATTACTGTAGGAGGTAGGTCAAAAAAGAACTTGCTGTGGTTTATATCAAAGAGTGTTTTTCCTATGTTTTCCTCTAAGAGTTTTATAGTGTTTGGTCTTACATTTAGGTCATTTATCCATTTTGAGTTTATTTTTGTGTATGCTGTTAGGAAATGTTCTAATTTCATCCTTTTACATGTAGCTGTCCAGTTTTCCCAGCACCACTTACTGAAGAGTTTGTCTTTTTTCCATTGTATGTTCTTGCCTCCTCTGTCATAAATTAAGTGACCATATGTGCGTGGGTTTATCTCTTGGCTTTCTATCCTGTACCATTGATCTATATTACTGTTTTTGTGCCTGTACCATACTCTCTTGATTACGGTAGCTTTGTAGTATAGTTTGAAGTCAAGGAGCCTGATTCCTCCAGCTCCATTTTTCATTCTCAAGATTGCTTTGGCTATTTGGGATCTTTTGTATTTACATACGAATTGTAGAATTTTTGGTTCTGATTCTGTGAAGAATGCCATAGTTTGATAGAGATTGCATTGAATCTGTAGATTGCTTTGGGTAGTATATTCATTTTCACAGTATTGATTCTTCCAATCCAAGAACATGGTATATCTCTCCGTCTATTTGTATCATCTTTAATTTCTTTCATCAGTGTCTTATAATTTTCTGCATACAGGTCTTTTGTCTCCTTAGGTAGGTTTATTCCTAGGTAATTTTTTCTTTTTGTTGTGAAGGTAAATGAGATTGTTTCCTTAATTTCTCTTTCTGATTTTTCATCATTAGTTTATAGGAATGCAAGAGATTTCTGTGCATTAATTTTGTATCCTGCAACATTACCAAATTCATTGATTACTTCCTGTATTTTTCTGGTGGCATCTTTAGGATTTTCTATGTATAGTATTATGTCATCTGCAAGCAGTGACAGTTTTACTTCTTTCTTTCCAATTTGGATTCCTTCTATTTCTTTTTCTTCGCTGATTGCCATAGCTAGGACTTCCAAAACTATGTGGAATAAGATTGGCATAAGTGGAGATCCTTGGCTTGTTCCTGATATTAGTGGAAATGCTTTCAGTTTTTCTCCTTTGAGACTGATGTTTACTGTGGGTTTGTGAGAATGACAGCCTGTTTTATGTTGTGGTATGTTCCCTCTCTGCCCATATTCTGTAGTCTATTTATCATAAATGAGTGTTTAATTTTGTCAAAAGCTTTTTCTGCATCTATTAAGATGATCATATTTTTTTATTCCTTAATTCGTTAATATGGTGTATCACATTGGTTTATTTGCATATATTGAAGAATCCTTGCATTCCTTGGATAAATCCCTCTTGATTGTTGTGTATGACCCTTTTAATGTGTTGTTGGATTCAGTTTGCTAGTATTTTCTTGAGGATTTTTGCTTCTATGTTCATCAGTGTTATTGGTCTGTAATTTTCTTTTTTTGTGATATCTTTGTCTGGTTTTGGTATCAGGGTGATGGTGGCCTTGTGGAAGGAATTTGGGAGTGCTCCTCCCTCTGCTATTTTGTGGAGGAGTTTGAGAATGAGAGGTGTTAGCTCTTCTCTAAAAGTTTGATAGAATTCACCTGTGAAGCCATCTGGTCCTATATTTTTATTTATTGGAAGATTTTAAATTACAGTTTCAATTTCATTACTTGTGTTAGGTGTGTTTATGTTTCCTAATTCTTCCTGGTTCAGTCTTGGAAAATTGTACCTTTCCAAGAATTTGTCCATTTCTTCATGGTTGTCCATTTTATTGGCATACAGTTGTTTGTAGTTGTCTCTTATGATCCTTTGTATTACCGCAGTGTCTGTTGTGATTTCTCCTTTTTCATTTCTAATTTTATTGATTTGCATCCTCTCCCTTTTTTCTTGATGAGTCTGGCTAACGTTTTATTAATTTTATCTTCTTATAGAACCAACTTTTAGTTTTACTGATCTTTTTTATTATCTTTGTTTCTGTTTCATTTATTTCTTCTCTGAATTTTATGATTTATCTCCTTCTACTGACTTTGGGTTTTCTTTATTCTTCTTTCTCTAGTTGCTATAGGTGGAAGTTTAGGTTGTTTATTTGAGATTTTTCTTATTTTTGGTGGTGAGATTGATCTGTTATAAGCTTCCATGTTAGAACTGTTTTGCTGCATCTTATAGCTTTTGGCTTGTCATGTTTTCATTGTTATTTGTTTCTATATATTTTTAAATTTCTTCTTTGATTTCTTCAGTGATCTCTTGGTTGTTTAGTAGTACACTGTTTAGCCTCCATGTATTTGTGTTTTTTACAGTTATTTTCCTGAAATTGATTTCTAATCTCATTGTGTTTGTGGTCATAGTAAGATGCTTGTTATGATTTCAATTTTCTTAAATTTTCCAAGGCTTGATTTTTGACCCAAATATGATCTATCCTGAAGAATGTTCCATGTGAACTTGAGAAGAAAGTGTATTCTGCCACTTTTGGGTGGAATGACTTATAAATATCAATTATATCTATCTGGTCTCTTGTGTCATTTAAAGCTTGTGATTCCTTATTTATTTTCTCTTTGGATGCTCTGTCCATTGCTTTAAGTGGGGTGTTAAAGTCCCCTACTACTACTTGTTACTGTTGATTTTCCCTTTTATGGCTGTTAGCATTTGCCTTATGTATTGAAGTGCTCCTGTGTTTGGTGCATAAATATTTATAATTGTTATATCTTTTCTTGGATTGATCCCTTGATCATTATGTAGTGTCCTTCCTTATCTCTTATAACAATCTTTATTTTAAAGTCTATTTCATCTGATATGAGTATTGCTACTCAAGCTTTCTTTTGATTTCCATTTGCATGGAATATCTTTTTCCAACCCCTCACTTTCAGTCTGTATGTGTCCCTATGTCTGAAATGGGTCTCTTGTAGACAGCATATAGATGGGTCTTGTTTTTGTATCTACTCAGCTGGTCTGTGTGTTTTTATTGGAGCGCTTAATCCATTTACATTTAAGGTAAATATCGATATGTATGTTCCTATTACCAATTTCTTAATTGTTTTGGGTTTGTTTTGTGGGTCGTTTTCTTCTCTTGTGTTTCCCACATATAGAAGTTCCTTTAGCATTTGTTGTAAAGCTAGTTTGGTGTTTAGTTGTACTGAGCCGGAGAAATAGGAAAAAAGCATGTCTTCGTCTTCCTAGAAGCAAAAAATATAGCACTTGATTTAAAAATACATTGTATCTTTAATGTTTTGTGATATTACAAAATCTAAAGCTTATTTTTTCAGAGCCTTAGATATGAAGTTTACCAGTTCATTCAGGAAAAAACTGCTACTTTAAAAATCCCTTTAAAGCAATATAACTGAATAATACAACTTTCTATTGTTATTTATTTAGGTTATTTCCATTTAAATATTATTCCAAACTTAGCATAATTTATTTATACTTCCTACTAATATATATTAAAGATGTATTTAAAAGTCCTCGTTAACATAAACAAACCAGGTATGTTTTTAAATAATATTTTCAAATTGAAAAGTCTTAGTAACACCTGTTTAAGAAAGAAACAAATAAGTTATTTAGATTTTAAGTTGAGATGCTAATATTTAATTCTATATCAAAGAATTTTTTAGGCTTTATGGAAAAAAGAGCATTATGAATATGTAATACTACAATGTCAATTGTATGAGAAAACACTCATTTATGCTTAAGCTTTACTGTTTCTAACCTGGATATTATTTGAATATTTCTTTATTATGAAATTCTATTGTTGAGAGATAGAATAATGAGAAATAAACTAGAGTTAAACACGTGGTATTGCCCCAAACCCCACCCTGGACACAGCAACCCACAATTAGGAGGAAACTCACAAATATGAAACTTCTCCCTCTGGAGCGAGGTTTTTTCCCCCCACATTGGACACCCCAACCCTTGGGACCTGCCCCATGGTGACAAGCCCTCAAAATTTCTGGCTTTGAAAACCAATGGGGCTTATATCCAGGAAACCCAAAAGTTTGTAGGGAACTGAGATTCCTCTTTTAAAAAGCTTATGTGCAACTATGGATACTATGTATAAAATAGATAACTAATGAGAACCTACTGTATAGAACAGGGAACTCTACTCAACACTCTGTGGTGACCTAAATGAGAAGGAAATTCAAAAAATAGGGGATATATGTATACATATAGCTGATTCACTTTGCTGTATAGTATAAACTAACACAATATTGTAAAGCAATATATTGTATTCTCCAATAAAAATTAAAAAAAAATAATAAAAAGCTTATGTGCAGACACACTCACCCTGAGACCCAGCACAAAAACAATTTGAAAAGCACCTAGACCATATGGGAAAGAGATTTATTTGCTAATCTTAAAGCATCTGGCAAAGGGCCAGGGGCCTACTGGGACTCTATACAGGCTTGGAGGCAATGGTGGATGCCATTTTTGTGCTCTCCCTCTACCTTGCTAGTTCAGGCAGGTAAGGCCTGCCTCCTTGTTCTTGCATAGCCCCACTAAAGCTGGTGGGTGAATCCAGCACCTGTGCTCTCCCACAGTGCTGCTAAGGGTGGTGAGTACATACAATCCATACAGGTGATGTCCGTTGAATGCCCAGCACTGATGGCCAGGGGGCTTGCAGTTCTGGGCCCCATGGGACTGAAACATAGAGACAGTTCCTGGCAGGTTATCACCTGCATGGCACATAGAACATACTGAAACACACCCTCAGTCTTCCTGTGATAAAGGCCTATTTACTTCTCCTGGAGCTTCAGTCTGAGGGGCAGGCTTCAGGTTTACCACTCACCTAGATGCTACAGAGGTGCTATCAGGGAACATAGACCAGGGGACACCATCTTTGCACTCTCCCTTCGCCTTGCTACAACTCAACAGTACCACCCATAAAGGAGCTTAAACATTCATCTCTAACCCCACTTTCTGCAACTGTCACCAAGAGGACACATTCAGATAGCCTGGTCTGGAGGCCAGTAGAGTTTACAATTGCCGTCCCATTATATGTGTTTTCATACTTTAAAAGCTCTTGCCTGAGGGTCTGGCTTCCAATCAGCCTGAAACTAGGTGCTGAGATTCTTCCCTTTGGAACACTGACAGGTCTAGGCACAATCTCAACAACTGTGACCTGTCAAGAATAAATCTGGCTGTTTAGATAATTACAAAGGTTCCAGAGACAATGAAAAGTTTGGACAGGGTTGAACAATAAGGTTCACCATCTACATGAGGCTACCCCTTCAATACTGGGAGAGGTGGCTGTTTCACCAAATACCTAGAATCAAAAACAGATAGGCAAGCCAAATGAGGAGACAGACGGCTATGTGTCAAATAAAAGAACAAGACAAAACCCGAGAAAACTCTTAATGAAACATAGATTAGTAATTTATCTGATAAAGAGTTGAAGGTAATGGCCATGAAGATGCTCACCAAACTTGGGAGAAGAATGGATTAACAGGTTGAAAACTTCAACAAAGAGCTAGAAAATATAAGAAAGTACTAAACAGAAGTCACAGAGCTGAAGAATACAGTAACCAAACTGAAAAATACACTAGAGGGTGTATTAAAGACTTAAATCTAAGACCTAAAGTCACCAAACTTCTAGAGGAAAACGTAGGTAGTATGATCTTTGACATCAGTCTTAGTAATTTTTTCTGGATATGTCTCCTTAGGCAAGGTAAACAAAAGCAGAAATAAACAAATGGTACTGCATCAAATTAAAAATCTTTTTGCACAGCAAAGGAAGCACTCAACAAAATGAAATGGCTACCTACTGAATGGGAGAAATATTTGTGAATGATATATCCAATAAGGGGTTAATATCCAAAATATACAAACAACTCATACAACTGAACAGACATTTTTCTAAAGTGACATACAGATGGCCAACAGGCACATGAAAAGATGCTCAGCATCAGTAATCATCAGGGAAATGCAAATCAAAACCACAATGAGATATCACCTCACCCCTGTCAGAATAGCTATTATACAAAAGACAACAAATAACAAGTGTTGGTGAGGGTGTGGAAAAGAGGGAACTCTTATGCACTGTTGGGAATGTAAATTGGTGCAGCCAGTATGGAAAACAGTATGGAGATTCCTCAAGAAATACTCCTGAGTATTTACCTGAAGAAAAGGAAAACACTGATTTGAAAAGATATATGCACCCTTGTGTTCACTGTAACATTTTTTACAGTAGTCAAAATAGGGAAGCCACCTAAGTGCCCATCAATAGATGAATAGATAAAGAAGATGTGACCTCTCTCTTTCTCTCTCTCTTTTGCATGCACGCATGTGCATGCACATACACACACACACACACACACACACACACACACACACAATGGAATATAACTCAGCCATAAAAAAGGATGAAATGCTTCCATTTGCAACACCACAAATGGACATAGAGGATATTACACTAAATGAAATACTTCACATGTAGGAGTACAAATATCACATGATTTCACTAATGTGTGAAATCTAAAAAACAAACTACCCTAGCAAACAAAGCAAAATCAAACTAATAGATGGCGAGAACACATTGATGGCTGCCAGAGGGGTGAAAAGTGTGGGGATTAGAGAATGGGTGAAGGGTGTCAAGAGATAGAAACTTCCAGTTATAAAATAAGTCATGGGGATGTAATGCACAGTGAGTCACTATAGTCAATAATATTTTATTGCATATTTGAACTTTGCTAAGAAGGTATGTCTTTTTAATTTTTTAATTTTACATCGGAGTATAGTTGACTAATAATGTCTTAGTTTCAGGTGTACAGCAAAGTGATTCAATTATACATATACATGTATCTGTTCTTTTTCAAATTTTTTTCCCATTTGGTTACTATAGAATATTGAGAAGAGTTCCCTGTGCTATACAATAGGTCTTTGTTTGTTATTAATTTTAAATATAGCAGTGTATACATGTCAATCCCAAATTCCCAATATATCGTTCCCCCCACCATTCCCTGCTGGTAACCATAAACTCATTCTCTAAGTCTATCAGTGTGTTACTGTTTTGTAAATGAGTTTATTTGTATGTTTTGGGGTTTTTTTAGATTCTGCATATAAGCTATATCATATGATTGTTGTCTTTCTCCGTCTGACTTACTTCACCTAGTAAGATGATCTCCAGGTCCATCCATGTTGCTGCAAATGGCATTATTTCATTCTTTTTTATGGCTAAATAATATTCTGTTGTATAAATATGTCATATCTTCTTTATCCGTTCATCTGTCAATAGACACTTAGGTTGCTTCCATATCTTGGCTCTTGTAAATAGTGCTGCAGTGAACATTGGAGTGCATGTATATTTTTGAATTATGGTTTTCTCTGAATATATGCCCAGGAATCAGATTGCTGGATCATGCGGTAATTCTATTTTTAGTTTTTTTAAGGAACCACCATACTGTTCTCCATAGTGGCTGTAAGAAGTTACATTCTCACCAACAGTGTAGGAGGGTTCCCTTTCTTCCATAACCTCTCAAGGATTTGTTTGTCAATTTTTTGATGATGGCTATTCTGACTGGTGTGAAGTGATATCTTATTGTAGTTCTGATGTGCATTTCTCTAATAATTAGCGATGTTGAGCATCTTTTCATGTGCCTCTTGGCCATCTGTATGTCTTCTTTGGAGAAATGTCTTCTTAGGTCTTCTGCCAATTTTTTGTTTGGGTTGTTTGTTTTTTAAATATTGAGCTGCAAGAGCTGTTGGTAAATTTTGGAGATTAATCCCTTGTCAGTTGCATCATTTGCAAATATTCTCTTCCATTCTGTGTGTTGATGTTTTATTTTGTTTATGGTTTCCATTGCTGTGCAAAAGATTTTGAGTTTCATTAGGTCCCATTTGTTTATTTTTGTTTTTATTTCCATTACTCTAGGAGATGGATCGAAAAAGGCATTGCTGCAATTTATGTCATAGAGTGTTCTGCCTATGTTTTCCCCTAAGAGTTTTCTAGTATCTGGTCTTACATTTAGGTCTTTAATCCATTTTGAGTTTATTTTTGTGTATGCTATAAAAGAACGTACTAATTTCATTTTTTAATATGTAGTTGTCCAGTTTTCCCAGAAACACTTATTGATGAGATTGTCTTTACTGTCTTTCCTCCACTGTATATTCTTGCCTCCTTTGTTGTACACGATAGGTGCGTGAATTTATTCTTTGGCTTTCTAGCCTGTTCCATTGATCTATATTTCTCTTTTTGTGCCAGTGCCATACTCTTTTGATGACTGTATCACTGTAGTATAGTCTGAAGTCAGGGAGCCTGATTCCTCCAGCTTTGTTTTTCGTTCTCAAGATTGCTTTGGCTATTCAGGGTCTTCATTGTCTCCATACATATATTAGGATTTTTTGTTCTAGTTCTGTGAAAAATGCCATTGGTAATTTGATAGGGATTGCATTGAATTTGTAGATTGCCTTGGGTAGTATAGTCATTTTAAGAATGTTGATTCTTCAAATCCAAGAACATGGTATATCCTTCAGTCTGTTTGTGTCATCTTTGTTTTCATTTACCAGCATCTTATAGTTTTATGGAGTACAGGTCTTTTGTTTCCTTAGGTAGATTTATTCCTAGGTATTTTATTCTTTTTGATGAAATGGTGAATGGGATTATTTCATGAATTTCTCTTTCTGATTTTTCGTTGTTAGTGTATAGAAATGCAACAGATTTCTGTATATTCATTTTGCATCCTGCAACTTTACAAAATTCATTGATGAGCTCTAGTATTCTTCTGCTAGCACCTTTAGGATTTTCTATGTATAGTGTCATGTCATTTGCAAACAATGACAGTTTTACTTTTTTCCAATTTGGTTTTCTTTTATTTATTTGGTTTTCTTCTCTGATTGCTGTGATTAGGATGTCCAAAACTATGTTGAATAAAACTGGTGAGAGTGGACATCCTTGGCTTGTTCCTTATCTTAGAGGAAATGCTTTCAGCTTTCCACAGTTGAGTATGATGTTAGCTGTAGGCTTGTCATAAATGGCCTTTATTATGTTGAAGTACGTTCCCTCTATGGCCACTTCCTGGAGAGTTTTTAACATAAATGTGTGTTGACTTTTGTCAAAAGCTTTTTCTGTATCTATTGAGATGATCATATGGTTTTTATTTTTCAGTTTGTTAATGTGGTGTATCACACTGATTGATTTGTGGATACTGAAGAATCCTTGCATCCCTGGGATAAATACCACTTGATAATGGTGTATGATACTTTTAATGTATTGTTTTGTTGAGGGCTTTTGTGTCTATGTTCATCAGTGATATTAGCCTGTAATTTTCTTTCTTTGTGCTATCTCTATCTGGTTTTGGTATCAAGGTGATGGTGGGCTCATAGAATGAGTTTGGGTGTATTCCTTCCTCTGCAATTTTTTGGAATAGTTTCAGAATGATAGGTGTTAACTCTTTTCTAATTGTTAGAATTTGCCTATTGAATCCATCTGGTCCCAGCGTTTTGTTGGGAGTTTTTAATCACAGTTTCAATTTCAGTGCTTGTGATTGGTCTGTTCATATTTTCTATTTCTTTCTTTCTATTTCTATTTCTTTCTTTCTTTTTGGGAGATCTACCTTTCTAAGAATGTATCCATTTCTTCCAGGCTATCCATTTTATTGGCATATAGTTGCTTGTAGTAGTCTCTTATGATCCGTTGTATTTCTGTGCTATCAGTTGTAACTTCTCTTTCACTTCTAATTCTATTGATTTGAGTCTTACCCCTTTTTTTCTTGATGAGTCTGGCTAAAGGTTTATCAATTTTGTTTATCTTTTCAAAGAACCACCTTTTAGTTTCATTGATCTTTTCTGTTTTCTTCATCTCTATTTCATTTATTTCTGCTCTGATCATTACGATTTCTTTCCTTCTACTAACTTTGGTTTTGTTGTTCTTTCTGTAGTTGCTTTAGGTGTAATGTTTGGTTGTTTATTTGTGATTTTTCTTGTTTCCCAATGTAAGATTGAATTGTTGTAAACTTTCCTCTTAAAACTGCTTTTGCTGTGTCCCATAGGATTTGGATCATCATGCTTTCATTGTCATTTGTCGCTAGGTATTTTTTGATTTCCTCTTTGATTTCGTCATTGATCCATTGGTTGTTTAGTAGCATATTATTTAGACTCCATGTGTTTGTGTGTTTTAGTTTTTTTCTTGTAGTTGATTTCTATTCTCATAGCGTTGTGTTCAGAAAAGATGCTTTATATGATTTCAATTTTCTGAAATTTACTGAGGCTCACTTTGTGGACCAGCAGGTGATTAATCCTGGAGAATGTTCTATGTGCACTTAAGAAGAATGTGTATTCTGTTGCTTTTGGATGGAGTGCTCTATAAATATCAATCAAATCCGTTTGATCTAATGTGTAATTTAGGCCTGTGTTTCCTTACTTGTTTTCTGTCTGGATAATCTGTCCATTGATGAAAGTGGAGAGTTAAAGTCCCCCACTATTTTTGTGTTACTGTTGATTTCTCCTTTTATGGTTGTTAGTATTTGTCTTATATATTGAAGTGCTCCTATGTTGGTGCATATATATTTACAATTATTATATTTTCTTCTTAGATTGATCCCTTGATCATTATGTAGTGTCCTTCCTTGTCTCTTGTAACAGTTTTTAAGTCCATTTTGTCTGATATGCGTATTGCTTCTCCAGGTTTCTTTTTGTTTTCATTTGCATGGAATACCTTTTCCCCTCACTTTCAGTCTGTATGTGTCCCTAGATCTGAAGTGGGTCTCTTGTAGACAGCCTGTATATGGATATTGTTTTTGTATCCATTCATCCAATCTATGTGTTTTGCTTGGAGCATTTAATCCATTTACATTTAAGGTAATTATCAATATGTATGTTCTTATTGCCATTTTGTTAATTGTTTTGGATTTGTTTTTGTAGATCTTTTTTCTTCCCTTCTTCTTGTTCTCTTCTCTTGTGATTTGATGACTAACTTCACTGTTGTGTTTGGATTGCTTTTTCTTTTTTTATAAATATATTTTTAAATTAATTAATTAATTTATTTATTTATTTTGCTTTGCCAGGTCATAGTTGCAGCATGTGGGACCTTCATTGCTGTGTGCGTGATCTTCATTGTGGCATGTGGCATTTTTAGTTGCAGTATGTGGGATCTTTAGTTGCGGCAGGTGGGAATTTTAGTTGTGGCATGCGGGAACTTTAGTTGTGGCATGCAGGCTTCTTTAGTTGTGGCCTGCGGGCTCTTAGTTGCGGCATGCAGAATCTAGTTCCCTGACCAGAGATTGAACTTGGTACCCCCGAATTGCAAGCGTGGAGTCTTAACCACTGGACCACCAAGGAAGTCCCTGCCTTTTCTTTTTTATGTGTGTATCTATTGTAGATTTTTAGTTTGTGGTTACCATGAGGTTTTGATATAGCAGTGTATATATAAACAAGATAGTTTTAAATTGCTGATCTTTTAATTTCAAATGTATTTCCAATATCCTGCATTTGTGCTCTCTTCTTCTCATGATTGCTGGTTTTGATATCATATTTGTGTGTATTTACTGTATGTTTGCCTTTACTGGTGAGGTTTTCCATTTGTAATTTTTTCATTTCTAGTTTTGGCCTTTTCTTTTCCCCTTAGAGAATTTCCTTTAGCATTTGTTGCAAAGCTGGTCTGGTGGTGCTGAATTCTCTTAGCTTTTGCTTGTCTATAAAGCTTTTGATTTCTCCATCAAGTCTGAATGAGAGACTTGCTGGGTAGAGTATTCTTGGTTGTAGGTTCTTCCCTTTCATCACCTTAAGTATATCTTGCCACTCCCTCTGACCTGTAGAGTTTCTGCTGAAAAATCAGCTGATAACCTTATGGGAGTCCCTTGTATGTTATTTGTTGCTTTCCCCTTGCTGTGGTTAATTTTTTTTCTTTCTCCTTAGATTTTGTCTATTTTATTACTATGTGTCTCAGTGTTCCTCCTTGAGTTTATTCTGTTTGGGACTCTCTGCACTTCCTTGACTTCTGTGACTGTTTCCTTGCCCATGTTAGGGAAGTTTTCAACTCTTATCTCTTCACATATTTTCTCAGCTCCTGTATCTCTCTTCTGTTTCTTGGACCCCTATAATACGAATGTTGGTGCATTTAATATTCCCCCAGAGGTCTCTTAGACTGTTTTTATTTCCTTTCATTCTTTTTTCTTTATTCCGTTCTGCAGCTGTGATATCCACCATTCTGTCTTCCAGCTCACTTATCCATTGTTCTGCCTTAGTTATTCTGCTATTGATTCCTTCTAGTATATTTTTCCTTTCTGTTATTGTATTGCTCATCTCTGTTTCTTTGTTCTTTAAATCTTCTTGCTCTGTGTTAAACATTTCTTGTATCTTCTCGATCTGTGCCTCTATTCTTTTGCCAAGATCTTGGATCATCTTCACTTTTTCTGGTAGATTGGCTATCTTCACTTCAGTTAGTTGTTCTTCTAGGGTCTTATCTTGTTCCTCTGTCTGGGATATATTCCTCTGTTGTCTCATTTCTGCAGGCTGTAGGAATGTATTTCTTCTTGTTTCTGCTCTCTGCCCTCTGGTGGCTGAGGCTGTCTCAGAGCCTTGTGAAGGCTCCCTGGTACTGGTTCCTGTCCACCTGCAGGTTGAGCTGGGTCGTGTCTCTCTTGTGGACAGGGCTGTGCTCAGGAAGACTTTAAGCAGCCTGTCTGCTGATGGGTGGAGCTGTGTTCCCGCCCTGCTGGTTGTTTAGCCTGAGTGGTCCAAGCACTGGAACCTACAGGGTGTTGAGTGAGGCTAGGTCTTGGGGAGGGAATGGTGGCCTCCAGGAGGGCTCATGCCAATGAGCACTCCCCAGAAGTACCACTGCCAGTGTTTGTCCCTGCAGTGAATCACTGCCTCCCCATGCCTTCACAGGAGACCATTCAATCTTAGAAGGTAGGTCTGGCCCAGTCTCTTATGAGGTTACAGCTTCTTTCCCTGGTTCCTGGTGTGCATGAGACCTTGTATGTGCCCTCCGAGACTGGAGTTTCTGTTTACCCCTGTCCTGTGGAATTTCTGCGATTGAACCCAATATCAAAGCCAGATTCTCTGGGGGCTCCTCTTCCCATTGCCAGACCTCCAGGCTGGGAAGCCTGATGTGGAACTCAGGACTTTTGCTCCTGTAGGAGAACTTCTGTGGAATAATTATTTCCAGTTTGTGGGTCACCCATCCAGTGCTTATGGGATTTGATTTTATTGCAGTTGTGCCCCTCCTACCTTCTCGTTTCGGCTTCTTCTTTGTCTTTGGATGTAGGGTATCTTTTTTGGTAGGTTCCAGTGCTGTTTGTTTGTTTGTTTGTTTTCAATGGTTGTTCACCAGTTGTGATTTTGGTGTTTTTGTGAGAAGGCATGAGCTCACATCCTTCTGCTCTGCCATCTTAAGCTGACTCCAGATTAAATCAAGAAAGTATGTTTTAAAAGTTCTCATCACAAGAAAAAAAATGTAACTTTTTACGGTGGCAGATAGTAACTATACTTACTATGTAAATTATTTTATGGTGTATACAAATGTTGAATCATTTTGTTGTAACCTGAAACTAATGTAATGTCATATGTGAATTATACCTCAATAAAAGGAGAACAAATATAATGATACTAAGTTCTGAAACTTCAAGAATATTAAATTAAGATTTATAGTTTCTATTTAAATTACTATTTATTGATTATAGTCACCTAACTCTTAAGAATTTTATAAATAGGCTTTGGATAATCTTCAGGTAATTTTCTTGGGAAAATTCCAAATATTTTGTACCTCAATAAAACATGGTGAAAATAATTATGAAAGATAATTTAGTTTACTGCAAAATTAACTTAGAGTTTGTGGACCAAAGGGCTGGAATAATTTTGAAGGCAATTTGTCTTTGGCTTCTGTTATTCAGCACTTTTTTTCTTCTTGTTTTCTCTTTCTCTCATTTTTTGGTCTTCTGTCCTGTTCCCACTAATCCATGCTAAAATGTTTAGTGGTTAATGAAAAAATTAATTGTATATGTTTGTATTTGGTTAGGACTTATGGAGGAGGGAATACCCAGCCCCATTGCTTTCCCATTTCCCACTCTCCATTCTTGTCTCAGAGACACCAGGTTTCTAAAGTCTCAGGAGCCTGTGAAACTTTGAAGGAATGATGCATCCAGGTGTTCCCTATGTGACAGCTACCTGGCTTCCACCAGGCCCACATGACCTCCAGTCATTTAAGAAAGCAACTGCTCTCTTGACCACCAGCTGGCTGCATCTTAGTCTGACCTCTGCATCTATGTATGAACTTGAGTTACTTGACTTTTCTGTGCCCTAGTTTCTTTGTCAGTAAAAATAAGAATAAGAATAAGAACACTTGTCTAGCTCTTGATGTTGCTATAGGATAAAATGACATAGTAGTTAGTTATTTAACATTGCTTCAGGATAAAAACACTTAAAACATAAGGTATTATGAAATGGACATCTCTTGTAACTACCCCTCTATAATGCTACTCGTAGTAACTTTCAGGTCTTAAGAATAAAACTACTTAAGAAATATACCATATACTATATACCATTTTCCAAGTAAAAGTTAACAGAAATCCAGTGAACTGATAGAATTCCTTAAACACCTGAGGTCATTAAAAACATTAACACTAATGGATAAAAATCTATTAATGCTTGCTTTCTTTATTTGATGGTTTATATTATTTTATTATAAATAAAAAAGGTTTTTATTTTCATGTTTATTTTCATGTTTCAGGTTTTATTTTCATGTTTTCCCCACTTTATCTAATTAGTTGAGAAATCCTTTGGATTTTTCACTTTAAGTGCCGTTTTCCCTTCCTTTCTCATTGCCACAGTTCTATAGGTCTTCATTATTTACTCCAGGGACTATAGGTGCCGAGTAGAAAGTTGGTAGGAATCTTTAAGGAGATTTCATGTTAAAGCAGTATGGACATTATTCATTTAGGTCTAGAAGTGAATTTTTTTTCAGCACTTAAACAAACCCACATTTTCTGGACCTTCACATTTGTTGAGACAAAGACTGAATATTTCAATTTTTAAAAAATGTGATTAGTAACCATAAAGCCATACAGGCCTTTCTATTTCGAAGATATAAGGCCATTTTTATCACTTTCCTTGCTTCCCTTTTCTTCCTTGAGGATGACACTCTGCTTGTTTTCCATTTCTATTGAAAACTGTTACTACTCATTCTGTCCTTTGCAGTTCTATTTTTTATAAATCTGGCTGAAAATTGGCCAAGTCATCTCACCTGCATCCCCTTCCTAGCTACATCCAAAGAGAAGTACACAATCCATTTTTATTATGAAGTTTTATTATAATCACTTTTGGGAACAAAAAATTAAAAAAATAAAACATAGGCAGTTAATTTCTGCAAGCAATTGTTGGATGGTTATAATATGTCAGACACTGTGCTAGCTCTTGGGATATAAAGATGGATAAGGTCTTAAATATATCACATTCTGGTAGGGAACATTGCAGCTCTTGAAGAAATTACAGTCTGGTAGATGAATTATAAATACCTAGTAAAATTCTAATATTCACTGTCCCTCTTCTTCAGTTTCTGCTTCACTTTGGATAGTAGCTAAAAGCTCATCCATATTTTTGCTTTCTACTTATTTTTCTGCCCATGGAGTCCATTCAATATCCCTATTAGCTTTCCTCAGACTTGTCTACGTATGAAGGGCACAGTGGCTCCTTCTTCCACAAAGCTTCCCAGCTTGGGAACCTGAAGAACAGATTGCAAAGAATAATATCTTAACCTCAACTGGGTATTTTCCCCAACTGTAAGGTCCTCTGGATGGGCTGATATCCATCTCTTGAGGACTCTGCCCAGCCCAGATTTGCTACCTTCTGAATATTCCCTCACATCATGTTATTTTTCTCAAGCATCAAAAATACTTAATAAACTTGCACAAATTATGATTATAACCCTAGCCTAGAAATCTGAGCTATCTTGGTAAAGCTTTGTTTTGTTATTGAATCCACCTGACTATATTTCTATTTGAGACAGCTGGGGTGGTCTTGATTGGCGTATGCCACTTTGCCATGCCCAGGACTGTAAATGCAAGGTGAAAAACCAGTAAGATTTGGTCAGGAGGGGCATCCTTCACAGATGTAGCTTTCCTACCTAGCAAACAGTGTCTCAGCCTTAACCCAGCCTCCAATATCCTGCCTTATCATGGCGTGTCATGGCCATGACAGATTTGTTTCTTTAAAAAAAGTAATCTTACATGTATTTCCTTTTTCAAGAAAGAGTACACTCCATCCCCTACCAAAAGCAATATGGTAGTATCCATTTTATCACATCTTGTAATTGCAAAGATTCAAAAATTACAATCAAACATATTTCCTTGAAATGACTCTGGACTATAAAAAAAGAAGATATCACAGCTTGTAACAGGGAGGCAAGTTTAATGTTAGGGAGCCATTTTAATAACTACTGAAGAGAAAGTAAAGGTTTTAATTTTGAAGTAAGGCTGGCACTTGAACAGAAACATATAAATCTTACTTGGGGTTGGAATGGAAGTTCCATTTTGGACACTACAAATGACAGTGCCTGCTGTTGTCAAAAAAGAAAAAAGTACTTAATAAACAAATAAACTATGAATGATGATACTGCAGATTTCTTTTATCATTTTGAGTTCTTTTCCCTACAAACTCCCATAGTTCACTATTATAACTTAATTACTGCATCTTATAAATACATTTGAAGCTATTATTGTTATTTAAGTGGATCATATAAAGTTTCGTGTAATTAACACATTTGCTTCTAAGAAATGTGTGGTATAAGTCAAGACAAAATATTTTCCTTTACTTCTGATGTTTTACAGGTAGTTAACCTGTATACGAGTAACCTAACAAGTGGGAAAGATTCATAGAAAGCTTTTCTAAAGACTCTCATCCAAATTGGAAAATTAATATTTTAAAAATAAATGTAACAGGAAGAGATATCTTGAGGCAGAGACAAGATGGCAGAGTATAAGGACTTGAGCTCACCTCCTTTCATGAAAACACCAAAATCACAACTAACTGCTGAACAACCATCAACAAAAAAGACTGGAACCTACCAAAAAAGATATTCTACATCCAAAGACAAAGAAGAAGCCGCCACAACAAGACAGTAAGAGGGGCACATATGTGATACAATCAAATCCCATACCTGCCAGGTGGGTGACCCACAAACTGGAAAATAACTATATCTAAAAGGTTCTCCCACAGGAGTGAGAGTTCTGAGCCCCATGTCAGGCTCCCCAGTCTGGGGTTCTGGAATCGTGAAGAGGAGCCCCAGAGCATTTGTCTTTGAAGGCCAGTGGGGCATGATTGCAGGAAATTCACAGGGCTGGGGGAAACAGAAACTCCACTTTTGGAGGATGCACACAAGGTCTCGTGCAAACCAGGACCCAGGGACAAAGCAGTGATGTTATAGAAGCCTGGGCCAGACCTACCAGCTGGTGTTGGATGGTCTCCTAGGGAGGCAGGGGGTGGCTGTGACTCACCGTGGGGACAAGGACACTGGTGGTGGAGGTAAAAGGTAAAAGCTCATTGGTGTGAGCTCTCCTGAAGGTGGCCATTTTGACATCAAGACCTGGCCCCACCCAACAGCCTACAGATTCCAGTGCTGGGACACCTAAGGCCAAACAACCAAGAGGGTGGAAACACAGCTCCACATATCAGCAGACAGGCTGCCTAAAGACTGAGCCCACGACAGCCTCAAAACACACCCTTTGACACGGCCATGCCCACGAGAAGGACAAGACCCAGCTCCACAACCAGTGGGCAGACACTAGTCGATCCTACTAGGAAGCCTGCACAAGCCTCTTAGACCAACTTCACCCACCAGGGGGCAGACACTGGAAACAAGCACAACTATGATCCTGCAGCCTGAGGAGCAGAGACTGCAAACACAGAAAATTAGACAAATTGAGATGGCAGAGGAATATGTTCCAGACAAAGGAACAAGACAAAGCCCAGAAGAACAGCTAAGTGAAGTGGAGACAGGCAATCTATGCAATACCTGGAAAAGGATTCAGAGTAATGATAGGAAAGATGATCCAATATCTTAGAAAAGAATGGAGGCACAGAAAGAGAAGAAAAGCTTAAAAAGAGCTAAATGATATAAAGAATAAACAAAGTTGAATAATACAATATTTGAAATGAAAAATATGCTAGCAGGAATCAATAGCAGTATTTTTTTTTCTTTTAGTTGATTTCTAATCTCAGAAAAGATGCTTGGTGTGATTTCAATTTTCTTAAATTTATCAAGGCTTGCTTTGTGGCCCAGCCTGTGATCTATCCTGAAGAATGTTACATATACACTTGAGAAGAATGTGTATTCTGCTGCTTTCTGGTGGAATGCATTATAAACATCAGTTAAGTTTATCTGGTGTAATGTGTAATTTAAGTCCTGTGTTTCCTTATTGATTTTCTTTCTGGATCATCTGTCCATTGATGAAAGTGGGGTGTTAAAGTCCCCCACTATTATTTTGTTACTGTCAACTTCTCCTTTTATTTATGTTAACACTTGCCTTATATATTGAGGTGCTCCTATGCTGGGTGCATGTATATTTATGATTGTTTGTTATATCTTCTTCTTGGATTGATCCTTTGATCATTATGTAGCATCCAACTTTGTCTCTAGTATTGTTACTCCAGCTTCCTTTTGATTTCCATTTGCATAGAATATCTTTTTGCACCCCCTCACTTTCGGTCTGTATGTGTCCCTAGATCTTAAGTGGGCCTCTTGTAGGCAGCCTATCTATATGTCTTGTTTTTGTATCCATTCAACCAGTCTATGTCTTTTGGTTGGAGCATTTAATACATTTATATTTAAGGAAATTATCAATATGTATGTTCTTATTGCCTTTTTGTTAATTGTTTAGTATTTGTTTTGTAGGGGTTTTTATCTTCCTTTACTGTTTTAGTCTCTTTTCTTGTGATTTGATGACTATCTTTAGTGTTGTGTTTGGATTCCTTTTTCATTTTTGTGTGTATATCTATTATAGATATTGGTTTGTGGTTACCAGAGGATTAGTTTTTAACATCTTTATTGGAGTATAATTATTTTACACTTTTGTGTTAGTTTCTGCTGTATAACAAAGTGAATCAGCTATACGTATACATATATACCCAGATAACCCCTCCCTCTTACATCTCCTTCCCCTCCTCCCTATCCCACCGCTCTAGTTGGTCACAAAGCACGGAGCTGATCTCCCTGCGCTATGTGGCTGCTTCCCACTAGATATCTATTTTACATTTCATAGTGAATATATGTCAATGCCACTCTCTCACTTCGTCCAAGCTCACCATTCCCCCTTCGCGTGTCCTCAAGTCCATTCTCTACATCTGCGTCATTATTCCTGGCCTGCCCCTAGGTTCCTTGGAACATTTTTTTTTTTAAGATTCCATATATATGTGTTAGCATACAGTATTTGTTTTTCTCTTTCTGACTTACTTCACTCTATATTCTGTATCACAGACTCTACATCCATCCAATTCACTACAAATAACTCAATTTCATTTCTTTATGTAGCTTAGTAATATTCTATTGTATATGTGTGCCACATCTTCTTTATCCATGCATAGTTGATGGACACTTAGGTTGCTTCCATGTCCTGGCTATTGTAAATAGTGCTGCAATGAACATTGTGGCACATGACTCTTTTTGAATTACGGTTTTCTCAGGGTATATGCCCAATAGTGGGATTGCTGGGTCATATGGTAATCTATTTACAGATTTTAAAGGAGCCACCGTTTGTTATCCATAGTGGCTGTATCAACTTATATTCCCACAAACAGTGCAAGAAGGTTCCCTTTTCTCCAAACCCTCTCCAGCATTTATTGTTTGTAGATATTTTTATGATGGCCATTCTGATTGTTGAGAGATGATACCTCATTGTAGTTTTGATCTGCATTTCTCTAATGATTAGTGATGTTGATTACCCTTTTATATGTTTGTTAGCAAGCTGTATATCTTCTTTGGAGAAATGTCTATTTAGGTCTTCTGCCCAATTTTGGATCGGGTTGTTTGTTTTTTTGATATTGAGCTGAAAAACTGTTTGTATATTTTGGAGATTAATCCTTTCCCTGTTGATTCATTTACAAATATTTTCTCCCATTCTGAGGGTTGTCTTTTCATATCGTTTCTAGTTTCCTTTACTTTGCAAAAGCTTTTACATTTCTTTAGGTCCCATTTGTTTATGTTTGTCTTTATTTCCATTACTCTAGGAGGTGGATCAAAAAATATCTTGCTGTGATTTATGTTAAAGTGTGTTCTTCCTAAGTTTTCCTCTAGGATTTTATAGTGTCTAGTCTCACATTTATGTCTCTACTCCATTTTGAGTTTATTTTTGTGTATGGTGTTAGGGAGTGTTCTAATTTCATTCTTTTACATGTAGCTGTCCAGTTTCCCCAGAACCCCTTATTGAAGAGATGGTCTTTTCTCCATTTTATATCCTTGCCTGCTTTATCATAGATTAGTTTATAATAGGTGCATGGGTTTATCTCTGGGTTTCTGTGCTGTTCCATTGGTCTATATATCTGTTTTTTCATGCCAGTACCATATTGTCTTGCTTACTGTAGCTTTGTAGTATAGTCTGAAGTCAGGGAGCCTGATTACTCCAGCTCCATTTTTCTTTCACAGTCTTGCTTTGGCTATTCAGGGTCTTTGGTGTTTCCATACAAATTGTGAAATTTTTTGTTCTAGTTCTGTGAAAAATGCCATTGGTAGTTTGATAGGGATTGCACTGAATGTGTAGATTTCTTTGGGTAGTATAGGCATTTTCACATTGTTGATTCTTCCAATCCAAGAACATGGTATATCTCTCCATCTGTTTGTATCACCTTTAATTTCTTTCAACAGTGTCCTATAGCTTTCTGCATACAGGTCTTTTGTCTCCTTAGGTAGGCTTATACCTAGGTATTTTATTTTTTTGTTGCAATGGTAAATGTGTTTCCTTAATTTCACTTTCAGATGTTTCATCATTAGTGTATAGGAATGCAAGAGATTTCTGTGCATCAATTTTGTATCCTGCTACTTTACCAAATTCATTGATTAGCTCTAGTAGTTTTCTGGTAGCATCTTTAGGATTCTCTATGTATAGTATCATGCCATTTGCAACCAGTGACAGCTTTACTCTTTTTTTCTTATTTTGATTCCTTTTATTTCTTTTTCTTCTTTCATTGCTGTGGCTAAAACTTCCAAAACTATGTTGAATAAGAGTGGTGAGAGTGAGCAACCTTGTCTTGTTCCTGATCTTAGTGGAAATGGTTTCAGTTTTTCACCATTGAGGGCGATGTTGGCTGTGGGTTTGTCATATATGGCCTTTACTATGTTGAGGTAAGTTCCCTCTATGGCTACTCTCTGGAGGGTTTTTATCTTAAATGGGTGTTGAATTTTGTCGAAAGCTGTTTCTGCAACTATTGTGACGATCATATGGTTTTTAATCCTTCAGTGTTTAATATGGTGTATCACATTGATTGATTTGCGTATGTTGAAGAATCCTTGAATTCCTGGGATAAACCCCACTTGTTAATGGTGTATAATACTTTTAATGTGCTGTTGTATTCTGTTTGCTAGTATTTTGTTGACGATTTTTGCATCTATGTTCATCAGTGATATTGGCCTGTAGTTTTCTTTCTTTGTGACATCCTTGACTGGTTTTGGTATCAGGCTGATGGTGGCCTCATAGAATGAGTTTGGGAGTGTTCCCCTCTGCTATAAGTGTTTGAGAAGAATAGGTGTTAGCTGTTCTCTAAATGTTGGCTAGAAGTCGCCTGTTAAGCCATCTGGTCCTGGGCTTTTGTTTGTTGGAAGATTTTTAATAACAGTCTCAATTTCAGTGCTGTGGTTGGTCTGTTTATATTTTCTATTTCTTCCTGGTTCAGTCTCAGAAGGTTGTGTTTTTCTACGAACTTGTCCATTTCTTCCAGGTTATCCATTTTATTGGTCTATAGTTGCCTGTAGTAATCTCTCATGATCCTTTGTATTTCTGCAGTGTCAGGTGTTCCTTCTCATTTTTCATTTCTAATTCTATTGAGTCTTCTCCCTTTTTTTCTTGATGAGTCTGGCTAATGGTTTATGAATTTTGTTTATCTTCTCAAAGAACCAGCTTTAGTTTTATTGATCTTTGCTATTGTTTCCTTCATTTCTGTTTCATTTGTTTATGGTCTCATCTTTATGATTTCTTTCCTTTTGCTCACTTCAGTTTTTTTTTTCCTTCTTTCTCTAATTGCTTTAGGTGTAAGGTTAGGTTGTTTATTTGAGATGCTTCTTGTTTCTTGAGGTACGAGTGTATTGTTATAAACTTCCCTCTTACAATGGCTTTTGCTGCATCCCATAGGTTTTGGACCATCATGTTTTCATTGTCATTTGTTTCTAGGTATTTTTGATTTCCTCTTTGATTCCTTCAGTGATCTCTTTGTTCCTTAGTAGGTATTGTTTAGCCTCCATGTGTTTGTATTTGTTACAGATTTTTTCCTGTAATTGGTATTCAGTCTCATAGTGTTGTGTTCAGAAAAGATACTTGATATGATTTCAATTTTCTTTAATTTACCAAGGCTTGATTTGTGACCCAAGATATGATCTATCCTGGAAAATGTTCAATGAGCATTTGAGAAGAAAGTGTATTCTCTTGTTTTTGGATGGAATGTCCTAGAAATATCAGTTAAGTCTATCTTGTTAAATGTGTCATTTAAAGCTGTGTTTCCTTTTGAATGATATGTCCATTGTTGAAAGTGGAATGTTAATATCCCCTACTGTGATTGTATTACTGTCGATTTCCCCTTTCATGGCAGTTAGCATTTGCCTTATGTATTGAGGTACTCTTATGTTAGGTGCATAAATATTTACAATTGTTATATCTTCTTTTGGATTGATCCCTTTATCATTTTGTAGTATCCTTCTTTATCTCTTTTAATAGTCTTTATTGTAAAGTCTGTTTTGTCTGATAAAAGAATTGCTACTCCAACTTTCTTTTGATTTCCTTTTGCATGGAATATCATTTTCCATCCCCTAACTTTCAGTCCGTAAGTGTCCCTAGGTCTGAAGTGGGTCTCTTGTAGACAGCATGTATATGGGTCTTGTTCTTGTATCCATTTAGTCAGTCTATGTCTTTTGGTTGGGGCATTTAATCCATTTTCATTTAGGGTAATTATCCATATGTATGTTCCTATTCCCATTTTCTTAATTGTTTTGGGTCTGTTATTGTAGGTCTTTTCCTTCTCTTGTGTTTCCTGCCTAGAGAAGTTCCTTTAGCATTTGTTGTAAAGCTGGTTTGGTGGTGCTGAATTCTCTTAGCTTTTGCTTGTCTGTAAAGGTTTTAATTTCTCCATCAAATCTGAATGAGATCCTTGCTGGGTAGAGTAATCGTGGTTGTTGGTTTCTCCCTTTCTTCACTTTAAATATGTCCTGTCAGTCCCTTCTGGCTTGCAGAGTTTCTGCTGAAAGATTAGCTGTTTACCTCATGGGGATTCCCTTGTATGTTATTTGTTGTTTTTCCCTTGCTGCTTTTAATATGTTTTCTTTGTATTTAATTTTTGATGGTTTGATTAATATGTGTCTTCGCATGTTTCTTCTTGGATTTATCCTGTATGGGACTCTCAGCTCTTCCTGGAGTTGATTAACTATTTCCTTTCCCATATTAGGGAAGTTTTCAACTGTAATCTATTCAAATATTTTCTCAGTCCATTTCTTCTTCTCTTCTTCTGGGATCCCTATCATTCGAATGTTGGTGCATTTAATGTTGTCCCAGAGGTCTCTGAGACTGTCCTCAATTCTTTTCATTCTTTTTTCTTTATTCTGCTCTGTGGTAGTTATTTCCACTATTTTATCTTTCAGGTCACTTATCCGTTCTTCTGCCTCAGTTATTCTGCTCTTTATTCCTTCTAGAGAATTTTTAATTTAATTTATTTTGTTGTTCATCATTGTGTATTTGCTCTTCAGTTTTTCTAGGTTCTTGTTATACTTTTTTTTCTCCATTCTATTTCGAAGATTTGGATCATCTTTAGTATCATTACTCTGAACTCTTTTTCAGGTAGACTGCCTTTTTTCTCTTCATTTGTTTGGTCTGATGGGTTTTTACCTTGCTCCTTCATTTGCTGTGTATTTTTCTCTCTTCTCATTTTGCTTAACTTACTGTGTTTGGGTTCTCCTTTTCGCATGCTGCAGGGTTTTAGATCCCATTATTTTTGGTGTCTGCCCCCGGTGGGTAAGTTTGGTTCAGTGTGTTGTGTAGGCTTCCTGGTTCAGGGGACTGGTGCCTGTGTTCTGGTGAATGAGGCTGGATCTTGTCTTTCTGGTGGGAAGGTTCACGTTCAGTGGTGTGTTTTCATGTGTCTGTGACCTTATTATAATTTTATTCATCCTGTCTGCTAATGGTTGGGGTTGTGTTCATGTCTTGCTAGTTGTTTTGCATAGGGTGTCCAGCACTGTAGCTTGCTTGTTGTTGAGTGGAGCTGGGTCTTAGCGTTGAGATGGAGATCTCTGGGAGAGTTTTTGCCATTTGATATTACATGGAGCCTGGAGGTCTCTGGTGGACGAATATCGTGAACTAAGTTCTACCACCTCATAGGCACAGGCTTGACACCCCATCAGAGCACCAAAACCCTTTCAACCACATGGCTCAGATGAAAAGGGAGAAAAAAAGAAAGAAAGAAAAAATCAAGTAAAATAAAATTAAATTATAAGTTATTAAAATAAAACAATTTAATTATTAAAAATAAAAGAAATTAACAAGTAATAAAGAAAGAAGAGAGCAACCAAACCAGAAAACTAATCTACCAGTGATAACAAGTGCTAAAAAATATACAGATAAAAGAGGCCAGACAGAACCCTAGGACAAATGGAAAAAGCAAAGCTATACAGACAAAATCACACAAGGAAACCTACATATACACACTCACAAAAAGAGAAAAAGGAAAGAAATATATATCTATATATACAGTAAAAAAAAAAACAGGAAGAGAACAACCAAATTAATAAACAAATCTAGCAATGATAATAAACTCTAAATACTAAACTACAATAACATAAAACCAGAAACAAATTAGATGCAGAAAGCAAACCCCAAGTCTACAGTTGCTTCCAAGATCCACCACCTCAATTTTGGGATGATTCGTTGTCTATTCAGGTATTCTAGAGATTCAGAGTACATCAAGTTGTTTGTGGAGATTTAATCCACTACTCCTGAGGCTGCTGGGAGAAATTTCCCATTTTCTTCTTTGTTTGCACAGTTCCTGGGGTTCAGCTTTGGATTTGGCCCCGCCTCTGCATGTAGGTCACCTGAGGGCGTCTGTTCCTGTCCAGACTGGATGGGGTTAAGGGAGCAGCTTATTATGGGGCTCTGGCTCATTCAGGCCGTGGCTAGGAAGAGGTACAGAATGTGGGGCAAGCCCGTGGCAGCAGAGGCCAACATGACATTGCAACCACCTGAGGCATGCCATGTGTTCTCCCAGGGAAGTTGTCCCTGAATCGCGGGACCCTTGCAGTGGCGGGCTGCACAGGCTTCCAGGAGGGGAGGTGTGTTTAGTGACTTGTGCTTGCACACAGGCTTGTTGGTGGCCTCAGCAGCAACCTTAGTGTTTCATGCCCATCTCTGGTGTCCACACTGATAGCCACGGCTCGCACCCACCTCTGGAGCTCATTTAGGCAGTGCTCTGAATCCCCTCTCTTTGTGCCCCCTTAAACAATGGTCTCTTGCCGCTTAGGCAGTTTCAGACTTTTTTCCCAGACTCCCTCCCAGCTTGCTGTGGTGAAGTAACCCCCTTCAGGCTGTGTTCATGCAGCCAACCCCAGTCCTCTCCCTGGGATCTGACCTCCGAAGCTGGAGCCTCAGCTCCAAGCCCCCACCCGCCCCAGTAGGTGAGCAGACAAGCCTGGTGGGTGCTGGCCGGCACCGATTCTCTGTGTGGGAGTCTCTCCGCTTTGCCCTCTGCACATCTATTGCTGCACTCTCCTCAGTGGCTCCAAATCTTCCCCCACCACCACCTGTGGTATCCGCCAGTGAAGGGGCTTCCTAGTGTGTGGAAACTTTTCCTCCTTCTCAGCTCTCTCCCAGGGGTGCATGTCCTGTCCCTATTCTTTTGTCTCTTTTTTATTTTTTCTTTTGCCCGACCCATGTAGGTGGGCATTTTCTTGCCTTTTGGGAAGTCTGAGGTCTTCTGCCAGCATTCAGTAGGTGTTCTGTAGGAGTTTCTCCACATGTAGATGTATTTCTGATGTATTTGTGGGGAGGAAGGTGCTCTCCATGTCTTACTCCTCCTCCATCTTGAAGGTCTCTCTACATATACTTTTCTTATGAAAAAGAAGATGGAAAAATTGATATATCTTTACAGTTACAGGTATACTTGTTTATTCATCTCTCCTAGTTGAATGTATAAGGAGCTTATCTGTATTGTTCACTGTTGAATCCTCAGTGTCTGAATTATTATTTAGCATATTGTAAATGCATATTTTATTTGGGTTGAATGAATGAATATTTATAGATATGTTGGCAGTTAAAAAGGAAAAACTGAAAGTGCCTTACATCTATTACATTCTAAACTTATACATCTGTCCCATTGGTGGTATTTCCTATGGTTCTTAAGGCTGGAGTCACAATTGGCTGTTCAGCAGCTCCTAGAAATTTTACAAATTTTGGCAAAACTCTTGTTTTTTTGACTATGTCAGTTAGTTCATTGAACCATCAGTAAGGTAGGACAGCTCAGCAAATATCTCTAAATACTTCTCAACAGTCATGATGCAAAAGTAGGAAGAATTTGCTTAATAGCATCTAAAGGGGGAATAGCATATTATTATAATAAAGATTTGAAAGTGTCCAGATTAGACTATATAAATAACCATGTGCTAAAGATGGCAAATCAATAACTATCAATACAAGTAGAATTAACGAAGTGTTTATTTTGCCATTCTTGATAATGAAATCATTGGAAGCAAACCATTACCTGCAATGTTTCTGAGAGCCTGTACAGCTTTTTCACTGATGTGTGAATGGAGAGATGACAAGACAGCAATTAATGATGTTATAGTACCTTCATCTACCACAGTCTATTCTGGTTTCCCAAAATTTATATTAGCAAGTACACCTAAGCAGATTAAAATTCAATGATACTACAATCAGAGAAAGGTACACATTTTTTAATCAAACCAGCTCAGATTACGTTGTCTATGGAAGGCTTTTTTCCCACACAAAGAATTTTCCAGCAACTTGGGTAGCTTGGAATTGACTTTCCAAATTATTGCTGTTTGTGTCTTTCCCAGTGTCATCAACAGAACAATTTACAAAGACCTAGTTGCTATAAATTACCTGTAGTAGAGAAGTAGCAGCATCAGGAAAAGAACTTACCTTTCTTCTTTTCAGCATCTGGTCATTTTTCTTAGCTTTTCTCTGTTTCATTATAACTTCTATACAGTACTGTCTCATTTCTGTTCTGTGTTTCCCTTTGTTTTCCAAACTGTTAAGGTGGGCAGTTAGCTAATTAGCATTCTTATTGGTGTACATGTTATTAGACAATAGGAGAAAACTAGAAGATAATTGTGGATCTGGCTCAGATTTTATGTGTAGCAGCATTGCGTTTACAGGCTTCAAGTTAATACACCCTGGATAACTGAAAAATTATACTTTTAAATTCTAAACTATAAAGGTGTTCAGAGATTGTTTTTATGATATATAGAAAATTAATAAAAGCCTCTATCCTTTTATGGTGGGAAAACACATACATCTCTAGTTAAAGAGGAGCTCGTTTAAAGAAAAATAATATCTTCAAAGAGGGGAAAAGTAATTTGGACAGTATTCTGTATTCAAGTCTATGGTAGAATGATTGTAGAATTATTTTATTTTTAAATGGTAAATTAGAGGTTTAGGGAGAAGGGCTTTAGATTCACCTAGAATTATATCCATTATTTCCTGTTCTTTCTACCATGCTTGTCCTTTTTCAAAATAATAGTAATAATGATGGTTAGTATTTATTATAAAATGATCATTATTAATGAGAGAAAATCGCATTTCCATTCTTCTTATAACTTTAACATTGAAATACACATAAAGACAAATTCATATAAACAAACTGTGGATGTTGTTTTCCCTGGCTTATAAGCAAAGTAAAACTTAAAATGAGTAGGCAAGGTATAATTAAGATTTAAGTTACTAAATGGCAGCCTAAACCTCTCAGAGAGGTTTTCCTGGTTATAAAAAGAGCTTGGTTTCTAAATTGAAGCTAAAACGTAATCAATGTTAACAAAATTAGCCCCCCATCCCTGGTATTTTGGAAATAACCCATCCCTTTCTTTATTTCCTAGTGGTGTTTCACTGGATTGTCCTTATATTTGAATTTGAGGAAATGTCAGCAAGTTTCTTGCTCCATTTGGTCTGCAGCTTCTATATGCAAGCTTTTGGGAAGGTGCAAAATCTACTTTTTAAAGGCAATTTAATCTTACTATTTTACAATTCTTGTTCACAACTACTATATTTTGGGCCTTAAAACTATCCTTGCTGGGAAACAAGAACATATTTTATGAACTGATGATTTTCACTTCATGGGGGAAATCATTCTAACGATTTTTGAATGCTAGCTATAAAATCTAGATTTTTTAAAAATAGAAAATATCAAATATTTTTTAACTTTTTCTTGTTGAGCAGGATCATCCTTATTAGCATGCATTATCTGTCTTTTCTGGTGTCTCTCTTCTTTCATACATGTCGCTTGTCATTGTCTTCTACCCACTTCTAGTTTGTTTTGTCTAATCTAGCACTTACCAGGAAAAAGGATAAAAACTTTTAAGAGTTGTGTGTTAATAAAGGCTAATAAGCTTGAATAAGAGGCTTTGTAATAATATGAAGGGCTCTTTTGTATTAATAATAATAATAGTAATAATAATGATAGTTGCCATTTATTAAGCAATATTATGTTTCAGATTCATCCCCATCCCCAATAGGATACCACTCTGTGTTTGATTTATTCTTTTTTATGTATGTGTTCTTGTAATTTTTGTGTATACATTTATTTTAAAATTTGTATAACTTGTATTGCACCATATTTATTCAGTGCTTACCATGCAACTAATATTTAAGACACTAGAGATACAGCAGTAAGCAAAACAAAATTATAATAATTATAGCAATCTAGATGAAAATATATATCTCATTCTGTTTCTTCTTTTCTTACTCAGCACTGTTTTAATATCTTACTCAGCACTGTTTTTAATATCTATCCATGTTTCCATGGCTATACCTAGTCATTTGCTTTGCCTGCTGCCTAATATTCCATACTCTGAATCTACCACATTTGATTTATTCACTCTTTCAGTGATATACACTTAGTTTGCTTCTAATACTCCAACATCACAAACAACTCTGCAATGAACATCCTCGTGCATGCATCCCTACTATGTGAATGAGGGCTGCTATCTTGCCCAACCACCCCCCAATTCTTGTCACTATTCAGCTTTCTAATTTTTGCCAATTTGATTACTATAAAGTGATATCTCATTATTTTGATTTATATTTTTCAAATTGCTAATGCGTTTGAGCATCTTTTCATATTCTTTTAGTTTTGGTGAGTTTTCTTTTATGAAATACCTGTTTATATTTGCCAGTTATTCTATTAGAGTTCCTCACCATTTTTACTGACTTATAGGAGTTCCTTTAATAGATTATGGTTTCTAATAGTTATCACACATGTTTGATTAATAAATGATGAAAATGACCAAGCCTTTCACTCTTGTACCATCCTACCTGATTTTGTTACAAAGCTGTGTCATTAAGGTCACTATCTTGGGGGCTTATTAGAAGCCTTTTTTCTCTTTACTGTTGATTACAGTTACCTGAAATCTGACTTCCCAACAGGTAGACTGTATATTATACTTTTCTTTTTGCCTGTTTTGAAACTCTTAACACACCTTAACAATTTATAATGAAAAACATATTTTAAAATATTTTTGGAACTTGAAAAAACTATACTAATGTTCTACTTGGAAGTATAATAGGATTAGCCAAGAACATTTTGAAAGAGTACTGAGGGGAGCTTCCCTTATCAGATATTAAAATGAATTTTAAAGCTAGATGACTCAAATTAATGTAGTGCTGGAATAAGAATTGACAAGCCAATCAGCAGATAGGATATTTAGCTCAGAAAAAAAACCTAGTGTATCAATTCATCAAGCATCTATTCACTGTTTACCATGAAAACAATATTTATGGCATTAGAGACAGAGCAGTGAGCAAAATGAAATCCCTGCTGTCATGGAGCCTATGTTCTAGTGGCATATATGCAATGAATAAATACACATTTTTCTTTGATATGTAAAATAAATATATATATAGTATATATATATTTTTTCTATATGACTTAGATAATTATGTATGTATGTCACTGAACACAAGTTTGTGTGCCCTATGCACAGTGAGGCCAATCAAACTGAAACGTTGAAGTTTGGAGCAGAGAAATGTTTATTGTAGGGCCATGCAAGGAGAGAGGTGGCTCATGCCCCCCAAACCCTGAACTCCCTGAAGGGTTTCAGCAAAGTATTTTTAAATGCCAGGTGAGGGAGGGGTGTTGCAGGGTATGTGATCAGCTTATGGACAGTTCTCTTGTTGATGGTGAGGTAACAGGGCAGTGTCACAAGGGTTAACATTATCATTCCTTAGGCTGCAGGAGGCCTAGGGACTATGTGCTCGTGGTCAGCAAGTAGTTAACATCTTCCATTTTGTGGTGGTGGTGGGGGGTTACATGTGTAAAACAACTCAGGAAATGTGCATCAGATACTGTTATCTAGGTACTTTAGAAAGGAGCTAAAGCAGAGGATATGGGGGAGGGGCCTGCCTGGGGAAGGCCCCATAGAGTCCTGCTCCATTACATGTATTTAATTTGTGAAAAATTTGTTGGAAAGTACTTCATAAATCATTGGGAGAAAAGCAAAGATTTTTTAACAAATGGAGTTAATGCAGTTAGTTATTTAGAGGAAAAAAAATGATAAACCCTCACTTCTCAAATCAAACTGGGTGGATTAGGTCATTAAATATTTATGATGAAATTATAGAAATCTATAAGAAAATATAGGTGAATTGAAACTGCATGGGAAGAGACTTTAAATTTTTTTAACATTTTATTTTATATTGGAGTATAGTTGATTAAAAATGTGTTAGTTTCAGGTGTACAGCAAAGTGATTCAGTTATACATATACATGTATCTATTCTTTTTCAAATTATTTTCCCATTTAGGTTGTTACATAATATTGAGCAGAGTTCCCTGTGCTATACAGTAGGTCCTTGTTGGTTTTCCATTTTAAATATAGCAGTGTGTACATGTCCATCCCAAACTTCCTAACTATCCCTTCCCTCCACCCTTCCCCCCGGTAACTATAAGTTTGTTCTCTAAGTCTGTGAGTCTGTTTCTGTTTTGTAAATAAGTTCAGTTGCATCATTTATTTTTATATTCAACATATAAGCAATAAAATATGATATTTCTCTTTTTCTGTTTGACTTCACTCAATATGACAATCTCTACTTCCATCCATGTTGTTGCAAATGTCATTATTCCATTTTTTAATGTCTGAGTAATATTTTATTGTATATATGTACCACATCTTCTTTACCCCAGTGTTTATTGCAGCACTGTTTGCAATATCCAAGTCACAGAAGACTTTAAATTTTAAAAGCAGTAAATAAATGGTATTGATGGAGCCCAGTGGGAAGCTGAGCCTCTACACCTACCTGAGAATTAATGAGGCAGAATGAAGTGGTGTGAGTCAGGCTAGTTGACATCATGCTATCCCCCGCTTTGCTTTCCCTTGGTGTCAGTGGGACCCACAGGAATCTAAGTTTCTACCACTACCCAGTATCTGTAAGGAAGAATGAGGTGGCTGGAGCTGAGTCTAGTTTGCATTATGCATACCTCTGCTCCCACAGTGTCAGTGGGGTTCAGTAGGAAACTGAACTTTCACTCCCACCATGTAGCAAGAAAGTGGTGTGAATCACTCTCAATCCCCACTCACACCCCCACTCAGAGGCAACGAGGTGGTGCATGTCAAGAGGGTGTCCTTACTTTTCCCAGGAAGGTATCAACAGGGCCAAGGAGATTGCTGAAATTCCACCTCACCTGTCTGAAACAAGGCAGTGGGAGTCCACATTCTGCTTTTGCTGGAGTGGTGTTGGTGGCACCAGCAGGTAACTGAACATACACACCCACCCATCCCTCATAATACACATCAAACAAGGGGACTGCCTGCTAAAAAGGAAGATTAAATAGGATCTACAGTCTCATAATATAATATCCAAATTATCCAGGATACCATGAAAAATCATTCATCATACAAAGAACCAAGAAATCACCAAATAGAATGAGAAAAGACAATCAACAAATAATGACATTGATATGAATCAAATGTTGTAAATATCTGACAAAGTTTTTAAAGCAGCCATCATAGAAAATGCTCATTAAGCAATTATAAATTCTCATAAAACAAAAGAAAAATAGAAAATCTCAGCAAAAATTAGAAATTATAAAAAGGAACCAAATAGAAATTATAGAACTGAAAAATACAACAATAAAAAAACTTTATTGGATGAAGTCAAGAGTAGAGATGATAGAGGATAGAATCAGTGAACTTGAGGAAAGATCATTAGAATTTTTTCAGTCTGAACAACAGAGGGAAACATAGACTAAATAATAAATGGAGCCTCAGAGACTTAGGAAAGTAACAAAATACTTAACATTTCTATCTTCAGAGTCCCAGAACTAGAAGAGGAGATTAGGGCTCAAAACTTATTCCAAAGAAATAATGTAACCAAGACATAGAAACAATGTAAGTAGCCATTGATTGATGAATGGATACATAAAATGCCACATATGTATTTTTAAAATCACACAACAAAATATTATTCAGCAATAAACGAAGGAAATCCTGTCATTTGTGGCAACATGGATGAACCTTGAGGGCATTATACTAAGCAAAATAAGTCAGACAGAGAAAGACAAATAGTGTATGATCTCACTTATATGCAGAACCTAAAAAAGTCAAATTCATAGAAACATAGTAGATTTGTGGTTGTCAGGGGGTGAGGGAAATGAGATATTGGTCAAAGGTTACACACTTTCAGTTATAAGATGAATAAGTTCTGGATATCTAATATACAGCATGGTGAATATAGCTAACAATATTGTATTGTAGACTTGAAATTTGCTAAGAGAGTAGATCTTAAATGTTCTCACCACATATATAATTATTGTGGTAATCATTTAAATATGCATGTATATCAAATCATCACAATGTATACCTTAAACTTATACAATGTTATTTGTCATTTATACCTAAATAAAGCTAGGAAGACAGAAGCTAAGAAGAAATAATAGCTGAAAACCTCCCAAATCTGTCAAAAGATATAAACCTACAGTTACAAGAAGCTAAATAAGCTTCAAATTGGATAAACTAAAAACTTATACACCAAGAAATATCAAAACTAAACTTCTGAAAACTCTTTACAAGGAAAAAATCTTGAAAAGAGTGAGAGAAAAATGACACTTTATCCATAGGGGCAAAGCAATTTCTAATGATATTTCTCACCAGAAAACATAGGCACCAGGACAAAGTGGCACAGCACTTTTCAAGTACAGAAAGAAAAGAACTGCCAACTGCAAATCCCATACCTGGCAAACATATCATTCTTGAATGAAGAAGAATTTTCAAAAAGGAACAGTAAGAATTTGTTGCTAGCAATCCTACCCTTAAAAACGACTAAACGGGGCTTCCCTGGTGGCGCAGTAGTTGAGAGTCTGCCTGCCGATGCAGGGGACACGGGTTCATTCCCCAGTCCAGGAAGATCCCACATGCCATGGAGCGGCTAGGCCCGTGAGCCATGGCCGCTGAGCCTGTGCGTCTGGAGCCTGTGCTCCACAACGGGAGAGGCCACAACAGTGAGAGGCCCGTGTACCGCAAAAACAAAACAAAACAAAACAAAACAAAAAACAAAAACAGAAACGACTAAAGGAAGTTCTCTAAGCAAAAAGGAAATGATTAAAAAAAAAAGGAAATCATAATAAAAGAAGGCTTTGAATTTCAGAAAGGAAAGACAACAGAATGGGTAAACATAGAGCTAAATATAATAGGCTATGGTCATGAGTTACTTAAATCATATTTGGAGACTGAAGCAAAAATCATAGCACCATTTGGTGTGATGCTCAAAATACATGGAAGAAATACTCAAGACAAATATATTTCAAAAATGGGGAGTCTAAAAGGACATAGCAGGTAGTAAAGTTTTTATCTTCACTTGAAGTGGTAAAATGTTGATGAGAGTAGACTGTAATAAGTTTATATATATATATATATATATATATATATATATATATATATATATATATATATATAGTAATACCTAGAGCAACCACTAAAGATACTATTCAAAGTGATATACTCTAAAACACTACAAATAAATCAAGATGGAATCTCCCTAAATGTCCACTAAACGTCCAAATAACCCACAGGAAGGAAAGAAAATTGAGGAAGAAGGACCCAAGGAAACAAACAGAAAATTGATAGTAAAATGACAAGACTTAAGTCTTAACATATCAGTAATTATCTTAAAAATATGTGAGCTAAATGCATAATTTAAAAGGCAGCTGGATTAACAGAAAATGATACAACAATATGCTGCCAACAAGAAATTCACTTCATATACAAAAACATAGGTAGGTTGAAAGTAAAAGGGTTGGAGGAAGATATGCCATGAAAACATTAATCAAAAAATAGCAGAAATGGCTATTTTAATTTCAGATAAAGTAGACTTTGGAGCAAAGAAAATTAAACAAAGAGAGACATTACATAATAATAAAAGTATCAACACACCAGGAAGGCATAAAGATCTAAAATATATAAAGATCTCTCAAAAACCCAGTAGTTAAAAAAAATCTAATTAGAAAATGGGCAAAACACATGAACAAACATTTCACTGAAGAGGGTATACAGATGTCAAAGAAGCCCTGAAAAAATGTTCAACATCATTAGTTTTTCCAACTCTGGTTCTTGCCAGTGTATGTTACCTAATCCTTGCTGCTCCTTGGGGGTGTAATCTCTTTCCTTCCTTATCAGTCTCAGCATGATTTTAACCCTAATTATTAGCCTGGCAGCCAGTAGAAATGACGGCGGGTAGCTCTTGAGGGGGCACCTGTCACCTTGCAATGGAGAGGTTTTTACAACATATTGCATGAAGGAAGTAATATCACTTTTTAGAGGTTAGGTTTAGTGAGATATAATTTACATACAGAAGAATTCACCCTTCGAGGTATACAGTTCTATGAGTTTTCACAAATGCATAGCCTTGTAACTACTACCAAAATGAAAATATAGAAAAGTTCCACCATCTTAAAAAATTCTCTCATTTGCCTTTGGACTCAACTCTTTACTACCATCCTAGCTTCTAGCAGCCACTAATCTGTTTTTTCTCCATATAATTTTGCATTTTGATAAAGTCATATAAAGGAAATCGTATAGTATTCAGCCTTAGACTTTGACTTTTTTTCACTTTCCAAAATCCACTTGAAATTTATCCATGCCATAGAGTGTAACAGTAGTTCTTTTGATGGCTGAGTAGTATTCCATTGTATGGATGTACTACATTTTGTTTATCCATTCACCACTTGAAGGATATATGGGTTATTTCTAGATTTTGTTGATTATGTATAAAGTTACTATAAAAAATCAGTGTACAGATTTTTATGTGAAAATAGTTTATATTTCTCTCTTATATTTACATACTTAGGAGTGTGATTGCTGGGTCATAGGGTAAGTGTATGTTTACTTTGCAAGAAACTGCTGTTGTTTCCTAGCATTTGGCACTCCACTAGTAATGTATGAGACTTCCAGTTATTCCACATTCCTACCAGCATTTGAACTTGTTGGTTTGTTTGATTTAGTCATTCTAATAGGTATTTAATGGTATCTCAGTGTGATTTACCTTTTCCATATTAACATTGTAACCTTTATTGAGACCTTACTGTGTATCAGACACAACTTCAATATTTTACACATATCTTATGTAATCCTTTGTGAAATAAAAAATATACCAGACAATTAAGGAAATGATTTTTTATTCAGGCTTTTGCAATAGGGATAACATTTATTAATGAGGACTATCTCAAAGAAAAGGAAGGGGGCCCTCGGTTTTAAAAAAAACAGTTAAGCAAGGGAGTCATAGCCATTGAAGAGGATGAAGAGGGCCTTATTTTGGATATGTTAAGAGCAGAGAGGTCCTTTCCTGGTTAGGTTATCCCTTTCTCACAACATAAAAGGATTTTTCCTCTGGTAACAGGGCTCAGATAAAGTATAACATTGTCACCTCTCACATGACTTGTATGAAGTGTATGCTGTTACCATCTCCATCTTAAGGATAAGGAAAGTGAAGCTTAGGGAAGTTAAGTAACTTTTCAAAGATTACTCAGTTAATGAATGGCCAAGAATCTGTGTTAGACAGAAATGCTTTTCTACAAAAGAGGCTATATTTATATCCCCTGAACGTTATACAGTGCCTGGAATATAAGAGGAGCCCAATAAATGTTAGTTCAATGAATACATGAATGTCAGGCAGTACTGATGTACTGCTAACAGTCAGTTTTAAATATATACCAGGAGATATCAGACCTCCTTCTTAGGCATGTTGACTGGTTTTTGGTATTCCTTTATAGCAAAAAGTACCCAAAGTTATAAGGAAAAAAATAGTTCTAATATGTGACAAAGGGCTCTGTGTTCATGACAGATGTTGGTCTGTAGGTTTTTTTTCTTCTTTTAATATCTTTGACTTTGGTGTGATGATAATGCAAGCCTGACAGAATAAGTTGGGAAATATACCCTTCTCTTCAATTTCATGAGAGTTTGTATAGATTTGATAATATTTATTCCTTAATTGTTTGGTAGAATTTACCACTGAAGCCATCTGGGCTTGTGGTTTTAATTTGCAGTTCCCAACAGACTAATGATTTTGAGCATTTTTTCATGTCTTATTTATTGTCCTTATATCTTCTTTGGTAAAGTGTCTGTTCAAAACTTTTTTCCTGTTTTGTATTAGGTTGTTTTCATATTATTGAGTTTTTAAAAGTGCTTTATATATTGTGGATACGAGTTGTGTAGAAAAGTATTAACATAGCAGACCTCAGACTGATAACCTTAAAAAAAAAGCCTACTTGTAAATTTGTCCATTTGCGAGCATCTGGGAACTTGGATTTTGGGAGGGTTCCCATCATCCCCTTATAAGAATGGCTCATAGTGTCTAAACTGTTTACAGAAATAATGCTGAACATCTGTTTTCCTTCTGGAAGTCTGGAATTATGGTACATGCTAGGCAGAGAATGCCTATGTGACCAGCTCCTCTCCACCCCTACCCCACAAAAAATCAAAATGGGCACCAAGTCTTAAATGAGCTTGCCTGGTAGACAACATTTCACATGTCTTTTCGCAGCTTGTTGCTGAATAATTAAATGTTACTTCACCGAGAGAAAACTTTTGGAAGCTTGCACCTGGTTTCCTCTAGACTTTGCCTCACATGCCTTTTTCTTGGCTGATTTTTCTGTTTATTATTTCATTGAGATAAGTAAAAACTGTGAGTACAACTACATGCTGAATACTTTGAGTCCTCCTCATGAATCATTGGATCTCTGGGTGTTTGGGGGGACCACTGACACATAAGTTCTTTGTCAAATATTTTCTTCCAGTCTTTGGCTTATCTTATTTAATTTTACAAACAGTGTCTTTCAAAGAGCAAAATATTTTGGTGGAGTCCAATTTATCAATTTAAAAATTTTATGGTTTATACTTTTGGTGCTGTATTTAAGATATTTTTCCTTTATCCAAGGTCACTAAGAGTTTTTGCCTATGTTTTCTTCCAGAAGTTTTAGACTTTGGGGTTTTATATTTAGGTATGACTCATTTTGAGTTAATTTCTCTATATGGTATGAGGTATGAGTTGAGGTTCATTTTTTGAATGTATATGTCCAATTTTTTCAGCACTTTTTGTTCAAAATAATATTTTCTTCATTGAATTGAGTTTATACTGCTGTGGAAAAACAACTGACCATATATGTATGGGTCTGTTTCTGTACTCTATTTTGTTCCATTATTCTATGTGTCTATCCTTTTAACAATACTGCATTATCTTGATTACTGTAGCTTTATATTAAGTTTTGAAATCAGGTAGTGTGAGTTCTCCAAGTTTCCTAGTCTTTATTTTTTTTTATTATTATTATTATTTTTTTTGCGGTATGCGGGCCTCTCACTGTTGTGGCCTCTCCCATTGTGGAGCACAGGCTCCGGACGCGCAGGCTCAGCGGCCATGGCTCACGGGCCCAGCCACTCCGCGGCATGTGGGATCTTCCCGGACCGGGGCACGAACCCGTGTCCCCTGCATCGGCAAGCGGACTCTCAACCACTGCGCCACCAGGGAAGCCCTATTATTTTTTTATTGTTAGCTTTTTTCCTTTTACATATTCATTTTAGAATGTGCTTGTGGGTTTCTGTAAACCATGCTGCTGGAATTTTGATTGGGATTAATAAACCTACAAATAATTTTGGAGAAAATTCACATCTTAACAATATTGAGGCTTTCAATCCATGAAAATGATATATTTCTCCATTTATTTAGCCCTCCTTTAAGTTCTTTGATCAGTGTTTTGTAATTTTTAGTGTACAGACCTTGTATGTATTGTGTTAGATTTGTAACTAAGTATTTCACGAATTTTGGAGCTATTGTAAATGGTGCTGTTTTGTTTGTATCTGACTTCCCAATGGTTCATTGCTAGTGTGTATAAATATAAAAATATTTTTGGTTTTTATATATTGATCTTATATCCTGTGACCTTAATAAAACTGTTTATTAGTTCTAGTACTGTTTTGGTAGATTATTTGGAATTTTCTAAGCTGAGGATAAAGTTTTATTTCTTCCTTTCCAATCCATATGCCTTTTATTTATGTTTCTTGTCTTACTGGATATGTTAGGATCGCCAGTGTGATGTAGGATAGATGTAGTGAGCATGGGCTGATTCATATGCTTGTTCCCAACTTAGGTACAATTGACAAGCAATAAACTGTATGTTTAAAGTGTGCAGTTTAATATGTTTCGACATGCATACACCTATGGAGCCATCACCACTATTAAGTGTCAAGAAAAGGGCAATGCCTATTGATTCAACTGGTAAAGATACAGTGAGCCACTTTTAGATTCAGTTGATTACTTTATATGTACGGTGAAAAGAGTATCCAAACATGCTAGCTCCCCATGGTCTTTGTCTACACACTAAAAAGTATGATAGCAAAGTGAAAGGGGACAGATGACTGTAATGAGAGTTGTAGGATACCCCATTGCTGAGGAGCCAATTTTAGACTATAACTATCCTGTTTTATAGTCTGTAGCCTTATTCTCAGGGGAGTAGAGCAAAAGCCCCATACCTCACTGGAACAAAGGAGGTGATGAGAAACTCTCATAGCAGCCTTCCAGGGAAGGTAGGGGGGCATCTGAGAGATGACATTGGAGAAGTTCCTCTAAGGCTTTCCATCTTCTTGTGTTCCAAGAGGGTCACAAGGTATTTTCAAAGACACAGAATAACTGTTCAAGCCTTTACTTGCATGGCTTATGTGGACATATGGAAGTTTGATGCTATGACAGAGCTGTTACCGTATTTTATATATATATATATATATATATATATATATACACACACACACACACACATATATATACATACACATATGAAAATATAATCACTATCAAGATAATGAGTATATCACTCCATAAATTTCCTTATGCCCATTTTATAATCCTTGCCTTACACCCCACCCTGTGCACAACCCCCCTCATCACCACCACACACAGTCCTTAAGCAACCACTCATCTGATTATGGTTACTGTAGGTTAGTTTGCACTTTCTAAAGTTTTATATAAACAAAATCACCATTTGTAACTTTTGGAGTCTGACTTCTTTCACATTGCCTAATACATTTTAAATTCATCCATGTCATAGATTGTAACAGTAGTTCATTCTTTTATTTTTATTGCTGAGCAGTATTCTATTATATGGATATGTTACAATTTGTGTATCCATTCATCTATTGATGGGCATTCGGCAGTTTCCAGTTTTTGACTGTTATAAATAAAACATTTGTGAATCTTAATACACAGGTCTTTATATGAACATTTCTTTTCTTTCCCTTGGATATACCCCTAGAAGTGGAGTGGTTGGATCATACTGTAATTGTATGTTTAAGTTTTAAAGAAATTGTCAAACTGTTTTCCAAAGTGGTTGTACCATTTTATATTTCCACCAATAGTGTAAAAGAGTTATTCTGCATCCTCACCAACATTTGGTATGGTCAATCTTTTTTAATTTTAGCCAGTGTAATATGCTGTGGTATCTCATTGTGGTTTTAATTTGCATTTCCCCAATGACTAGTGATGCTGAGCATGTTTTCACATGGTGCTATGAACTGAATGTTTGTGTTCCCCCCAAATTAATGTGTTGAAGGGCTAATCGTCAATGTAATGGTGTATGGGACTTTTGAGACATAATTAGTTCATGACAATGGAGGTTTTATAATGGTATTATTGCCTTTATAAGAAGAGACATGAGAAAGCACCCTTGTGCTTGCACTCTCGCACTTTCTCTCCACTCCTTTCCCTTTCCCTTTCCCTTTCTCTTTCTCTCTGTCTCTCTCTCTTGGCCATGTGAAGACACAATGAGAAGGAAGCTGTCTACAAGCTAAGAAGCAGGCCTTTACCAGATACAAGATCTTCTGGTGCCTTGATCTTGGGCTTTCCAGCCTCTAGAACTGTGAGAAATAAATTTATGTTGTATAAACTACCCAATCTACAGTATTCAGTTATAGCAGCCTGATCTAAGAAATTGGTACCAAGAAGCAGGATGCTACTATAAAAAATGCCTAAAAGTATGGAAGCTACTTTGGAACTAAGTAATTGGTAGAGATTGTAAAAGTTTTGAGGTGCATGCTAGAAAAAGACAATATTGCCACGAAGGGAATAATGACAGCAATTCTGGTGAGAGCTCAGAAAGAAAAGAATAGAGAAAGCTTCCATTTTCTTAGAGAATACATGAATAATAATGTAGAGAATGTTGTTAAAAAAAATGTGGTCACTAAAGGCCATTCTGATGAGGTTTCAGATAGAAATGAGGAACATGTTATTGGACAAGGGAGAAAAGGCAGTCCTTGTTATAAAGAGGCAACAAACTTGGCTGAATTTTGTTCATGTTCTAGTGTTTTGTGGAAGTAGAATTTGTGAATGATAAAATTAGATATTTAGCTGAGGAGATTTCTAAACGAAGTGTTGAAGGGGCAGCTTGGTTTTCTCTGACTGCTTATAGTAAACTGTAAGAAGAGAGAAATAAATTGAAGAAGGAATTGTTAAGCAAAATGGAACCAGAACTTAAAGATTTGGAAAATCCTCAGCCTGTCCATATTACCAAAAATTAAAGAAAGCATGTTCTGAAGAGTGGGTGGGGCCAACATATCATCTGTTAAAAAGATTAATATGGGTAAGAACCAGAGACCTAAACAGTCACCCCACTCAGGAACACTGGCATTTTGAAAAGAAAGGGACAGAGACAGGATGAAATGAAGGAAGATTGTCAGATTTCTTAGACTGTACATTACTGGACCATAGAGCTATTCAGCTGTGAACATGCACTGTTCTTCAAGATGAGGGAAGAATGACCCTGAAGGTGATTCAGAGATCAACAGGGCTATTGCTGTGTTTTCAGTGGGCCAGATGACCTCCAACGGAAGCCATGAGAGGGAGACCCCGTCCAGCAGAGCTCTAGGGACATGACCCTTGCCTGGCAGAATCGAGGCATGTGACATGATGTTGGTGGCACCCAGGGATTGACATTGCTGCCCCACTGGGCCTGAAGGGCAGAGCACTGAGCTAAAGAAAAATATTCTCATTCCTTAAGATCTAATGGGATTTGCCCTGTTAGGTTTTAGACTTGCTTAGAATCTGTCACCTGTTCCTTCTTTCCTGTGTCTCTCTTTTGAAATATGAATGTCTACCCAAGCCTGTCCCACCATTGTATTTTGGAAGCACATAGCATGTTTGGTTTCACAGGGTCACAGCTGGAGAGGAATTTTGTCTTAGGATGAATCATGCCTCGAGCCTCATCCATATCTGATTTATATGAGACTTTGATCTTTAGACTTTATAGCTGATGCTGGAACCAGTTAAGACTTTTACCACTGTTGAGATGGAATGAATGTATTTTTCATATGAGAAGTACATGAATTTGGGGGAGCCAAGGGGGGTATGCTATGCATGAGTGATTGTGTTCCCTAAAACTTCATATGTTGAAGCCCTAATTCCCAATATGATAGTATTTGTGGGTGAAAACTTCAGGAAGTAATTAGTTCATGAAGGTGGGAGACATGAGAGATGATCTCTGTCTGTCATCCATGTGAGGATACAGTGAGAAGGCAGCTGTCTACAAGCCAGGAAGCAGGCCCTTTCCAGACACAGGATTTTCTGCCACCTTGATCTTGGACTTTCTATCCTCCAGAACTGTGAGAAATAAATGTTTGTTGTTTAAGCTACCTAGTCCATGATATTTTTGTTATAGTAGCTTGAACTGACTAAGACATGTGCCTACTTGTCGTCTTTAACTCTTCTTTGCTGAAGAGTCTATTCAACTCTTTTGACCATTAGAAAAAAAATTAAGCTATTTGTTTTCTAACTGTTGAGTGTTGCAAGTTCTTTATGTATTTTGGATGAAGTCCTTTATCAGATAGATGCTTTGCAAGTATTTTCTCCAGGCTTGTTGCCTATTTTTTGAAGAGCAGAAGTTTTAAATTTTGATGAAGTACAATCAATTTTTTTTATGGATTGTGCTTTTTGTGTTGTATCTGACAAGGACTCCCTCCTTTATCAAACTGGCTCCTTTGAGCCTTCTTGACTAGGGTTCATCTTTAGCCTGTCAAGCCCAACTTTAGAAAGATTCTTGCTGTATTAGTTTGCTAGGGCTGACTTAACAGCATCACATACTGCCTGACTTAAACAAGAGAAATTAATTTTCTCACAGTCTTGGAGCCTAGAAGTTTGAGATTAAGATGTTGGTAGGGTTGGTTTCTTCTGAGGTCCTTCTCTTTGGCTTATAGATGACCATATTCTCCCTGTGTCTTCACATGGCCTTCCTTCTGTATCCTAATATTCTCTTATTATAAAGACATCCGTCATATTGAGTTAAGGCATACCCTAATGATCTCATTCTATCTTAATTACCTCTTTAAAGACCCTATCTCCAAAAATAGTCACATTGTGAGGTAGTAGGATTTGGAACTTCAACATATGAGTATTGTGTGGACACAATTCAGCTTGTAAGACATGCTAAGCCAGTTTATGGAGCCTACTTCACCCTTTATACCTAATCATGTTCTTCTTTCTCCAGACCCTTGATACCTAACCAAATTTCTCTTAGTAATTCTCTCACTCTGCCTGTTGGTTATAAATCTTCAGCTGCCCTCTTATATTCATAGTTGAGTCCAATCACTATTATTGCAGTAGTCTTTCCCCTATTACAATAGTCCTGAATAAAGTCATTAACAAGTGTCAGAATAATTTCTCTTTATCCATTCTGATGCCATAACTAGGATAGGATAGAATTCATCACTGGATCCCTGGACCTCTCACCCAGAACCCTAAGTGTACACTTTTGAAGCCTTTGTCTTCACTCCTGACTGAATGGGGATCCATTGGTGTGTTTGACTGCTGATCCAGTGCTCCAGATGACAGTCCACTGAAGCACATTAAGGACATATTTTGATCCTTAGGATTCTGTATATACTCCTGAGGCTGGGTTAAAGTCCTGGACTTCTTTGTTTGAAATGTGCCATTGGTGTATAATAGGGGAAATTCCAATCCAGATCTCACTTAGTTGAACTTTAATCTTTGTATTTAGAATACTTCTTCTTTATAGAGATCTCATTTGTATTTTCTTTCCTTGTTGCTGTTACTTTGGCACCTCCATTCTCCATGGGAAAAGCTCACTTTTCTGATTCTGCTCATCTGAAGATGCCTGCTTCTTCTTCTGTTTTGAGGGAGAATCATCTTCAATAGACATCTTTGCTCTTTTCAAATGGGGTTTTATTCCTTGGTACCTGAGCAAGAAATCCCTGGCTCCTTTGTGAGGACTCTTTTTTCTTTTTTTTTTTTTTTTGTGGACTCTTTTTCTTGTTTTTTTCAGAGACATTCTTTTGGCTCCTTAAGGGAAATTTCATAGAAGAAACCGTTGGGTTTCAAGACAGGATTGCATGTGAAAATGATTTTTTTTGTACCTGCCTTCTTTCTCTACTTGATCAGGCTCCTCCCATTGATAACTTTTAGTCTACTGTGAACCCCCTCCTCAGTTCCAGCTGACTATATGCTTAAGAATAATTTGGAATTTCAGTGGCCTCTTCAGGAAAATTTAGATCTTCCCAAACTGGCTGATTTAGGATCTCTGCCTTTCCATTACCTCTGATTCTCATTCCTCCTTTTACCATCTTTGATCTTCCCTTCAGGTCCCTTGTATTTTTGATATGTTCTTCTTCAAAACCTGTACCTCCCCATCCCTCACTCCTAAGCTTTAGGCTCCCTACCCCATCATGTGTTCTCAAGGGACTCAGGGACCCCAAAAGCAACCACCTGAAGGTTAAAGTCTATTTTTAAATAAACTGGATATTTTATCCACTCATATGAGCTTAGGAGAAACCCAGACAGACACCTGGTATCTCTTAGTCCCTCACCCAAAATTTAGCCTACAGCTTCCATAAGATTATATTCAGGCCAAAATAAAATCTTAATCGGCTCCTCCACATATACTGGTGGAAAGCTTTAACCTTCATATTGAGCAGGTAACCTTAACTTCTTCTAGCTGCCAAAAACACAATTTGGAGAAAAATAGAAAATGGGGAAAAGATGAGAGCCAACGCTTTTATATAAACCAGTGAGTTTATATTATTGTGTTTATACCTGACTCATGGCTAAAATTTTAGAAGGAAAGCTGTGAGACCTCTATATGTGTCTATGTCTTTATGTATGTGTCTATGTATGCATGTATGTCATGTATATGTGATACTTTCCTACCTCTAAACTGTATGACCACATTAATTTGTAATTTTTTAAGGAAGCTTTATTTTAATTGGCTTACAGATAAATAAGTGCTCATATAAAGTAAGTATTCCAAAAAATCACAAAAATTAAAAAAATCTGAATGTCTAATAATTCAAATATGAAAAAGGTATCTTTATAAAAACTAACCCAAATGTTTTAAAAATTCAATTTCATATAATTAGCATAAATCTATAACAAATAAGACAGTATAATATTGTTGGTTTTACAAAAACAGCTAAGTCTTTAAAGTTTCCAGTGTTACATACAATATGAACATATATATATATATATATATATAAAACATCTTTATTGGAGTAAAATTGCTTTACAATGGTGTATTAGTTTCTCTTTTATAAGAAAGTGAATCAGTTATACATATACATATGTTCCCATATCTCTTCCCTCTTGCATCTCCCTCCCTCCCACCCTCCCTATCCCATCCCTCTAGGTGGTCACAAAGCACCCAGCTGATCTCCCTATGCTATACGGCTGCTTCCCACTAGCTATCTATTTTAAGTTTGGTAGTATATATATGTCCAAACCACTCTCTCACCTTCTCCCAGCTTACCCTTCCCCCTCTCCATATCCTCAACTCCATTCTCTAGTAGTTCAGTGTCTATTCCCACCTTGCCCATAGGTTCTTCATGACCTTTTTTTTTCTTAGATTCCATATATATGTGTTAGCATACGGTATTTGTTTTTTTCTTTCTAACTTCACTCTGTATGACAGACTCTAGGTCCATCCACCTCACTACAAATAACTGCATTTCGTTTCTTTTTATGGCTGAGCAATATTCCATTGTATATATGGGCCACATCTTTGTCAATTTATCTGTTGATGGATACTTAGGTTGCTTCCATGTCCTGGCTATTGTAAATAGAGCTGCAATGAATATTTTGGTACATGACAATTTTTGAATTATGATTTTCTCAGGGTATATGCCCAGTAGTGGGAATGCTGGATCATATGGTAGTTCTATTTATAGTTTTTTAAGGAACCTCTATACAGTTCTCCATAGTGGCTGTATCAATATACATTCCCACCAACAGTGCAAGAGGGTTCCCTTTTCTCCACAACCTCTCCAGCATTTATTGTTTGTACATTTTTTGATGATGGCTATTCTGACCGGTGTGAGATGATATCTCATTGTAGTTTTGATTTGCATTTCTCTAATGATTAATGATGTTGAGCATTTTTTCATCTGTTTGTTGGCAATCTGTATATCTTCTTTGGAGGAATGTCTATTTAGGTCTTCTGCCCATTTTTGGATTGAGTTGTTTGTTTGATTTTGACCTTCATGAGCTGCTTGTAAATTTTGGAGATGAATCCATTGTAAGTTGCTTCATTTGCAAATATTTTCTCCAATTCTGAGGGTTTTCTTTTCTTCTTGTTTATGGTTTCCTTCGCTGTGCAAAAGCTTTGAAGCTTCATTAGGTCCCATTTGTTTATTTTTGTTTTTATTTCCATTTCTCTAGGCGGTGGGTCAAAAAGGATCTTGCTGTGATTTATATCATAGAGTGTTCTGCCTATCTTTTCCCCTATGAGTTTGAGAGTGGCTGGTCTTGCCTTTAGGTCTTTAATCCATTTGAGTTTATTTTTGTGTATGGTGTTAATGAGTGATCTAATTTCATACTTTTACATGTACCTGTCCAGTTTTCCCAGCACCACTTATTGAAGAGGCTGTCTTTTCTCCACTGTATATTCTTGCCTCCTTTATCAAAGATAAGGTGAACATATGTGCGTGGGTTTATCTCTGGGCTTTCTCTCTTGTTCCATTGATCTATACATCTGTTTTTGTGCCATTACCATACTGTCTTGATTACTGTAGCTTTGTAGTATAGTCTGAAGTCAGGGAGCCTGAATCCTCCGGCTCCATTTTTCGTTCTCAAGATTGCTTTGACTATTCGGGGTCTTCTGTGTTTCCATACAAATTGTGAAATTTTTTGTTCTAGTTCTGTGAAAAATGCCAGTGGTAGTTTGATAGGGATTGCACTGAATCTGTAGATTGCTTTGGGCAGTAGAGTCATCATTTTCACAATGTTGACTCTTCCAATCCAAGAACATGGTATATCTCTCCATCTATTTGTATCATCTTTAATTTCTTTCCTCAGTGTCTTACACTTTTCTGCATACAAGTCTTTTGTCTCCTTGGGTACATTTATTCATAGATAGTTTATTCTTTTTGCTGTAGTGGTAAATGGGAGTGTTTTCTTAATTTCATTTTCAGATTTTTCATCATTAGTGTATAGGAATGCCAGAGATTTCTGTGCATTAATTTTGTATTCTGCTACTTTACCAAATTCATTGACTAGCTCAAGTAGTTTTCTGGTAGCATGTTTAGGATTCTCTATGTATACTATCATGTCATGTGCAAACAGTTACAGATTTACTTCTTATTTTCCGGTTTGGATTCCTTTTATTTCCTTTTCTTCTCTGATTGCTTTGGCTAAAACTTCCAAAACTATGTTGAATAAGAGTGGTGAGAGTGGGCAACCTTGTCTTTTTCCTGATCTCAGTGGAAATGCTTTCAGTTTTTCACCATTGAGGATGATGTTGGCTGTGGGTTTGTCATATATGGCCTTTATTATGTTGAGGAAAGCTCCCTCTATGCCTACTTTCTGCAGGGTTTTTATCATAAATGGGTGTTGAATTTTGTCGAAAAATTTCTCTGCATCTATTGAGATGATCATATGGTTTTTCTCCTTCAGTTTGTTAATATGGTGTATCACAATGATTGATTTCCGTATGTTGAAGCATCCTTGCATTCCTGGGATAAACCCCACTTGATAATGGTGTATGATCCTTTTAATGTGCTGTTGGATTCTGTTTGCTAGTATTTTGTTAAGGATTATTGCATCTAGGTTCATCAGTGATATTGGCCTGTAGTTTTCTGTCTTTGTGGCAGCTTTGTCTGGTTTTGGGATTAGGATGTTTGTGGCCTCATAGAATGAATTTGGGAGTGTTCCTCTCTCTGCTATATTTTGGATGAGTTTGAGAAGGATAGGTGTTAGCTCTTCTCTAAGTGTTTGATAGAATTCTCCAGTGAAGCCTTATGGTCCTGGGCTTTTGTTTCTTGGAAGATTTTTAATCACAATTTCAATTTCAGTGCTTGTGATTTTGTTGTTCATATTCTCTATTTCTTCCTGGTTCAGTCTTGGCAGGTTCTGCATTTCTAAGAATTTGTCCATTTCTTCCAGGTTGTCCATTTTATTGGCATAGAGTTGCTTGTACTAATCTCCCATGATCTTTTGTATTTCTGCACTGTCAGTTGTTACTTTTCCTTTTTCATTTCTAATTCTATTGATTTGAGTCTTCTCCCTTTTCTTCTTGATGTGTCTGGCTAATGCTTTATCAATTTTGTTTATCTTCTCAAAGAACCGGCTTTTAGTTTTATTGATCTTTGCTATCATTTCCTTCAGTTCTTTTTAATTTGTTTCTAATCTGATCTTTATGATATCTTTCCTTCTGTTAACTTTGGGGTTTTTTTTGTTGTTGTTCTTCTTTCTCTAATTGCTTTAGGTGCAAGGTTAGGTTTTTTATTTGAGATGTTTCCTGTTTCTTAAGGTAGGATTGTATTGCTACAAAATTCCCTCTTAGAACTGCTTTTGCTGCATCCCATAGGTTTTGGGTCGACTTGTTTTCATTGTCATTTGTTTCTAAGAATGTTTTTTATTTCCTCTTTGATTTCTTCAGTGATCTCTTGGTAATCAAGTAGTGTATTGTATAGCCTCCATGTGTATGTATTTTTTACAGATCTTTTCCTGTAATTCATATCTAGCCTCATAGCATTGTTTCGGAAAAGATACTTGATCTTATTTCAATTTTCTTAAATTTGCCAAGGCTTGATTTTTGACCCAAGATATAATCTATCCTGGAGAATCTTCCATGAGCATGTGAGAAAAAAGTGTATTCTGTTGTTTTTGGATGGAATGCCTATAAATATCAATTAAGTTCATCTTGTTTAATGTATCATTAAAGCTTGTGTTTCCTTTTTTATTTTCATTTTGGATGGTCTGTCCATTGGTGAAAGTGAGGTGTTAAAGTCTCCTACTAGGATTGTGTTACTGTTGATTTCCCCTTTTATGGCTGTTCGCATTTGCCTTATGTATTGAGGTGCTCCTATGTTGGGTGCATAAATATTTACAATTGTTATATCTTCTTCGATCAATCCCTTGATCATTATGTAGTGTCCTTCTTTGTCTCTTGTAATAGTGTTTATTTTGAAGTCTATTATGTCTGATATGAGAATTGCTACTCCAGCTTTCTTTTGATTTCCATTTGCATGGAATATCTTTTTCCATCCCGTCACTTTCCGTCTGTATGTGTCCCTATGTCTGAAGTGGGTCTCTTGTAGATAGGGTATATATGGGTCATGTTTTTGTATCCATTCAGCCAGTCTATATCTTTTGGTGGGAGCATTTAATCCATTTACTTTTAAGGTAATTATCAATATGTATGTTCCTATTCCCATTTTCTTAATTGTTTTGGATTTGTTATTGTAGGCCTGTTCCTTCTCTTGTGTTTCCTGCATAGAGAAGTTCCTTTAGCATTTGTTGTAAAGCTGGTTTGGTCGTTCTGAATTCTTTTAGCTTTTGCTTGTCCATAAAGGTTTTAATTTCTCCATCAAATCTGAATGATATCCTTGCTGGCTAGAGTAATATTGGTTGTAAGTTTTTTTCCTTCATCACTTTCAATGTGTCCTGCCACTCCCTTCTAGCTTGCAGCGTTTCTGCTGAAAGATCAGCTGTTAACCTTATGGGGATTCCCTTGTGTGTTATTTGTTGTTCTTCCCTTGTAGCTTTTAATATGTTTTCTTTGTATTTAATTTTTGATAATTTGATTAATATATGTCTTTTTGTGTTTCTCCTTGGATTTATCCTGTATGAAACTCTCTGTGCTTCCTGGACTTGATTAACTATTTCGTTTCCCATATTAGGGAAGTTTTCAATGATAATCTCTTCAAATATTTTCTCACTCCCTTTCTTTTTCTCCTCTTCTTCTGGGACCCATATTATTCTAATGTTGGTGAGTTTAATGTTGTTCCAGAGGTCTCGGAGACTGTCCTCAGTTCTTTTCATTCTTTTTTCTTTATTCTGCTCTGCAGTAGTTATTTCCACTATTTTATCTTCCAGGTAACTTATCCGTTCTTCCGCCTCAGTTATTCTGCTATTGATCCCTTCTAGAAAATTTTTAATTTCATTTATTTTGTTGTTCTTCAATGTTTGTTTGCTCTTTAGTTCTTCTAGGTCATTTTTAAACCTTTCTTGTATTTTCTCTATTCTATTTCCAAGATTTTGGATCATCTTTACTATCATTATTCTGAATTCTTTTGCAGGTAGACTGCCTATTTACTCTTCATTTGTTAGGCCTGGTGGTTTTTACCTTGCTCTTTCTTCTGCTTTGTGTTTTTCTGTGTTCTCATTTTACTTAACTTACTGTGTTTGGAGCCTCCTTTTCACAGGTTGCAATTGCATAGTTCCAGTTGTTTTTGGCGTCTGTCCCCAGTGGCTAGAGTTTGTTCAGTGGGCTGTCTAGGCTTCCTGGTGGAGGGGACTAGTGCCTGTGTTCTGGTGGATGAGGCTGGATCTTGTCTTTCTGGTGGGCAGCTCCACGTCTGGTGGTGTGTTTGGGGCGTCTGTGGCTTTATTATGGTTTTCGGCAGCCTCTCTGCTAATGGATGGGGTTGTATTCCTGTCTTGCTAGTTGTTTGGCCTAGGGTGTCCAGCACCATAGCTTCTTGGTCTTTGAGTGGAGCTGGGTCTTGGCTTTGACATGGAGATCTCTGGGAGATTTTCTCTATTTAATAGTACATGGAGCTGGGAGGTCTCTTGTGGACCAGTGTCCTGAACTTGGCTCTCCCACCTCAGAGGCAAGCCCTGATGCCTGGCTGGAGCACCAACAGCCTGTTATCCCCACAGCTCGTTATAAAAGTGAGAAAAAAAGGAAAGAAAGAAGGAAGAAGGTAAAATAAAATAAAATAATTAAAATAAAAACTAAATTATTAAAAAACATTTTAAGTAAAAAAAAAAAGACAAAGAGAACCCTAGAACAAATGGTAACAGCAAAGCTATACTGACAAAATCACCCACAGAAGCATACACATACACCCTCATAAAAAGAGAAAAATTATATATATATATCTCGTTGCTCCCAAAGTCCACCACCTCAATTTCGGATGGCTTGTTGTCTATTCAGGTGTTCCACAGATGTAGGGTACATCCAGTTGATTGTGGAGATTTAATCCACTGCGCCTGAGGCTGCTGGGAGAAATTTCCCCTTCTCTTCTTTGTTCACACAGCTCCTGGGGTTCAGCTTTGGATTTGGGCCCGCCTCTGCATGTAGGTCACCTGAGGGCCCCTCTTCTTTGCTCGGACAGGATGGTGTTAAAGGAGCAGCTGATTCAGGGGTTCTGGCTCACTCAGGTCAGGGTGAGGGAGGGGCACCGATGCGGGGAGAGCCTGCAGCGGCAGAGGCAAGCGTGACGTTGCTCCGCTGTGAGGCATGCTGTGTGTTCTCCCAGGGAAGTTGTCCCTGGATCCCGGGACCCTGGCAGTGGCGGGCTGCACAAGCTCCCAGGAGGGGAGGTGTGGATAGTGACCTGTGCTTGCACACAGGCTTCTTGGTGGCTTCAGCAGCAGCCTTAGCGTCTCATGCCCATCTCTGCGGTCCGTGATGATAGCCGTGGCTTGCGCCCATCTCTGGAGCTCCTTTAAGTGGCACTCTTAATCCCCTCTCCTCGCGTACCCAGAAACAAAGAGGCAAGAATATGTCTCTTGCCTCTTCCACAGCTCCAGACGTTTTCCCGGACTCCCTCCTGGCTAGCTGTGGCGCAGTAGCCCCTTCAGGCTGTGTTCACGTAGCCAACCGCAGTCCTCTCCCTGGGATCCTACCAAAGCCGAAGCCTGAGCTCCCAGCCCCCACTCGTCCCACCGGGTGAGAAGATAAGCCCCTTGGGCTGGTGAGTGCTGGTCAGCACCGATCCCCTCTGCGGGAATCCCTCTGCTTTGCCCTCTGCACCCCTGTGTTGCACTCTCCTCCATGGCTCTGAAGTTTCCCCCCTCCGCCACCTGCTATCTCTGCCTGAGAAGGGCCTTCCTAGTGTATGGAAACCTTTCCTCCTTCACAGCTCCCTCCCACTGGTGCAGGTCCTGTCCCTATTCTTTGTCTCTCTTTTTTCTTTTTTCTTTTGCACTACCCAGGTACATGGGGGAGTTTTTTGCCTTTTGGGAGATCTGAGTTCTTTTGCCAGCGTTCAGTAGGTGTTCTGTAGGAGTTGTTTCACACGTAGATGTATTTCTGATGTATTTGTGTGGAGGAAGGTGATCTCCACGTCTTACTCTTCTGCCACCTTGAAGCTCCTCCTTAATTTCATGTTTTAATTGCTTTTTTCAGATATGTAGAAATACCACTGACTTTTGTATACCGATATATTTTTCAACCTTGCTAAACTTGTTTATCAGCTCTATTTTTTATCCTTCATGGTTTTCTAAATATAAGATCATTCCATTTCTAGTTAGTTTTACTTGTTCCATTCAAATATTGATGTCTTCTCTTTTTCGTTTTCTTGCCAAATTACCTGGCTATAACCTCTCTCACCATGTTAAATAGAAGTAGAGCAAAGTGATATTCTTTTTAATTTTTTTTTATTTTTTTGTTAATTTCTGCTTTATAACAAAGTGAATCAGTTATACATATACATATATCCCCATATCTCTTCCCTCTTGCGTCTCCCTCCCTCCCACCCTTTTAGGTGGTCACAAACCCCAAGCTGGTCTCCCTGTGCTATGTGACTGCTTCCCACTAGCTATGTATTTTACATTTGGTAGTGTATATATGTTAATATATACACTATCACTCTCTCACTTTGTTCCAGCTTACCCTTCCCCCTCCCCATATACTCAAGTCCATTCTCTAGTAAGTCTGAGGCTTTTTTAAATTTTATTTGTTACTGATTAAATCTCCAAAATTTAATTTTACCATAGAGGAACAAGTAGAAAGATTTATTTTGCTTGGTCAGGTCTTTTTTTTTTTAAATCTTTATTGGAGCATAATTGCTTTACAATGTGTTAGTTTCACTTTATAACAAAGTGAATCAGTTATACATATACTTATGTCCCTATATCTCTTCCCTCTTGCATCTTCCTCCCTCCCACCCCCCCATCCCACACCTCTAGGTGGTCAAAAAGCACCAAGCTCATCTACCTGTGCTATGCGGCTGCTTCCCGCTAGCTATCTATTTTACGTTTGGTAGTGTATATATGTACATGCCATTCTCTCACTTTGTCCCAGCTTACCCTTCCCACTCCCCATGTCCTCAAGTCCATTCTCTAGTAGCTCTGAGTCTTTATTCTCTTCTTGCCCCTAGGATTTTTATGACCATTATTTTCTTTAGATTCCCTATATATGTGTTAGCATATGGTATTTGTTTTCTCTTCCTGACTTACTTCACTCTGTATGACAGACTGTAGGTCCATCCACCTCACTACAAATAAATCAATTTTGTTTCTTTATATGGCTGAGTAATATTCCATTGTATATATGTGCCACATCTTCTTTATCCATTCATCTGTCGATGGACACTTAGGATGCTTCCAAGTCCTCACTATTGTAAATAGAACTGCAATGAACATTTTGGTACATGACTCTTTTTGAATTATGATTTTCTCAGAGTATATATATATATATATATATATATATATATATAAAATCTCCAGTAGTGGGATTGCTGGGTCGTATGGTAGTTGTATTTTTAGTTTTTTTAAGGAAGCTCCATACTATTCTCCATAGTGGCTGTATCAATTTACATTCCCACCAACAGTGTATGAGGGTCCCTTTTCTCCTCACCCTCTCCATCATTTTTTGTTTGTAGATTTTTTGATGATGGCCATTCTGACCAGTATGAGATGGTATCTCGTAGTTTTGATTTGCATTTCTCTAATCATTAATGATGTTGAGCATTCTTTAATGTGTTTGTTGGCAATCTGTTTATCTTCTTTGGAGAAATGTCTATTTAGGTCTTCTGCCCATAGTTGGATTGTGTGGTTTGTGTTTTTGATTGAGCTGCATGAGCTGCTTGTAAATTTTGGAGATTAATCCTTTGTCAGTTCCTTCATTTACAAATATTTTCTCCCATTCTGAGGGCTGTCTTTTCATCCTGTTTATGGTTTCCTTTGCTGTGCAAAAGCTTTGAGGTTTCATTAGTCCCATTTGTTTTTTTTTGGTTTTATTTCCATTTCTCTAGGAGGTGGGTCAAAAATGATCGTGCTGTGAGTTTTGTCATAGAGTGTTCTGCCTATGTTTTCCTCTAAGAAATTGATATTATCTGCTCTTTCATTTAGGTCGTTAATCCATTTTGAGTTTATTTTCGTGTATGTTATTAAGGAGTGTTCTAATATCACTCTTTTTCATGTAGCTGTCCAGTTTTCCCAGCACCGCTTATTGAAGAGGCTGTCTTTTCTCCACTGTATATTCTTGCCTCCTTTATCAAAGATAAGGTGATCATATGTGTGTGGGTTTTTCTCTGGGCTTTCTATGTTGTTCCATTGATCTATATTTCTGTTTTTGTTCCAGTACCATAGTGTCTTGATTACTTTAACTTTGTAGTACAGTCTGAACACTGGGAGGCTGATTCCTCCAGCTCCGTTTTTCTTCCTCAAGATTCCTTTGGCAAATCGGGGTCTTTTGTGTTTCAATACAAATTGTGAAATTTTTTGTTCTAGTTCTGTGCATAATGACAGTGGTAGTTTGATATAGATTGCTTTGAATATGTAGGTTGCTTTGGGTAGTGTAGTTATGTTCACAATGTTGATTCTTCCAATCCAAGAACATGGTATACCTCACCATCTATTTGTATCATCTTTAATTTCTTTCACCAGTTTCTTATAATTTTCTGCATACAGGTCTTTTGCCTCCTTAGGTAGGTTGATTCCTAGATATTTTATTCTTTTTCTTGGAATGGTAAAGCGAAGTGTTTTCTTAATTTCACTTCAGATTTTTCATCATTAGTGTATAGGAATGCAAGAGATTTCTGTGCATTAATTTTGTATCCTGCTACTTTACCAAACTCATTGATTAGCTCTAGTAGTTTTCTGGTAGCATCTTTAGGATTCTCTATGTAGAGTGTCATGTCATCTGCAAACAGTGACAGCTTTACTTCTTCTTTTCCTATTTGGATTCCTTTTGTTTCTTTTTCTTCTCTGATTGCTGTGGCTGAAACTTGTGAAACTATGTTGAATAATAGTGTTGAGAGTGTGCAACCTTGTCTTGTTCCTGATCTTAGTGGAAATCGTTTCAGTTTTTCACCATCAAGGATGATGTTGGCTGTTGGTTTGTCATATATGGCCTGTATTATGTTGTGGAAAGTTCCCTCTATGCCTACTCTCTGCAGCGTTTTTATCATAAATCGGTGTTGAATTTTGTTGAAAGCTTTGTCTGCATCTATTGAGATGATCATATGGTTTTTCTCCTTCAATTTATGGCAACACAGTCCTACCTTAGGAAACAAGAAACATCTCAAATAAACCACCTAATCTTACACCTAAAGCAATTAGAGCAAAAAGAACAAAAAAACCCCAGTGTTAGCCAAAGGAAAGAAATCATAAAGATCAGATCAGAAATAAAGAAAAAAGAATGAAGGAAATGATAGCAAATATCAATAAAACTAAAAGCTTGGTCTTTGAGAAGGTAAACAAAATTGATAAACCATTAGCCAGACTTATCAAGAAAAAAAGGAGAAGACTCAAATCAATAGAATTAGAAATGCAAAAGGGTAGGTAAGAACTCACACTACAGAAATACAAAGGATGATGACAGATTACTACAAGCAACTATATGCACATATAATGGACAACCTGGAAGAAATGGACAAATTCTTAGAAATGCACAACTTTCTGAGCCTGAACCTGAAGAAATAGAAAATATGAGCAGACCAATCACAAGCACTGAAATTGAAACTCTGATTAAAAATCTTCCAACCAACAAAAGCCCAGGACCAGATGGCTTCACAGGCGAATTCTATCAAACATTTAGAGAAGAGCTAACACCTATCCTTCTCAAACTCTTCCAAAACATAGCAGAGGGAGTAACACTCTGAAACTCATTTGATGAGGCCATCATCACCCTGATACCAAAACCACACAAAGATGTCACAAAAAAAGAAAACTACAGACCCATATCACTCATGAACATTGATTCAAAAATCCTCAAACAAATACTAGCAAACAGGATGCCACAGCACATTATAAGGATCATATACCATGATCAAGTGGGGTTTATCCCAGAAATGCAAGGATTCTTCAATATACACAAATCAGTCAATGTGATACACCATATTAAGAAAGGGATATTCTTGTTTTGTGCCTAATCTTAGAAGGAAATCTTTCAGTGTTTCACAATTAAGTACGATGTTAGTTGTAGGGCTTTTGTAGATTCCCTTAATGACTTTTTACTCTTCATGCTTTCATATATTCTCTTTATCTTTGGTTTTCAGTACTTTTCATATGGAATGTCTAGGTTTAGGATTTTGTTTGTTTAGTTTGGTATTTTTCCTTTTTAGAATTTTAATGTGTGATTTAATTCTTTCATTATTTTTGGAAAAAATATTTCTATATTTCTAATATTTCTTCTGCCCAGTTTTGTTTCTCTCTGTTCCTTCTGGTATTCCAATTCCACATACATTAATTAGACCATTTGATATTGTCTAACAGCTCTTGAATGATCGGTTATGTTTTTATCCTCTCTTTCTAACTATAATTTTATCTCAGTTTCTATAATTTTTATTGTCTTATCTTCAAGTTCAGTGATTCTTTCTTGGATGTATTGCATCTACTGATCCAGCCCTTTGTAGAAGGCATAATAATGGCTCTCCAACAATGTTCTCATCCTAATCCCTGGAACTTGTGGGTACGTAATATTATGGCAAAAAAATTAAAGTTGCATATGGAATTAAGATTGCTAATCCACTGACTTTGAGTTGGGGAGATTATCCTGAATTTTCCAGGTCCACTCTAATCACAAGTGTCCTTCACAGTGGAAGTGAGAAGCAGAAGAGAGTCAGTGTGTTAAATATAACTATGGAAGAACAAGCACAGAATTGCAAAATTACTTGCTTTGCAGATGGAGGAAAGAGACCATGAGCCAATGAATGTGGGCATCTCTAGAAGCTGGAAAGGGCAAGGGAAGAAAATCTTTCCTAGAGTCTTTGGAAAGGATCACAGCCATGCCAACAGCTTCATTTTATTTATTATTTTATTTTTAAAAATTTTATTTGAGTATAGTTGATTTACAATATTGTGTTAGTTTCAGGTGTACAGCATGGTGATTCAGTAATACATATACATATATTCATTCTTTTTCAGATTCTTTTCCCATATAGGTTATTGCAGAATATTGAGTAGGATTTCTGGTGCTAATAAGTAGGTCCTTGTTGGTTATCTATTTTATATATCATAGTGTGTGTGTTAGTCCCAAGCTCCTAATTTATCCCACTCCCCCTACATTTCCCCTTTGGTAACCACAAGTTTGTTTTCAAAATCTGTGAGTCTGTTTCTGTTTTGTAAATAAGTTCATTTATTGATACATCATTTTTAATTAGATTTCACATGTGAGTGATATCATATAATATTTGTCCTTGTCTGACTTACTTCACTAAATATGATAATCTCTAGGTCCATCCATGTTGCTCTAAGTGGCATTATCTTGTTCTTTTTTATGGTTGAGTAATATTCCATTGTATGTGTGTACCATATCTTCTTTATCCATTCCTCTGTTGATGGACATTTAGGTTGCTTCTATATCTTGGCTACTGTAAATATTGCTGGTATGAACATTGAGGTGCATGTATCTTTCTGATGTATGGTTTTCTTTAGATATATGCCCAGGAGTGGGATTGCTGGATCATATGGTACTTCTATAATTAAGTTTTTAAGGAACCTCCATACTGTTCTCTATATTGGTTGTACCAATTCACATTCCCACCAGTAGTGTAGGAGTGTTCCCTTTTTTCCACACCCTCTCCAGCATTTATTGTTTGTAGACTATGATGATGGCCATTCTGACTGGTGTACTTTGATTTTACTTTACTTGCATTGTACTTTTGATTTGCATTTCTCTGATAATTAGTGATGTGAAGCATCTTTTCATGTGCTTTTTGACCATCTGTATGTCTTCTTTGAAGAAAGGTCTATTTACATTTTCTTCCCATTTTCTGATTGGGTTGTTTGTTTTTTTGACATAAAGGTGCATGAGCTGTTTGTACATTTTGGAGATTAATTCCTAGTCAGTCACATAGTTTGCAAATATTTTCTCCCATTCTGTAGGTCGGCTTTTTATTTTGTTTATGATTTCCTTTGCTGTGCAAAAGTTTTTAAGTTTAATTAGATCCCATTTGTTTAATGTAGTTCAAAAAAGATATTGCTGCGATTTATGTCAAAAAGTGTTCTGCCTCTATTTTCCTCTAAAAGTTTTATGTAAGTCTTGCTTTACATTTAGGTCTTTAATCCATTTTGAGTTTAGTTTTGTGTATTGTGTTGGAGAATGTTCTAATTTCATTCTTTTACATGTAGCTGTCCAGTTTCCCCAGCACCACTTATTGAAAAGACTGTCTTTTCTCCATTGTATACTCTTGCCTCCTTTGTCATAGAGTAATTGACCATAGGTGTGTGGGTTTATTTCTGAGCTTTCTATCCTGTTCCATTGATCTATATCTCTGTTTTCATGCCAGTACTATACTGCTTTGATGACTGTAGCTTTGCAGTATAGTGTGAAGTCAGGGAGCCTGATTACTCCAGGTCTGTTTTTCTTTTTCAAAATTGCTTTGTCTATTCTGGGTCTCTTTTGTTTCCATACAAATTGTAAAATTTTTTGTTCTAGTTCTGTGAAAAAATGCCATTGGTAGTTTAATAGGGATTACATTGAATCTGTAGATTGCCTTGGGTAGTTTAGTTATTTTGATAATATTGATTCTTCCAGTCGAAGAACATGGTATATCTTTACATTTGTTTGTGTCATCTTCAATTTCATCAGTGTCTTATAGTTTTCAGAGTACAGGTCTTTTGTCTCCTTAGGTAGGTTTATTCCTAGGTATTTAATTATTTTTGATGTGATGGTAAACGGGATTATTTCTTTAATTTCTGTTTCTGTATTTCATTGTTTTTTTGTATAGAAATGCAAGAGATTTCTGTGTATTAACTTTGTATCCTGCAACTTTACTGAATTCGTTGATGAGCTCTAGTAGTTATCTGGTAGCATCTTTAGAATTTTCTATGTATAGTATCATGTCATCTGCAAACAGTGGCAGTTTTATTTCTTCTTTTCCAATTTGTATTCCTTTTATTTGTTTTTCTTCTCTGATTTCTCTGGTTAGGACTTCCAGAGCTATGTCGAATAAAACTGGTGGCAGTGCACATCCTTGTCTTGTTACTGATCTTAGAGGGAATGCTTTCAGCCCTTCACTATTGAGAATGATGTTAGCTGTGGGTTTGTCATATATGACCTTTATTATGTTGAGATAAATTCCCTCTATGCCCACTTTCTGGAGAGTTTTTATCATAAGTGGGTGTTGAATTTTCTCAAAATTTTTTCTGTATCTATTGAGATGATTATATATATATATATATATATATATTTGGCCATGCCATGCAGCATGTAGGATCTTAGTTCCCCAACCAAGGATTGAACCCCTGCCTCCTGAATTGGTAGCATGGAGTCTTAACCACTGGACCACCAAGGAAGTTCTGATCATATGGTTTTAATTCTTCAATTTGTCAATGTGGTGTATCACACTGATTGATTTGTGGATATTGAAGAATCCTTGGGATAAATCCCACTTGAATTATGACAACACCTTCATTTTAGTCCACTGCGACTCATGCCATACCTTTGACCTACAGAAGTGTAAGGTTATAAACTTGCTTTGTTTTTAGCTTCTAAGTTTGTGGTAATTTTTTATAGTAGCAATAGAAAACTAATACACCCTTTGAAGGCATTCTTCATCTTGCTTACCATGTTTTTATCCCTAGCATTCTATTTGATTATTCCTTATTGTTTCCATCTCTTTACTGAAGTTACCCATACATGTTGCCCACCTTTTCCACTGTATCCTTTAACATACTTATTTTATTTATTTATTATTATCAGTTTATTGAAGTGTAGTTGATTTACAGTATTATAAAACTTTCAGGTGTACAACATAGTGATTCACAATTTTTAAAGGTTATATTCCACTTATAGTTATTATATTTATAAAATTTCATGTTTGATAGCTGAATATCTGAGTTATTTATGAGTATGGTTCTTTTCATTGATTTGAAATCTTTTAAGTTAATTTTTTATTATTTATACAAAATAATTATGGGTCATTCTTGAGGTACAATTTTAAGTTACATTGGACTTGGGTTTTGTTTTTTCTATGGCTACCTTCACTATACCACAAGAGTCAAATTCTTCTAACATTCCCTTGGCAGGACCCAACCAAATGTCCTCATTTTATATTTTAGGGTTCCATATTTTTCTAACTAGGTCCATGACTTTAACATAAATTTCTTCTCTGGTAAAGCCCTAGTTTGATCTTCTCCTGTGTCTGCTATCACTGAAGGAGATACATCTCTTTTTAAGCTAATAGAGAGGCATTCTGGCTCTCATACTTAGTTTTTAACTGTTTGTTAACTATCCTTAGTTTCCTCTATCTGTTTGTAGATCACCCATGCAAGATAATATTAACCAGCCAATTCCACTGTCCTTATATGCATTGTTCTTTATACCTTCCAAATGCATTAACCATTTCATTGACTAGTGTGTTCCCCGACACTGGGAGGTTGTCCTAAGTCACCTTAAGTGAAATATTTAACAATTAGCCTACTACTTTGTGTTAGGGTATATCCATGACACACATGCCACTCAGGATGAGGTCCTTCTTGCCAGCCAGGAAGTGAGTGATGAACTCCCCAAAGCACATCTTACTGCCTGCTTCATTGGACCACTTATGACACCAGCTGTGTCAGTTCAGGTCCTCTGGGAAGCAGACATAATATTAATTTATAAGTGCCAGAGATTTATTGGAGGTGATGCCTATGGAATATTACACTCCCCAGGTACAGACAGGAAAAACCTTCAGACTGCAATGCAAGTCTAACACCTCTGAAGGGAGAGTGGAGAGAGAGGGAGAATTGGGTGATAAGAGCCTCAAACTGTGGTACAGCTCTGAGAAAGTCTCAGCCCAATGGGGAGCATCAGTGCAAAGATTTCCCATAGAGAAGGCTTGCATTATGCAGAAAATAGCCAGACCCTAGTTCCTAGACTATGCTGAGTTATTGGCTGAGTCTACATGAGAAGAGCATGACTTCAGCTCAAACACTATGGAAAAAGCACTGCAGCTGGAAGTTGTCAGCTAACTGGGCCTTTTGGCAGTTTCTTCCTTGAAAGGAAAGTTGAGTGGCATACCTCCATGGCCACCAAGTCGATTTAATCACTTGTATAGTGGTAATAAATTCCCTATTGATATTCAACTCTTTAATATACAAGTTCCACAGAGTTATAACTTCATCTTTGGAAAAGTATCAGATATACCCTATTAGAGTTAGGAAATCTAAGGCCTGTTATGACCATTTTTATATTAATCATTGACATATGGTACTAATATTTTAAATCTCAGAAAGAAAATTATTATAAAAGCATTTATAATTGATAAAAAAATTAATAAACATACAAATATTTACTTTAGAGATTTTCCACATCTTCTTTGCTATTCATTTTAGTAAATATTTGTTTAAATTGTGGCCTGGGCTATGTTGCTATGTTTTTATCATTCCCCTCCCCCCCCCCCCACTTAATCCCAGAAGATAAGTTCGTTTGTTTCTAAAACTCGGGAACTTTCACAATATGCTAGGAAACGGCTAAAAGTATCTATCAGTTATCTTGCTGTAGATTATTGGATAGTTTTTAAGAGAAGCTGTGTAATCAGTCCCAAAGACCATCCCCAGGTTCATAGATTCATTAGAAGTACTTATGGGATTCAACATACAGTTATACTCATGGCTGAGTTTTATTATAGATGTGTAATAAGGCTATAGAACTGGATCATAAGGGGAAAAGACAGGCAAGAGTCTGGAGAAATCCGTCTATAGGCTTCCTTATTTTCTCTCCTTCCTGTGAGGCGTCAGAAAGATTCAACTCTCCCACAGCAATAAAAGTAAAGCAAAAAAAAAAAAACATACAGCAACACATGTGTGAAATTTCTGCCCAAGAAAGGCCATGGGAGCATTTGTACTGCTTAGACTAGTCTGTCAGGTACTCCATCTTTATTCATTCGTGCAACTCCTGAAATACGATCTCTTCTAAAAACTTAATTTTTAAAAAAATTGTGAATTTTGGCATGTGTAAAAACTGTGGAAACATGTTCAGTTAAAGAAATGACAATAAAATATATCTACCATCTAAGCCAAGAAACACAAAATCCTTAATAAACGCTAAACAGATAGCACTTCCCTCCAGACCTCTTTCTGTCTAAGCATATAAGCCTTGTAACTCCCTTTTATCTCCTATCATGCTCCGCATTCATGTGCTATCTGTCTTTTTTTCCTCTAAAAATAGCATTCAAACATTATTCAATCATTTATACATGTCTTGTGTGTCTTTTGTGTTTGTACACTTGTATAAGTCTGTTAACAGAGTTAACCCTGTCTTAGAATTGCTATTCCTAGCTGTGGGATTTCTGGTGATGACAATTTATTGTGAGGAATTGTTGCAAGAGAAGGAAATGTCGTGTCTTAGGACCTGCAGGCGGGTCCTTAGAACAGACCACTGAGTGAGGGTCCTTGGCTTTGTGCAGGAAAGATTTCAAGAGTAAGCCAAAGAAAAGTGAAAGCGAGTTTATTTAGAGAGATAAATGCTCCTTAGGCAGAATGCAGACCAACTCAGAAAGTGAGAGTAGCCCCAGGGCATGGGATTGTTTGTTTTTTATGGGCTAATTTCATACACTAATGAGTGAGAGGAATATTCTTGCTATTTCAGGGAAAGTGGGCATTTCCCAGGAACTGGGCCACTGCCCACTTTTTGGCCTTTTATGGTCCACTTGAGAACTGTCATGGCATAATGTGGAGTGATTTTTAGTATTACGATGAAAGTATAACGAGCTAAAGGTCCATGACTGGACTATTCTTGAAGCCATCTTGCTTTCAGCTGGCTCCAGCCAGTTTTTATCATATCCTAACAGCTGTGCCGCTTCTTCATTTATCTAGCAGTTGTGTTCTGCCCCTTTCCTTCCTGTCTCACAATGCATATAGAGTTTTGCAAATAGGGACTGCAGACTGGGAATCCTGAGACAACAACACCTCTGTGAGCTGTAAATATGTAGAATTCCAGTGATGAGATGTGGAAGCAATGGTCATTGTTGGGAAAAAAAGAAATTGAGACCCAGAGTTACATGCCAGTTCATAAATATAAAGTTAACTACTTTTTTTTTAACTGAGAAAAAAATACACATTAAAAAGTACACTGGGGGGCTTCCCTGGTGGTGCAGTGGTTGAGAGTCCGCCTGCCGATGCAGGCGACGTGGGTTCATGCCCCGGTCTGGGAGGATACCACGTGCCATGGAGCGGCTGGGCCCGTGAGCCATGGCTGCTGAGCTGGTGCGTCCAGAGCCTGTGCTCCGCAGTGGGAGAGGCCATAGCAGTGAGAGGCCCACGTACTGCAAAAAAAAAAAAAAAAAAGTACACTGGGTAGCAAGTAGCTACATAGCTGTGGTGGATTTTCACATCTTATCATATGGAATTAAAGCTACAGTTGTTATACATCTTACTTTTAGTAAACAGTCAGAAGATATTCCATATATATCAGTAGTTGCATTGAGATTACTTTGACATTCTGTTTTTCATCATTCTTTATCAGACTTACTCTGACATTTAGTAATTAATAATTCTTTATCAGTACCTCCTGCAGTTGCCACTGAGAGTGTATCTAACACATATGATTAGTCACATCCTTCAAAATGCCTTATGAAGTTTAGATTAAGTTCATTTTCCCACACCATTAATACTCAGAGACTGTGGTCATTTTTAAGTCAGGTGTTTGAAAGTTAGGAGGATAGCATGTAGTCTCTGGTGTCCTGGAAACAAACTAAAACAAATGGTGTCAGAAAGGAAAAAGCAAATATAGTATATTAATGCATATATGTGGAATCTGAAGAAATTGGTATAGACGATCTTATTTACAAAGCAGAAATAGAGACACAGATGTAGAGGACAAATGTATGGATACCAAGGGGGTAGGGGGTGGTAGTGTGATGCATTGGGAGATTAGGATAGACATATATACACTACTGATACTATGTATAAAGTAGATAACTAATGAGAACCTACTGTATAGAACAGGGAACTCTACTCAATGCTCTGTGGTGACCTAAATGAGAAGGATATCTGAAAAAAGAGGGGATATACATATACGTATAGCTGATTCACTTTGCTGTACAGAATAAACTAATGCAATATTGTAAAGCAACTATACGCCAATGAAAAATAAAGAAATGAATAAATGAATAAATAAATAAATAAAGAGACAAAAATAAATGGTGAACATATTGAAGAGTGTTCTGAGAGCCCTGAGAAGGTATTGAAGAATTTAAGCAGGGAGCGACACCATCAGAATTATTTTAGCAAGATGACTCAGCAGAATTGAGAATTAATACAATGGATACAAGTTTTAGAGATCAGCAGAACAGTTAGGAAATTACTACAGTTATCCAGGTGATAGGTAGAAAGAATAGAACTGATGCAGTGGTGATGGAAAGAAAAGCACAAACAAAAAGCTGTTAGAGCTTACCCTGCCCCCTCCCCATATCCTCAAGTCCATTCTCTAGTATGTCTGTGTCTTTATTCCTCTCTTACCCCTAGGTTCTTCATGACATTTTTTTTCTTAAATTCCATATATATGTGTTAGCATAAGGTATTTGTCTTTCTCTTTCTGACTTACTACACTCTGTATGACAGACTCTAGGTCCATCCACTTCATTACAAATAGCTCAATTTCGTTTCTTTTTATGGCTGAGTAATATTCCATTGTATATATGTGCCACATATTCTTTTTTTTTTTAAACACCTTTATTGGGGTATAATTGCTTTACAGCGGTGTGTTAGTTTCTGCTTTATAACAAAGTGAATCAGTTATACATATACATATGTTCCCATATCTCTTCACTCTTGCATCTCCCTCCCTCCCACCCTCCCTATCCCACCCCTCCAGGCAGTCACAAAGCTCCGAGCTGATCTCCCTGTGCTATGCGGCTGCTTCCCCCTAGCTATCTACCTTACATTTGGTAGTGTATATATGTCCATGCCTCTCTCGCGCTTTGTCACAGCTCACCCTTCCCCCTCCCCATATCCTCAAGTCCGTTCTCTAGTAGGTCTGCGTCTTTATTCCTGTCCTACCCCTAGGTTCTTCATGACACTTTTTTCCCTTAAATTCCATATATATGTGTTAGCATAAGGTATTTGTCTTTCTCTTTCTGACTTACTACACTCTGTATGACAGACTCTAGGTCCATCCACTTCATTACAAACAGCTCAATTTCGTTTCTTTTTATGGCTGAGTAATATTCCATTGTATATATGTGCCACATATTCTTAATCCATTCATCCAATGCATGGACATATATACACTACCATACATAAAATAGATAGCTAGTGGGAAGCAGCCGCATAGCACAGGGAGGTCAGCTCAGTGCTTTGTGACCACCTAGAGGGATGGGATAGGGAGGGTGGGAGGGAGGGAGACGCAAGAGGGAAGAGATATGGGAACATATGTATATGTATAACTGATTCACTTTGTTATAAAGCAGAAACTAACATACCATTGTAAAGCAATTATACTCCAATAAAGATGTTAAAAAAAAGACAAAAAAAGCTGTTAGAGAATTAGAGTCAATAGGCTTTAGAAACCAGTTAGATGTGAAGTTTGAAGGAGAAGAGTCAGGGATGACTCAGTTCTAGTTTCTCGCTACCCACTAGATGGGCAGTCATGCCATTAACCAAGATAGAGAAATACAGGTGAAGGAACAAGTTTTGGTGAATGTTGTTAGAAATGTTGAGTTCAAAGAATCTGTAGGAGTTAAGTAAATATATGGATGTATCAAGCTAAGGAGAATTGTATAGACTGGAGATATGAATTGGGAAGTAAGCAGAATAAGTATATATAGTCAGAAAAACCATTTTGGGAAAATATTAGCTGGCTCTGAAAACACCAGATTTCTTTGTGTCAGTTTGTACAACCCCTCCGTACATTTAACATTGATGTTTTAGCAACTTGTAGGCATCAATTTTTACTTGGAACTAGAGATATTCTGGTAAATTACCCTTCTTGATTCAGGGGTTTAGTTTAAATAATTGGAAGGGTCTAGAATCAAATAATCCTCTCCTCTAAATAGTACTTGAGACTAAAGTGTGCACTACTCTCATTTTTAGGAGAAAACGAAGAGATAAATATCAGAAAATATGATGAAATAGAATTTTTTATAGATAAGTAAAGGTAAGAAAGAATTAAAATTAGAAGAAACATCTACTGAAAAGAGCTTAGAATTAAGCTCTACCATAAATAGCTATGTAGCCTTTAGCCAAGTCACTCAGTTTCCTTTGGAAAATAACATGGTAACTAGATTATCTTAAGTCCACTTCTAGTTCTGAAAGGTTACAAGAATATGAAAATAAAGTGGAAGGGAAGATCTCCCAATTAGTGAATAAGTCCAGTATCTTAATAGGGAGAAAATAGAAAAAAATGATGTTTTTTTAAAGAAACTTGATTCCGGAAAATAGGTAGCATTTTAACGTTAAAAATGCATGTTCTGAGCAGACAAAACAAAACTCATAATTAGGAAAATGAATTGTGTTGTAGAACACAAAGCTACTTGTAAGCTGTGCAGAACCATATTTCTTTCTGTGGGTTTTTAAACTGTAGTTGTACTTGTTGCTATGAGACCAGTTCCACAAGTCTCTCTTTCTCTTTGATACAATCTTACTGGTCTTGGCCTGTTTTTAAAATTACAAACCAAAAAAGTAATTGTTTAAGAAGTAAATCTTTCTACATTTAAATGTAGTAATATCCTAGTCATAATTGGTAAGTTTCTATTTGCTCTAGACCAAGAAACTGAGCCACTATAGATAACTATAAATTTAATAGGTACCATTCAATTTCTAGCTGATTTTACACGTGTTGTGATACACACTCACACACACAGTTAGGTTCTAAGCAGGATTATAAATCAATACAAAAGGTAAAACTCAGCTTTTTTGATTCAAGTTCTGTAATGACAAATCATATATGTGTCATTTCATTTATTAGAATTGTATATGATAACATATAAATAATACTCAAACAATTCTGAATTTAACTTTTAGTGTTTGCTTGACTGTCTGTAGTATTCCACAAGGTCATAGCTATGAACATCATCAAACGTACTCTAGGTGTGTGAAACTACTAGTTATTGAAAAAATTCAGGCAGCAGAGTTTTGTATAAAAATAATTTTCTATTTGTTTTCATGATCATCTATTCTGCATGTCATTCATATAAATGTGAATAAACTCTAGAAAGAAGTATTTCATCCATATCTGTCTGATGAATCTGTTAAAGAATAAAGCAAATGAAGTGTATTTTCATGAGAGTGGAAGTTAGCAGAGGTAATCATAATAGGATTATGTGTATTATATTAGAATCAGTTTACCAGTAAATATAGTATGAGCTTGACTTTTTATTTTTTTTATTTTTTAAAATTTTTATTGGGGTATAATTGACTTAAAATATTGCTTTAGTTTCTGCTGTACAGGAAAGTGAATCATTTATACATATACATATATACGCTCTTTTTTTAAATTAATTTTTATTGGAATATGGTTGTTTTACAATGTTGTGTTCGCCGCTACTGCACAACAAAATGAATCAGCCATACACATTATATCCACTCTTTTTTAGATTCTTTTCCCATATAGGTCATTACAGAGTATTGAGAAATGTTATTGAATTTGTGATAGATTGTCTCAGAAAACTATTTAAAGTTCCTGTAGCAAAATATAAGTGATTAAGGAAAGATATTTTTTCTGTAATGCCTTGGTGTGCATACACACATACATTTTTAAATCATTCTTTTCTTTGCCTTTAATATATGCATTTGGTGCATAAATTTATGACTCAGTACTGCGTTAGCTCTGTCCCACAAATTTTGATATGTTCTATTTTCATATTTACTCAGTTCAGTGTATTTTTAATGTTATTTTTATTTTCCTTGAGATTTTCTCCTTGACCCATAGATCACTGAGAAGTGTCTGGTTTGGTTTTCAATTGTTTTGAGATTTTCCTATTATCTTTCTGTTATTTAGTTCTGGTTTGATTTCATTATGGTCAAGGAACAAACTGGTTTCAATTCTTTTAAATTTATTGAAGTTTCTTTTATGGCTATATGGTCTATCTTGTTATGTTCCATGGATGCTTGTAAAGAATGCACATGTTTTCTGTTGTTAGGTAGAGTGTTCTATAAATGTCAATTAAACCCTGTTGGTTGATGGGATTGATTCTTATATATCTTTGCTGACACTCTGTCTAGTAGTTCTATCAGTTTCCTAGAGTGGGGTGGTGAAGTCCTTAGCTATAATTGTAGATTCATCTGTTTCTCCTTTCATCTCAGTTTTGCTTCATGTATTTTGAAGCAATGTGCTTATACATTTAGGAACCTATGTCTTTTTTGTGGATTGGTCATTTTATATAATATAATGGTTTTATAATGTACCTTTATCCCCAGTACTGCTCTTTGATTTGAAGTCTATGATATCTGATATTAGTATAGCCACTCCTGCTTTTTAAAAAATAATATTTTCATGGTATATGTTTTTATACCCTTTTACTTTCAACTACCTGTGTTATTGTGTTTGAAACCAGTTTCTTGTAGAAAGAATATAATGCATCATATTTTTATGACCATTCTTTACCAACCTCTGTATTTTCAAACATTAAATATGACTTCAGAAATTCATGAGGAGAAGGAATAATCTTTTATATTTATTCCAATTTTTAGCCGCTATGGTGTTATTTCTTCCTCTCTGAAGTTTTAAATCTTGTTATAATTTCCTTTCTATCTGGAAAACTTCCTTTACTCATCTTTAAGAGTAGTGTTCTAAGCAACAGATTCCTATTATTTTCCTTTATCTGAGAATGTCTTTATTTTCTCAATTCCTGAATGATAGTTTTGCCAAATTTATAATTCGTGGTTGACAATTCGTTTCTTTCAGCACTTTAAAAATGCTGTACAATTTCCTTCTGGTATTCATAGTTTCAGATGAAACATCCACTATTCTTTGAAATACATTCCTCTATAAATAATGCATCATTACTCTCTGGCTGCTTTCAAGTTTTTTCTTTGTCTTGCTTTTCAGAAATTTAATTATGATATGTATGGATTTCTTTGGGCTTATCCTATTTTTTTCAGCTTTGTTAATCTCTCACTAAATTTGGAAATTTTTCAGTGATTGTTCAAATACATTTTCAGATCAACTCTTTTTCTTCTCCTTCTGGGACTCTGGTGATACAAATGTTAGATCTCTTGTTATTGTCTCACAGATCTCTGAGATTCTGTTCTTTCTCTCTCTCTCTCTTTTTTTTTTAGTCTGTTTTTTTTCTGTTGTTCAAATTGGGTAATTGTTATTGTTCTGTCTTCAAGTTCATTGATTAATTACTCTGTTATATTAATTTTGCTATTGAGCCCACTCAACACATTTTTTTACTTCAGTTATTGTTAAGTTATTGTATTCTTCCATTCTATAAGTTCTACATGGTATGTATACATACACACACACACACATATATACAGTTATCCTCTGATATTTTCTCTTTTTTATTTGTTTAAAAACTGTAATTACTAAATCTTACTTATCTTGGTGTTGATGTCTGCTGAACACCTTTTCTCATTCAAGTTGTGTTGATCTTGGTATGATCAGTGATTTTTTTTATTGTATCCTGGATATTTTTAACATTATTTTAGGAGATTCTGGATCCTATTTACATCTTATATATTAGCAGGCAGTTGCTTTGTTTAGGTTTGTGGTGCAGATTCTGGCCTGCTTTTGTCAGCTGTGATTCCAATGATTATTAGTTTTCACAGCGAGTGCCATTCTGGTCCGTTTTGTTCATCTGGTGCCACTGGTACTGCCTAAAGGACAGGAATTTGGCCCCTAGGCCTTGTGCCACGAGGTGGTTGGTGAGACGCACCAGGCCTGTGGGGGTGGAAAACTCTTCCCTGGATCACCCAGTGCCAGTTGGAGTCCCATTTGATCCCTCCTGTGCCACCCATGTGGGTGGAATATGCTTCCTGGTCCAGGTAGTGTCACTGGGTTGGGGTTAGGAGATGCTAAGCACATGGGTGGAGAACCCCCCACCCAGTGGCCAGAGTTACCTCAGACCAAGCATCCCCAGGCTTTCTATTCAGCAACTAAAGGTAGTTGAGTACTGGTATCTCATGACCCTCTACTCAATGGCAGAGGGCAGCCCAGCTAGGTAGTTTCTTCTCTGGGTGCCAATGGTAAGATCAATTTGGAGGTTATGGCACTGAACAGTCTGGAGAGTGGACCCAGGGAAATCTTCTCCATCCTGAAGGTTTGGGTTTCCCAACCCCCACCTAGAGGCAATCAGAGACCCACAGAGGTACTTTCCACCCCTATAGACAGCACCAACAGTAATAGAAAAGAACCCTACATCCCTTAGTGGTTCAGAGAACAGGTTGGAAAAACTGCTGTCTGCTGTGTTCACTCCAAACATGATGACATTTGTAGGTTGAAAATTTTAAAAGATAAAATTATATACCTTGCTATTGTTAACACTGTAGAAAGCACAAGTAGCTATTCTAATATTTTATAAAGTAGACTTCAGAGCAAAGAAGATTACTGGTGGTGATAAATGGTTTCTAGTAGATTTCCGTTGCAAGTCTCTAACATCATATGTATAAACAGTTGGAGGATTGGTTCAAGATGGTGGAGTAGAAGGACGTGCTCTCACTGTCTCTTGCTAGAACACCAGAATCACAACTAACTGTTGAACAGTCATCGACAGGAAGACACTGGAACTCACCAAAAAAGATGCCCCACATCCAAAGACAAAGGAGAAGCCACAATGAGACGGTAGGAGGTGCGCATTCACAATAAAATCAAATCCCATAACTGCTGGGTGGGTGACTCACAATCTAGAGAACACTTATACCACAGAAGTCCACCCACTGGAGTGAAGGTTCTGAGCCCCACGTCAGGTTTCCGGACCTGAGGGTCTGGCAAAAAGAAGAATTCCTAGAGAATCAGACTTTGAAGGCTAGTGGGATTTGATTGCAGGACTTCAACAGGACTGTGGGAAAGAGAGACTCCACTTTTGGAGGACACACACAAAGTAGTGAGTGCATTGGGACCCAGGGGAGGGAGCACTGACACCATGGAAGACTGAACAAGACCTACCAGCTAGTGTTGGAGGGTCTCCTGCAAAGGCAGAGGGTGGCTATGTCTCACCGTGAGGACAAGGACACTGACAGCAGAGGTTCCTGGAAGTACTTCTTGGAGTGAACCCTACCGGAGTTTGCCATTAGCCCCACCAAAGAGCGAGGGTAGGCTCCAGTGTTCAGTTGCCTCAGGCCAAACAACCAACAGGGAGGAAACTCAGCCCCACCCATCAGCAGACAAGTGGATTAAAGTTTTACTGAGCTCTGCCCACCAGAGCAACAGCCAGCTCTATCCACCACCTGTCCCTCCCATCAGGAAACGTGCACAAGCCTCTTAGATAGCCTCACCCACGAGAGGGCAGACAACAGAAGCAAGAAGAACTACAATCCCAGAGCCTGTGGAACAAAAACCACATTCACAAAAAGATAGAAAAGAAGAAAAGGCAGAGGGCTATGTACCAGATGAAGTAACAAGATAAAACCCCAGAAAAAAAGTAAATGAAGTGGAGATAGGCAAACATCCAGAAAAATAATTTAGAATAATGATAATGAAGATGATCCAGGACCTTGGAAAAAGAATGGAGACAAACATCGAGAAGATGCAAGAAATGTTTAACAAAGAGCTAAAAGAACTAAAGAACAAAGAAACAGAGATGAACAATACAATAACTGAAATGAAAAATAAACTGGAAGGAATCAGTACCAGAATAACTGAGGCAGAAGAACGGGTAAATGACCTGGAAGACAGAATGGTGGAATTCACTGATGCGGAACAGAATAAAGAAGAAAGAGTGAAAGGAAATGAAGACAGCCTAAGAGACCTCTGGAGCAACATTAAACACAACATTCGCATTTTAGAGGTCTCAGAAGAAGAAGAGAGAGAGAAAGGACCCAAGAAAATATTTGAAGAGATTATAGTCGAAAACTTCCCTAACATGGGAAAGGAAATAGCAACCCATGTCCAAGAAGTGCAGGGAGTCCCATACAGGATAAACCCAAGGAGAAACACCCCAAGACACATAGTAATCAAATTGGCAAAAATTAAAGACAAAGAAAAATTATTGAAAGCAGCAAGGGAAAAATGACAAATAACAAACAAGGGAACTCCCATAAGGTTAACAGCTTATTTCTCAGCAGAAACTCTACAAGCCAGAAGGGAGTGGCATTATATACTTAAAGTGATGAAAGGGAAGAACCTACAACCAAGATTACTCTACACAGCAAGGATCTCATTCGGATTTGATGGAGAAATCAAAAGCTTTACAGACAAGCAAAAGCTAAGAGAATTCAGCACCACCAAAGCAGCTCTACAACAAATGTTAAAGGAACTTCTCTAAGTGGGAAGCACAAGAGAAGGAAAGGACCTACAAAAACAAACCCAAAACAATTTTAAAAATGGTCATAAGAACGTACATATCGATAATTACCTTAAACGTGAATGGATTAAATGCTCCAATCAAAAGACACAGGCTCACTGGATGGATACAAAAACAAGACCCATCTATATGCTGTCTACAAGAGACCCACTTCAGACCTAGGAACACATACAGACTGGAAAGTGAGGGGATGGAAAAAGGTATTCCATGCAAATGGAAATCAAAAGAAAGCTGGAGTAGCAATACTCAGATAAAATACACTTTAAAATAAAGAACGTTACAATAGACAAGGAAAGAGACTACATAATGATCAAGGGATCAATCTAAGAACAAGGTATAACAATTATAAGTATATATGCACCCAACATAGGAGCACCTCAATACATAAGGCAACAGCTAACAGCTATAAAACAGCAAATCAACAGTAACAGAATAGTGGGGGACTTTAACACCGCACTTACACCAATGGACAGATCATCCAAACAGAAAATTAATAAGCAAACAGAAACTTTAAATGACACAATAGACCAGATATATTTAATTGATCTTTATAGGACATTCAATCCAAAAACAGCAGATTACACTTTCTTCTCAAGTGCGCATGGAACATTCTCCAGGATAGATCATATCTTGGGGCACAAATCAATCCTCAGTAAATTTAAGAAAATAGAAATCATATCAAGCATCTTTTCTGACCACAATGCTATGAGATTAGAAATCAATTACAGGGAAAAAAACGTAAAAAACTCAAGTACATTGAGGCTAAACAATATCTTACTAAATAACCAAGAGATCACTGAAGAAATGAAAGAGGAAATCAAGAAATACCTAGAGACAAATGTCAATGAAAGCACGACGGTCCAAAACCTATGGGATGCAGCAAAAGCAGTTCTAAGAGGGAAGTTTATAGCTATACAAGCCTACCTCAAGAAACAATAAAAATCTCAAATAAACAATCTAAACTCACACCTAAATGAACTAGAGAAAGAAGAAAAAGAAAACCCAAACTTAGAAGAAGGAAAGAAATCATAAAAATCAGAGCAGAAATAAATGAAATAGAAACAAAGAAAACAGTAGAAAGATCAATAAAACTAAAATCTTGTTCTCTGAGAAGGTAAACAAATTGATAAAGCATTACCCAGAATCATCAAGAAAAAGAGGAAGAGGACTCAAATCAATAAAGTTAGAAATGAAAAAGGGGAAGTTACAACAGACATTGCAGAAATACAAAGCATCATAAGAGACTACTACAAGCAACTCCATGCCAATAAAATGGACAACTCAGAAGAAACTGACAAATTCTTAGAAAGGTATAACCTTACGAGACTGACCCAGGAAGAAATAGAAAATATGAACAGACCAATCACAAGTAATGAAATTGAAGCTGTGATTAAATGTCTTCCAACAAACAAAAGTCCAAGACCACATTGCTTCACAGGTGAATTTGATCAAACATTTAGAGAAGAGCTACCACCCATCCTTCTCAAACTCTTCCAAAAAATTGCAGAAGGAGGAACGCTCCCAAACTCATTCTATGAGGCCACCATCACCATGATACCGATACCACACAAAGATACTACAAATAGAGAAAATTACAGACCAATATCACTGATGAATATAGATGCAAAACTCCTCAACAAAATACTAGCAAACAGAATCCAACAACACATTAAAAGGATCATACACCATGATCAAGTAGGATTTATCCCAGGGATGCAAGGATTCTTCCGTATATGCAAATCAATCAATGTGATACACCATATTAACAAACTGATGAAAAAAACCCATATAATCCTCTCAATAGATGCAGAGAAAGCTTTTGACAAAATTCAACACCAATTTATGAAAAAAATGTCTCAAGAAAGTGGGCATAGAGGGAACTACCTCAACATAATAAAGGCCATATGCAACAAACCCACAACAAACATCACTCTCAATGGTGAAAAACTAAAAACATTTCCTCTAAGATCAGGAGCAAGACAAGGATGTCCACTCTCACCACTATTATTCAACATAGTTTTGGAAGTCCTAGCCACAGCTCGCAATCAGAGAAGAAAAAGAAATAAAAGGAATACAAATTGGAAAAGAAGAAGTAAAACTGTCACTTTTTGCAGATTACATGATACTATATATAGAGAATCCTAAAGATGCCACCAGAAAACTACTAGAGCTAATCAATGAATTTGGTAAAGTTGTAGAATACAAAATTAATGCACCGAAATCTCTTGCATTCCTATACACTAATGATGAAAAATCTGAAAGAGAAATTAAGGAAACACTGCCATTTACCATTGCAAGAAAAATAATAAAATACCTAGGAATAACCCTACCTAGGGAGACAAAAGTCCTGTATGCAGAAAACTATAAGACACTGATGAAAGAAATTAAAGATGATACCAACAGATGGAAAGATATACCACGTTTTGGACTGGAAGAATCAATATTGTGAAAATGACTATACTACCCAAAGCAATCTACAGATTCAATGCAATCCCTATCAAGTTACAAATGGCATATTTTATGGAACTAGAACAAAAAAATCTTAAAATCTGTATGGAGACATAAACAGCCCCAATAGCCAAAGCAGTCTCGAGGGAAGAAAATGGAGCTGGAAGAATCAGACTCCCTGACTTCAGAGTATGCTACAAAGCTACAGTAATCAAGATAATATGGCACTGGCACGAAAACAGAAATATAGATCAATGGCACAGCATAGAAAGCCCAGAAGTAAACCCACGCACCTATGGTCAACTAATCTATGACAAATGAGGCAAGGATATATAATGGGGGGAAATACAGTCTTTTCAATAAATGGTGCTGGGAAAACTCAACAGCTACATGTAAAAAATGAAATTAGAACACTCCCTAACACCATACACAAAAATAAACTCAAAATGGATTAGAGACCTAAATGTAAGACCGGACACTATAAAACTCTTAGAGGAAAACATAGGAAGAACACTCTTTGACATAAATCACAGCAAGTTCTTTTTTGACCCACCTCCTAGAGTAATGGAAATAAAAATGAAAATAAACAAATGGGACCTAATGACACTTAAAAGCTCTTGCACAGCAAAGGGAACCATTAACAAGACGAAAAGACAAGCCTCAGAATGGGAGAAAATATTTACTAACGAATCAACAGACAAAGGATTAATCTCCAAAATATATAAACAGCTCATGCAGCTCAATATTTTAGAACACAAACAACCCAATCTAAAAATGGGCAGAAGACCTAAATAAACATTTCTCCAAGAAGACATACAGATGGCCAAGAAGCACATGAAAAGCTGCTCAGCATCACTAATTATTAGATAAATACAAATCAAAACTACAATGAGGTATCACCTCATACCAGTAGAATGGGCATCATCAGAACATCTACAAACAAGAAATGCTGGAGAGGGTGTGGATAAATGGGAACGCTCTTGCACTGTTGGTGGGAATGTAAATTGATAGAGCCACTATGGAGAACAGTATGGAGGTTCCTTAAAAATAGAGTTACCATATAATCCATCAATCCCACTACTGGGCATATACCCAGAGAAAACCATTTTTCAAAAAGACACATGCACCCCAATGTTCATTGCAGCACTATTTACGATAGCCAAGTCATGGAAGCAACCTAAATGCCCATAAATAGACGAATGGATAAAGAAGAAGTGGTACATATATGCAATGGAATATTACTCAGTCATGAAAAGGAACAAAATTGGGTCATTTGCTGAGATGTGGATGGATCTAGAGACTGTCATACAGAATGAAGTAAGTCAGAATGAGAAAAACAAATATCGTATATTAACGCATATATGTGGAATCTAGAAAAATAGTACAGATGAACGTGTTTGCAGGGCAGAAATTGAGATGCAGATGTAGAGAACAAACGTATGGACACTAAGGGGGAAAAGTAGCAGTGGGGTGGAGGTGGTGGTGTGATGAATTGGGAGATTGGATTGACATGTATATACTGGTGTGTATAAATTGGATGACTAATAATAACCTGCTGTATAAAAAAATAAATTAAAATTCGAAATAAAAACTTGAAAAGTAAATAACAAGTGTAAACATTTTAGAATCCATGGGGAAATCAGTCATATATTGGTCATTTTCATTTTACCTGAAGCAGTAGAGACTTTGTTCCTTCAACAAAATGGTACCATGTTAAAAATTACACAAATGATAGCTTCTATGTGGCAGTCTTGAAACTTCAGAATAATATTTTGAGGCTGATACAAAATTACCTTCAAAAACGCCATTAAAATAAATTAAAATTCTATTATATGGTTTTAATTTTCTGAGCATAGAATTTCTAATTAAATGCCTTAAAGATTTCTTAAGTGCAATTTGAGTTGAATGGTATCTTTAAAATACTGACAGTTTGGGGTTGTGTTTTTCGATTTTTTCTGTGATTCCACATTATACTGTAGAAACAACAGGACAACTGACTGTTTTTCCCTGATTGTAATAAAGACTATTATAATCAAAGAATGACAAAGTTTTTTCCAGTGAAAAATGAAAGCTGTTCCTAGTGATTCAGTACCTACCTTGAGGTAATCTAAAATAATGTTTATAAGGGTCTTTTATTTTAGAGTCTCAAAGAATTTCAAACATAGAGGTGAGTGTTTTCTTCTTTCACATAGGCAACCATGGTGCTACGTGTTTGAATTTAAAAAGAGAGATCTCAGGTAAGGTCTCCCCATATAGAAACAAAATTTTAATGTGGGTACCATGATTCAGTGGTCTGGTTGTAGACATTGCATGGCTAGAAACTAATTTGTCAGTGAATTTAAGATGATCAGTCTCAGGGATTTTGGTTTGTGATAACCAGCCCAAAGTAGATTGATATATAAGCCAGAAAGTAAAGTTGTCAATTTAGAATGAATAAATAAGAACTGCCAAGCAGACCAATCACTTAAATCTGCTAGTCAACACATTTTCCCCCTTGTAAGAAAATTTACATAGAAAGTCAAATTACTATCAGATGGCTACTCAGTATGCCTGGAGTCAACAAGGAAGTAGGGACATACAACAGAATTATCTGAGGGGGCTTTAAAAATTCAGATTCCTGGGTTACATCTCAAAATTAGTGGATCATTAACTTTATTGATGAAGTACAGGAATCTTTATAGAAACTTTTTTAGGTGATTCAGATGAAGTCTGTCTGCAGACAAGCTTTTGGGAATAACTGGATTGAATCATCTTAATGGTTATTGTCATAAAGATACATTGGCTTTGTGCACCTGTGTCTCTCATAGCAATATTCCTAACTATCACACACATATTTTAATAATGAATAATTTGAGGAGTCTTCCAACATTTTAAAAAAATATTGTGCTTTGGTTTTCTTTTTTCCTAGAGTGTATTCAGAACATTTAACTTCTGACAACAGTTTCTTTTTCAGTTAGGTTACATGTAGTTGATTAGATCATTATATTTTTCTGATAAATATAAGTTCTGAGAAAACATCCCAGTCATCCCTTGTTTGGACTCAGGCATTTCCCAAATATCTTTTAGATAACATATTTATGTAGATGTCTGATTTCATCTATTATGTATTGAGCCTTACCAGTATCATTCTTCTTTATCACTCATCTCTTTATTGTGCACTTACTATGTGCCAAACACTACACACAACAATGTGAAAGCAGAGGCAGAAATGACTAAATTTATCAGGACAATGGAGAAAAAACTCCCCAAAGAGGAATTACTGATACTGAGATGTAAAGAATAAGATTCACTTGTTAGGAAAGGGCATGTCCACAACCACAGCGGTGTGTAATGTTGTGTAATATTGTGTGCTCTAAGTTATTGAAGAGTGGTAGCAGATTAACCTGGAAACATAGATTGGAACCATATAGGGAAGGACCAATACCAGGCTATAGGTCTATACTAGGCTAAAGAGATTTTATTTTTAGCTTCAGGAGTAAGGAGAATTTTTAAAAGAAAGTGGCACAATCATGTATTTTTAATAGAACATTTTAAGAATTGAGATATACTTCTCATAACATAAAATTCATCATTCAAAGTATACACTTAAGTGATTTTTAGTATATTCACTAAGTTATGCAATCATCAGCACTAATTCAGAACATTTCCATCATCCCCAAAAGGAATTCCATACTTATAAGCAATTAGTCCCAATTTCCCACTCTCCCCCACCCTGCTGACACCCTGCTTTCAGTCTTTATGGATTTACCTATTCTGGACATTCAGTATGAAAGAAATCATACAATACATGACCTATTGTGACTGGCTTCTTTCACTTAATATAATGTTTTCAACGTTTATCCATGTTGTATTGTGTAACAGTACTTCATTCCCTTTTATGGCTAAATAATTTTCCATTGTACAGATATACAACATTTTGTTTAGCCATTCAACAATTGATAGACATTTAGATTATTTCCACTTTTTGGGCATTATGAATAATGCTGCTATGAACATTCATATACAAGTTTTCTGTGAACATTTGTTTTAAATTATCTTGGGTATATACCTGGGAGTGGAATTGCTGGGTCATATGGTAACTCCATGTTTCACTATTGTGGAATTGCCAAACTGTTTTCCACAGTGGCAGCATCACTTGTATTCCTACCTACAGTGCTTGAGCATTCCAATTTCTCTCTATCTTTGCCAAAACTTGTTATTTTCTGTATTTTTAAATAAATGTGAAGTTGTATCTCATTGTGGATTTGATTTATATTTTCTTAATGACTAATAATATGAAGAATCTTTTCATGTGCTTATTGGCCATTTTTATCTCTTCTTTGGAGAGGTATCTGGTCAAATTATTTGCCCAGATTTTACTTGGTTTATTTCCCTTTTTATTGTTGAATTGTTGAGTTGTTTATATATTCTGGATAATAGACCTTTACCAGATAAATATTTGGAAAATATTTTCTCCTATTCCTGGAGTTGTCTTTTCACTTTCTTTTTTTTTTAACATCTTTATTGGAGTATAATTGCTTTACAATGGTGTGTTAGTTTCTGCTTTATAACAAAGTGAATCAGTTATACATATACACATATCCCCATATCTCTTCCCTCTTGCATCTCTCTCCCTCCCACCCTCCCTATCCCACCCTTCGAGCTGGTCACAAAGCACCAAGCTGATCTCCCTGTGCTATGTGGCTGCTTCCCACTCGCTATCTGTTTTACATTTGGTGGTGTATATATGTCCATGCCACTCTCTCGCTTTGTTGATAGTGTCCTTTTAATGAACAACATATGAAGTCAAATTTATCTATTTTTCTTTTATTGCTTTTTTTTTGGTGTCATATCTAAATAACTTGTCCCCTAATCCAAGTCACATGGATTTTCACAATGTTTCCTTTAAAGGATTTTATAGTTTTTACTCTTGTGTTTAGGCATTTTATTCATTTTGACCTATTTTTTGTATATGACGTGAGGTAGGAGTCCAATTCATTCTTTTGCATGTGGATATACTGTTGTGCCAGCACTATTAATGAAAAGACTTTTATTTCCACATTAAATGATTTTTGGCACCCCTTTTGAAAATCAGTTGGCCATAGATGTCTTGGCTTATTTCTTATCACCCAATTCTATTCCATTGATTTATGTTTCTATCCTTATGCTGGTACCACACTACCACACCTTCTTGATTACTGTAGCTTTGTGTTAAGTTTTGAAATTAGGAGGTGTGAGTTCTCCAAATATTTTGTTCAATTTCAAGACATTTTTTACTATTCTGAGTCTGCTGCAATTCCATATGAATTTTAGGATCCGTTTTTTCTCTGCAAAAAAAAAAAAGCAGTTGAGATTCTGATAGGGATTGCACTGAATCTATAGATTACTTGTTGTCTTTTCTTACTTCTGTGAAAAAAATGCCCTTGGAATTTTGATAGGGATTACATTGAATCTGTAGATAACTTTCAGTAGTATAGACAGTTTCAGAATATTAATTTTTCCAACTCAATAATACAGGATATCTATCCATTTATTTGTGCCTTGCATTTGTGTCTGTGAGTATCAAACAGCTCTTCCAGTATTTACAAAATGGTTTTGAGAGGTAAAGGTCTCTGTCAGTCCCCCAGGCTGATTGGATTACCTCTAGACTTACAGTCATGCTTTGTTGGAGCCAGATCATGAGGCTATTGCTGGGTCCACAGTGGGGTCAGTGGTTGATGGGCTTGTTATGAGGGGCTTAAATATGCATGGATCCTGTCTGATCCCTGGGTGGACAGGACTGCCTCTAGGACTTTGTTTCATAACATGGCACTGGGACAAGGGTCTTCTTCAGTGTCCACACTTGGATGCTTAGACAGAGGTCCTGTTACCAGATGTATGGACAGGTGTAGTTCCCACCAGGTACCCATGAGGACTCTTACAAGTCATTAAGTGGGTCTCTGGGCAGACACAATTGGCCCTAGACTAGCCAAAAGAAGCTATAACCAAGTATCAAGTCTTCTTCAGAGCCTACAGCAAGTACTGGGGTCTGCAGACCTGGCTCTGGAGGCATGGATAGGCATATCTCCTGTCAGGTCCCTGAGTGGGCAGGATTGCTCCCTGACCATGGCTGAAAAGGGCTGGAGTTGAGTAATAGGGCTGTTTCAGGACTTGCAGTCAGACTGAGATTGGTGGACTTACTTCTAGGGTCACAGATAGGTTTGTCTCCTGACCAGTCTCTGGGTGAGCAGAGCTACTTATGGACCATGACTGCAAGGGGTTGGAGCTGAGTCACAGGTCTGTTTCTGGATCTTCTCTCAAACTGAATTTGGATGGCCTGCTTCCCCAGGCACTGACAGGTGTGTTTCCTGGTGGGACCCTGGGCCAATAGGACTGCTTAGGGAATGCTGCTGGGAGGGGCTGGAGCCAAATATAGTTTCAGGATCTCCAGGGGTGCAGATGGTTATGTTTCCCACATGATCCATGGGCCTGCTGGACTGCACCTAGACTGCCACTGGGAGAGACTGGAACTGAGTATAGGGCCCTTTCAGGATCTCTGGTGGTACAGATGGGAGTGATTGTTGCTGGGTCACTGGGACAACCAGACTGTTCACAGACTGAATCTAGGAGGTGCTGGAGCCCAGTTACAAGGCTATTTCAGAATCAAGAGTCAGACCAAGTTTGGCAGGCTTACATTTAGGGTCTTCCAGACCACAGCCAAGGAGAGCTGGAGCTGTATCACAGGCCCCTTCAGCGTCCAGAGCTGGGACCAAGAACTAAATGCCTATTATCCAAGGCACAGGTGGGCATGACTCCTCCTGGGTCCCTTGGCATGGGGTCCTAGTGGCAGCATCATGGCCAAATGGGGCTGTAGTTGGGTCCATAGGAGTATGGAGCTGTTTCTGGGTCTGTAGCCAGGTATTTTGGAAAGCCTAGAGCTAGTGTGTTAAAAATATTCAGATTATGACCTACTGAATGAGGAAGCATAAAACCACACACACAGGGTGAGTAGACGGCACCCCCAGCAGCCGACCTCCCACTTCTGAGGTAGTGAAAACTCTGGCGTTGTTCGATTGATAACATTATCTCTGTGTCTGTATCTGTTTCCAAATTTCCCTCATCATATAAGAATGATTGTTATTGGTTTAGGGTACACTCGAATCCAGCACGACCTCATCTTAACTAAATTATATCTGCAAAGATCCTGTTTCCAAGTAAGATCACATTCAAAGGACCAAGGGTTAGGACTTGAGAATATCATTTTGGGAGATACATTTCAACCCACGAAGATATCTTTATTCCCCAATTCCTCCATTATTATCATGTTTGTGTTAGATATGTATTTTCAAGTGAACCATTTTGATTCCCTTCTTGCTCCTTTTTATTTATATTTTAGCTTATTTTTTAGTGGTTGCCCTGAGGATTTCAATTAACATCTTAATTTATACCCATCTACTTCTCATTAGTATCAACATGATCTCAATAATATACAAAAATTTTACTCCTATATATCTCCATCCCTCCCCTTGCATTTCTGATGTTATTGTCACAGATTATATCCTTATACATAGTGAGTCACTCAAACCAAACTACTAATTATTGTCTTTTGTAGTTGCATTTTAAATAAAATGGAAAAAAAACTATTCAATAGTTACAAATAAAGATACATTAATATATATTTTATATTTACCCTGTTAGTTACCTTTCCTGTTGTCCTTTATTTCTTTGGAGTTGAGTTACTGTCTAACGTCCTTTTATTTCAGCCTGAAAGACTCCCTTTAGCAGTTTTTATAAGGGAGATCTACTAGTGATGAATTCCTTCAATTTTTGTTTACATTAATTTTTGTGTATCTCTTTATCAAGTTTTATTTTAAATGTCTTAATTTTCCATATGTTTTTGAAGGATAGTACTGCTGGATATAGATTTCTTGGTTGGAAGATTTTTTCCAGTATATTGAATATTTTATCCCTCTGCCTTCTGTCCTCCATGGTTTCTGACGACAAACTAGCTGTTAGTCATATTGAGGATGCTTTGTATGTAATGATTCAATTCTCTCTTGCTGCTTTCAAGGTTCTCTTTGTGGTTCATTTCCAACAGTTTGATTATGATATGTCTAGCTGTGGATCTCTTTAAATTTATCTTGCTTGAAATTTCTTGAGTTCCTTGGAAGTGTACATTCATGGATTTCATCAAATTTGGAAAGTTTTTGCCATGATTTTTTCAAATACACTTTCTGCCTCTTTCTTTCCTCTCCTTCTGGATGTCCCATTATGCATTTTTTGGCACTCTTGATGATGTCTCACAGTATTCTTAGGCTCTGTCTATTTCACTTCATTCTTTTTTCTTCCTGTTCCTCAACAGGATAATCTCACTTTTCCTACTTCAAGTTCATTGCTTGTTTCTTTTCCCTGTTCAAATCTGCTGTTGAGACCCTCTAGTGAATATTTTCATTTTGGTTATATTACTTTTCAACTCAAAAATTTCTATTTGGTTACTTTTTATAGTTTCTCTCTTTATTGATGTTCTCAAATTCGTAAGACGTTGTTATCATACTTTATTTCTTTAGACATAAATTTCTTTACCTTGCTGAATATATTTAAAATAGCTGATTTAAAGTTGTCAGGAGTTCCAGTTCAAGATGGTGATGTAGGAGGATCCTGAAAACACCTCCTACCACAGACACACTGAATCTACAGCTCCATACGGAACAGTTTCCCCTGAAAAAGAAAAACAAAAAACAAACTAGCTGACTCCTACACATCAGGCGAACAAGAAAAAATCCACATCAAAGTTGGTAGGAGAGGCTGATACAGTCTCATCATTAACCCCACCTTGAACATGGTGTCCCACAATCAAGATGGAACTCACTCCCAAACCGCTCCTTGAGGAGCAAGGGGGTTGAACCCCTTTTCTGGCACCCCAACTTTTAAGACTTGAAACTAAGAAATGAGCCCACAAAACATTTAGCTTTGAAAGCCAATGGAGCTTCTGTTCACAGGTCCCCCAAGACTATAGCAAATTGAGAAACAGTTCTTAAAGGTCTCACATGGACTTACCTACCACAGGGCCCAGTGAAGCTGACTGAAAAGTGCCTAGACTTTTTGTGACTTTTTATGTATTTGCTTATGTTAAAGCATCAGCCTGAGGGGCAGACTTCTAATTTAACACAGATCTAGGGGCATACTGTAATACTATGTAAAGATGGAGGCCAACAGGCACCATCTTGAGCTATCTCTCTGCCTCCAGCTTTCTGGTATCTCCCCAAAAGGAGCTTGTACACTTGTCTGATGCCTTTATTTTTGAAGCTGCTGACACCTCTATGTAACCTAACTCTGGGGGCCAGTAGGGCTTATTCCCACAAGTCTTATGTCACAGAACTATAACACATGCAGAAAAAATTTTTAACCAGCAACCATCACTAGCGTACAGCAGAGGCAGAAGACTGAGGTGCCCAGTCTCGCTGTGAAAGAGGCCTATTATATTCTCTTCATGGCTTCAGCCTGAGGGAAAGGCATAATTAAACACACATCTAAGGGCTGAATATAATCCTCTAAAGTCTTTGTCCAGAAATTACAACATCTGGGCTTCCTCAGGGAGCTTCTGTTGAGTTCTTCTTTCCTCCTTTGTATACGCAATTACCTCTTATTTCTTTGGGTGCCTTATAAATATTTTTTTGAACACCAGACGTATTGAATATTATAATGTGGCAAGTCTGGAAATTGACTTCTCTCTTCTCCCCAGGATTTGTTGTCGTTGCTGCTTATTATAGTTTCTGTTCTTTGTTTGTTTAGTTACTTTTCTGAAGTAATTTTATAAAGAATACATATTTGACAAATTTCACCCCTAGAGTCTCTGTTCTTTTAGCTTACTGGTCAGCTAATTGTTGAACAAAGATTTCCTTAAACACCTTGAAATAAAAAATCATCCACGTTTTGCCAAGGGATCTTCATGTGTGTTTATTTTGGCACCCCATCAACACTCCGCCAGGTTCATTACAACTCTTTCTTAACCATTAATTCCTATGTATGGAAGGCCTTAAGGTCTGCAGTAGGTAAGGACTTATTACCTTCTCAGATCTTTCCTGAGTATGTGTACAGCCCTGAACATGCACATGGATTTCTAGATTCCCAAGAATATGTCAGAGCCTTTCAAAGTTCTTAACAGCATCTCATTCTCCAGGCTTTTGGAGAGTCTATTGTTTGCTCCAATTGTTATATTTTGCCTTAGGCAGCAGCAACCTAAGATACTAACCTGTAAATGTTTTCAACAAATTTCCAGTTCCCTACAAGTAGTATTAGCACTATGCCAATTCTGAGTTAGGTAAAATAAAGCCTAGCCTTTTGGATTGGTCTTCCAGGGAGCCACCAGACAGGACAGAACAAATGATTAATTACAGTTCTTTGCTAACAATATCTATTCTGCTCCTCTGGTACAAAGAATGTGAGCTGATATTCTTACAGTTGCCAGTGAGCTGGGAAGTGGAGATGAGACTCTAAGTTACTAAGTTCACTGTTCTTGCAGAAAATCAACTGTCCTGAAAACATTTTTGCATTTATTCAAGCCTTTAATTAATAACAAATAAAGCCCAAAGTCAGTGGAAGGAAGAAAATAATAAATATGAGAGAGGAAAGAAATAAAATAGAGACCAAAAAATGATAGAAAAGATCAATGAAACCAAGAAGTGTTTTTTTGGAAACAATAAACAAAATTGATGAGCCTTTAGAGGCTAATGAAGAAAAGAAAAAAAGAAGAACCCAAATGAACAAAATAAGAACTGAAAGAAAGGAAATAACAGTCAATATCACAGATATACAAAAAAATCATAAAAGAATACTTTGCAGTTATATACCAACAAATTGGACAATGAAGAAGAAATGAACAAATCTCTAGAAACATACCCCTTTCCAAGACTAAATCAGGAAGAAATAGAAAATCTGAACTGATCACTAGTAGTGAAATTGTATTTGTAATAAAAAATCTCATACCAAACGAAAGTCCAGGACTGGATGGCTACACAGGGGAATTCTACCAAACAAAAAAAGAAGAGCTAATACTTATTCTTCTCAAGTGATTCCAAAAAACTGAAGAAATGGGGACACTCTCAAATTCACTCTAAGAGGCCACCACAACCCTGATACAAAAACCAGACAGAAAGTACAATATAATTATAGGACAATGTCTCTGATGAATATAGTTGCAAAAATCCTTTAAAAATCAGCAAACCAAATTCAACAATATATAAAAAGATCATACACCATGATCAATTAGGATTTATCCCAGGGATGCAAGGATTGTTCAATATCCATTCATCAATCAGTGTAATACACTATTTTTAAAAGGGGAAGGATAAAAATCACATTATGATTTCAATCGATGCAGAAAAAACATTTGACAAAATTCAACAGTGATTCATTATAAAAATCCTCATTAAAGTTGGTATAGAGGGAACATATCTCAATATAATTAAGGCTATTTGTGACAAACCTACAGCTAATATCATACTCAGTGCTAAAAATCTGAAAGCTTTTTCTCTAAAATCAGAAATAAGACAAGGATGCCCACTCTCACCATTTCTATTTAACATAGTTTTGGAAGTCCTAGCCACAGCAATGAGAAAATAAAAAGAAATAAAAATCATTCAAACTGGAAGCTAAGAAGTAAAACTCTCCTTATTTGCAGATAACATGCTATTACACATACAAAACCCTTGAATCTTCACAAAAAACGATTAGAATAAATGAATTTAGTAAAGTTGCAGGATACAAGACAGAAACATTCAGAAAGCTGTTGCTTTTCTATATACTAATAATGAAGTATCAGAAAGAGAATTCAAGAAAACAATGTCATTTATAGTTGTATAAAAAAGAATAAAACACCTAGGAATAAACTTAACCAAGGAGGTGAAAGACCTATATTCTGAAAACTATAAGATATTGATGAAGAAAATTGAAGATGATACAAATAAATGGAAAGACATGTGCATAGATTGGAAGAATTAATATTGCTAAAATATGCAAACTATTGAAAGCAATCTACACGTTTAATGAAATCCCTATTAAAATAACCATGACATTTTTCACAGAACTAGAAAAAAATAATCCTAAAGTTTATATGGAACTACAAAATAGCCCAAAGAGCCAAAGCAATCTTGAGAAAAATAGCAAAGCATGAAGCAACACTCTCCTTGACTTCAGACTTTACTACATAGCTACAGTCATCAAAAAAGTATGGTATTGGCACAAAAACAGACACATAGATCAGTGGAACAGAGCAGAGAGCCCAGAAATAAACCCATGTACTTATGGTCAATTAATCTATGACATAGGAGGCAATAATATACATTGGAGAAAAGACAGTCTCTTCAGTAAGTGTTGCTGGGAAAACTGGACAGCTACATTTAAAAGAATGAAATTAGAACATTTTCTCACACCATATACAAAATAAGCTCAAAATGGAGTAAGACTAAAATGTAAAACCAGAAACCATAAAACTCCTGGAAGAAAACATACGCAGAACACACTTTGACATAAATCACAGCAATATTGTTTTGGATGTGTCTTTTAAGGCAAAGGAAATAAAAGGAAAAAAAGCAAATGGGACCTAATTAAACTTACAAGCTTTTGAACAGCAAAGGAAACCATCAACAGAACAAAAAGAGAACCTACTGAATAGAAGAAGGTATTTGCAAATGAGATAACCGATAAGGGGTTACTATTCAAACTGTATAAACAGCTCATAGAAGTCAATATCAAGAAAACAAACAGCCCAATTAAAAAATGGCAGAAGACCTGAATAGATATTTTTCCAAAGAAGATATATAGATGGCCAATGGGGACCTAGAAAGATGCTCAACATTACAAATCATCAGGGAAATGCAAATGAAAACCACAATGAGCTATCACCTCACACCTGCCAGAATGGCTATCATCAAAAAGACCACAAATAACAATGTGGGCCAGGATGTAGGGAAAAAGGATCCCTAGCACACTGTTGGTGGGATTGTAAATTCGTGTAGCCACTGTGGAAAACAGTATGGAGATTCTTCAAAAAACTAAAAATAGGACTGTCATATGATCCAGCAATTCCATTGTTGTGTATATACATGAAGAAAATGTGATATATTTGTATATATATATATAGAGAGAGAGAGAGAGAGAGAGAGAGAATATTACCAGCCATAAAAAAAAATTTCTGCCTTTTGCAACTATGTGGATGGATCTCGATGGTATTATGCTTAGTGAAATTTCAGAGAAAGACAAATACTCTGTTATCACTTATATGTGGAGTCTAAAAAATAAAGCAGGTGAATGTATATAACAATACAGAAACAAGCTCACAGATATAGAGAACAAGCTAGTGGTCATCAATGGGCAGAAGGAAGGGGGAACGCACAAGATAGGGGTATGGAATTAAGAAACACAACCTACCATGTCTAGAATAAATAAGCTACAAGGACATATTATACAGCACAGGGAAATAACAGCTGATATTTTATAACAACTTTAAATGGAGTATAATCTATGAAAAGATTGAATAACTATGTTGTGCACCTGACAGTAATATAATATTGTAATCAACTATACTTCAATTAAGAAAGGGAAAAAATCAATCAATGTAATTCACCATATTAACAGGCTATAAAAGCAAAACAATATGGTCATTCCAGTAGTCACTGACAAAGTATATCATTTCTTCCTGAAAAAAAAAATCCATGAAAATTAGAAGTATAAGGGAGTTTCCTTAACATACTAAAGGTCATCCACAAACACCTATGGGTAACATCATAATGGTGAAAAACCGAATCCTTTGCCCCTAATATCAGGAACAGAATAATTAAGTCACTTTGACCACTTTTATTCAAGTTTGTACTGTATGTTCTAGCCAGGACAATCAGATAATAAAGCATAATAAAGGGAATGCAGGTCAGAAAGCAAAAGAAAATCTTTATTTCAAGACAACATAATCATCTACTTAAATAGTCTGATGGAATTTATTAAAAGTATCCTAGAATTAGTAAGTGAATTAGCAAATTTTCAGAATACAAATTAATACACAAAGATCAATTGCATCAAGTATTTAAAGCAATCAGAATTCGAAATAAAAATCAAACAATTTATAGTAGCATCAAAAATTATGAAAAAGTACTTGGGAATAACAGAACAATAGATTTGCAACAGCTGTACAATTATATTAAGCTTCAAAATATTGCTGACAGAAATAAGAGCTAAATAATTGATGTTCCTGAGTCAGAATATTCAATATGATAAGGTGTCAATTCTCTCTGAATTGATTTATAGATTCAATTAAATCACAATCAGAAGCCTAGAAGGCCCTTTTGTGGACACCAACACACTGAGTATAAAGTTTTTTATAGAAATGTAAAAGATGTTGAATATCTTAAATGACTTTCAAAAAGAAAAAAAAATGGAAGGACTACAACTACTGATTCCTGGCCTTATTGTCAAGGTATAGTAATCAAGCGAGTGTTAAATATGCATTAAGATAGAATAAGACATCAATAGAAAAAATAGAGTCCAAAAGAGAACACACACGTAAGTGGGGGACTGTTGATGGACAAACCTGCAAAGAAATTTTGTTTAGAAATCATAGTGCTGGAAATCATGGTGCTGGAACAATTGGACATTTCTGAAGAAAAATCATCTATACCTTGCACTATATACAAAATTTTACTCAAAATGAACCACATACATAAGTATAAAACACAAAACTATAAAACTTATGTGAGAAAACATAGGAGAAAAACTTTATGACTTTGAATTATGAAGAGAGATCTTTGTGGTGTATTACATACATTGATTTGCAGATATTGAATCATCCTTGCATCCCTGGAATAAATCCCACTTGATCATGGTGTATGATCCTTTTTATGTATTGTTGAATTTTGTTTCCTAATATTACTTGAAGACTTTTGCATTTATATTCATCAGAGATATTGGTTTGTAATTTTCATTTTTGAAGTGTATTTCTCTGATTTTGGTATCAGGGTAAGTGTGATATTGTAGAAAGAATTTGGAAGTGGTCTCTCCTCTTCAATTTTTTGGAATAGTTTGAGAAAGATAGGCATTAACTCTTCTTTATATGTTAGTTACAATTCCCCTGTGAAGATACCCAATCCTGGACTTTTGTTTGGTGAGAGTTTTTTTATTACAAATTCAGTTTCACTACTAGTGATCAGTCTGTTCAGATTGTCTATTTCTTCCTGATTCAATTTTGAAAGGGGGTATGTTTCTAAAAATCTATCCATTTCTTCTTGATTGTCTAATTTGTTGGCAATATAGCTGTTCATAGTATTCTTTTATGATTTTTTTACATCTTTATTGGAGTATAATTGCTTTACAATGGTGTGTTAGTTTCTGCTTTATAACAAAGTGAATCTGTTATACATATACATATGTTCCTGTATCTCTTCCCTCTTGAGATTTTTTGTATCTCTGTGATGTTGGTTATTTCTCCTCTTTCACTACTTATTTTGTTTTTTGCGGTACTCTTTTTTTTCTTGATGAGCCTGCAAAAAGCTTATCAATTTTGTTTATTGTTCAATAAAAGAGCTCTTGGTTTCATTGAGCTTATTTTTTTTCATTCTATTTTGTTTTCTCTAATATTTTTATTTTCTTCATTCTGCCGACTTTATGCTTTATTTGTTGTTCTTTTTCAAATTCCTTTAGATGGTAGGTTAGGGGTACTTATAGATTTTTCTTGTTTCTCAAATAGGTCTATGTCACTGTAAACTTCCTTCTTAGAACTGATTTTGCCATGTACCATAGATTTTGGAAAACTTTATTTTCATTTTCCTCAAGGTATTTTTAAAATTTCCACTTTGATATCTTTATCAATCCATTTTTATTAGCTTATGATTTACTCTCAATGTGTTTGTGTTTTCCCATTTTATTCTTTTTTTTTTTCTTTTTTTGTGGTACGTGGGCCTCTCACTGTTGTGGCCTCTCCTGTTGCGGAGCACAGGCTCTGGGCGCACAGGCTCAGCGGCCATGGCTCACAGGCCCAGCCGCTCCATGGCATGTGGGATCTTCCCGGACCGGGGCACGAACCTGTGTCCCCTGCATCAGCAGGCGGACTGTCAACCACTGCCCCACCAGGGAAGCCCCCCCATTTTATTCTTTTAATTAATTTTTATTGGAGTATAGTTGCTTTACAGTGTTGTGTTAGTTTCTGCTGTAGAGCAAAGTGAATCAGCTATAAGTATACATACATCTCCTCTTTTTTGGATTTCCTTCCCATTTAGGTCACCTCAGAACACTGAGTAGAGTTCTCTGTACTATGCAGTAGGTATGCATTAGTTATCTATTTTATACATAGTAGTGTATATATGTCGATCCCAATCTCTCAGTTCATCTCACCACCCTCCCCCACCTTGGTATCCAAAAGTTTGTTCTCTATATTTGTGTCTCTATTTCTGCTTTGCAAATAAGTTCATCTGTATCATTTTTCTACATTCCACATATAAGTAATATTATGCAATATTTGTTTTTCTCTTTCTGACCTCACTCTGAATGACAGTTTCTAGGTTCATACACATCTCTGCAAATAGCACAATTTTGTTCCTTTTAATGGCTGAATAATATTCCATTGTATATATGTACCACAACTTCTTTATCCATTCCTTTGTTGATGGGCATTTAGGTTGGTTCCATGTCCTGGCTATTGTAAATAGTGCCACAGTAAATATTGAGGTGCATGTATCTTTTTGAATTATGGTTTTCTCTGGGTATATGCCCAGTAGTGGGACTGTGGATCATATGGTAGTTCTAATTTTAGATTTTTAAGGAACCTCCATACTGTTCTCCATAGTGATTATATCAATTTACATTCTCACCAAGAGCGTAAGAGGATTCCCTTTTCTCCACACCCACTCCAGCATTATTGTTTGTAGAATTTTTTTTGGGGGGGGGCCCGTGGGCCTCTCACTGCTGCGGCCTCTCCCATTGCAGAGCACAGTCTCCGGACATGCAGGCTCAGTGGCCATGGCTCATGGGCCCAGCCACTCCACGGCACGTGGGATCTTCCCGGGTGGGGTCACGAACCCATGTCCCCTGCATCGGCAGGCGGACTCCCAACCACTGCACCACCAGGGAAGCCCTGTTTGTAGAATTTTTGATGATGGCCATTCTGACCAGTGTGAGGAGATACCTCATTGTAGTTTAGATTTGCATTTCTCCAATAATTAGGGATGATGAACATCTTTGCATGTACTTCTTGGCCATCTGTGTGTCTTCTTTGGAGAAATGTCTATTTAGGTCTTCTACTCATTTTTGATTGGGTTTATTATTTCTTTTGTTTGTTTGTTTGTTTTTGATATTCAGCTGCATGAGTTCCTTGAGTAATTTGGAGATTAATCATTTGTCAGTTGCTTTGTTTGCAAATATTTTCTCTGATTCTGAGGGTTGTTTTTTTGTCTTCCTTATGGTTACCTTTGTGGTGCAAAAGCTTGCAAGTTCCATTAAGTCCCATTTGTTTATTCTTATTTTCATTACTATAGGAGGTGGGTCAAAAAAAACCTTGCTGCAATTTATGTCAAAGAGTGTCCATCCTAGGTTATCCTTTAAGGGTTTTATAGTGTCTGGCATTATATTTAGGTCTTTAATCCATTTTGAGATTATTTTTCTGTATGGTGTTAGGGACTGTTCTAATTTCATTCTTTTGCATGTATCAGTCCAATTCTCCCAGCACCATTTTTTTTTTTACATCTTCTTTGGGGTATAATTGCTTTACAATGGTGTGTTAGTTTCTGCTTTATAACAAAGTGAATCAGTTATACATATACATATGTTCCCATATCTCTTCCCTCTTGCATCTCCCTCCCGCCCACCCTCCCTATCCCAACTCTCCAGGCGGTCACAAGGCACCGAGCTGATCTCCCTGTGCTATGCGGCTGCTTCCCACTAGCTATCTACCTTACGTTTGGTAGTGAATATATGTCCATGCCTCTCTCTCGCTTTGTCACAGCTCACACTTCCCCCTCCCCATATCCTCAAGTCCGTTCTCCAGTAGGTCTGTGTCTTTATTCCTGTCCTACCCCTAGGATCTTCATGACATTTTTTCCCTTAAATTCCATATATATGTATTAGCATACGGTATTTGTCTTTCTCTTTCTGACTTACTTCACTCTGTATGACAGACTCTAGGTCTATGCACCTCATTACAAATAGCTCAATTTCGTTTCTTTTTATGGCTGAGTAATATTCCATTGTATATATGTGCCACATCTTCTTTATCCATTCATCCGATGATGGGCACATAGGTTGTTACCATCTCCAGGCTATTGTAAATAGAGCTTCAGTGAACATTTTGGAACATGACTCTTTTTGAATTATGGTTTTCTCAGGGTATATACCCAGTAGTGGGATTGCTGGGTCGTATGGTAGTTCTGTTTGTAGATTTTTAAGAAACCTCCATACTGCTCTCCATAGTGGCTGTACCAATTCACATTCCCACCAGCAGTGCAGGAGGTTTCCCTTTTCTCCACACCGTCTCCAGCATTTATTGTTTCTAGATTTTTTGATGATGGCCATTCTGACTGGTGTGAGATGGTATCTCATTGTAGTTTTGATTTGCATTTCCCTAACGATTAATGATGTTGGGCATTCTTTCATGTGTTTGTTGGCAGTCTGTATATCTTCTTGGAGAAATGTCTATTTAGGTCTTCTGCCCATTTTTAGATTGGGTTGTTTATTTCTTTGTTATTGAGCTGCATGAGCTGCTTCTAAATTTTGGAGATTAATCCTTTGTCAGTTGCTTCATTTGCAAATATTTTCTCCCATTCTGAGGGTTGTCTTTTGGTATTGATTATGGTTTCCTTTGCTGTGCAAAAGCTTTGAAGTTTCATTAGGTCCCATTTGTTTATTTTTGTTTTTATTTCCATTTCTCTAGGAGGTGGATCAAAAAGGATCTTGCTGTGATTTATGTCATTGGGTGTTCTGCCTATGTTTTCATCTAAGAGTTTGATAGTTTCTGGCCTTATATTTAGGTCTTTAATCCATATTGAGCTTATTTTTGTGTATGGTGTTAGGGAGTGATCTAATCGCATACTTTTACATGTACCTGTCCAGTTTTCCCAGCACAACTTATTGAAGAGGGTGTCTTTTCTCCACTGTACATTCCTGCCTCCTTTATGAAAGATAAGGTGACCATATGTGCATGGGTTTATCTCTGGGCTTTCTATCCTGTTCCATTGATCTATCTTTCTGTTTTTGTGCCAGTACCATACTGTCTTGATGACTGTAGATTTGTATTCTAGTCTGAAGTCAGGGAGCCTGATTCTTCCAGCTCCGTTTTTCATTCTCAAGATTGCTTTGGCTATTCAGGGCCTTTTGTGTTTCCATAGAAATTGTGAAATTTTTTGTTCTAGTTCTGTGAAAAATGCCAGGGGTAGTTTGATAGGGATTGCATTGAATCTGTACATTGCTTTGGGTAGTAGAGTTATTTTCACAATGTTGATTCTTCCAATCCAAGAACACGATATATCTCTCCATCTATTTCTATCATTTTTAATTTCTCTCATCAGTGTCTTATAATTTTCTGCATACAGGTATTTTGTCTCCTTAGGTAGGTTTATTCCTAGATATTTTCTTCTTTTTGTTGCAATGGTAAATGGGAGTGTTTTCTTGATTTCACTTTCAGATTTTTCATCATTAGTGTATAGGAATGCCAGAGATTTCTGTGCGCTAATTTTGTATCCTGCAACTTTACCAAATTCATTGATTAGCTCTAGTAGTTTTCTGGTAGCATCCTTAGGATTCTCTATGTATAGTGTCATGTCATCTGCAAACAGTGACAGATTTACTTTTTCTTTTCCGATTTGGATTCCTTTTATTTCCTTTTCTTCTCTGATTGCTGTGGCTAAAACTTCCAAAACTATGTTGAATAAGCGTGGTGAGAGCGGGCAACGTTGTCTTGTTCCTGATCTTAGTTGAAGTGCTTTCAGTTTTTCACCATTGAGGATGATGTTGGCTGTGGGCTTGTCATATATGGCCTTTATGATGTTGAGGAAAGTTCCCTCTATGCCTACTTTCTGCAGGGTTTTTATCATAAATGGGTGTTGAATTTTGTCAAAAGCTTTCTCTACATCTATTGAGATGATCATATGTTTTTTCTCCTTCAATTTGTTAATATGGTTTATCACATTGATAGATTTGCATATATTGAAGAATCCTTGCATTCCTGCAATAAACCCCACTTGGTCATGGTGTATGATCCTTTTAATGTGCTGTTGGATTCTGTTTGCTAGTATTTTGTTGAGTATTTTTGCATCTATGTTCATCAGTGATATTGGCCTCTAGTTTTCTTTCTTTGTGACATCCTTGTCTGGTGTTGGTATCAAGGTGATGGTGGCCTCGTAGAAGGAATTTGGGAGTGTTCCTCCCTCTGCTATATTTTGGAAGAGTGTTAGAAGGATAGGTGTTAGCTCTTCTCTAAATGTTTGATAGAATTCGCCTGTGAAGCCATCTGGTCCTGGGCTTTTGTTTGTTGGAAAATTTTTAAACAGAGTTTCAATTTCAGCACTTGTGATTGTTCTGTTCTTATTTTCTATTTCTTTCTGATACAGTCTTGGCAGGTTGTGCATTTCTAAGAATTTGTTCATTTCTTCCAGATTGTCCATTTTATTGGCATAGAGTTCCTTGTAGTAATCTCCCATGATCTTTTTTATTTCTGCAGTATCAGTTGTTACTTTTCGTTTTTCATTTCTAATTCTATTGATTTGCGTCTTCTCCTTTTTTTTTTTTGATGAGTCTAGGTAATGGTTTATCTATTTTGTTTATCTTCTCAAAGAACCAGCTTTAGTTTTATTGATCTTTGCTATTGTTTCCTTCATTTCTTTTACATTTATTTCTGATCTGATTTTTATGATTTCTTTCCTTCTTCTAACTTTGGGGTTTTTTTGTTCTTCTTTCTCTAAATGCTTGTGGTGCAAGGTTAGGTTGTTTTTTCGAGATGTTTCCTGCTTCTTAAGGTGGGCTTGTATTGCTATAAACTTCCCTCTTAGAACTGCTTTTGTTGCATCCCATAGGTTTTGGGTCGTTGTTTCTCCATTGTCATTTGTTTCTAGGTATTTTTTTTATTGCCTCTTTGATTTCTTCAATGATCACGTCGTTATTAAGTAGTTGTATTGTTTAGCCTCCATGCATTTGTATTTTTTACAGATATTTTCCTGTTATCGATATCTAGTCTCATGGTGTTGTGGCCGGAAAAGATACTTGATACAATTTCAATTTTCTTAAATTTACCAAGGCTTGTTTTGTGACCCAAGATATGATCTATCCTGGAGAATGTTCCATGAGCACTTGAGAAAAATGTGTATTCTGTTGTTTTTAGATGGAGTGTCCTATAAATATCAATTAAGTCCATCTTCTTTAATGTATCATTTAAAGCTTGTGTTTCCTTATTTATTTTCATTTTGGATGATCTGTCCATTGGTGAAAGTGGTGTGTTAACGTCCCCTACTATGAATATGTTACTGTTGATTTCCCCTTTTATGGCTGTTAATTTTTGCCTTATGTATTGAGGTGCTCCTATGTTGGGTACATAAATATTTCAATTGTTATATCTTTTTCTTGGATCCATCCCTTGATCATTATGTAGTGTCCTTCTTTGTCTCTTCTAATAGTCTTTATTATAAAGTCTATTTTGTCTGATATGAGAATTGCTACTCCAGCTTTCTTTTGGTTTCCATTTGCATGGAATGTCTTTTTCCATCCCCTTACTTTCAGTCTGTATGTGTCTCTAGGTCTGAAGTTGGTCTCTTGTAGACAGCAAATATATGGGTCTTGTTTTTGTATCCATTCAGCCAGTCTGTGTCTTTTGGTGGGAACATTTACTCCACTTACATTTATGGTAATTATCGATATGTATGTTCCTATTCCCATTTTCTAAATTGTTTTGGGTTCGTTATTATAGGTCTGTTCCTTCTCTTGTGTTTCTTGCCTAGAGAAGATCCTTTAGCATTTGTTGTAAAGCTGGTTTGGTGGTGCTGAACTCTCTCAACTTTTGCTTGTCTGTAAAGATTTTAATTTCTCCATCAAATCTGAATGATATACTTACTGGGTAGAGTAATCTTGGTTGCAGGTTTTTCTCCTTCATCACTTTCAGTATGTCCTGCCACTCCCTTCTGGCCTGCAGCGTTTCTGCTGAGAGATCAGCTGTTAACCTTATGTGGATTCCCTTGTGTGTTATTTGTTGTTTTCCCCTTGCTGCTTTTAATATGCTTTCTTTTTATTTAATTTTTGACAGTTTGATTAATATGTGTCTTGGCATATTTGTCCCTGGATTTATCCTGTATGGGACTCTCTGTGCTTCCTGGACTTGATTAACTATTTCCTTTCCCATATAGGGAAGTTTTCAACTATAATCTCTTCAAATATTTTCTCAGTCCCTTTCTTTTTCTCTTCTTCTTCTGGAACCCCTATAATTCGAATGTTTGTGCGTTTAATGTTGTCCCAGAGGTGTCTGAGACTGTCGTCAGTTCTTTTCATTCTTTTTTCTTTATTCTGCTCTGCAGTAGTTATTTCCACTCTTTTATCTTCCAGGTCATTTATCTGTTCTTCTGCCTCATTTATTCTGCTATTAATCCCGTCTAGAATACTTTTAATTTCATTTATTGTGTTGTTCATCGTTGCTTGTTTAATCTTTCTTTCTTCTTGGTCCTTGTTAAATGTTTCTTGCATTTTGTCCATTCTATTTCCAAGATTTTGGATCATCTTCACTATCATTATTCTGAGTTCTTTTTCGGGTAGACTGCCTATTTCCTCTTCTTTTGTTATGTCTGGTGGGTTTTTATCTTGCTCCTTCATCTGCTGTGTGCTTTTCTGTGTTCTTATTTTGTTTATCTTACTGTGTTTGGGGTCTCCTTTTTACAGGCTGCAGGTTCGTAGTTCCCGTTGTTTCTGATGTCTGTCCCCAGTGGCTACAGTTTGTTCAGTGGGCTGTCTAGGCTTCCTGGTGGAGGGGACTAGTGCCTGTGTTGTGGTGGATGAGGCTGGATCTTGACTCTCTAGTGGGCAGGTACACGTCTAGTTGTGTGTTTTGGGGGTGTCTGTGGACTTATGATTTTAGGCAGCCTCTCTGCTAATGCGTGGGGTTCTGTTCCTGTTTTGCTTGTTGTTTGGCCTAGGTTGTCCAGCGCTGTAGCTTGCTGGTCTTTGAGTGAAGCTGGGTGCTGGTGTTAAGATGGAGGTCTCTGGGAGATTTTCACTGTTTGATATTATGTGGAGCTGGGAGGTCTCTTGGTGACCAGTGTCCTCAGAGGCACAGCCCTGACTCCTGGCTGGAGCACCAAGATCCTTTCATCCACACGGCTCAGAATAAAAGGGAGAAAAAGTAGAAAGAATTAGTAGAAGTAGGAAGAAAGAAAGAAAGGAGGGAATGAAGGAAGGAAGAAATAAATAAATAATGAATGAATGAATGAAAGAAGGAAGAAAAGAAGGCAAGAAGGCAAGAAGGAAAGAAAAGAGGGAGTGAGGGAGGGAGGGAGGAAGGAAGGAAGGAGGGAAGGAAGGAAAAAAGAAAGAAAGAAGATACAGTGAAATAAAATCAAGTAAAATATAATAAAGTTATTGAATTAAAAAATAATTATTTAGAAAAAGAAAAAGTGATGGATAGAACCTTAGGACAAATGGTGGAAGCAAATCTATATAGACAAAATCTTACACAAAAGCATACCCATACACCCTCACCAAAAGAGGTAAATAGGAAAAGGTCATAAATCTTGCTCTCAAAGTCCACCTCCTCAATTTGGGATGATTCGTTGTCTAGAGGAGGGAAGGAAGGAAGGAAGGAAGGAAGGAAAGAAAGAAAGAAAGAAAGAAAGAAAGAAAGAAAGAAAGAAAGAAAGAAAGAAAGAAAGAAAGAAAGAAAGAAAGAAAGAAAGAGAAAGAAAGAAAGAAAGAAGGAAAGAAAGAAGGAAAGAAAGAAGGAAAGAAGGAAAGAAGGAAGGAAAGGAAGAAGGAATGAAGGTAAAGTATAATAAAGTTATTAAAATTAATTATTAAGAAAAAAATTTAAAAAGAAATGGACGGATAGAACCCTAGGACAAATGGTGGAAACAAAGCTATACAGACAAGATCTCACACAGAAGCATACACATACACATTCACAAAAAGAGGAAAAGGGGAAAAAATCATAGATCTTGCTCTCGAAGTCCACCTCCTCAATTTGGGATGATTCATTGTCTATTCATGTATTCCACAGATGCAGGGTACATCAAGTTGATTGTGGAGCTTTAATCCGCTGTTTCTGAGGCTGCTGAGAGAGATTTCCCTTTTTCTTCTTTGTTCTCACAGCTCACAGGGGCTCAGCTTTGGATTTGGCCCTGCCTCTGCGTGTAGGTCACTGGAGGGCGTCTGTTTTTTGCTCAGACATGACGGGGTTAAAGGAGCCGCTGATTCGGGGACTCTGGCGCACTCAGGCCGGGGGGAGGGAGGGGCATGGCGTGCGGGGTGGGGCTGCAGCGGCAGAGGCCGACGTGACGTTGCACCAGCCTGAGGCCCGCCGTGCGTTCTCCCGGGGAAGTTGTCCCTGGATCCCGTGATCCTGGCAGTGGCGGGCTCACAGGCTCCCCGGAAGATGGGTGTGGATAGTGACCTGTGCTCGCACACAGGCCCCTTGGTGGTGGAAGCAGCAGCCTTAGCATCTCCTGCCCGTCTCTGGGGTCCGTGCTTTTAGCCGCGGCTCGTGCCCATCTCTGGGGTCCGCGCTTTTAGCCCTGGCTCACGCCCGTCTTTGGGGTTCGTGCTTTATCTGTGGCTCGCGCCCATCTCTGGAGTTCCTTTAAGCAGCGCTCTTAAACCCCTCTCCTTGTGCACCAGGAAACAAAGAGGGAAGAAAAAGTCTCTTGCCTCTTTGGCAGGTGCAGACTTTCCTCGGACTCCCTCCTGGCTAGCCGTGGTGCACTAACCCCTTCAGGCTGTATTCAAGCTGCCAACCTCAGTCCTCTCCCTGCGCTCCGACCGAAGCCGGAGCCTCAGCTCCCAGCCCTCCCTGCCCCGGCGGGTGAGCAGACAAGCCTCTCGGGCTGGTGAGTGTCTGTCAGCACCGATCCTCTGTGTGGGAATCTCCCTGCTTTGCCCTCCGCACCCCTGTTGCTGTGCTCTCCTCCGTGGCTCCGAAGCTCCCCCCTCCGCCTCCCACAGTCTCTGTCTGCGAAAGGGCTTCCTAGTGTGTGGAAACCTTTCCTCCTTCACAGCTCCCTCCCACTGGTGCAGGTGCCGTCCCTATTCTTTTGTCTCTGTTTTTTCTTTTGCCCTACCCAGGTACGTGGGGAGTTTCTTGCCTTTTGGGAGGTCTGAGGTCTTCTGCCAGCATTCAGTAGGTGTTCTGTAGGAGTTGTTCCACGTGTAGATGTATTTCTGGTGTATCTGTGGGGAGGAAGGTGATCTCTAAGTCTTACTCTTCCGCCGTCTTCCCAGCACCCCCTCTTTTTCTTCTTGATTGCCATGGCTAAGACTTCCAAATCTATGTTGAATAATCGTGGTGAGAGTGAACACTCTTGTCTTGTTCCTGATCTTAAAGGAAATGCCTTCAGTTTTTCGCCATTGAGAAAGATGTTTGCTCTGGGTTTGCCATACATGGCCTTTATTATGTTGCGGTAGGTTCCCTCTATGCTGATTTTCTGGAGAGTTTTTATCGTAAATGGGTGTTGAATTTTGTCAAAAGCCTTTTTTGCATTTATTGAGATGATCATATGGTTTTTATTCTTCTATTTGTTAATATGGTGTTTCACTTTGATTGATTTGCAAATTTTGAAGAATCCTTGCATCTCTGGGATAAATCCCACTTGATCATGGTGTATGATCCTCTTAATGTGCTGTTGGATATTAGTTGCTAGTATTTTGTTGAGGATTTTTGTGTCTATGTTCATCAGTGATATTGGCCTGTAATTCTCTTTTTTTGTGATATCATTGTCTGGTTTTGGTATCAGAGCGTTGGTGGCCAATAGAATGCACTTGGCTTTGTTCCTCCCTATGCGATTTTCTGGAAGAGTTTGAGAAGGATAGGTGTTATCTCTTCTCTAAATGTTTGATAGAATTTGCCTGTGAAGCCACCTGGTCCTGGAGTTTTCTTTGTTGGAAGATCTTTAATCACTATTTCAATTTAATTACTTCTGATTTATCTGTTCATATTTTCTATTTCTTCCTAGTTCAGCCTTGGAAGTTTGTACTTTTCTACGAATTTGTCCATTTCTTCCTGGTTGTCCATTTCATTGGCATATAGTTGCTTGTAGAAGTCTGTTACGATCCTTTGTATTTCTGTGGTGTCAGTTGTAAGTTCACCTTTTTCAATTCTAATTGTATTGATTTGAATCCTCTCCCTTTTCTTCTTGATTAGTCTGGCTAAAGTTTTATTAATTTTGTTTATCTTCTCAAAGAACCAGGTTTTAGTTTCATTGATCTTTGATATTGTTTTCTTCGTTTCTATTTCATTTATATTTGCTCTGACCTTTATGATGTATTTCCTTCTACTAACTTTGGGTTTTGTTTGTTCTTCTTTCTCTAGTTGCTTTAGGTGTAAGGTTAGGTTGTTTATTTGAGATTTTTGTTTTTTCTTGATGTGGGATTGTTTTCCTATAAACTTTCCTCTTAGAACTGCTTTTACTGCATCCCATAGGTTTGTGTCATCGTGTTTTTTTGTCATTTGTTTCTAGGAATATTTTTATTTCCTCTTTGATTTCTTCATTGATTTCTTGGTTATTTACTAGCTTATTGTTTCACTTTCATATGTTTGTGTTTCTTAAAGTTTTTTTCCTTTAATTTATTTCTAAACTCATAGTATTGAGCTTGGAAAAGATGTTTGATACAATTTCAATTTTCTTAAACTTACCAAGGCTTGATTTGTGACCCAAGATGTGATCTATCCTGGAGAATGTCTCATGTGCACTTGAGAAGAAAGTGTATTGTGCTGCTTTCGGATGGAATGTCCTATAAATATCAGTTAAGTCTATCTGGTCTAATATGTCATTTAAGGCTTTTGTTTCCTTATGAATTTTTTGTCTGGATGATCTGTCCATTGGTGTAAGTGGGGTGTTACAGTCCCCCGCTATTATTGTGTTACTGTTGACTCCCTATTTTATGGTATTTGCCTTATGTATTGAGGTGCTCTATGTTGGGTGCAATAAATATTTACAATTGTTACATCTTCTTGGATTGATCCCTTGATCATTATGTAGTATCCTTACTTGTGTCTTGTAACAGTCTTTATTTTAAAGTCTATCTTATCTGATATGAGTATTGCTCCTGCAGCTTTCTTTTGATTTCCATTTGCATGGAATATCTTTTTCCATCCCCTCACTTTCAGTCTGTTTGTGTCCCTAGGCCTGAAGTGGGCCTCTTGTAGACAGCATATATATAGGTCTTGTTTTTGTATCCATTTAGCCAGACTGTGTCTTTTGCTAGGACCATTTAAGCCATTTACATTAAAGGTAACTATTGATATGTATGTTCCTATTACCATTTTCTTAATTGTTTTTGGTTTGTTTTTGTAGGTCTTTTTCTTCTCTTATGTTTTCCAACTAGCGATGTTCCTTTAGCATTTGTTGTAAAGATGGTCTGGTGGTGCTGAATTCTCTTAGCTTTTGCTTGTCTGTAAAGCTTTTGATTTCTCCATTGAATCTGAATGAGATCCTTTCTGGGTAGAGTAATCTTGGTTGTTGGCTTTTCCCTTTCATCACCTTAAGTATATCCTGCCACTCTCTTCTGGCCTGCCGAGTTTCTGCTGCAAAATCATCTGATAACCTTATGGGAGTATACTTGTATGTTATATTTTGCTTTCCCTTACTGCTTTTAATACTTTTCCTTTGAATTTAATTTTTGTTAGTTTGATTATTATGTGTCTTGACATGTTTCTCCTTGGGTTTATCCTTCTTGGGAGTCTGTGCACTTCTGGGACTTGGTTTACTATTTCCTTTCCCATGTTAGGGAAGTGTTTGACTATAATCTCTTTAAATATTTTCTCAGCCCCTTTCTCTTTCTCTTCTTATTCTTGGACCCTTATAATTCGAATTTTTGTGCATTTAATATTGTCCCAGAGGTCTCTGAGACTGTCTTCATTTCTTTTAATTCTTTTTTCTTAATTCTGCTCCATGGCCGTTATTTCTACCATGTATCTTCCAGCTCACTTGTCTGTTCTTCTGCCTCAGTTATTCTATTGACTCCTTCTAGTGTATTTTTCATTTCAGTTTTTGTGTTGTTCATCACCGATTTTTTTTCTTTAGTTCATCTAGGTCCTTGTTAAATGTTTCATATACCTCCTGATCTGTGCCTTCATTCTATTTCTGAGATCTTGGATCATCTTTACTATCATTACTGTGAATTCTTTTTTCATGTAGCTTGCCTATTTCCTCTTTATTTATTTGGTCTTGTGGGTTTTTACCTTCCTCCTTTTTCTGCAACATGTCTCTGTCTTCTCATTTTGTTTAAGTTACTGTGTTTATGTTCTTCTTCCTGCAGCCTGCAGGGTTGTCATTCCTCTTGCTTTTGTTGTCTGACCCCTAGTGGGTGAAGATGGTCCAGGGGCTAGTGTAGGCTTCCTGGTGGGAGGGGCTGGTGCCTGCACTCTGGTGGGTGGAGCACTTTTCCCTCTGATGGACAAGGCCATGTCAAGGGATGTGTTTTGGGGTGTCTGTGAGCTTATTTTGACTTTAGGTAGCCTGTCTGCTGATGGGTGGCACTATCTGATGTGTCCAGCACTGGAACCTTCAGCAGTTGAGTGGATCCAGGTCTTTGGGTCGAGATGTAAACCTCCAGGCGAGTGCATGCCAATTAATATTCCCTGAGCCCAGGAATTCTCTGGCAGTCCAGCACCCTGGACATGGCACTCCCACCCTGTAGGCCTAGGTCTGACCCCTAGCTGGGGAACCAAGAGCCTGCAAGCCATGTTGCATGTCCAGAGAAAAACGATAGAAAAAAACAGAAAAGAAAACAGAGAATCAAAACCCAAGACAAATAGTAAACACACAGAAACAAACAGCAAAAACAACACACACACAAAATAACAACAAAGTAAACAAACAGACAAACTTAACTGAAGACAAATGATAAAAACAAAACCAAACAAACAGAAACAAAGAAATAGACAGAAAAGAAACAACAACAACAAAGAAATCAAAAAACAAGAGACAAAAGAACTCAAAAATGAAACAATCAGTACAGACTAAACTAACAAAACCAAAAACATGAAAAACAAAACTGAAATAGAAAGCAAACTAAAAAAAAGCAAAGAAAACATAAAACAAACACATAAAAATGATAAGAAACAAAGAACAAGAAAAAGAACACAAAACAACCAAAAAGTAAAGTAAAAATAGAAAAATAAAAATTATATATTAAAAAATAATAAAAAGTAAATAAAAATTTAAAAATAATAGAAACAATGCTAACAACTAAACAAAATGCAAGAAACAAAAAAGAATAATAGTAATAAGAATATTTTCCTGCTCTATCAGTGTCCTTGCTCTCACAGTGAGCCACAGCCAATCCGCACTTCCCCAGGGAGCCCTCCAATACCTCTAGGTAGGTCTCTGGACCTTCTGTGGGTACTGTGTCACCTGATCAGACTCTGACCCAGCCCAACTCCCAAGTTTACTTGCCCCCAACGTCCACTGCTGCTAAAGCTAGACTGGTGTCTGTTGTGGGAACACTCATCTCTATGCAGGATTTACCAAACTGATCACGGGGATTTAATCTGTGGTTTGTGTAGCTGCACAGAGAGATTTCTATTTCTCTTCCTTAGTCACACCACCCCTGGGGCTCAGCTTTGGTTTTGGCCCCACTCTCTGTGTGCACCACCCTCATATGTCTATTCCCCACCCAGGCAAAAGGGAGCAATAGCAGTTGCTGATTGGGGCACACTTACTCATTCAGGCCAGGAAGGGGTATGGTGCCTACAACTGGGGTGTGTGCAAAGTGCCTGTGGCAGCAGAGACTGGCAGTCGGTTGCAACAGACTGGGGCATCCTCACTCTGGTGGGAGTCTCTCCAAGTGCCTGCGGAGGCAAGGACTCTTGTGTGGGGGTGGTAGCAGCCCTGTCCCTCGTGCACCACTCAACAGTGGCGCCTCTTTTCCTAGGTTGACCATGCTTCCTCTTGGGCCATTCCTGCCTGCAGAACCCCTCAATCCCATCCCCTCTGTTGTATCTGCACAGCCAAGAGCAGTCCTTTCCCTGGATCCACCATCTTAACCCCACATTTTAACACTCAGCCCCTGACAACAATAGTAGATTCCTGTCTCAGGCAGGGGTGCCCTCCTGAGGAGGCTTTGGCATGGGTAGCACTCAGGACCACAGAGCCTACACAGGCAAAGGAGACCTTGGCTTGAGGGGTGGGCAAGCCTGCTTAGATGGGTGCTCTTCCCAGTTCCCACAGAGGCCTAACCTGGTGGGTGGGAAAGGTGTTGCAATGGTGGCCCTGCCCCTTGCCTGCCACTCAAAAATGGAACCTTGCATCTATGGTGTCCTGGGCTTTTCCCACAAACTTTCCCAGTTGTGAAGCTCCTTACTCCTTGTCCCTTCATGCTGTCTTTTCACAACCAACAGCTGTCCCCTCCCTGGGCCCACACTTCAAACCCCACTTTCCAGCACCCAGCTGCCTCCACAATGGGAGGCGCATGACGCAGGCTGGGGTGTGCAGGACTGTGGCACAGACCATACATGCAGTTCTTACTTTGTCCTGCCTTCCACAGACCATCCACTGCATTCTCCTTTGAACCACCAAAGGTCCCTTTCTGTCCCAGCTGATTTCCCCACCATGAGGGGTCTTTTCTGAGTGCAGGAACCTCTCCTCACCTTCAGCTTCCTGCCAGGGTTGCTTGTCCCTTTTCTGATTCCTCTTTTCTTTTTTTCTTTCTTTAGTCCCGTCAGGTTGTGAGGGGATTTTTCTTGTCCTTTTAGGTGTCTGAAGTCTTCTGCTAAAGTTCAGCAGGTGCTCTGTGAGAATTGTTATATGTGTAGATGCATTCTTGATGTATTTGTGAGGAGAGATCAATTCCATGTCCTCCTATTCCACCATCTTGACTCCTCACCCTCTTGTTATGTGTTTTTTTAAATTTGTTGTGAAAAAATACACATAACATAAAATGTATCATGTTAACCATTTTTATGTGTATAGTCCAGTGGCATTACATTCACAATGTGCAAGCATCTCCACCATCCTTCTCCATAGCTCTTTTTATCTTGTAAAACTGAAACTCTATACTCATTAAATTATAACTCCCCATTCCCCTCTCCCCTCAGCCCCTGGAAGAAACTCCTACTTTCTGCCTCTATGATTTTTGACTACTCTAAGTATCTCACATATGTGGAATCACACAATATATGTCTTTTTGTGACTTGCTTATTTCACTTAGCAGAATGTCCTCAAATTTCACCTACGTAAGTAAACTTATAAAGGCTAAATAAAATTCCATTCTATGTATATATCACATTTTGCTTATCCATTCATCTGTTGACAGACCCTTGGGTTACTTCCATGTTTTAGCTAATGTGAATAATGCTGCTATGAGCATGGGTGTACAAATGTCTCTTCAAGACACAGCTTTCAATTCTTTTGAGTATATATATTCAGAAGTGAAATTGCTGAATCATACTGATTCAATCATGCTGATTCTATTTTTAATTTTTCAAAGAACAACCGTACTGTTCTCCATAGCAGTTATACCACTTTACCTTCCTACCAACAGTGCAGAAGAGTTCCAATTTTTCCACAGTTTTCTCAACACTTGTTACTGTTTTGTTTTGTTTTTTTTATAGTAGTCATCCTATTAGGTGTGAGGTATATCCTATTATAGTTTTTATTTACATATCCTTAATGATCACTGACATTGAGCATCTTTTCATGTGTTTATTGGCCATTTGTATATCCTTTGTCCATTTTTGAATTGGGTTGTTTGTTTTTCTGTTGTCATTGTTGAGTTTAGGAGTTCTCTCTATATATTCTGGTTATTAATCCCTTATCAAATATATGACCTGCAAATATTTTCCCATTCTATGGGCTACCTTTTTACTCTGCTGATATTGTCTTTTGAACAAATTTTAAAATTTAGATTAGTTTGTCTATTTTTTCTTTGTTGCCTGCGCCCTTAGAGTCATATCCAAGAAATCATTGCCAAATTCCATGTTATGAAATTTTGTCCTATGCTTTCTTCTATTAGCTTTATAGTTTTATGTCTTTGATCCATGGTTGAGTTAACTTTTATATGGTGTTGGGTAAGGGTCCAACTCCTTTATTTTACATATGAACATCCATTTTTCCCAGCACCATTTGTTGAAAGACTGCTCTTTCCCCATTGGGATCTTGGTACCCTTGTCAAAAATCATTTGAACATATATGTGAGGATTTGTTTATGGGCACTCTATTCTATTCCATTGGTCTATATATCAGTCTTTATGCCAGTACCACATTGTATTCATTACTGTAACTTTGTAGTAAGTTTTGAAATCAGGAAGTGTGCATCTTCCAGTTTTGTTCTTCATTTTCAAGATTGCTATTCAGGGTTCCTTGAGATTCTGTATGAATTTTAAGATGGGTTTTTCTATTTATACAAAAAATGCTATTTAAATTTTGATAGGGATTTTATTGAAGCTGTAGGTTGCTTTGGGTAATATTGAAATCTTATCAATATTTAGTCTTCTAATACATGAATATGGGATTTGTTTCCATTTATGTTATATGTTTTTTTTAATCACAATTAAAAAAAACGGAAAAGGTGAATGAGAACAATCTCATATTAATTCAAAGTATTTATTGAGTTCTGATTTGGTGCTAGGCCTTTTGTAAGGATCCTATCCTGCCATCATGGTGCTCATAATATAATGCAAAAGTCAGATACATACACAACTAATAGCAAAGTATTAAGAGGTAGGGAAGATATGCTATGTGAAGTAGAGGAGAAAAGCAGTTAAATGTTCCCAGATGTAGAGAAGTGGGGACATTTTACCATAAGAAATAGCATTTGAACTAACTTAGTCTTCTTTTTAACTGACATTATATTTATTTCAAAAATGCATTGAGTATGTGCTGGGCATGCAAATAGCAATAAACTTTGCTTATAATTACACTAACTACCACTTATTTGTCACCATGTTTATACATTATCTCATTTGACCCTTAAAATATCCAGTAAGTAAATATCCTCATTCCTGAGGCATAGAATGATAGCTGCCTACCTCAATATCCACTCTACTCTTCCTTTTAGAAATAGAAACTTGAGTTCCAACTGGATATATTTTTGCCCAGTCAGCTAAATGTATTTCCCAGATACTCTCACATGTAAGTGTGGCTATATAACTAAATTTGGCTACTGAAATGTAAGCAGAGTAGTCCTAATAGTCTTCTAGGAAGTTTCCTAAAAGAGAGGGCCATGCCCTTTTTTGCCTGCTTCCTCTATCCTGCTTCTTAGAATATGCATGTGATGGATAGTTCCATTTTGAACCATGAGGATAATGGCTACATCTGAGGCATGGTCTAGCAGAGAGATGTGAGGATTTGGAGTCCCTTATCATTTTGTGGAGTTACTGCACCATTGCTGGACTCTGAACATCCTTTTGTGTGTAGGAAAAAAAAAATGTGTTTAAGCAGCATAACCCTAGGTTTATTATTATATACAACCATAACCTAATCCTGATACACAGTTGACCCATGAACAATGCAGGGGTTTGGGGCATTGAACCCCTACACAGTCTAAAATCTGTTTATAACTTTTGACTCCTCAAAACTTAACTACTAATAGCCTACTGTTGGCTACCAATAACATAAACAGTCGATTAACACATATTTTGTATGTTATATGTATTATAACTATATTCTAATAATAGAATAGTCTAGAGAAAAATATCATTGAGAAAGTCATAAGGAAGAGAAAATGTATTTATCAGTGCAATAAGTTTACATTGTCTGTTTACAATATGAATCATCTGTTAGTAGCTACATCAGTATTGTTCTTCTTATGGTTACCGGGGGGAAGGGTGGAGGAAAGGGATAGTTATGGAGTTTGGGATTGACATATGCACACTGCTATATTTAAAATGGATAACCAACAAGGACCTACTGTATAGCACAGGGAACTCTGCTCAATATCATGTAACAACCTAAATGAGAAAAGAATTTGAAAAGGAATAGAAACATGCATATGTAAAAAAATATTGTTCTATGACACAAAACACTGTAGATTAATATGTATTACTAACACTAGTCAGCAAAAATGAAAAGATAATGTGAAAAAGGAATTTATATTATTTGCAGGTATAATGATTCATGCATTGATAACATAGTAGCAATATGATTGCTTTATGGTAGCCTAATGTAATCAATATGATTGCTTCATAGAAGCCTAGCCTAAACACTAATAAGTGAATCATTATAAAATATTTATGGCATACAATGTCATAGTCATATTCATAATACAGTACTGGAAACACTGTTACATTAAAACACAGTGATGATAGGCTGATAGGCAGTTTCTCCAATTATGAGAGAGAGGCAGACTGTATGGTAATGTAATTATTTGAAAGCAAAGTTATAAAACAGTAAGAAAACTAACACATTATTAAATTTATATTAAATATCACCTACCTTATGCTTATGTAAGAATAGACTAGTATCTACATATATTTTATGCATTCAAAACATACCTTTTTCTTAATTTTTTCGATGTTTCTAGGCTATGTGGTTTGTCTGCGAGTTTTTTTCAAATTTTGGCAAATCTCCAAAAAAAATTCCAATGTATTTATTGAAAAACATCATATTTAAGTGAACCTACACAGTTCAAGCCCGTGTTGTTCAAGCGTCAGCTGTAATTTCATTTTGCCAATGAGGAAAAGAAGGCTTAGGTTAAGGGACTCCTTCTCCTTGTGTGACAGAGAAGATGCTATACAGTTGACCCTTGAACAATGTAGGGGTTGGGGGTTAATCCACATATAACTTATAGGCACCCTCTGTATCTGAGGTTTCTCCACATTCGTGGATTCAACCAACCACAGACTATGTAGTACTATAGTACATATCATTGAAAAATATCCACTTATAATTTGATCTTATACAGTTCAAACTTGTGTTCTTCAAGGATCAACTATATATGTAACATAAATCTATTTCATTTTTCTCCTGGGAACACAGGAGAATAAATTTCCCAAGTTCCCTTGCTGGTATATTGGGGCCATATGGCTGAGTTCTGGCCAGTGGGACATGAGTGAAAGTGATATATCTATAACTTCCAGGCCAGACAATAAAATCCCCTACATTATCCTCCATACTTGCTCTTCCATTTGGTAGTGATAATCCATGCTTGAAGATGGGGGTATCACAGACTAGAAGAACATTGAGTTCCTGAATGACTGTGGGGAGCAGAAACTCTTGCCATGCCTTACAGACCCACATTTGACTGACATAATAGAGAAATAAACCTTAGGGTGTTAAAGCACTGAGATTACAGGGTTGTTACTCTAGCTAGTGTTGTTAATCCTTACTAATTATAACTTCGTTCAACTAGTGACTGGAGGAGCTGGAATTTGGTCTCTGGGGTTGTTTCACTTTAAAGCCTGTGCTTCGGTCCCTGCCTTGGAGGAGTTCACAGTGTGTCATGGGAAGATGGATGGGTACATAATTAAGTTCAATGGCATGTTAGAGCCCTATAACAGAATTCTACATAGTATACAATGTGGTATAGAGGAAGTAATGGACAACTCTGAAGGTTTGAGAAAATCTCAGTCAGAAGTTGGAAAAGTAACATTATGCCAGATATTTTTAGGATACAAAGAAATTCAAGGCAAAGCCTTTGCCTTCCATGATCTTATAAGCAAGCTATGGAAGCAGTACAACTGCAAATGAAACAGAAGCAGAAGTGGGAGTCAGTGCACTGTGTGATTAATAGACCGAATAAGTGACAAGATCCTGAGAGATCTCAAGAGCTAAAATGAGAGTTGAGTGAAATCTAGATTGGGCAGCGAACGCTTCATTGAGGAGACTAATTCCAAACTAGACCTGGAAGGACAAATGGGATTTGAGTTGGTAGAAGGAAGATACAGAACTTAGTCTTAAAAATGAGTAGGTAAAGTGGGAGTTTTGGAGTGAGGGGGAAATGAGCATTTCAGGCAGAAAGAAGAGACTGTGCAAAGTTAGGAGTCCAGAAATATTTTGGGAGACTTTTACACAGTTTGGATGCCTGAAGCACAGGGTAGTGGCTGGGGTCACAGTAGATGAGGCTGCAAATATAGCCAGGGGCCAGATCATGAAGGGCTTGTACTTCATGCTCACTACCAGACAAATGGCCCAGGAAAGATATGAAAAAAAGCCTCTCCAAAGGCATTCGTTAGGAATGAAGTGGAGAAGATAGTTTAAGAATTATTAAGGGTACAAATGTGGCAGCAGCAATGAATATTCCAAAAATGAAGTTAAGAAAACAATTCCAGGTGGTAAAACAGGTTTGGGGTAGAAGATAAGACAGACTTGGGGTATGTTCCATTTGATGTATTTGTGAGAATTCCAACTTGGTATATCTCAGGTTGTCTCAAATTCAGCACTATTGTTGGCAAGCTAGTACTTCATTGTGTGGGACTTTCCTGTGCATTGTACAATATTCCACAGCATTTTGGGACTCTACCTAGTAGAATGTCAATAACACCCACCCTCTCAGTCATGATTCCAGAAACATCTCCAGACATTTCTAAATGTCTTTTGTGGGGGCAACACACTGACTGAGAACCACTGGTATGTATACAGAAAATGTTTGTATATACCAGAGTGCCTGTCATGGGAGTAGTCAGAGCTAGAGATTTGGGATTCATTGGCATATATGCGGCAACAAACCATGAGCAAAGATAGGATCACTTAGAGTGTGTTTTGAGAGAAGAAAGCAGAAGACGGACCCTCTGGAACACACAAATTTTCTTTTCTTCCAACAACCTTATTCTCAGTTATCTCATTTCAGTGAGCTCCCTCTACTCTAGGATGGTTGGTCTGGGAAACACAGCATCAGTCCTCTATGTTGTCCCCTGCACAACTTTTACTTATGCTTTCCTTCCCCCACAAATTCTAATGTCATTTGATCTTTTCTATATGTTTACATATATCCCTCCAAGGAGATTTACCTCAAAACTTATCTCCAGGACAACCTCTTCTACTCCCGTCATTCCTTATTTCTAAGTCCTCTGTTGATTATAAACTGTCTAACACTGCTCTGTTCAAATTCCAGATAGTGTACCCAACAGTGTATCAAAACTATTACTAAACTTTAGTAGGTAATGATTTGCATACCTGATGCTCTTCATTGCACATCCAAAGTTCAGTCCTTCCCTCTTAAAATATTCCTATTAACTTATCCAACACTATCAAACATGAGATTCTTAGAAATTCCTTATATTTATTTGAGTAGTCTGAGCTGTCTTTTTTTTTTTAAGTAATTTCCTTAGCTATTCAGTTCTGTTAAATACTAGGAGAAGTAGCACAATATAGCTGTTTGAGTCTAATGGAGTCTTTGGGTTACTTACAATGAAATAATTATATAGTTTATTGTAATATGTGTACAAGGTCCTATGAATTGCTTGTCTATCTGACTTGTATTTCTTATAAAAGATAATGTGAAAGAATTTAATAGCCATAGATTAAAAAAGACAAAAATAGAATTATCCTGAAAATATCTGGACTAGGAATCAGAAGACTGGACTCTATCAATATTATCTTGGAAAAATTACATATTTTCTCTGAGCCTCACTTTCTTCAATTGCAACATGAAGTAGCTAGACTAGATCAATAGTCTCAACCTTGGCTACTACATATTAGAATCACTTGGGAAATATATATTTTTTAATTCCAAGCCTACCCCACACTAATTAAGTCAGAATCTCTGGGGGTGGGCTCTGAACATCTGGTATTTTCTTAAATACTCCTCTGGTGCTTCTAATGTGCAGCCAAGGTGAAGCACCACTGTGCTTCATGATCTGTAAATTCTGATTCTTGTGTGTGTGTGTGTGTGCTGAAGCCAAAATCTTTTGTGTGAACAAACATGTTATAAGTTAACTGACAATGAGACTCAATATGCAAATATTGTTTTATATGTTAATTCCTCAAGAACATAACTAATGAGCAAAGTATGATAAAGCTATGTGGAGTTTGTATTATGTTATCTTGTACATAGTTCCACATGTCTTCATAATTATTTTTTGTTATAGCAAATATGTATGTTTCTTCTTCAGCCAAATTATAAAACTGTACAAAGGCAAAAGTTGTCTTATTTACTTTTTTGGACTTCTCTGTAGCAATTACAGCAGTTCTCTGCATACGTTAGGTTACCAATAGCTATTTGTTGGATGAATAGTGCAATACTTCTGTTGACTAATTGACATATGCTAATAATTGACCCTATAATCTTGTCTTTCTTATTGAGCATTATGCTCTAAGTAGCTAAATTAAGTGAAGCTTATACATAACAACTACACTTGCTTCTTTATTTTCCATAAGAAGATGTAGTTTAGGTAGCCTGACAAATATTATCTCCCACAGAAAACTGAGATTTTCCTTATGGTTTTGGTAGAGCTCATCCCACTTTCCCCTCTGCTAGAAGAGCAGATATTTGGTGCAAATGTCTGATCAGAGTACTCCATTCCCCTGGCCAGTGATTGATTTAGTGGTAAGCATGTGACCTAAGCTGGGCCGAGTAAAATCATGGAGTGGAAATGGAGAACGTGTAAGAATGAGCAAACAAAGCTTACCTTAAAGAAACACGGTTTAAAGTTACTAAAATGTCATGAAAAGTTTGAGGAACATCTTATGGTAAACTGAGGCTAAACTGGAAGGTCATCATATGTTGTATTGAGCAACAAGTAGAGTATGCTATAAAATAAAAATCTGAATTGGATTAACTTTTACCATCGCACAGCCTATAGAAAAGTTAAATAAGATTGTTACAAACAGCAGCAAAAATGCTCGATGATATTTGTTGCTTTTAAAAATAGAAATTGTTCACAGCCATTTCACTGGGAAATTTTGAGCTCACAGATGATCCAAGTAGAGCTTTATTTTTAGGCTTGGGAAAAACAGTTTCCTAGTAACCTTATTTTATGTATTTTTAAAAATGTAAAATAGTGTTTATGTCTTTTATCAGTCACTTGATAGTATGTGGAAAATAGTCTGAATTAAAGAATTTGGGATTTCAAAAGGAAACTATCCTCATAGAAGAAAGTTATAATAAGTTGTTTTTTTAATCCCTAACACCTACAAAATAAAACTCAAGTTCCCTTTTCTCAGTATTAAAGGCCTTCCACAATCTGGCTTCAAACTACATTTCTAACCTCTTTCATCATTACTTTGGTCTACATGAGCCCTCCAGTACCCAGAATAAAAACTGTACACTTGCACATGTCATTCACCTTGTCTTGAATACCCATTCTACTTTACTTAGTTAATTATTTGGTACACAGATTGCCAATATTCCCCCATCTCCCTGCCCATATATTTTCCCCTATTATTAACACTTTCCATTAGTGTGGTACATTTGTTACAATTGATGAAAAAATACCGATACATTATTATTAACTAAAGTTCATAGAGTACATTAGGATTCACTCTCTGTGTTTTATATACTGTGATTTTTGACACATGTATAATGATATGTATCCATCATTACAGTGTCACATGGAAAAGTTTCACTGCCCTAAAAATCCCCTGTGCTCCATAGTTTTGCCTTTTCCAGAATGTCATAAACTTGGAATGGTACAGTATGTAGCCATTTCAGATTGACTTTTTTCACTTAGCAACATGCATTTAAGGCTCCTCCATGTCTTTTCATGGTTTGATAGCTCATTTCAAATAGTATTCCACTGTACAGATGTACCACAGTTTGCTTATCCATTCACCTATTGAAGAACATTTTAGTTGCTTCCAAATTTTGACAATTTTGGGTAAAGCTGCTAGAAACATTTGTGTGCAGGTTTTGTGTGGACATAAATTTTTGACTCATTTGGATAAATACCAGGGAGTACAATTGCTGGATAATTTCAAAGAGTATGTTTAATTTCGTAAGAAACTGTCTTCCAAAGTGGCTGTACCATTTTGCATCCCTATCATCAATGAATGCATGTACTTATGCTCCACATCCTCACCAGCATTTTGTGTTGTAACTGTTTTGGATTTTACCGTTTTACTAAATGTGTAGTACTATCTCATTTTTTTCATTTCACAATTCCCTAATGACATAGGATGTTGAATATCTTTTCATATACTTATTTGCCATTTGTATAGCATCTTTACTGAGGGGTCTGTTCAGATCATTGGCCACTTTATAATTTTTTAAGTTTTAGAGTTATTTGTATTTGCTAGCTATTTGAAGATACTAGTCCCTTATTAGACATGTGTTTTACAAAGGTTTTCTATCAGTCTGTAACTTGTTTTTTTCATTCTTCTAACAGTGGCATTCACAGAACAATTGTTATTCATTTTAATGAAGTCCAACCTATTATTTTTTTCTTTGATAGATTATGCTTTCATTGTTATATTTAAAAATTTATCACCAAACAAAAGATCACTAGATTTTTGCCTCTAGGAGTCTTATATTTTGCATCTAAGTCTATGATTCATTTTAAGTTAATTTTGTGAAAGGTGTGAGGACTCTGTCTAGATTAATTTTTTTCATGTGAAGTCCAGTTTTTCTACAACCACTGAATTGCCTTTGTTCCTATATCAAAGACCAGTGTACTATATTTTGGGGGTCTATTTCTGGGTATCTATTCTGTTACATTGATCTACTTGTCTATCTTTGTCAATATCACACCATTATACTAAATCCTTTTTTAGCATCTTTATTGGAGTATAATTGAGTTACAATGTGTGATAATTTCTGCTTTATAACAAAGTGAATCAGTTATACATATACACATGTTCCCATAACTCTTCCCTACTGCATCTCCCTCCCTCCCACCCTCCCTATCCCACCCCCTAGGTGGTCACAAACCACCTAGCTGATCTCTCTGTGCTATGTGGCTGCTTCCCACTAGCTATCCACTTTAGGCTTGGTTGTGTATATATGTCCATGCCACTCTCTCATCTCGTCAGAGTCTACCCATCCCTCTCCCCGTATCCTCAAGTCCATGCTCTAGTAAGTCTGTGTCTTTATTCCCGTCTTACCCCTAGGTTCTTCATTACCTTTTTTTCCCCTTAGATTCCATGTATATGTGTTAGCATATGGTATTTGTTTTTCTCTTTCTGACTTACTTCGCTCTGTATGACAGACTCAATGTCCATCCACCTCACCAAAAAACTCAATTTCGTTTCTTTTTATGGCTGAGTAATATTCCATTGTATATATGTGGCACATCGTCTTTATCCATGCATCTGTAGATGGACACTTAGGTTGCTTCCATGTCCTAGCAATTGTAAATAGACCTGCAATGAACATTTTGGTACATGACCCTTTTTGAATTATGGTTTTCTCAGGGTATATGCCCAGTAGTGGGATTGTTGGGTCATATGGTAGTTCTATGTGTAGCTTTTTAAGGAACCTCCGTACTATTCTCCATAGTGGCTGTATCAATTTACATTCCCACCAACAGTGCAAGAGGGTTCCCTTTCGTCTACACCCTCTCCAACATTTATTGTTTCTAGATTTTTTGATGATGGTCATTCTGACTGGTGTGAGATGATGTCTCATTGTAGTTTTGATTTGCATTTCTCTAATGATTAATGATGTTGAGCATTCCTTCATGTGTTTGTTGGAAATCTATATATCTTCTTTGGAGAAATGTCTATTTAGGTCTTCTGCCCATTTTTGGATTGGGTTGTTTGTTTTTATGTTATTGAGCTGCATGAGCTGCTTGTAAATTTTGGAGATTAATCCTTTGCCAGCTGCTTCATTTGCAAATATTTTCTCCCATTCTGATGGTTGTCTTTTGGTCTTGTTTATGGTTTCCATCGCTATGCAAAAGCTTTTAAATTTCATTAGGTCCCATTTGTTTATTTTGGTTTTTATTTCCATTTCTCTAGGAGGTGGGTCAGAAAGGATCTTGCTGTGATTTATGTCATAGAGTGTTCTGCCTATGTTTTCCTCTAACGGTTTGATAGTGTCTGGCCTTACATTTAGGTCTTTAATCCATTTTGAGTTTATTTTTGTGTATGGTGTTAATGAGTGATCTAATTTCATACTTTTACATGTACCTGTCCAGTTTTCCCAGCACCACTTATTGAAGAGGCTGTCTTTTCTCCGCTGTATATTCTTGCCTACTTTATCAAAGATATGGTGACAATATGAACATGGGTTTATCTCTGGGCTTTCTATCCTTTTCCATTGATCTATCTTTCTGTTTTTTGTGCCAGCACCATACTGTATTGATTACTGTAGCTTTGTAGTGTAGTCTGAAGCCAGGGAGCCTGATTCCTCCAGGTCAATTTTTCATGCTCAACACAGCTTTGGCTATTCAGGGTCTATTGTGTTTCCATAAAAACTGTGAAATCTTCTGTTCTACTTCTGTGAAAAATGCCAGTGGTAGTTTGATAGGGATTGCATTGAATCTGAGATTGCTTTGGGTAGTAGAGTCATTTTCACAATGTTGATTCTTCCAATCCAAGAACATGGTATATCTCTCCATCTATTTGTATCATCTTTAACTTCTTTCATCAGTGTCTTATAATTTTCTGCATACAGGTCTTTTTTCTCCTTAGGTAGGTTTATGCCTAGATATTTTCTTCTTTTTGTTGCAGTGGTAAATGGGAGTGTTTTCTTAATTTTACTTTCACATTGTTCATCATTAGTGTATAGGAATGCCAGAGATTTCTGTGCATTAATTTTGTATCCTGGTACTTTACCAAATTCATTGATTACATCTAGTAGTTTTCTGGTAGCATATTTAGGATTCTCTATGCATAGCATCATGTCATGTGCAAACAGTGACAGCTTTATTTGTTCTTTTCTGATTTGGATTCCTTTTATTTCTTTTACTTCTCTGATTGCTGTGGTTAGAACTTCCAAAACTATGTTGAATAATAATGGTGAGAGTGGGCAAACTTGTCTTTTCCTGATCTTAGTGGAAATGGTTTCAATTTTTCACCATTGACGATGATGTTGGCTCTGGGATTGTCATATATGGCCTGTATTATGTTGAAGAAAGTTCCCTCTATGCCTACTTTCTGCAGGGTTTTTATCATAAATGGTGTTGAATTTTCTCGAAAGCTGTCTCCACATCTATTGAGATGATCATGTTTTTTCTCTTTCAATTTGTTAATATGGTGTATCACATTGATTGATTTATGTATATTGAAGAATCCTTGCATTCCTGGAATAACCCCCACTTGACCATCGTGTATGATCCTTTTAATGTGCTGTTGGATTCTGTTTGCTAGTATTTTGTTGAGGATTTTTGCATCTATGTTCATCAGTGTTATTGCCCTGTAGTTTTCTTTCTTTGTGACATCTTTGTCTGGTTTTGGTATCAGGGTGATGGTGGCCTCGTAGAATGATTTTGGGAGTGTTCCTCCCTCTGCTATATTTTGGAAGAGTTTGAGAAGGATAGGTGTTAGCTCTTCTCTAAATGTTTGATAGAATTCGCCTGTGAAGCCTTCTGGTCCTCGGCTTTGGTTTGTTGGAACATTTTAAATCAAATTTTCAATTTCACTGCTTGTGATTTGTCGGTTCATATTTTCTATTTCTTCCTGGTTCAGTCTCAGCAGGTTCTGCATTTCTAAGAATTTTTCCATTTCTTCCAGGTGGTCTATTTTATTGGCATAGAGTTGCTTGTAGTAATCTCTCATGATCTTTTGTATTTCTGCAGTGTCAGTTGTTACTTCTCGTTTTTCATTTCTAATTCTATTGATTTGAGTCTTCTCCCTTTTTTTCTTGATGTGTCTGGCTAATGGTTTATCAATTTTGTTTATGTTCTCTAAGAACCAGTTTTTAGTTTTATTGATCTTTGCTAGCGTTTCCTTCATTTCTTTTTCATTTATCTCTGATCTGATCTTTATGATTTCTTTCCTTCTGATAACTTTGGGGTTATTTTGTTCTTCTTTCTCTAATTGCTTGAGGTGCAAGGTTAGGTTGTTTATTTGAGATATTTCCTGTTTCTTAATGTGAGCTTGTGTTGCTATAAAATTCCCCCTTAGATCTGCTTGTGCTGCATCTCATAGGTTTTGGTTCGTCGTGTCTCCATTGTCATTTGTTTCTAGGTATTTTCTGATTTACTCTTTGATTTCTTCGTGATCACTTCGTTATTATGTAGTGTATTGTTTAGCCTCCACGTGTTTGTATATTTTACAAATATTTTCTTGTAATTGATATCTAGTCTTATAGTGTTGTGGTCGGAAAAGGTACTTGATACGATTTCAATTTTCCAAAATTTCCCAAGACTAGATTTGTGACCCAAGATATGATCTATCCTGGAGAATGTTCCATGAGCACTTGAGAAAAATGTGTATTCTGTTTTTTTTGGATTTAATGTCCTATATATATATATCAATTAAGTCCATCTTGTTTAATGTATCATTTAAATCTTGTGTTTCTTTATTCATTTTCATTTTGGATGATCTTTCCATTCGTGAAAGTGGCTTGTTAATGTCTCCTATTATGACTGTGTTACTGTCGATTTCCCCTTTTATGGCTGTTAGTATTTGCCTTATGTATTGAAGTGCTCCTATGTTGGGTGTATAAATAGTTACAGTTGTTATATATTTGTCTTGGATCGATCCCTTGATCATTATGTAGTGTCCTTCTTTGTCTCTTCTAATAGTCTTTATTTTAAAGTCTATTTTGTCTGATGTGAGAATTGCTACTCCAGCTTTCTTCTGATTTCCTTTTGCATGGAATACCTTTTTCCATCCCCTCACTTTCATTCTCTATGTGTCCCTAGGTCTGAAGTGGGTCTCTTGTAGACAGCATATATACATGTCTTCTTTTTGTATCCATTCAGCCAATCTGTGTCTTTTCGTGGGAGCATTTAGTCCATTTACATTTAAGGTAATTATCGATATGTATGTCCCTATTCCTATATTCTTAAATGTTTTGGGTTCGTTACTGTAGGTCTTTCCCTTCTCTTGTGTTTCTTGCCTACGGAAGTTCCTTTAGCATTTGTTGTAAAGCTAGTTTTGTGGTGCTGATCTCTCTCAGCTGTTGCTTGTCTGTAAAGGTTTTAATTTCTCCATCAAATCTGAATGAGATCCTCACTGGGTAGAGTAATCATGGTTGTAGTTTTTTCTCCTTCATCACTTTCAGTATGTCCTGCCACTCCCTTCTGGCTTGTAGGGTTTCTGCTGAGAGATCAGCTGTTAACCTTATGGGGATTCTCTTGTGTGTTATTTGTTGTTTTTCCCTTGCTGCTTTTAATATGTTTTCTTTCTATTTAATTTTTGGCAGTTTGATTAATATGTGTCTTGGCATGTTTCTCCTTGGATTTATCCTGTATGCAACTCTCGGTGCTTCCTGGACTTGATTGATTATTTCCTTTCCCATGTTAGGGAAGTTTTTAACTATAATCTCTTCAAATATTTCTTCAATCCCTTTCTTTTTCTCTTCTTCTTCTGGGACCCCTATAATTCAAATGTTCATGTGTTTAATGTTGTCCCAAAGGTCTCTGAGGCTGTCTTCAGTTCTTTTCATTCTTTTTTCTTTATTCTGCTCTGCAGTAGTTATTTACACTATTGTATCTTCCAGGTCACTTATCTGTTCTTCTGCCTCAGTTATTTTGCTATTGATCCCTTCTTGAATATTTTTAATATCATTTATTGTGTTGTTCATCATTGCTTGTTTCCTCTTTAGTTCTTCTAGGTCCTTTTTAAATGTTTCTTGCATTTTCTCTATTATATTTCCAAGATTTTGGATCATCTTTACTATCGTTATTCTTAATTCTTTTTCTGTTAGACTGCCTCTTTCCTCTTCATTTGTTAGGTCTGGTGTGTTTTTACCTTGCTCCTTCATCTGCTGTGTGTTTTTCTGTCTTCTCATTTTTCTTATCTTACTGTGTTTGGGGTCTCCTTTTCACAGTCTGCAGGTTCATAGTTACTGTTGTTTTTGGTGTCTGTCCCCAGTGGCTAAAGTTGGTTCAGTGGGTTGTGTAGGTTTCCTGGTGGAGGAGAGTAGTGCCTGTGTTCTGGTGGATGAGGCTTGATCTTTTCTTTCTGGTGGGCAGGTCCACGTCTGGTGGTGTGTTTTGGGGTGTTTGTGGCCTTATTATGATTTTAGGCATCCTCTCTGCTAATGGGTGTGTTTATGTTCCTGTCTTGCTAGTTGTTTGGCATAGAGTGTGCAGCACTGTAGCTTGCTGGTCGTTGAGTGAAGCTGCATCTTGGTGTTGAGATGGAGATCTCTGGGAGATTTTTGCCATTTAATATTACGTGTAGCTGGGAGGTCTCTTGTGGAGTAGTGTCCTGAAGTTGGCTCTCCCACCTCAGAGGCACAGCCCTGACATGTGGCTTGAGCGCCAAGAGCCTGTCCTCCATACTGCTTAAAATAAAAGGGAGAAAATATAGATGGAAAGAAAGAAAGAGGATAAAATAAAATAAAGTAAGATTAAATAAAATAAAGTTATCAAAATAAAAATTAAAAAGTAATTATTAAGAAAAAAATTTTTTAAGTAAAAAAAAGAAAAAAAAAAACGTACAGCCAGAACCCTAGGACAAAAGGTTAAAGCAAAGCTATACAGACAAAATCTCACACAGAAGCATACACATACACACTCACAAAAAGAGGAAAAGATTAAAAAACAATATATCTTGCTCCCAAAGTCCACCTCCACAATTTGGGATGATTTGGTGTCTATTCAGGTATTCCACATGTGCAGGGTACATCAAGTTGATTGCAGAACTTTATTCCACTGCTTCTGAAGCTGCTGGGAGACATTTCCCTTTCTCTTCTTTTTTCACATAGCTCCTGGGGCTCAGCTTTGGATCTGGCCCCCCCTCTGAATGTAGGTCGACGGAGGGTGTGTGTTCTTCGCTCAGACAGGACGGGGTTAAAGGACCCGCTGATTTGGGGGCTCTGACTCACTCAGGCCGGGGGGAGGGAGGGGTACAAATGTGGGGCGAGCCTGCAGAGGCAGAGGCAGGCATGACTTTGCACCAGACTGAGACGTGCCGTGCGTTCTCCTGGGGAAGTTGTCCCTGGATCATGGGATCCTGGCAGTGGTGGGCTGCACAGGCTCCTGGGAGCGGAGTTGCAGATTGTGACCTGTGCTCGCACACAGGCTTCTTGGTGGCAGCAGCAGCAGTCTTAGTGTCTCATGCCCGTCTCTGCGGTCCTCGCTGATAGCCGCGGCTCGCACCCATCTCTGGAACTCATTTAAGCAGCACTCTTAATCCCCTCTCCTCACGCACCAGGAAACAAAGAGGCAAGAAAAAGTCTCTTGTCTCTTCGGCAGCTCCAGACTTGTCCCGGAGTTCCTCCAGGCTAGCCGTGGTGCACTAACCCCTTCATGCTGTGTTCACTCTGCCTGTACTCTCCTGGCATCTCACCAATGTCCGAGCCTCAGCTCCCAGCCCCCGCCCATCCCGGCAGGTGAGAAGACAAGCCTCTCGGGCTGGTGAGTGCTGGTCAGCATCGATCCTCTGTGCGGAAATCTCTCTGCTTTGCCCTCTGCACCCCTGTTGCTGCACTCTCCTCCCTGACTCTGAAGCTTCCCCCTCTGCCACCTGCAGTCTTTGTCCGTGAAGGGCTTCTAGTGTGGGGAAACCTTTCCTCCTTCACAGCTCCCTCCCACTGGTGCAGGTCCAATCCCTATTCTTTTGTCTCTGTTTTTTCTTTTGCCCTCCCTAGGTGTGTGGGGAATTTCTTGCCTTTTGGGAGGTCTGAGGTCTTCTGCCAGTGATCAGTGGGTGTTCTATAGGAGCAGTTCCACGTGTAGATGTATTTCTGATGTATCTGTGGGGAGGAAGGTGATCTCTGCGTCTTACTCTTCCGCCATCTTCTCGAGCAGCTCTATACTAAATCTTAAAATCAGGTAGTGTCGGCCATCTAATGTTGTTCTTCTCCTTCAGTATTTTATTGGCTATTCATGGTCTTTTACCTTTCCTTTAGAAAAATTTGTTGATACCCACAAATAATTTGCTGAGATTTTGAAAGTGATTTTGCTGAATCTATGAACTTGTATATCTACCCAGTTATTTAAGTCTTCTTTGATTTCTTTCATCAGAGTTTTGTAGTTCTCCTTATATATATTTTGTACAAATACTTTTAGATTTATACCTTGGCATTTCATTTTTTAGGTGGTAGTGTAAATGATACTTTGTTTTAAAATTCAAATTCCAATTGTCCATTGCTGATGTTTAAGAAAGGACTTGAGTTTTTTTCCTTCCAGTTTTATTGAGATATAATTGGCATACACCACTGTATAAGTTTTAGGTGCATCGTCTAATGATTTGACTTACATCATAAAATGATTAGCACAATAAATTTAGTGACATCCATCATCTCATATAGATACAAAATAAGAGATTTTTTTCTTATGATGAGAACTCTTGGGATTTACTCTCTTAACAACTTTCATATATAACATACAGCAGTGTTAATTGTATTAATCATGTTGTACATTACATCCCTAATACTTGTTTATCTATAACTCTAAGTTTGTTCCTTTTGACTATCTTCATTCAATTCCCCCTCCCCTCCCCCTGCCTCTAGTAGCTACAAATATGATCTCTTTTTCTATGAGTTTGCTTGTCTGTTTTTTAAAGTATAGTTGACATAGAAAACTATGTTAATTCGTGGTGATTTGATATTTATATACATTACAAAATGATCACCACAATATGTCTATTTACCATCTGTCACCACACAAAATACAACATTAGTATTAACTATATTTCTCCCACACTGTATATTTTATCCATGTAACTCACTTGTTTTGTACCTGGAAGTTTGTACCTCTTAATTTCCTTCACCTGTTTCATTCATCCCTGAGCCCCCTCCATCGGCAACCACCTGTTTGTTTATTTGTTTTGTTTTCAGATTTCACCTATAAGTGAAATCTCATGGTATTTGTCCTTCTTTGTCTGACCAATTTCACTTAGCATAATACCCTCTGAGTCCATCCATGTTGTTGCAAATAGAAATATTTCATTTTTTGTGGCTGAGTAGTTTTCCATAAATATTCATATATGTGACTGAGTGTGTGTGTATATATATATATATATATATATATATATATATATATATATATATATATATATATCTTCTTTAATTCATCTTTCAATGGGCACTGAGGTAAGCAATTGAATTTTGTATATTAATCTTGTATTGTACAGCCTTGCTATGATAGCTTATTATTTTCAGTTTTTGTTGTTGTTGATTCTTTGGGATTTTCTACATAGAAAATCATGGCATCTGCAAATAAAGACAGCTTGTTTCTTCCTTTGAAGTCTCTATAACTTTTCTTTTTCTTGGCTTATTGAATTAACTAGGGCTTCTCTTACCATGTTGAATAGCTGTGAGAGGAGACATCCCTATCTTGTTCCCATTTTGGGGGAAAGCATCAAGTTTTGGAGATGTTCATTATCAGGTTGAGGAGTTTCCTTTATTACTAGTTGGTGAGAAATTTTATCATGAGTGGGTGTTGGATTTTGTCAAATGCTTTTTCTGCATCTATTGATATGATCATATTATTTCTTTAGTCTGGTGAAATGATGATTAATTTTTATGTTTGATTGAATTTTTAATTCAATTTTTATTGTTCAGCTTTACCTACCTGTAAAAAAATCCCACTTAGTAGTGGGTATAATTCTTTTCATATATTGTTGTTATTGATTTGCTAATAATGTTTTGTTGAGATTTTTGTGTGTATGTTCATGAGAAGTACTGGCATATAATTTTTCTTTCATATAACAGCTTTATCTGGTTTTGATAGTAGGGTAATGCTGGTCTCAAAGAGTGAATTAAGGAGTGTTTCCTCTGATCTGCATCTATTTTTTGAAGATATTATAGAGAATTTGAATAATTTCTTTCTCAAATGTTTGGTATAATTCTCCAAAGAACCCATTTGAGCCTAGTATTTTCTGATTTGGAAAATTATTGACTATTAATTCAATCACTTTAATACATATAGTCATGTTCCGATTATCTACTTATCTCTTGTGTGAGTGTTAATACATTGTGTCTTTCAAGAAACTGATCGATTTCATCTAAGCAATCAAATTTGAAACAAATATAGTTGTTTATAATATCCCTTTATTATTCTTCCAATAAAAGAAATTGATAATGATGGACCTTCTTTTATTTCTGATATTAGTAATTGCATCTTCTCTATTTCTTAGTTAACTGGGCTAAAGGTTTATATATTTTATCTTTTTGAAAATGAAACTTTTGTTTTCATTGATCTTTACTAATTTCATGTTTTCAATTTCACTGATTTCTGCTCTAATATTTATTCCTCTCCTGCTAACTTTATATTTAACTTCCTCTTCTTTTTTATTTTAAATTTTAAAATATATCTTTATTTGATACAATTTGATACAATGAAAAGTGGTTTTTAATTTAGGTAGAATGATATAACAAAATAATGAAAATCGTATAGTGTTTGAATTAAAGAATATTTGTAAAAATTATTGATTCCTATATGAAATTGTATTTTAATAGTTTGATTTATTTTATTGAACTATATTTGATTTGCAATATTATATTAGTTTCAGATGTACAACATAGTGATTCAATATTTTTATAAATTGTACTCTGTTGAAAATTATAACAAAATAATACCTATATCTCCCTATGCTGTATAATATGTACTTCTTGATTATTTATTTTATACATAGTAGTTTGTATCTATTAAAACCATATACCTGCCTTGTCCCTCCAACTTTCCATCTCCCACTGGTAATGACTGGTCTATTTTCTATACGTGAGTCTATTTCTGTTTTGTTAGCATTCATTTGTAGGCATGTATGTGCTTCTCACAAGTAGAGTCTAGGCTTCCACAGCTTTCTTATGAGTCCAACCGGCCCTCCAACCAGCCAAGGGGATTTGTCTTCCCAGTGTCAGACCCCAGGGCAGGGGTACCCTATATTTGGTTCAAACCACTAACTCCCCAAGAGGGTTTCCATCTGTGTAATCTCCCATTTCCTTTGAGTCCCTTCCCAGGGGCACAGGTCCTGACCTGATTGCTTCTCTTCCCTTCCTACCTGATTCTGTTTGGATGTTTCTTACAGCCTTGGTTTTATAGGAGCCTTTCTGTCAGTCTCTAGTTAGTTTTCAGTGAGAATTGTTCCACATGTAGATGTATTATTGATGTGTTCATGGGGGGAGATGAGTTCTGTGTGCGCATATTCCATCATCTTGATCTCCTCCCTCTCTTTCCATTATAAAGTGGAAAGTCAGGTTATTCATTTTAGATCTTTCTTGTTTTCTAATACATGTGTATTCAGTGCTGTAAATTTCCCTTTAATTACTACATTTACATATCCTACAAATTCTGATAAGCTATATTTTTATTTTCTTTTAGGTCAAAATATTGATATTTAAAGTTATTTTTTATTTTTATTTTTTTAACATCTTTATTGGGGTAAAATTGCTTTACAATAGTGTGTTAGCTACTGCTTTATAACAAAGTGAATCAGTTATACATACACATATATACCCATATATCTTCCAACTTGCATCTCCCTCCCTCCCACCCTCCCTATCCCACCCCTCCAGGTGGTCACAAAGCACCAAGCTGATCTTCCTGTGCTATGTGGCTGCTTCCCACTATCTATCTATTTTACATATGGTAATATATATAAGTCCATGCCACTCTTTCACTTCGTCTCAGCTTACCATTCCCCCTCCCCGTGTTCTCAAATCCATTCTCTACATATGCGTCTTTATTACTTGCCCACGCCTAGATTTTTCAGAAGCTTATTTTTTTTGTTAGATTCCATATATATGTGTTAGCATAGAGTATTTGTTTTTCTCTTTCTGACTTACTTCACTCTGTATGACACACTCTAGGTCCATACACCTCACTACAAATAACTCAGTTTCATTTCTATTTATGGCTGAGTAATATTCCATTGTATATATGTGCCATATCTTCCTTGTCCACTCATCTGTTGATGAACACTTTGGTTCTTCCATGTCCTTGCTATTGTAAATAGAGCTGGAATGAACATTGTGGTACATGACTCTTTTTGAATGATGGTTTTCACAGGGTATATGCCCATCAGTGAGATTGCTGGGTCATATGGTAGTATTTTTAAGGTTTTTAAGGAACCTCCATACTGTTCTCCATAGTGGCTGTATCAATTTACATTCCCACCAACAGTGCAAGAGGGTTCCCTTTTCTCCACACCCTATCCAGCATTTATTGTTTCTAGATTTTTTGATGATGGCCATTCTGACTGGTGTGAGATGATATCTCATTGTAGTTTTGATTTGCATTTCTCTAATGATTAATGATGTTGAGCATTCTTTCATGTGTTTGGTGGCAGTCTGTATATCTTCTTTGGAGAAATGTCTATTTAGGTCTTCCGCCCATTTTTGGATTGGGTTTTTTGTTTTTTTGATATTGAGCTGCATGAGCTGCTTGTAAATTCTGGAGATTAATCCTTTCTCAGTTGCTTCATTTGCAAATATTTTCTCCCATTCTGAGGGTTGTCTTTTGGTCTTGTTTATGGTTTCCTTTGCTGTGCAAAAGCTTTGAAGTTTCATTAGGTCCCATTTGTTTATTTTTGTTTTTACTTCCATTACTCTAGGAGGTGGGTCAGAAAGGATCTTGCTGTGATTTATGTCATAGAGTGTTCTGCCTATGATTTCCTCTAAGAGTTTGAAAGTTTCTGGCCTTACATTTAGGTCTTTAATCCGTTTTGAGCTTATTTCTGTGTATGGTGTTAGGGAGTGATCTAATCTCATACTTTTACATATACCTGTCCAGTTTTCCCAGCACCACTTATTGAAGAGGCTGTCCTTTCTCCACTGTACATTCCTGCCACCTTTATCAAAGATAAGGTGACCATATGTCCGTGGGTTTATCTCTGGGCTTTCTATCCTGTTCCATTAATCTATCTTTCTGTTTTTGTGCCAGTACCATACTGTCTTGATTACTGTAGCTTTGTGGTATAGTCTGAAGTCAGGGAGCCTCATCCCTCCAGCTCCTTTTTTCGTTCTCAAGATTGCTTTGGCTATTCGGGCTCTTTTGTGTTTCCATACAAATCGCGAATTTTTCTGTTCTAGCTCTGTGAAAAATGCCAGTGGTAGTTTGATAGGGATTGCATTGAATCTATAGATTACTTTGGATAGTAGAGTCATTTTCACAATGTTGACTCTTCCAATCCAAGAACATGGTATATCTCTCCATCTGTTTGTATCATCTTTAATTTCTTTCAACAGTGTCTTATAATTTTCTGCATGCAGGTCTTTTGTCTCCTTAGGTAGGTTTATTCCTAAATATTTTATTCCTTTTGTTGCAATGGTAAATGGGAGTGTTTTCTTGATTTCCATTTCAGATTTTTCATCAATAGTGTATAGGAATGCCAGAGATTTCTGTGCATTAATTTTGTATCCTGCTACTTTACCAAATTCATTGTTTAGCTCTAGTAGTTTTCTGGTAGCATCTTTAGGATTCTCTGTGTATAGTGTCATGTCATCTGCAAACAGTGACAGCTTTACTTCTTCTTTTCCGATTTAGATTCCTTTTATTTCCTTTTCTTCTCTGATTGCTGTGGCTAAAACTCCCAAAACTATGTTGAATAACAGTGGTGAGAGTGGGCAACCTTGTCTTGTTCCTGACCTTAGTGGAAATGCTTTCAGTGTTTCACCATTGAGGATGATGTTTTCTGTGGGCTTGTCATATATGGCCTTTATGATGTTGAGGAAAGTTCCCTCTATGCCTACTTTCTGCAGGGTTTTTATCATAAATAGATGTTGAATATCGTCAAAAGCTTTCTCTGCATCTATTGAGATGATCATATGGTTTTTTTTCCTTCAATTTCTTAATATGGTTTATCACATTGATAGATTTGTGTATATTGAAGAATCCTTGCATTCCTAGAATAAATCCCACTTGATCATGGTGTATGATCCTTTTAATGTGCTGTTGGATTCTGTTTGCTAGTATTTTGTTGAGGATTTTTGCATTTATGTTCATCAGTGATATTGGCATGTAGTTTTCTTTCTTTGTGACATCCTTGTCTGGTCTTGGTATCAAGGTGATGGTGGCCTCGTAGAAGGAATTTGGGAGTGTTCCTCCCTCTGCTATATTTTGGAAGAGTTTTAGAAGGGCAGGTGTTAGCTCTTCTCTAAATGTTTGATAGAATTCGCCTATGAAGCCATCTGGTCCTGGGCTTTGTTTGTTGGACGATTTTTAATCACAGTTTCTATTTCAGTGCTTGTGATTGGTCTGCTCATATTTTCTATTTCTTCCTGATTCAGTCTTGGCAGGTTGTGCATTTCTAAGCATTTGTCCATTTCTTCCAGGTTGTCCATTTTATTGGCATAGAGTTGCTTGTAGTAATCTCTCATGATCTTTTTTATTTCTGCAGTGTCTGTTGTTACTTCTCCTTTTTCATTTCTAATTCTATTGATTTGATTCTTCTCCCTTTTTTTCTAGATGAGTCTGGCTAGTGGTTTATCTATTTTGTTTATCTTCTCAAAGAACCGGCTTTTAGTTTTATTGATCTTTGCTATTGTTTCCTTCATTTCTTTTTCATTTATTTCTGATCTGATTTTTATGATTTCTTTCCTTCTGCTAGCTTTGGGGGTTTTTTGTTCTTCTTTCTCTAATTGTTTGAGGTGCAAGGTTAGGTTGTTTTTTCGAGATGTTTCCTGCTTCTTAAGGTGGGCTTGTATTGCTATAAACTTCCCCCTTAGAGCTGCTTTTGCTGCATCCCATAGGTTTTGGGTCGTTGTGTCTCCATTGTCATTTGTTTCTAGGTATTTTTTGATTTCCTCTTTGATTTTTTCAGTGATCACTTCATTATTAAGTAGTGTATTGTTTAGCCTCCATGTGTTTGTATTTTTTACAGATCTTTTCCTGTAATTGATATCTAGCGTCATGGTGTTGTGGTCAAAAAGATACTTGATAAAATTTCAATTTTCTTAAATTTACCAAGTCTTGATTTGTGACCCAATATATGATCTATCCTGGAGAATGTTCCATGAGCACTTGAGAAAAATGTGTATTCTGTTGTTTTTGGATGGAGTGTCCTATAAATATCAATTAAGTCCATCTTGTTTAATGTATCATTTAAAGCTTGCGTTTCCTTATTGATTTTCATTTTGGATGATCTGTCCATTGATGAAAGTGGGGTGTTAAAGTCCCCTACTATGTATGTGTTACTGTCGATTTCCCCTTTTATGGCTGTTAGTATTTGCCTTATGTATTGAGGTGCTCCTATGTTGGGTGCATAAATATTTACAATTGTAATATCTTCTTCTTGGCTCGATCCCTTGATCATTATGTAGTGTCCTTCTTTGTCTCTTCTAATAGTCCTTATTTTAAAGTCTCTTTTGTGTGATATGAGAATTGCTACTCCAGCTTTCTTTTAGTTTCTATTTGCATGGAATACCTTTTTCCATCCCCTTACTTTCAGTCTGTATGTATCTCTAGGTCTGAAGTGGGTCTCTTGTAGACAGCATATGTAAGGGTCTTGTTTTTGTATCCATTCAGCCAATCTGTGTCTTTTGGTGGGAGCATTTAGTCCATTTACATTTAAGGTAATTTTTGATATGTATGTTCCTATTCCCATTTTCTAAATTGTTTTGGGTTCGTTATTATAGGTCTGTTCCTTCTCTTGTGTTTCTTGTCTAGAGAAGTTCCTTTAGCATTTGTTGTAAAGCTGGTTTGGTGGTGCTGAACTCTCTCAGCTTTTGCTTGTCTGTAAAGGTTTTAATTTCTCCATCAAATCTGAATGAAATCCTTGCTGGGTAGAGTAGTCTTGGTTGCAGGTTTTTCTCCTTCATCACTTTAAGTATGTCCTGCCACTCCCTTCTGGATTGTAGGGTTTCTGCTGAAAGATCAGCTGTTAACCTTATGGGGATTCACTTATGTGTTATTTGTTGTTTTTCCTTTGCTGCTTTTAATATGCTTTCTTTGTATTTAATTTTTGACAGTTTGATTAATATGTGTCTTGGCATATTTCTCCTTCGACTTATCCTGTATGGGACTCTCTGTGCTTCCTGGACTTGATTAACTATTTCCTTTCCCATATTTGGGAAGTTTTCAACTATAATCTCTTCAAATATTTTCTCAGTCCCTTTCTTTTTCTCTTCTTCTTCTGGAACACCTATAATTCGAATGTTTGTGCGTTTAATGTTGTCCCAGAGGTGTCTGAGACTGTCATCAGTTCTTTTCATTCTTTTTTCCTTATTCTGCTCTGCACTAGTTATTTCCACTTTTTTATCTTCCAGGTCACTATCCGTTCTTCTGCCTCAGTTATTCTGCTATTGATCCCATCTAGAGTACTTTTAATTTCATTTATTGTGTTGTTCATCATTGCTTGTTTCATCTTTATTTATTCTAGGTCCTTGTTAACTGTTCCTTGCATGTTGTCTATTCTATTTCCAAGATTTTGGATCATCCGTACTATCTTTATTCTGAATTCTTTTTCAGGTAGACTGCCTATTTCCTCTTCATTTGTTAGGTCTGGTGCATTTTTATCTTGCTCCTTTATTTTTTGTGTGTTTTTCTGTCTTCTCATTTTGCTTATCTTACTGTGTTTGAGGTCTCCTTTTTGCAGGCTGCAGGTTCATAGTTCCCGCTGTTTTTGATGTCTGTCTCCAGTGGCTAAGGTTAGTTCAGTGGGTTGTGTAGGCTTCCTGGTGGAGGAGACTAGTGCCTGTGTTGTGGTGGATGAGGCTGGATCTTGTCTCTCTAGTGGGCAGGTTCACATCTGATGGCGTGTTTTGGGGTGTCTGTGGCCTTATTATGATTTTAGGCAGCCTCTCTGCTAATGGGTGGGTTTGTGTTCCTGTTTTGCTAGTTGTTTGGCATAGGTTGTCCAGCACTGTAGCTTGCTGGTCGTTGAGTGAAGCTGGGTGCTTGTGTTAAGATGGAGGTCTCTGGGAGATTTTCGCTGTTCGATATTATGTGGAGCTGGGAGGTCTCTTGTTCACCAGTTTCCTGAAGTTGGCTCTCCTACCTCAGAGGCAGAGCCCTGACTCTTGGCTGGAGCACCAAGAGCCCTTCATCCACACGGCTCAGAATAAAAGGGAGAAAAAATAGAGAGAATTAGTAGAAGTATGAAGAAAGAAAGTAAGAAAGGAGGGAAGGAAGGAAGGAAGGAATAAAGAAAGAAAGAAAGAAGCAAAGAAGGAAAGAAGGCAAGAAAGAAAGAAAGGAGGGAGACAGGGAGGGAGGAAGGAAGGAAGGAGGGAAAGAAGGAAAAAAGACAGACAGAAAGAAGATACAGTAAAATAAAGTATAATAAAGTTATTGAATTAAAAAATACTTATTTAAAAAAAATACTTATTTAGAAAAAGAAAAAAGGGACGGATAGAACCTTAGGACAAATGTTGGAAGCAAAGCTATACAGACAAAATCTTACACAGAAGCATACACATACACCCTCACAAAAAGAGGTAAAGGGGAAAAAATCATAAATGTTGCTCTCAGAGACCACCTCCTCAATTTGGGATGCTTCATTGTCTAAAGGAGGGAAGGAAGGAAGGAAAGAAAGAAAGAACGAAGGTAAAGTATAATAAAGTTATTAAAATTAAAATTAATTATTAAGAAAAAATTTTTTTAAAAAATGGACGGATAGAACCCTAGGACAAATGGTGGAAACAAAGCTATACAGACAAGATCTCACACAGAAGCATACACATACACATTCACAAAAAGAGGAAAAGGGGAAAAAATCATAGATCTTGCTCTTGAAGCCCACCTCCTCCATTTGGGATGACTCGTTGTCTATCCATGTATTCCACAGATGCAGCGTACATCAAGTTGATTGTGGCGCTTTAATCCGCTGTTTCTGAGGCTGCTGGGAGAGATTTCCCTTTTTCTTCTTTGTTCTCACAGCTCACAGGGGCTCAGCTTTGGATTTGGACCTGCCTCTGCATGTAGGTCGCTGGAGGGCATCTGTTTTTTGCTCAGGACGTGGTTAAAGGAACCGCTGATTCGGGGGCTCTGGCGCACTCAGGCCGTGGGGGGAGGGAGGGGCACTGCGTGCGGGGCAGGCCTGCGGCGGTAGAGGCCGCTGTGACGTTGCAGCAGCCTGAGGCATGCCATGCGTTCGTGTGTTCTCCCGGGGAAGTTGTCCCTGGATCCCGGGAACCTGGCAGTGGCGGGCTGCACAGGCTCCACGGAAGAGGGGTGTGGATAGTGACCTGTGCTCGCACACAGGCCCCTTGGTGGTGGCAGCAGCAGCCTTAGCGTCTCCCGCCCGTCCCTGGGGTCCGCACTTTTAGCCGTGGCTTGCGCCCATCTCTGGGGTCCGCTCTTTTAGCCGTAGCTCGCGCCCGTCTCTGGGGTTCCTTTAGCAGTGCTCTTAAACCCCTCTCCTCGCGCACCAGGAAACAAAGAGGGAAGAAAAAGTCTCTTGCCTCTTCGGCAGGTGCAGACATTTCCCCGGACTCCCTCCCGGCTAGCCGTTGTTCACTAACCCCTTCAGGCTATGTTCAAGCCGCCAACCCCAGTCCTCTCCCTGCGCTCCGGCCTCAGCTCGCAGCCCTGCCCGCCCTGGCGGGTGAGCAGACAAGCCTCTCGGGCTGGTGTGTGCCGGTTGGCACCGATCTTCTGTGCGGGAATCTCCCCACTTTACCCTCCGCACCCCTGTTGCTGTGCACTCCTCCGCAGCTCCGAAGCTCCCCTCGCCGCCTCCTGCAGTCTTTGCCCATGAAGGGGCTTCCTAGTGTGTGGAAACTTTTCCTCCTTCACAGCTCCCTCCCACTGGTGCAGGTGCCGTTGCTATTCTTTTGTCTCTGTTTTTTCTTTTTTTCTTTTGCCCTACCCAAGTACGTGGGGGAGTTTCTTGCCTTTTGAGAGGACTGAGGCCTTCTGCCAGCCTTCAGTAGGTGTTCTGTAGGAGTTGTTCCATGCGTAGATGTATTTCTGGTGTATCTGTGGGGAGGAAGGTGATCTCCGCGTCTTACTCTTCTGCCATCTTCAAGGTCCCCCCTCATCTTTAATTTCATTCATCATTGTCTTATAGTTTTCTGCATACAGGTGTTTTGTCTCCTTCCGTAGGTTTATTTCTAGGTAGTTTATTCTTTTTGTTGCAATGGTAAATTGAAGTGTTTCCTTAATTTCTCTTTCTGATATTTTGTTGTTATTGTATAGGAATGCAAGAGATTTCTGCGCATTAATTTTGTATCCTGCAACTTTACCAAATTCTTTGATTAGATCTAGTAGTGTTCTGGAAGCATCTTTAGGATTCTCTATGTAGAATATCATGTCATCTGCAAACAGTGAAAGCTTTACTTCTTTTCCAATTTTGATTCTTTTTTATTTTTTTCTTCTCTGAATGCTGTGGATAAAACTTCCAAAACTATGTTTAATAATAGTGGTGAGAGTGGACAACCTTGTCTTCTTCCTGATCTTAGAGGAAATGGTTTCAGTTTTTCACCATTGAGAATGATGTTGGCTGTAGGTTTGTCATATATGGCCTTTATTATGTTGAGGTAAGTTCTCTCTATGCCTACTTTCTGGAGAATTTTGATCATAAATTGGTGTTGAATTTTATTAAAAGCTTTTTCTGCATCTATTGAGATGAACATATGGGTTTTCTCCTTCAATTTGTTAATATGGTTTATCACATTGATTGATTTGCATATATTGAAGAATCCTGGCATTCCTGGGATAAACCCCACTTGATCATGGTGTATTATCCTGTTAATGTGCCGTTGGATTCTGCTTGCTAGTATTTGGTTGAGGATTTTTGCATCTATGTTCCTCAGTGATATTGGTCTGTAGTTTTCTTTCTTTGTAACATCTTTGTTTGGTTTTGTTATCAGGGTGATGGTGACCTCGTAGAATGAGTTTGGGAGTGTACCTCCTTCTGCTATATTTTGGAAGAGTTTGAGAAAGATAGGCATTAGTTCTTCTCCAAATGTTTATTAGAGTTCGCCTACAAAGCCATTTGGTCCTGGGCTTTTATTTGTTGGAAAAATTTAATCACAGTCTCAATTTCAGTGCTTCTGCTGGGTCTGTTTATGTTTTCTATTTTTTCCTGGTTCAGTCTCAGAAGGTTGTGCTTTTCTAAGAATTTGTCCATTTTTTCCAGGTTGTTCATTTTATTGGCATATAGTTCCTTGTAGTAATCTCTCATGATCCTTTGTTTTTGTGCAGTGTCAGTTGTTACTTCCTCTTTTTCATTTCTAATTCTATTGATTTGAGTCTTCTCCCTTTTTTTCTAGATGAGTCTGGATAATGGTTTATCAATTTTGTTTATCTTCTCAAATAACCAGCTGTTAGTTTATTGATGTTTGCTATTTTTTCCTTCATTTATTTTTCATTTATTTCATATCTGATCTTTATGATTTCTTTCCTCTTGCTAACTTTGGGGTTTTTTGTTCTTTCTCTAATAGCTTTACGTGTAAGTTTACGTTGTTTATTTGAGATGTTTCTTGTTTCTTGAGGTAGGATTGTATTGCTATATGCTTCCCTCTTAGAATTGCTTTAGCTGCATCCCATAGGTTTTGGACCGTCTTGTTTTCATTGGCCTTTTCGCAGGCTGCAGGTTTGTAGTTCCCATTGTCTTTCCGTGTCTGCCCCGTTGGGTAAGTTTGGTTCAGTGGGGCACATGGGCTTCCTGATGAAGTAGATACTGCCTGTGTTCTGGTGGATGAGGCTGGATCTTGTCTTTCTTGTGGGCAGGACCACATCCAGTGGTGTTTTTTGGGGTGGGATTTTAGGCAATGTCTCTTCTAATGGGTGGGTTTCTCTTCCTTTCGTCCTAATTGTTATGCATAGGGTGTCAAGCTCTGTAGCTTACTGGTTGTTCAGTGGAGCTGGGTCTTAGCCTTGAGATGGAGATCTCTGGGAGAGCTTTCACCCTTTGATATTATGTGGAGCCAGGAAGTCTCTGGTGGACCAATGTCCTGAACTGGGCTCTCCCACCACAGTGGCTCAGGCCTGATACCTGGCTGGAGCACCAAGACCCTGTCAACCACACAGCTCAGAAGAAAAGGGAGAAAAAAAGAAAGAAAGTAAAATAAAATAAAATAATTAAAGTAAAAAATAATTATTAAAAATAAAAAATTTAAGAGTAATAAAAAAAGAAGAGAGAAACCAAACCAAAAAAAAAAACCCACCAATGATAACAAGTGCTAAAAACTATATAAATAAATAAATAAATTAGACAGACAAAACCCTAGGACAAATGGTAAAAGCATATCTATACAGACACAATCACACAAAGAAGCATACACATACACACTCACAAAAAGAAAAGAAAAATATATATATGTCCATATTTAAAAGAAAAAGGAAGAGAGCAACCAAATAAATAAACCTACCAATGATAATAAACTCTTAAATACTAAACTAAGATAAACTTAAAACCAGAAACAAATTAGATGCAGAAAGCAAACTCCAAGTCTATAGTTGCTCCCAAAGTCCACTGCCTCAATTTTTGGATGATTCATTGTCTATTCAGGTATTCCACAGATGCAGGGTACATGAAGTTGATTGTGCCAATTTAATCCACTGCTCCTGAGGTTGCTGGGAGAAATTTCCCTCTCTCTTATTTGTTTGCACAGCTCCTGGAGTTCAGCTTTGGATTTGGCCCTGCCTCTGTGTGTAGGTCGCCTGAGGGTGTCTGTTCCCTGCCCAGACAGGAGCTGGTTAAAGTAGCAGCTGATTAGTGGGCTCTGGCTCACTCAGGCCGGGGGAGGGTGGGGTATGGAATGTGAGGTGAGCCTGCAGTGGCAGAGGCCTGTCTGACATTGCAACAGCCTGCAGTGGCAGAGGCCTGTCTGACATTGCAACAGCCTGAGGTGTGCTGTGTGTTTTCCCGGGGAAGTTGTCACTGGATCATGGGGCCCTGGCTGGCAGGCTGCAGAGGCTCCTGGGAGGGGAGGTTTGGATAGTGACCTGTGCTTGCACACAGGCTTCTTGGTGGCTGCAGCAGCAGGCTTAGCATTTCATGCACGTCTCTAGTGTCCCCGCTGATAGTCGAGCTCGTGCCCGTCTCTGAAGCTCATTTACGCTGTGCTCTGAGTCCGTTCTCCTTGCGCACCTCAAAACAATGGTCTCTTACCTCTTAGGCAGGTCCAGACTTTTTCCCGGACTCCCTCACTGCTCGCTGTGGCGCAGTAGCCCCCTTCAGGCTGTGTTCACCCAGCCGACCCCAGTCCTCTCCCTGGGATCTGCCCTCTAAAGCCTGAGTCTCAGCTCCCATCCCCCACCCATCCCAGGGTGTGAGCAGACAAGCCTCTCGGGCTTGTGAGTGCTGGTCAGCACTGATCTTCTGTGCAGGAATCTCTCCACTTTGCCCTCTGCACCGCTATTGCTGCACTCTCCTATGTGGCTCTGAAGCTTCCCCCCCACCAACCCCCGTCTCCACCACCAAAGGGACTTCCTAGTGTTTGGAAACTTTTCCTCCTTCACAGCTCCCTCCCAGAGGTGCAGGTCCCATCCCTATTCTTTTGTCTCTGTCTTTTCTTTTTTCTTTTCCCCTACTCATGTATGTGGGGTGTTTCTTGCCTTTTGGGAAGTTTGAGGTCTTCTTCCAGCATTCAGTAGCTCCTGTATGAGTTGTTCCACATGTAGATATATTTCTGATGTATTTGTTGGGAGGAAGGTTAACTCCACATCTTACTCCTCCACCATCTTGAAGGTCTCCAGTCTCTGTTTTTTAATTGGTGTATTTAGACTATTGACATTTAAAGTGATTATTGTAATTGGATTAATATCTTCTTGTTGCTGTTTTCCCTTTACTGTCCTTGTTCTTTGTTTCTTTTTTAATCTTCCACTCTTTTTTATATATTCTCTGGTTTTAATTGAGCCACTTATGTGATACCACATTATCTCTTCTGTTAGCATGCATGTCATTAATACTTCTTGGGAGGTTTTAGTTTTATTTTTTATTTTTGTTTTACATTTTAGGAGTTTCTCTAGAGTTAACAATATAAATTTAAAACCAACATAAGCTATTGCAAATAACAGTATATTCTGTCACATGTAGTTCAAATCCCTTATAACAGAGTGTTCCCAATTTCCCCTTTCTACTCCATATAACATTGCTGTCATCCATTTCACCTATCCAGAGCTGTAATCACCAAATGGGAATTTACTCATATTATTTTAAACAGTTATCTGTTAGGTGAATAACAGTTTATACTGCCATTTTCCTCTCAGTCTCCCAGAATGGTGCTTGTTGCTCATAAAATTCTAATGAGTCCTCTCTGAACTTTGTCATTGAGAATAGCTTCATCAATTTTACTTTTACATTTGATCTTCATTATTTTACATATCTTTGGATACCAGTATATGTTTAGGTCTGTGGTTCTGCTAGTTTCTGTTTGCTAATTTTTATTTAATATACAAGAAGAATACATTAAGAGAAAGGTATGGTATTCTGAAAATTAAGGAAGATTAAGGAAATTAAGGAAAATTTTAACAATTTTAATGCTTCTGTGATAATATAATTTTTTACCTTAAAAAAACTGTTTACAGGACTACAATTTTGTTGTTTTATTTGTAAACTTGTTAAAACTCACACAGAAAACTAATTAGAGCAGAACAGTAATTCCCCATCATCTTACTGTATCAGTTTTCATATTTCATTTTAATTTTTCCTAACTGAAGCTAATATGTTTTCTTTGTTTCATACACTTGAGGAGGAGACAAGGAGTTAAATCAATTATCAGATTCAGTTATTTTTTTTTATTAACTGACAAGGTGAATCTGGCTTTTTGAAAATAACTAGTGGTAAATAAGGCTTGAGATATATGTATTGCATTGTGTGTGTGTGTGTGTGTGTGTGTGTGTGTGTGTGTGTGTGTGTGAATGTACATGTATATTATCTTGAGTAATTGGAAATAAACAGTCCCTTTAGAGTTTGAGTGCCCTCTTATACACTGTATGTGATTTTGATGTTTATAATTTTTGCTGCTCTTGTCTATATTAATTGGTTGTCTTCTAATTTAGGCCATGGGCTTTTTTCAGCCTTACAAGCTAACATCAAAAAAAATCGCCAAACTATAAAGACTCATTACCAACTCACCTTCATCTGAGGATGTTCACACATAGTTAAAAGCAAAATAACTCTTCTTTATTATGTGCTTTGATTAAGTAAAGAAGCCTCAAGTCTCACTATTTTCAGTGCTATTGAAGTACCTGTTTGTTGACATGAAAACCAAAATAAAGATTAGGCCAGGGAAGTTTTACTTTAAAAAAATTGAACAGTGTTCATTACTCCATAAACATGTTAGTTGATCACATTTTAGCTTATTATGTGAACTGATGAGTGAAAAGAAAGGGGGAGTAATGAAATTAACTCACCTTTTTAATACACGTCTTCCACAAATGAAACTGCCTAATAAAGTTTGAATGTGTAATGATGCAGTTAAGCCAGTTATAACATATGTTATATCTCTCTATGGAGCACTCCCACCATTGTAAAATAATATTTTTATTATTTTTTTTAGTTTCATTATTATTATTTTTTGCGGTACACGGGCCTCTCACTGTTGTGGCCTCTCCTGTTGTGGAGCACAGGCTCCAGACGCGCAGGCTCAGTGGCCATGGCTCATGGGCCTAGCGGCTCTGTGGCACGTGAGATCTTCCCAGACCGGGGCATGAACCCGTGTCCCCTGCATCAGCAGGCAAACTCTCAACCACTGTGCCACCAGGGAAGCCCTCATTTTTGTTTTTTCATTTTGCTCCTCTGACTTAATTTTAAAGAACATTTCTTCAAGTTTGCTGATTCATTTTTCTGACTAAGCAAGGCATCTTTTGAATCCCAAATAAAATTTTAGTTTAGTTATTGTGTTTTTTTAGCTCCAGAATTCTGTTTGGTTCTATTTTATAATTTCTATCTCTTTGTTGATATTCTCATTTTGTTCATGTATCATTTTCCTGATTTCATTTAGTTTTCTATCAGTGTTCTCTTTTAGCTCATTGAGCATTTTTAAGATGGTTAAGTTCTTTTTCATGTAAATCAGAGATGTGCTGTTATTTAGGGTCCGTTTCTGGAGATTCATTGTATTCCTGTGATTGGGCCATTTCCCCCTTTCTTTGGCTTGCAATTTTTGTTGAGATTTTGGCATTTTTAAAAAGGCCCACCTCTCCCATCTTTTACAGATTGGTTTTGTACAAGTAAAGACTTTCTGAAATCAGCCCAGCTAGAGGCTCTGTGATCTCTCCAACTTTTTCTAGGGATATGTCCCCATCGGTCTTGTGTATGCATTTTTCTTCTAGTATATACAGCTGCTTTTATCTTTCTTAATTTCCCTGAGACTCACCCCTGCTTCTTCTCAGGAGGTTTTGGTTTCATTTTCCATTGTATTTCTCTGCCTGTAATCTGTTACCTGTCTGACACCTACCCACTAAACTGCAGACTCCTTGCTGCTGTAATATATCCCCATGTTTACTTTTGTTTTCATCAGCCCTTAACCTAGTATTCAAACTATGCTGCTGTTCTCATTGGTGCTTTGATTCAGACAAAAGAGAAACCAGGCCTTTGGGAAGCCCTCAGACAAGCCAGAAATTTGGATGCATGTTCTACTCGTTACATCTCAAGAGTCCTCCATGAATTAGGAAGCTTACTCCCAATTGTGCAGTGCTGAACTGTGTAGGGGGAGGGGAAAAGGCTAGTAAAATTCCATGAATTTTATACCCTTTTTGGTGCAGTTTTTCTTGGTTTTGCATTTGCTTGTGTGCTTCAGGTTCTTAACTGCTTTCTAGAGTTATCACAGATGTAGTTTGGGTCTTATATTTTTGTTAACTTATGTTTTGTTAACTTAACTATAACAAGGGCCTGGACCTTCTTTTCTTAGTCCACCATCTTGCTGACATCACCACATTCACACCATTTTGAAAGCATTTATTTGTTAATTTTTGTTTTCCCTTGAGTGAAAGAACAAATCAGAAGATTAGAGAAAAACTGACTGCTATTCCAAATTCCGTGCTAACTTTTGTTTCATTTGGTCTTCCATGACCATACAAAGAGATCTCAAAATAAATATAATGTCTGCTGAGTCTTTAGCTTTTACTAAGGGTTTCTGTCACTTTTTATTTTCATTTAATCAAGAAATGTTTACTGACCCCAGTATTGACATTTACTGACCAGATACAAGGCATTGTTTTGGGTACTGTGAAGAATACAAAGATATGGGTCTAATTTTTCTATCTGAGAATTTACTTAATCTACCAACATAATGATTACATTTCTCTATTTTTTTTAATTTTTAAAAAATTTTAACTGGAGTATAGCTGCTTTACAATGTTGTGTTAGTTTCTGCTGTACGGCAAAGTGAATCAGTTACACATACATATATATCCACTCTTTTTCAGATTCTCTTCCCATTTAGGTTACCACAGAGCATTGAGTAGAGCTCCCTGTGCTATACTGTAGGTTCTCATTACAGTAGGTTGTCCATTTTGTATATAGTAGTGTACATATGTCAATCCCAATCTCCCAATTCATCCCACTCCCCCGACTTTGCTCTACTTTTAAACTTTTTCTTTTGAAGTAACTTTAGATACATAGGAAGTTGAAAAGATGGTACAGAGGAATCATATGTACCCTTTACTTTGTGTGTTTTATTGGTTACATGTTACCTAACTGTAGTATAATATCAATACAGAAAATTGATAATGGTATAAAGTATGTATATAGATCTGCATTATTTTGTCATACATGTGGATTCATGTACCCACCACCACGATCAAGATACAGAACTATTCGATCACCAGAAACATCCCCCTCTTGCTATCCCTTTATAGTGACAACTTCCCCCCCTTCTCTTCTACTATGCCTGACACATTTTTCCATTTCTATATTTTTTTCACTAATACCATATTTTATAAAATATATCATTCAGTATGTGATCTTTTGTGATTGGCTTTTTTTTTTAACCCATCATAATGCCCTTGAGATCCATCCAAGTTTTTCTGTGTATAAATAATGTATCCCTTCTTGTTATGAGTAGCATTCTATAATACAGATGTACCTCAGTGTGTTTAACTGTTTACCTAATGTAAGACACTTTTGTTGTTTTAGTTTGGGGCTATTATAAATGAAACTATATGAAAAATTGTGTTCACCTGTCTGTATGGAGATACGTTTTCATGTCTATTGGATATATGCCCAAGAGTTTGATTACCAGATCATATGGTTAATTGTATGTTTAAGTTTTTAATAAACTGTCAAACTATTTTCCAGAATGGATGTACCTTTCTACATTCTTATCTAGAATGTACAATATATTCAGTTTTTCTGAAAACTTGTCAGCAATTGACATTGTCATTTTTTAAATTTTAATTGTTTTAATAAGGATGTAGTGATAGTTCATAGTGGTATTATTTTGCATTTCCCTAATGGCTAGTGATGTTGAACATTGTTTCATGTACTTATTTGTCATCCACATTTCCTCTTCAAAAGGTCTGCTCATGGGCTTCCCTGGTGGCGCAGTGGTTGAGAGTCCGCCTGCCGATGCAGGGGACGCGGGTTCGTGCCCCGGTCCAGGAAGATCCCACATGCCGCGGAGCAGCTGGGCCCGTGAGCCATGGCCACTGGGCCTGCGCGTCCGGAGCCTGTGCTCCGCAACGGGAGAGGCCACGGCAGTGGGAGGCCCGTGTACCGCAGAAAAAAAAAAAAAAAAGAAGAAGGTCTGCTCATGTCTCTTCATGTCTTTTGCCCATTTTCCTACTAAATTGTTTGATTTTCTGCTGATGAGTTTTAAGGATTTTTATTTATTCTAGATATGTCTTTTGTAAGACCACTTGGTTTGCCAATATTTTCTCAGGTCTGTAGCTTGTCCTTTCTTCTTTACAGAACAAAATGTTTTTATTTTATAAAAAGACAAGTTACTGATATTTTTTCTATGGTTCATGCTTCTGATGTCATATCTAATAATCTTTCATGAAGACCTAGATAGATCTTGAATATAATCTCCTGTGTTGTCTTGGAAAAGATTCATTATTTTACATATATATCTATGATTGGTTTTTTTTCTGCCTTTTGTATTATACATTTCAAGTTCATTTTTGTATAAAGTGTGAGGTTTATTTGGAGGTTCATCTAATTCTTTTGGTTTATTAATAACCAATTTCTCCAGCACCGTTTGTTGAAAAGGCTATCTTTAATTAGGCCACGATTTTGTGGGGCCATTTCTGGGGTCCCTGTTAAGTTCCCTTGATCTATGCGTGTATCCCTCTGCAAGTACCGCTTAGTCTTCATTACTGAGGCTACACAATACATCTTAAAAATAGGTTAAATGATCTCTCCCACTCTATTCTTCCTTTCAAAATTATTTTAGCTATTCTAGCTCCATTTTTTCCTCATACCCATTTTAGAATAATCTTGTCTATATTTATGAAAATTCTTGCTGGGATTTTGATAGTAACTGCATGAAACTTGTATATCAATTTGTGTAGAATTGACATATTTACTATGTTGAGTGTTCCAATCCATGACCACATTTGGTATTGTCTATTTATTTACAACTCCATTGATAGCTTTTATTAGTGTTTTGTAGTTTTCAGCATATCTTATATTTATTTGGTTAGTTTGGGAAGCAATTGTTAATATCACATTTTAAATTTCAGTTTCCTTGTGTTCATTGTTAGATATAAAAATACAAATAATTTTGTATATTGATCTTGTATCCTGAGATCTTGCTGAACTCATTTATTAGTTCTAGGAAATTTTGTATATACTTCAGCATTTTTGTGTAAACAATCTTCAAATAGGGAAAGTTTCATTTCTTTCTTTGATGAAGTAGTGTTGCTTTACAATATTATATTAGTTCCAGGTGTAAAGCATAGTGATTGAGTATTTTTATAGATTATACTCCATTAAAAGTTATTAAGATAATGAATATAATTCCCTGTGCTACACAATAAATCCTTATTTCTTATCTATTTTAAACATAGTTGTTTGTATCTCTTAATTCCATACACCTAATTTGCCCCCACCACTTCAGCTCTTCTCTTTAGTAAACAGTAGTTTGTATTCTATATCTGTGAGTCTGTTTCTCTTTTGAATATATACTCATTTGTATTATTTTTAAATTCCACATGCATATATCATATAATATTTGTCTCTCATTGTCTAACTTATTTCACTAAGCATAATATTCTCTAGGTATATCCACGTTGCTGCAAGTGGGAGAATTAATTTCTTTTTTATATCTAAATAATATTCCATTGTATATATATATATATATATAAAATCACATTTTTTTAAATATTTGATGTTCATGGGCATTTGGGATGCTGTATTACATTGACTACAGTAAAGAGTGCTGCTATGAACATTGGAGTGCATATATCTTTTCAAAGAGTGTTTTAATTTTTTTCTGGATATATATATATATACAGGAGTGGAATTGCTGGATCATATGGTAGTTTTTTTTTTTAACATCTTTATTGGGGTATAATTGCTTTACAATGGTGTGTTAGCATATGTTAGTTTTATACTTAGTTTTTTAACAAACTTCATGCTGTTTTCCATAGTGGCTGCACCAATTTACCTTCCCACCAATAGTATGCAAGTTTTCTCTTTTCTCCAAATACTTGCTGACATTTGTTATTTGTAGAAATTTTAGCGATAACTATTCTGACAGGTGTGAGGCGATATCTCACTGTTTTGAGTAGCCTTTCTTTAATATTAACAAAGTTGAGCATCTTTTCATGTGGCTGTTAGCCATCTGTATGTCTTCTTTGGAAAAAAAGTCTACTCAGGTCTTCTGCCCAATTTTCGATTGGGTTGTTTGTTTGTTTTTTATTGAGTAGTATGAGCTGTTTAAATATTTTCAATATTAACCCCTTGTCAGTCACAGAATTTGCAAATAATTTCTCCCATTCCATAGGTTGTCTTTTTGTTTTGTCAATGGTTTCCTTTGCTGTGCAAAAGCTTTTAAGTTTAAGTAGATCCCATTCATTTTTGTTTTTGTTTGTTTGTTTGTTGCTTTTATTTCTTTTTCCTTAGGAGACAGATCTAAAAAGATATTGCTACACATTATGTCAAAGAGTGTTCTGTCTATTTTCTCTTTTAGGAGTTTTATGATTTCAGGTTTTACATTTAAGTCATTTTGAGTTTATTTTGTGTATTGTGTCATGTAATGTTCTAATCTCATTGTTTTACATTTAGCTGTCTAGTTTTCCCCAGCACCAATTCTTGAAGAGAATATCTATTCTCCATTGTGTATTCTTGGAACCTTTACCATAGATTAATTGGCCATACGTGCATGCGTTTATTTCTGGGCTCTCTATTTTGTTCCATTGATCTATGTCTGTTTTGTTGCCATTATCATGCTTCTTTGATTACTGTAGCTTTGTATTATAGTCTAAAGACAGGAAAGGTGATAATCCCAGCTTCATTCTTTATTCTCAAGATTTCATTGAATATTCTCAATCTTTTGAGGTTTCATATGAATTTTATGATAATTTGTTCTAGTTCTGTGGAAAATGTCATGGTCTTTTAATAGAGATTGCATTACATCTGTAGATTGCTTTGGGTAATATAGTCATTTTAACAATATTAATTCTTCTAATACAAGGACATCTTTCCAATTCTTTGTATCATCTTGAATTTCCTTTATAAATATTTTATAGTTTTCAGAGTATAGGTCTTTCACCTACTTGGTTAAGTTAATTCCCAGGTATTTTGTTCTTTTTGATGTGATATTAGACAGGATTTTTAACCTTTCTCTTTCTGATATTTCAGTACTAGTTTATGGAAAAGTAATATATTTCTGTACATAAATCTTGTATCTTGCAACTTTACTGAGTCATTTGTTAGTTGTAATAGATTTTGTGTGGAGACTTCAGGGTTTTCTACGTAATGTATCATGTCATCTGTAAATACTTACCATTTCATTTCTTCTCTTCCAATTTGGTTATTATTTATTTCTTTTTCTTGTCTGCTTGCTGTGGCTAGGACTTCCCAGAGTATGCTAAATAGAAGTAGTGAGAGTGGGCATCCTGGATTTGTTTCTGAATTTAGGAGAAAGGTTTTCAACTTTTCACTGTTGTGTATGATGTTAGCTGTGAGTTTGTCATGAATGGCCTTTATTATGTTGAGATATGTTCCCTCTATACACACTTTGATGAAAGATTTTATCATGAATGAATGTTGAATTTTGTCATATGATTTTTCTACATCTATTGAGAGGATCATGTGATTTTTATCCTTCCTTTTGTTAATGTGGTGTATCACATTGATTTATTTGCCAATGTTGAACCATACTTGTGACCTTGGAATATATCCACCTTGATCATGGTGTATGTTACTTTTTATGTATTCTTGGGCTTAGTTTGCTAATATTCTGCTGAGGATTTTTGCATCTATATTTATCGAAGATATTTGCCTGTAATTTTTTTTTATATTGCCTTTGGTTGGTATTTGGGTAATGGTGACCTTGTAGAATGAATTTAGGATTTTTCTGTCCTCTTCAATTTTTTGGAATAGTTTCTGAAGATTAGGTATTAGTTCTTCTTTATATGTTTTGTAGAATTCCCCTGTGAAGCCAACCAGTTCTGGACTTTTCTGTGCTGGGAAATTTTTTATTACAAATTCAACTTCCATATTAGTGATTGGTCTGTTCAAACTATCGGTTACTTCTTAATTCATTCTTGGCAGTTTGCATGTTTCTAGAAATTTGTCAATTTCTTTTAGGTTGTCCAATTTATCGGTATAAAGCTGTTCATAGCATTCTCTTATGATTTTTTGTATCTCTGTGATAATTGTTGTTATTTCTCCTCTTACACTTCTTATTTTGTTTATTTGAGTCCTCTCTCTTTCCTTCATTGTGAGCCTGGATAAGGGCTCATCAATTTTGTTTATTTTTTCTATTTTTTTAATCTCTATTTTATTTATTTCCTGTCTGCTTATTTTGGTCTTTGTTGTTCTTTCTTCTAATCTTTTAGGTGGTAGGTTAGGTGGTTTGTTTGAAGTTGTTTTTATTTCCTGAGGAAAGCTTGTATCAGTAAAAACTTCTTTCTTAGAACAGTTTTTGCTGCATGCCATAGATTTTGGAGTGTTGTGTTTCCATTGTCATTTGTCTCAAGGTATTTTCTGAGTTTTCCATTTGATTTCTTCATTGACCCTTTTTTTTTTCTTTTAGTTTCATGTTGTTTAGTCTCCATGTGTTTCTTCCTTTCCCATTTTTCTTTCTATAGTTGTTTTCTAGTTTCATACTGTTGTAGTTAAAAAAAAAGTTTGATATAATTATATATATATAATTATATAGGTAAACACACACATATATATGTTAATGCATGTTATAGCCTTTTCTTTGTATTGATCCCTGTATCACTATATAACCCCCTTATTTTTGTTTCATTGTACAATTTGTTTTAACATTTAATTGTTCTTATATGTGTACTGCGACCACAGTTTTAATATTGCCATTTTAATTATGATATGTCTTGGTGTGGGGCTGTTCGGGTTCATCTTGTTTGGGAATCTCCTTCTTACTGTACATGGATATCTGTTTCCTTCTTCAGGTTTAGGAAGCTCTCAGCCATAAATTCTTCAAATAATTTTTTGATCCCATTCTCTCTTCTTCTGGAACTTCAATAAAGTTAATATTCGAGCACTTAATGTTATTTAAGAGATATTTAAATTAGTTTTTTTCCTTTTTTTTCTGATCTGGTGGTTGCCTTTGCATTTATACCTTCTATACTGCCCTTAATCGATCCTTTTCTTAAGCTTTTGCTATGTGGTCTGTCACTTTTTTTTTTTACATCTTTATTGCGGTATAATTGCTTTACAATGGTGTGTTAGTTTCTCCTTTATAACAAAGTGAATCAAATATACATGTACATATGTTCCCATATCTCTTCCCTGTTGCATCTTCCTCCCTCCCATCCTCCCTATCCCACCACTGTAGGTGGTCACAAAGCACCGAGATGATCTCCCTGTGCTATGCGGCTGCTTCCCACTAGCTAGCTATTTTACATTTGGTAGTGGATATATGTCCATGCCACTCTCTCACTTTGTCACAGCTTACGCTTCCACCTCCCCATATTCTCAAGTCCATTCTCTAGTAGGTCTGTGTCTTTATTCCTGTCTTACGCCTAGGTTCTTCATGACATTTCTTTCTTAGATTCAATATATGTGTGTTAGCATATGGTATTTGTCTTTCTCTTTCTGACTTACTTCACTCTGTATGACAGACTCTAGGTCCATCACACTCACTACAAATAACTCAATTTCATTCCTTTTTATGGCTGAGTAATATTCCATTGTATATGTGTGCCACATCTTGTTTATCCATTCATCTGATGATGGACACTTAGGTTGTTTCCATCTCCTGGCTATTGTAAATAGAGCTGTGATGAATATTTTGGTACATGAATCTTTCTGAATTATGGTTTTCTCAGGGTATATGCCCAATAGTGGGATTGCTGAATCATATGGTAGTTCTATTTGTAGTTTTTGAAGGAACCTCCATACTGTTCTCCATAGTGGCTGCACCAATTCACATTCCCACCAGCAGTGCAAGAGTGTTCGCTTTTCTCCACACCCTATCCAGCATTTATTGTTTCTAGATTTTTTGATGATAGCCGTTCTGACTGGTGTGAGATGATATCTCATTGTAGTTTCAATTTGCATTTCTCTAATGACTAATGATGTTGAGCATTCTTTCATGTGTTTGTTGGCAATCTGTATATCTTCTTTGGAGAAGTGTCTATTTAGGTCTTCTGCCCATTTTTGGACTGGGTTGTTTGTTTTTCTGTTTTTCAGCTGCATGAGCTGCTTGTAAATTTTGGAGATTAATCATTTGTCAGTTGCTTCATTTTCAAATATTTTCTCCCATTCTAAGGGTTTTCTTTTGGTCTTGTTTATGGTTTCTTTCACTGTGCAAAGGCTTTTAAGTTTCATTAGGTCCCATTTGTTTATTTTTGTTTTTACTTCCATTTCTCTAGGAGGTGGGTCAAAAAGGAACTTGCTGTGATTTATGTCACAGAGTGTTCTGCCTATGTTTTCCTCTAAGAGTTTGACAATTTCTGGCCTTACATTTATGTCTTTAATCCATTTTGAGCTTATTTTTGTGTATGGTGTTAGGAGTGATCTAATCTCACACTTTTACGTGTACCTGTCCACTTTTCCCAACACCACTTATTGAAGAGGCTGTCTTTTCTCCACTGTATATTCCTGTCTCCTTTATCAAAGATAAGGTGACGATATGTGCATGGGTTTATCTCTGGGCTTTCTCTCGTATTCCATTGATCTATCTTTCTGTTTTTGTGCCAGTACCATACTGTCTTGATTACTGTAGCTTTGTTGTATAGTCTGAAGTCAGGGAGCTTGATTCCTCCAGCTCCGTTTTTCGTTCTCAAGATTGCTTTGGCTATTCGGGGTCTTTTGTGTTTCCATACAAATTGTGAAATTGTTTGTTCTAGTTCTGTGAAAAATACCAGTGGTAGTTTGGTAGGGATTGCATTGAATCTGTAGATTGCTTTGGGTAGTAGAATCATTTTCACAATGTTTATTCTTCCAATCCAAGTACATGGTATATCTCTCCATCTGTTTGTATCATCTTTGATTTCCTTCATCAGTGTCTTATAATTTTCAGAATACAGGTCTTTTGTCCCCTTAGGTAGGTTTATTCCTAGATTTTTAAAATTTTTTGTTGCAATGTTAAATGGGAGTGTTTTCTTGATTTCACTTTCAGATTTTTATCATTAGTGTATAGGAATGCAAGAGATTTCTGTGCATCAATTTTGTATCCTGCTACTTTACCAGATTCATTGATTAGCTCTAGTAGTTTTCTGGTAGCATCTTTATGGTTCTCTATGTATACAATCATGTCATCTGCAAACAGTGACAGTTTTACTTCCTCTTTTCTGATTTGGATTCCTTTTATTTCCTTTTCTTCTCTGATTGCTGTGGCTAAAACTTCCAAAACTATGTTGAATAAGAGTGGTGAGAGTGGGCAACCTTGTCTTGTTCCTGACCTTAGTGGAAATGCTTTCAATTTTTCACCATTGAGGATGATGTTGGCTGTGCTTTTGTCATATATGGCCTTTAATATGATGATGAAAGTTCACTCTATGCCTACTTTTTGGAGGGTTTTTCTCATAAATGGGTGTTGAATTTTGTTGAAAGCTTTCTCTGCATCTATTGAGATGACCATATGGTTTTCTCCTTCAATTTGTTAATATGGTGTATCATATAGATTGATTTGCGTATACTGAAGAATCCTTTCATTCCTGGAATAAACCCCACTTGATCATGGTGTATGATCCTTTTAATGTGCTGTTGGATTCTGTTTGCTCTTAATTTGTTGAGGATTTTTGCATCTATGTTCATCAGTGGTATTGGTCTGTAGTTTTCTTTCTTTGTGACATCCTTGTCTGGTTTTGTTATCAGGGTGATGGTGGCCTCGTGGAATGAGTATGGGAGTGTTCCTCCCTCTGCTATATTTTCGAGGAGTTTGAGAAGGTTAGGTGTTAGCTCTTCTGTAATGCTTGATAGAATTTGCCTGTGAAGCCATCTGGTCCTGGGCTTTTGTTTGTTGGAAGATTTTTAATCACTGTTTCAATTTCAGTGCTTGTGATTAGTCTGTTCATATTTTCTGTTTCTTCCTGATTCAGTCTTGGCAGGTTGTGCATTTCTAAGAATTTGTCCATTTCTTCCAGATTGTCCATTTTATTGGCATAGAGTTGCTTGTAGTAATCTCTCATGATCTTTGGTGTTTCTGCAGTGTCAGTTGTTACTTCTCCTCTTTTATTTCTAATTCTATTGATTTGAGTCTTCTCCCTTTTCTTCTTGATGAGTCTGGCTAATGGTTTATCAAATTTGTTTATCTTCTCAAAGAACCAGCTTTACTGTTATTGATCTTTGCTATCATTTCCTTCATTTCTTTTTCATTTATTTCTGATCTAATATTTATAATTTCTTTCCTTCTGCTAACTTTTGGGTATTTTTGTTCACTCTTTCTCTAACTGCTTTAGGTGCAAGAATATGTTGTTTATTTGAGATGTTTCCTGTTTCCTAAGGTAGATTTTATTGCTATAAACTTCCTCTTAGAACTGCTTTTGCTGCATCCCATAGGTTTCGGGTTGTCGTGCCTGCATTGTCATTTGTTTCTAGGTATTTTTTTATTTCCTCTTTGATATCTTCAGTGATCACTTCGTTAGTAAGTAGTGTATTGTTTAGCCTCCATGTGTTTGTATTTTTTACAAATCTTTTCCTGTAATTGATATCTAGCCTCAGAGCGTTGTGGTCAGAAAAATTACTTGATACAATTTCAATTTTCTTAAATTTACCAAGGCTAGATTTGTGACCCAAGATATGATTTATCCTAGAGAATGTTCCATGAGCACTTCAGAAAAATGTGTATTCTGTTGTTTTTGCATGGAATGTCCTATAAATATCAAATAAGTCCATCTTTTTTAATGTATCATCTAACTTTTGTTTCTTTACTTATTTTCATTTTGGATCATCTCTCCATTGGTGAAAGTGGGGTGTTAAAGTTCCCTACTATGAATTTGTTACTGTCGATTTCCCCTTTTATGGCTGTTAGTATTTGCCTTATATATTGAGGTGCTCCTATGTTGGGAGCATAAATATTTACAATTGTTATATCTTCTTCTTTGATTGATCCCTTGATCGTTATGTTGTGTCTTTCTTTGTCTCCTGCAATAGTCTTTATTCTAAAGCCTATTTTTTCTGATATGAGAATTGCTACTCCCACTTTCTTTTGGTTTCCATTTGCATGGAATATCGTTTTCCATCCACTCACTTTCAGTCTTTATGTGTCTCTAGGTCTGAAGTGGGTCTTTTGTGGACAGTATATATATGGGTCATGTTTTTGTATCCATTCAGACAGTCTATGTCTTTTGGTGGGAGCATTTAATCAATTTACATTTAGGGTAATTATCAATATGTATATTCCTATTTCCATTTTCTTAATTGTTTTGTTTTTGTTATTGTAGTTCTTTTTCCTCTCTTGTGTTTCTTGCCCAGAGAAGATCCTTTAGCATTTGTTGTAAAGCTGATTTTGTAATGCTGAACTCTCTCAGCTTTTGCTTGTCTGTAAAGGTTATAATTTCTCCATCAAATCTGAATGAGATCCTTGCTGGGTATAGTAATCTTTGTTGTAGGTTTTACTCCTTCATCACTTTAAATATATCCTGCCAGTCCCTTGTGCTTTGAAGAGTTTCTGCTTAAAGTTCGGCTGTTAACCTTATTGGGATTCCCTTGTGTGTTATTTGTTGTTTTTCCCTTGCTGCTTTTAATATGTTTTCTTTCTATTTAATTTTTGACAGTTTGATTAATATGTGTCTTGGCGTGTTTCTCCTTGGATTTATCCTGTATGGGACTCTCTGTGCTTCCTGGACTTGAATCACTATTTCCTTTCCATATTAAGGAAGTTTTCAACTATAATCTCTTCAAATATTTTCTCAGTCCCTTTCTTGTTCTTTTCTTCTTCTGGAACCCCTATAATTCGAATGTTGGTGCATTTAGCATTGCCCCAGAGGTCTCTGAAACTGTCCTCAGTCCTTTTCATTCTTTTTTCTTTATTCTACTCTGCAGTAGTTATTTCCATTATTTTGTCTACCAGGTCACTTATCCATTCTTCTGCCTCAGTTATTCTGCTATTGATCCCTTCCTGAGTATTTTTAATTTTGTTTATTGTGTTGTTCATCATCGCTTATTTCAACTTTAGTTCTTCTAGGTCCTTGGTAAATGTTTCTTGCATTTTGTCTATTCTATTTCCAAGGTTTTGGATCATCTTTACTATCATTATTCTGAATTATTTTTCAGGTAGACTGCCTGTTTCCTCCATTTGTTAGGTCTGTTGGGTTTTTACCTTTCTCCTTCATCTGCTATGTGTTTTTCTCTCTTCTCATTTTGCTTATCTTACTGTGTTTGGGGTCTCCTTTTTGCAGGATCCAGGTTTGTAGTTGCCGTTGTTTTCGTGTCTGTCCCCAGTGGTCTATGTTGGTTCAGTGGGTTGTGTAGGCTTCCTGGTGGAGGGGACTAGTGCCTGTGTTCTGGTGTGTGAGTCTTTATCTTTTCTTTCTGCTGGGCAGGTCCATGTCTGGTGCTGTGTTTTGGGGTGCCTGTGGACTTATTATGATTTTAGGCAGCCTCTCTGCTAATGGGTGGGGTTGTGTTCCTCTCTTGCTAGTTATTTTGCATAGGGATTCAAGCACTGTAGCTTGTTGGTCGCTGAGTGAAGCTGGATTTTGATATTGAGATGGAGTTCTCTGGGGGATTTTAGACATTTGATATTATGTCCAGCTGGGAGATCTCTTGTGGACCAGTGTACTGAAGTTGGCTCTCCCACCTTAGAGGCACAGCACTGACTCCTGGTTGCAGCACCAAGAGCCTTTCATCCACACAGCTCAGAATAAAAGTGAGAAAAAGTAGAAAGAAAGAAAGAAAGAAAGAGGATAAAAGAAAATAAAATAAAGTAAGATAAAAGAAAATAAAATTACTAAAATAAACAATAATTATTAAGAAAAAAATTTTAAGAGTAAAAAAAAATATGGACAGATAGAACCCTTGGACAAATGGTAAAAGCAAAGCTATACAGAGAAAATCTCACACAGAAGCCTACACATACACACTCACAAAAAGATGAAAAGTGGAAAAAATAATAAATCTTTCTCTCAAAGTCCACCTCATCAACTTGGGATGATTCAGTGTCTATTCAGGTATTCCACAGATGTAGGGTACATCAAGTTGATTTTGGAGATTTAATATGCTGCTCCTGAGGCTGCTGGGAGAGATTTCCCTTTCTCTTCTTTGTTTCCATAGCTCCCGGGGCTCAGCTTTTGATTTGGCCCTGCCTCTGCGTGTAGGTGCCCAGAGGGTGTCTGTGCTTTGCTCAGACATAATGGGGTTAAAGGAGCCACTGTTTGGGTGCTCTGTCTCACTCAGCCCGGGGGAAGGGAAGGTTACAATGCGGGGCCAGCCTGCAGATACAGAGACCAGTGTGACGTTGCACCAGCCTGTGGCATGCCGTGCATTGTCCCAGGGAAGTTGTCCCTGGATCCTGGGACCCTGGCAGTGGCGAGCTGCACAGACTCCCTGGAAGGGAGGTGTGGATAGTGCCCTGTTCTCGCACACAGGCTTCTTGGTGGTGGCAGCAACAGCCTTACTGTCTCTGGGGTCCATGCTGTTATCCACGGCTCGCACCCATCTCTGTAGCTCCTTTAAGCAGTGCTCTTGATCCCCTCTCCTTGTGCACCAGGAAACAAAGAGCGAAGCAAAAGTCTCTTGCCTCTTCGGCAGGTCCAGACTTTTCCCCAGACTCCCTCCCGGCTAGGCGTGGTGCACTAACCCCTTCAGGCTGTGTTCACGACGTCAGTCCTCTTCCTGCACTCCGACTGAAGCCCTGAGCCTCAGCTCCCAGCCCCGCCCACCCCAGTGGGTGAGCAGACAAGCCTCTCTGGCTAGTGAGTGCCGGTCGGCACCAATCCTCTGTGCGGGAATCTCTCTGCTTTGCCCTCTGCACCCCTGTTCCTGTGCTCTCCTCCACAGCTCCGAAGCTTCCCCGCTCCACCACCTGCAGTATCCGCCCGTGAAGGGGCTCCTAGTGTGTGGAAACCTTTCCTCCTTCACAGCTCCCTCCCACTGGTGCAGGTCCCGTCCCTATTCTTTTGTCTCTGTTTACTCTTTTTTCTTTTGCCTTACCCAGGTACGTGGGAAGTTTCTTGTCTTTTGGGATGTCTGAGGTCTTCTGTCAGCGTTCAGTAGGTGTTCTGTAGGAGTTGTTCCACATGTAGATGTATTTGTGATGTATCTGTGGGGAGGAAGTTGATCTTCGCATCTTACTCTTCTGCTATCTACCCAGCAGCCCCCTAAATTACTTTTTTTTAATAATTGTGTTTTACTTTCTGCTGTTCTGATTAGGTGATTTCTATTATTCTATCTTCTAGATTGTTTATGTATTCTTTTCTATCCCTGAATCTGCTATTCATTCCTTCTCATGTGTTTTTTTTTTATTTCAGTTATTGAATCATCTGTTTTTGATTGGGCCTTTTTTATATTTTCTCATTCCTTGATAAAATCATCTCTGATTATATCGATTCTTCTCCCTAATTCTGGGTCACACTAGCTCTGTTCCCTTTAAGTGTGTGTTTATCCTTCTCCCCATATCAGGAACTTTGCCCCAGAGGAGGGGAGTGCTGAAGCAAGTGGGGCCAGTGTGTATACAGATGTCTGATGCACTCCCTGTGTAGGTGTCTGCATTTCTGCTTAGGTGCAGCCCACAGTTGAGTATTTTCCCCAATCCTGGTCCCCAGATCCAATTATGTGCTCTGGTGTGGACTGAGCAGGGCCAGAGTGTTCATTTGACTTGAGCTGGGACACATAGCAAGTCAGCCATGGGAAACTCAGGAGCCACTAGAGCAGACCTCTCTGCCCTGCCTGGGGTCAAGCCCCATTTGCCTCTCACAACTGATCACTGTCTTCAGGCTCTGTCATTCCTTTCCAGTATGGAACCACTGCACAGTCAAGGCAGGGCCCATGTCACTTCTCTGTTGCATTGGGGTGTGAGCTGTGATAGAACACCTGCCATCAGAAATCTGGGCTTTTTCTGTGGCACCACTTGAGTAAGTGACAACAGTGGCTGCTGTCAGCCCGTCCAGGTTCTGCCCCAGGAGCAGATTGCCTTTGTGTCTCAAAGTCAAGCCTTTCCCCCAGTCCTGGCCACTCCAGATCCAGTGCCATACTATGGCATTGAGTGAGTGGGGCTGGAGTGTTCACTCAGCTCACTGGGACACACAGCAAGATGATCATGAGAAACCCAGCAGCTGCTAGTGCAGATTTCTATCCATCCTGCCTAGGGGCAAGCCATTGTGCTCACTCCTCATGAGTGGAGTTCAGGCTTCTCCGTCCTTTCTATCTGTCCCAGCATTCCTCCAATCAGCCAAGGGGCTTGTCTCCTCCACATAAGACCCCAGGACTGGGGCACCCAGTCTGTGGCTTGAACCACTCCCTCCCCAGGGTGGGTGTCTGCCCATGCAATCTCCCTTTTCCTCTGAGTCCCCTCCTAGGGGCACAAATCCCAACCCAGTCACTCTTCTTCCCTTCCTACCCAATTATATATCTATCTTTTTTTTTTTTTTTTACAGCATTGGTTGTACAGGAATCCTTCTGCCAGTTTCCAGTTTGTTTTCAATAGAATACTTCCACATGTAGATGTATTTTTGATGTGTTCATGGGGGGAGGTGAGCTCCACCTTCTCTTACCCTGCCATTTTGATCTCCCTCTCCAAGTGTAATTTCTTCCTTTCCAATATATATGTCTTTTAATTTATTTTCTTGTCTTATTTTGCTGGCTAGAATTTCTAGTTCTAGTTGTGTTGAATAGCAAGGTGAAAGTAGATGACTTTGCTTTGTTCCTGATATTAGAGGAAAGGCATTCATTCTTTCATCATTAAATACAGCCAATTTTTGTTTTTTCTAGCAATGTTTTATAAAGTCACCACAAACACTAACTTAGTGAATACTGAACCATTGCTCCTAGTGAAAAAATAGTGTTAGGTTCTTGCAAGCCTCTGGTCACAGAATTTTTGTCAATCAATCAAGTTTTTCAAAAAGCTTGTATTGAGTGTGATTCTGCTTAAAGACATCTTTGTTTAATATATATTGTTGATTCATTTATGCTGAATTCATCATGGACAACAGCATTATAACTCAAGCTTGATTGAGACTTATCAAACTCCTTATAGGTAGATGATTTACAAATGTTTTCTCCCATTCCACAGGTTGCCTTTTCATTCTGTTTTCTTTTCCTTCACTATACAGAATTTTTTTTTAGATTAGTATAGTCTCACTTGTCTATGTCTGCTTTTGTTGCTTGTGCTTTTGGTATCATAGCCAAGGAATCATTGCCAATACCAATGTCATGAAAATTTTCTCCTGTTTTCTTCTAAGAGTCTTACAGCTTCAGGTCTTACATTTAAGTCATTAATCTATTCTGAGTTGATTTTTGTATATGCAGTGAGATAACAGTCCAGTTTCATTCATTTTTATGGACATCTAGTTTTTTCAACACCATTTATTGGATAAAGTACCCTTTCCTCATTATGTGTTCTTAGAATCTTTATCATATCTCTTTTACCCCAATAGTTTTCAAGTACTCATATTTATGTAGAGTTTTCCACCCATGCATTAGGGCATTTCAACGCCTTGTAAGGCTTTGGAAAGCTAAGCATTTCCTGAAGCTCTGTTTCTCTGTGGTTGTCACTGTGCCACTTCATTCATCCAATGAGAAACTAACTAACTCCAGTAGACTTCTAGACTTGAATTTGTTGACAAATATGCATAAAAATAGCATTCATTTGTATAGGGTCTTAACTTTCCAAGTATTGCCACATCTATTCACCTTACACTTATCTGAGTGGTGTATATGGTAGGTGTTATGTTTATTTGACAAATTAGTAAACCAAGGCCCAAAGCTTTTAAAAATCTCACCAAATTAGCTGATGGCAAAGGTAAAACTTTATATCTGTGACTTATATCCTCCATTCTGTTTATTGCCTGTGCTATATTGCTTCTCCACTCCCTTTTCTTTCTTCTCTGTTTATCATTAACTATATGGGTTGAAATAAATATCAATGCACTTTCTTTACACGGATTAAATTTGATTCGTTTTTTATTGGTTAAATTATAAATTGTCAAATGTGCTATGGAAGAACAAAGAAGTTAAGAATCACTGAACAATTATTTTAAATCATTTTAAAATGGAAAAATATAGAAGATAATATGACACTCTTGGGAATATAAACGGTACATTTCTAAGTAATCCATGAGTCAAAGAGGAAGAATCAAAGTATTAAAGAATACTTAGAAGTAAATGAAAAAGTGAACACACTATGTTAGAATATGTGGGATATATCTAAAGCAGTTCTGAGAGGAAAATTTATAGAATGAAATATATACATTAGAAAATAAGGAAACTCTCAACTCAATAATGGAGGATCCCACTTCTGAAATCAATGAAATTGAAAACAGATAAACAATATAGAAAATTCATGAAAAAAGAGCTTAGTCAAAAAAATTAGTAAAATTCATAAACCCCTATGAAAACTGACAATAATAAAAGGGAAAAACAAATGACCAAAGTGGGGAAAGAAACAGAATCAAAAGGATAATAAGGGCATACAATAAGCAATTCTACAGTGACAAGTTAGACAGCTTAGAAGAAATGTACTAATTTCTCAAAAACTACAGTCTAATTCAAACCATAACTCAATCAGGAAGAAATAATGTCAATAATATGGATATTATAAATAATAAAGTTAATGTGTAATTAAGAGACATCTGATAAAGATATATGCAAATACCAATGATTTTTTACCAATCATTTAAAGAATAATTAACAGCAATTCAAGACTCTTCTGAAAATAGAAAAGAAAAGAACACTACCCAACTCATTGAATAAGTTCAGTGTTCCCCTGATTCCAAAAGTATACACAGACAGTAAAAAAGAGAAAAAGAAAAGTATACACCAATATATGTCATGAAATTAGATTCAAACAATTTTAAAACATGAGCAAATCAATTCCAGCTTTTATGAAAATAATAAAACACCACAATCAAGTGGAATTTATTTCAGGCATGCAATGCTAGTTCAATATCCAAATGTCAATTGTTGTATACAGAATAGGAGGAGGCAAAACTAGGATGTTGGTGAACTGAGCCTCCCCACCTTCCCCCCAACAAAGGTCAAAGACTGGACAGCTGTTCATTAAAAAACATTTCTGGGAGAACTTTACAGTCCACTTCAGAAATTTTAGCAATGCCGTGGAACAAAAAACATCAGAAAATTGTACAAGGAGAGAAGAAATATAGCTTCATTTTGCCTGCATCATCCCATTCCCAAAGCCAGCATTATTTAATGCCAAGAAGGAACTTCTCAGCTAGGAAATGTTCCTCTCACCAAGAAAGAGGGGGTGAGTGACCACCTTCTCCTGCATTTCAGGGCACTGCAATGAGCTCCTTCTTTGGTTTCTCCCCCATCAGACTGGCAAAGCTGAGGTTACAAACCTGATGAGGAACAAGGAAGAAAAGCAAGGTTCTTATTAGCAGACACACAGCAAGTACAATACTAGTTCATAGATACCTGCTCTGCAGAAAAATTCAGCAGATTTTGCCATTGACAAAGCCAACAGCCAACAGAACTGCTGCAAACTTTGCCAGCTTTTGCCTGACAGATATTCACATTCACTGATGCCACAGGCCTAAGTCCTTCACCACTCATGTTAGAGCCCAGGAGCCATACTGGCAGCCAACTCAGGCCTCTGTAGCTTCAAAAGTTTAACACACCAGCCTATGCCCCACCAGCTAACATCCACCACTATGACAGCCCCTCCAGGTATACACTTGCACACCACTGACCTGATGTTCATCATCCACCTCCACTTCTCTACTTCAGTGTGCACACCCAGAGGAGAGTGTATAGCCACAGAGGAGCACATAGATATCCAGGGCCCCATACTTGCTTGTGGGACTTGATCAGTCCCTGCCTTCTGTCACTGGCTTGTACCACCGTACCAACCTGTACATAGTCCCTCCAGATGTGCACCTGCGTGTCTCCAGCCTGACCCAAGTGACTGGCCACTACAATGTGCACAACTGAGGGGAGAGTGTACAGCCATGGGAGAGCACACAAAGAACCAGAGCCTCTGCAGCTGCTGGTGAGCCTGTCATTGACCTCAGCTCTTGTTGCCTTCTCTGGCCCCCATCACTATGTGTATGTCTGCATCCAGGTCTTTCAGATGACCCCCAAAATGATTGTGTGCACACCTCAAAACCCCAACATCCCTTGCAGCCAAGGGCTTACAGACCACTTCCCCCAACTGCACCAATGCTGTGGAGCTAAAGTGGTATCTAAGAATCCCAAACCACTGCTGTCACATGCCCCCACACTTAGCACTTTGCACCACTAGCCTCACAGTGATATTACACTCCAATGTACCCCCACCCACAGGTTAGAAGCTTCTCTTACCAACATCAGTCTATAAAGTCTGGAAGAGTTAACTGCATTGTCAAATGTGCAGACACCTATGTAAGGCTATTGGGATCATGAAGAAGCAGGGAAACATGACTCTACCAAAGGAATTCAGTAAACCTCCAGTAACTCACCTCAAAGAAATTGAGATACAGGAATTGCCCAACAAAGATTCAAAATAATTGTTCTAAAGATGCTTCTCAGAGAGCTACATGAGAACATAGATTAAATTTTTAATGATATCATAAAACCAATACAAGAATTAAATCAGAAGCTCAACAAAGAGAGAGAAAACGTTAAAAATAACTAAACAGAATTTTGTAGCTGAAGAATACAGACGAAGTGAAGAATTTAATAGAGAGCTTCAGCAGCAGACTTGATCATACAGAAGAATAAGTGATCTAGACGGCAAATAAATTGAAATTATCCATAGAGAGAAGCAAAGGGAAAAAGAATGAAAAGAAATGAAGAAAGCAAGCAGAACTTATTGAGCACCATTGGAAAGAAAATAATGTACACATCATTGGAGTCTCAAAAGAAGAAAACCAGGAGAAAGGAATAGAAATGTTCTTGAAAGAGATAATGGTTAAGAATTTTCCAATAATGGGGAGGAATTTGGACATCCAAGTTTATGAAGATAATATGTTACACCAAAATTTCAATTCAAAATATTTTTCTCCAAGAGACATAGGAAACTATCTAAAATCAAAGAGCAAGAATTTCAAATGCAGCAAGAGAAAATAATACTCTCACATAAGGAAATCCTCAGAAGGGTAACAGCACATTTCTCATCAGAGACCTTGCAGACCAGGAGAAAATGGGATAATACATTCAAATTATTGAAAGAAGGAAACTGCCAAATCAGAATACTTTACTCAGCAAAGTAGACCCTCAGAATGAAGGCAAAATAAGACATTCCCTACTAAATAAAAGCTGAGGGAATTCATCATCACTAAACCTGCCTAATAAGAAATGCTGAATGGAGTTCTTCAATCTGAAACATAAGGATACTAATTAGTAACATGAAACATATGAAAATGTACAACACACTGGTAAAGGTAAGAATATAGTTAGTTTCATAATACCCTAATTGTAATATGTTGTAATATGTAATATGATATGTTAACTACTAAGCACTAGTATAAAAGTCCAAGAACAAAAGTGTTAAAAATAGCTATAGTGAGGACTCAAATCAAGACAGTGGAGTAGGAGGATGTGGAACTCATCTTCCCCCACAAACATCAAAATTATATCTACATGTGGAACAATTTTCACTAAAACTAACTGGAAACTAGCAGAAAGATTCCTGTACAACCAAGGCTGTAAGAAAGATACATGCGGAGTTGGGTATAGGGGAAGAGAAGTGATCAGATCAAGACCTGGGGAGTGAGCACACCAGCCCTGGGGTCTAGCAAAGAGAAGACAAAGCCCCTTGGCAGGTTGGAGGGCTGACTGGACTAACAGGAAGTTGATGGAAGCTTGTATTCTCTTGTGAAGAGCATGCAAATGCTTCCTTGCTCCCAAAGCAGGGTGGAAAGGGCAGATTAAAACCACATGGCTGGCTGACTCATTCCCAGAACTGCCCCAGCATGTACCACAGCTGAGCTGAACAAACATTCCAGCATCATATGCCTGGCATTGCAGTTCCACACTGGACTATGGTTGGTCACAACTGACGAAAAAGCTCAGGATGTGACACTGTGGTGACTCAGACCCTAAGCAATGACTGGGCAGTTAGGAGACAGCCATTACTCATGATTGCACAGGAGGCTCATCAGAGGCAATCCAGATTTCTGATGGTGACCAGACTGCCACACCCCACAACCTGACCCTCGCTGAATACCCACACTGGCTGCTCCTACTCCAGTACTGCTCCCCTCTGGGGCTGAAGGTGCTGGGACTGGGAGGGAGAAGCGTACACACTTAAAGGAAAATGAGGCAGATTGGACCCAAACCTCAATGATTCTGCTCCAGCAAGTTGGGGCCTGACCCCACCCTCAGATAGGGCAGTGAAAGTCACTGAGTAGAAGGGAATCCCCTCACACCTGGCTCTGATCCTAGCCCTTCCAACTCCAGTCTAACAAGGTGATAGCTTCCAGCACACTTTGAGGAAACACATGACTCATATTCACATCAAATCCAGTTCTTCCACCAAAGCCATAGGACACAACCAGAATGTGTAGGAATGCTCCCACATAAAGATACCCTTTCAAGAATACCATGGGTAACTATTTCACATAATTTCATACAGAGAAGCAAAATAAAATGACAGAAGAATTTGTCTCAATTGAAAGAGCAAGAGGGGACTTCCCTGGTGGTACAGTGGTTAAGAACCCATCTGCCAATGCAGGGGACATAGGTTCAAGCCCTGGTTCAGGAAGATCCCACATGCCACGGAGCAACTATGCCCTTGTGCCACAATACTGAGCCTGCGTTCTACAGCCCACAAGCCACAACTACTGAGCCTGTGCACCACAATTACTGAAGCCCACATGCCTAGAGCCTGTGCTCTGCAACAAGAGAGGCCACTGCAATGAGAAGCCTGTGCACTGCAACGAAGAGTAACCCCTGCTCACCACAACTAGAGGAAGCCTGCATGTAGCAATGAAGACCCAATGCAACCAAAAACAAAATAAGTAAATAAATTTATAAAAAAGAAAGAGCAAGAGAAAACTAACAAAAACAAGTAACAAAAGAGAAATAATTAACAAGAAAAAGAATTCAAAGCATTAGGAATAATATTGCTTATTGAATTAGGGAAAATTAGATGAACAGTGAGAATTTTAACAAGGAACTAGAAAATATAAAAAAGAACTAGTCAGAACTAAAGAATACAATAACTGAGATGAAAAACCCACTAGAAGGAATAAACAGCAGGATCAGCAATACACAAGAATGTATAAGTGATCTGGAAGACAGAATAATGAAAATCACATAATCAGAAGAGCAAAAAGAAAACAAATTTTAAAAATGAAAACACTTTAAGGGATCTTTGAGATAACATGAATCATTTACATATTAGGGGTACAAGAAGGAGAAAGAGAGAGAAGGGGGTTGAAAATATGTTTAATGAAATTATGGCTGAAAATTTCCCAAGCCTGAAGAAGGAAACAGATATTAAGATACAAGGAAGCACAGAGGGTCACAAACAAGATGAACACAAACAGTAGGTACTTGTTGGTTATCTATCTTATATATAGTAGTGTGTGTATGTTCATCCCAAGATCCTGATTTATCCCTCCCCTCCACTTTTCCCCTTTGGTATCCATATAGCACAGGGAACTGTACTCAATATTCTGTGACATGGGGAGATCAGCTTAGTGCTTTGTGACTGAGGTGGGATAGGGAGGGTGAGAGGTAGATGCAAGAGGGAGGGGATATGGGGATATATGTATACATACAGCTGATTCACTTTGTTATACAGCAGAAACTAACACAACAATGTAAAGCAATTATACTCCAATGATGATGTTAAAAACATAAAAAATAAAAGGGCATGTATTAGGAAAATGTTAGAACGACAAGAGGAATCTAATAAAAATCATTTACATTTGCTTGTTTAATAAAAAAATATTCTGTTATAACCTATATGAGAAAAGATTCAAAAATAAAAGAATGAATATATGTATATGTATAACTGAATCACCTTGCTGTACACCTGAAACTAACACAACATTTTAAATCAACTATACTCCAATAAAATTTTTAAAATAAAAGAAAAATAAAAGATGAACACAAACAGACCCACACCAAGATATATCACAATTTAAATACAAAATTAAAGATGAGAGAATTGTAAAGGCAGTAAGAGAGAAAAAGTGTCTGATTTTTCTGCAGACTTTTCAGGTCAGAAGTGAATGGCATTCTATATTTTAAGTTCTGTAAGGGAAAATCTGCAACCTAGATCATTTAGAATACAAAGAGAAAGAAGGAACTTCTCAGACAAGCAGAAACTAAAAGACTTCATCAATACTAAACTGATCCTAAATGAGATGCTAAAGGGCCTTCCCTATGTGGAAAAGAAAAGGCTATAACAAGAAGTAAGTATATATAGGAAAGTAAAAAATCCCACTAGTAAAGGCAAATATATAGTTAACGTTGTGGAACAACAAGAAAAATAAACTAGTATGAAGATTAAAAGACAAAAAATTGTAAAATTCGTATAACTAAAATAGTCAAGGAATAAACATAAAAATGTAAAATATGCCATCAAAACCAAAAAGCATGGGGGAAAGGAGTAAAAAATACAGATCTTTTAGAAAGTGTTTGAACATACATGACCACCTGTTTAAAACATATAGATATAGTTATCGTTCAACATATATCAACCCCATGGTAACCACAAATACACAAAATGAGTGAAAGGAACAGAAGCACATGACTAAATAAAATCATCAAACTACAAGAAAAGAAACTAAAAGAAGAAAAAAAAACAGGGAAGACCTATAAATAAACATAAAACAAGTAATAAAATGGCAATAAGTACTTACCTATCAGTATGTACTTTAAATATCAATGGACTAAATGATCCTTAAGACAAAGAATGGCTGATTGGATTAAAAAATAAGACACATCTATATGCTGCTTACAAGAGACTCACTTTAGAAATAAAGGCACACTCACACTGAAAGTGAGAGGATGGAAAAAAGATATTTCATACAAATGGGAATGACAGGAAATCTGGGGTAGGGATGCTTATATCATAAAAAATAAACTCTAAAACAAAGTCTATATCAAAAGACAAGGAAGGGCATTATATAATAATAAAGAGATCAATACCAGAAGAGGATATTGCACACATTAACATATATGCACCCAATAGAGAAGCAACAATATATATGTAAAGCAAATGTTAACAGACAGATTAACATATATACACTAATATGAATAAAATAGATAACTAATAAGAACCTACTGTATATTTTAAAAATTAACATAAAAATGGAGAAATTGACAACAATAAGAGAATACTAGGGGACTTTAATGCCACACTTACATCAATGGACAGATCATACAGGCAGAAAATCAATAAGGCAACAGTGGTCTTAAAGGACACAATAGACCAGTTAGACTTAATAAGTATCTATAGGACATGTCATCTAAAAACAGCAAAATACACATTCTTTGCAAGTGTACATGGAACATTCATCAGGATAGGTCACGTGCTAGGCCACAAAACAAGTCTAACACATTTAAGCAGAAAGAACTTCTATCAAATTTTTTTCCAAATGCAATGGTCTGAAACTAGAAATCAATTACAGAAATAAAAATGGGAAAAACACAAACACATTGAGACTAAACCATATGATATTTATAAAACCAATGGTCAATGAAGAAATCAAAGAGGAAATCGGAAAATACCTTAAGACAAATGAAAATATAAACACAACTTTAAAACTCTGGATGCAGCAAAAGCAGTTCTAAGAGATAGTTTATAGTGATAAAGTCCTACCTTAAAAACAAGAAAAATCTCAAATACACAAACAAGCTTTCCATCTAAAGGAATTTGAAAAGGAAAAAAAAAAAACCAAAGTCAGTAAAAGGAAGGAAATAATAAAGATCAGAGAGGAAACAAATAAGTACACACAAAAAAACAACAGAAAAGATCAATGAAACCAGGAGCTTGTTCTTTGTAAAGATAAACAAAATTGATTTATTTTTGGCAAGGCTCATCAAGAAGAAAAGAGTGAAGACAAATAAACCAAATACAAAACAAAAGAGGAGAAGTAACAATAGACATCACAGAGATACAAAAAAATCATAAGAGAACACTGTGCAAAGTTATATGCCAACAAACTGGACAACCTAAACGAACTGGACAAATGCCTAGAAATATACAATCTTCAAAGACTGACTTAGGAAGAAATAGACAATCTGAGCAGACAGATCACTAGTAGTGAAATTTAATTTACAATTTAAAAAACTACAACAGAAGCCCAGGATTGCATGGCTTCACAAGAATTTTTTCCCAAACTTATATAAGAAAACTAACATCTATCCTCAAATTATTCCAAAATATGGAAGATGATTGAATACTCCCAAATTCATTCTACAAAGCCACCATCACCCTGATATAAAAATGAGACAAAGACACTACAAAAAATTATAGGCCAGTAACTCTAAGGAATATAGATGCAAGAACCTTCAACAAAATACTACCAAACTAAATTCAACAATATGTAAAAAAGATCAAATCCCATGATCAAGTGGTATTTATCCCAGAGATGCAACAATGGTTCAATATCAGCAAATAAATGTGATACACCACATGAAAAAAGGAAAGTATGTAAATTGGTACAACCAATATGGAGACCAGTATGGAGGTTCCATAAAAATCAAAAAATAGAACTGTTATATGATCCAGGAATCCCACTTCTTGGCATATATCTGGAGGAAACCATACTTTGAAAAGATACATTCACACCAGTGTTCACTGCAGCACTAGTTATGATATCCAAGATATGGGAGCAACCTAAATGTCCATCAACAGAGGAATGGATAAAGAAGTAGTTGTACATATATACAATGGAATACTACTCGGCCATAAAAAAGAATGAAATAATGCCATTTGCAGCAACATGGATGAACCTAGATATTATCATGCTAAGTGCAGTAAGTCAGACAAAGAAAGACAAGTATCATATGATATCACTCATATATGGAATCTAATTTTTTTAAGTGATACAAATGAACTTATTTCCAAAACTGAAACAGACTTACAGATATTGAAAACAAACTTATGGTTACCAAAGGGAAAATGTCGGGGGGGGGGCAGGGATTAATCAGGAGCTTGGAATTAACATACACACACTACTATATATAAGATAGATAACTAACAAGGACCTACTGTATAGCACAGGGAATTCTACTAAATATTCTGTGATAGCCTATGTAAGAAAAGAATCTGAAAAAGGATGAATATATGTATATGTATAACTAAATCACCTTGCTGTACACCTTAAAGTAACACAATATTGTAAATTAACTATAGTCCAATAAACTTTAAAAAATGGTCAAAGTATTGATCAAAGTATCAACAGGAAAATCATGGGGAAAAAAATACAAATGCTCAACTTCACTTAAAATTAAAGAAATAAAAGTTAAGACAAAAATAAAATGTTTCTTAACCTATCAAATTAACAAAAAAAAGTTTAAAAATATCTGGTGTCAATAAGTGTGTATGGAAATCTGTACTGGAGGATGTGCAAATACTGGCGACCTTATTTGGAAGGTAATTGGGCTACCACTGTTAAATTTTAAATGTACATACCATTTGGCCCCGTAATTTTACTTCTAGGAATTTATTTTATGCATATTTATTGCCATATTGTTTACAGTAATAAAAATGGAAATAACACAAAGATTAAAAAAGGGAAGGATAAAAATGTGATTTAAATCACATTATCATCTCAATGCATGCAGAAAAAGCATTTGACAAAATCCAACATCCATTCATGGTAAAAACTCTCATCAAATTTGCTATAGAGGTAAAATATCTCAACATAATAAAGGCCACTTATGACAAACCCACAGCTAACAACATAATCAACAGTGAAAAGCAGAAGACTTTTCCACCAAAATCAGGAAGAAGACAAGGATGACCACTCTCACCACTTATATTTAACATATTATTGGCAGGTCTAACCACAGCAATCAGACAAGAAAAAGAAATAAAAAGCATCCAAATTGTAAGTGAAAAATTAAAACTGTCACTATTTGCAAATGATATGATGCTATATATAGAAAACATAAAAAATATTAGAATTAATAAATGAACACAGCAATGTTGCAGGATACAAGACTGATATAGACTAATAATGAACTACCAGAAAGAGTAATTAAGGAAACCGTTCCATTTGCAATCACATAAAAGAGAATAAAATGCATAGGAATAAACTTATGCAAGGAGGCATAAGACTATGTGTGAAAACTATAAAACATTGATGAAGGAATTTGACTATGAAACAAGGAAATGGAAAGATATAACCTGTTGTTGGGTTGGATGAATTAATATGGTTAAAATATCTATAGTGCCCAGGGCTTCCCTGGTGGCACAGTGGTTGAGAGTCCGCCTGCCATTGCAGGGGACATGGGTTCGTGCCCCAGTATGGGAAGATCCCACATGCCATGGAGTGGCTGGGCCCGTGAGCCATGGCTGCTGAGGCTGCGCATCTGGACCCTGTGCTCCGCAACGGGAGAGGCCACAACAGTGAGAGGTCCGCGTATCACCAAAAAAAAAAATATATATATATATATGTATATATATATACAGGGCCCAAAACAATCTACAGATTTAATGCAATCCCTATAAAAATACCCATGACAATATCTACAGAACTTGAAGAAATAATTCTAAAATTTATATAGAAGCACAAAAGACCCTGAATTGCCAAAGCAATTTTGAGAAAAAAGAAAAAGCCAGAAGTATCACAATCCCTGATTTCAGACTATACTACAAAGCTACAGTAATCAAAACAGCATTTTACTGTCACAAAAATAGACACATAGATTAATGAAACAGAATAGAGAGCCCAGAAATAAACTCGTGCACCTATGGCCAATTTAGATGAAGCAGCCAAGAATATACAATGGAGAAAAGACAGTCTTTTCAAGAAGGGGTGCTGGGAAAACTGGACAGCTACATGTAAAATAATGAGATTTAGAACATTTCCTCACACAATTGACAAAAATAAACTGAAAATGTGTTAAAGACCTAACTGTAAGATGTGTAACTGTAAAGTACTAGAAGAGAACATTGGCAGAACACTTTGACAGGAATTGTAGCAGTACTTTTTTGGATCTGTCTCCTAAGGCAAAAGAAAGAGTAGGAAGAAATAAACCAATAGTACCTAATTGAACTTAAGAGGTTTTACACAGCAAAGGAAATCAGCAAAATTAAAAGACAACCTACTGAATGTTAGAAAATATTTGCAAGTGATATAAGCAATATCCAAAATTTATAAACAGCTTATAAAACTCAATATAAAAGAAACAAGATATCCAATTTAAAAACGGGCAGAAGACATTTATATAGATATTTAACCACAAGTGATATACTGATCTCCAGCAGGCACATGAAGAAATGCCCAGAATTACTAATCATCAGAGAAATGCAAATCAAAACCACAATGAGTTTTCATCTCACATCTTCAATATGGCTATCATCAAAAAGTCTACAAATAACAAATGTTGTTGAGGATGTGGAAAAAATGGAACCCTAGTATACTGTTTGTGGGATTATAAATTTGTGCATCCATCATGGAAAACAGTTTGAGGTTCCTCAAAAAACTAAAAATAGAACTACCTTATGATCCAGCATTTCCACTCCTGGGTGTATATAACCAGAAAAAATGAAAACACTAATTCATAAAGATGCTTGCATCCAAATATTCATAGTAGCATTATTTACATTAGCCCCAATATGGAAGCAAAAATAAGTGCCCATCAACAGATGAATGGATTAAGAAGATGTAGTATATATACACAATGGAATGTTACTCAGCCATAAAATTGGAATTCTGCCATTTTCAACAATGTGGTTGGGCACAAAGAATATTATGATTAGTGAAATCAGTCAAAGACGAATATTGTATGTTACCACTTGTATGTGGAAACTAAAAAAATTTTTTAAATGAATGTATTTAACAAAACAGAAAAAAGACTCATAGATATAGGGAACAAACTTGTGGCTAACAGTGGGGAGAAGGAAATGGGGAAGGAATGAGAAAGTGATATGGGATTGAAGACACAAACTAGTATATATAAAATAAATAAACAACAAATATATATTGTACATTATTAGGAATTATAGCCATTATTTTATAATAACTTCAAAAGGATTATAATCTATAAAAGTATTGAATTACTATGTTGTAAACTTGAAACTAATATATATCATAAATCAGCTATACTTCAATAAAAATTTTAAGTTAAATATTTTTTATATTTAAAAATAGCTATAGCTTTAACAATTTTTTTTACTTGATACAATGTAAAAAGATGTAAACGATAATATGGGAAATAAAAAAGGCCATGAGTAAAAGAATAGAGTTTTTGTATGTGATGAAAGTTAAGTTGTTACCATCATAAAATGGCATGATATATATATATGGTATGTAATTTGAGACTTAAGGTAACCACAAAGTAAAAACCTACAGTAGAATCACAAAATATAAGTATAAGGAATCAAAGCATACGTGTATAAAAAATTATCAATTCACAAAGGAAGGCAGAAAACGAGTTAGAAAGTAACAAGAGAACTTCATAATCACCAGAAAATTATCAATATGATCGTATTCATATGTCCTTCTATAGTAATATTACTTTAAATGTAAATATATTGGATTCTCAAATCAAAAGGCATAGGGTGGCTGATGGATGAAAAAAATAGTCCCTGCATGTGTCCTACAAGAGACTCACCTCAGCTTGAAGGGCACACATAAGCTCAAAACGAAGGAATCACAAAAGATATTACATTCAAGTCGAATCTAAAAGAGAGCAGGCATAGCTATACATATATGAGACAAAATGGACTTTAAGTCAAAACGATAACAAGAGACAAATATGTAATTAAATAATGGCAATGACAATCAAGAAGATGTAACAAACATAACTATGCATACACCCAACATCAAAGCACGTACATAAATGAAGCAAATATTAACAGATCTCATGGAGAAATAGAAAGTAATACAATAATAGTAGGGGCCTTAAATAACACATCAAACCAGTTGGATTTAATACATATCTAAAGGACATTTCATTCAACAAAAGAAGAATGCACATTCTTTTTAAGTGCACATGGAATGATCTTCAGGATAATCCACATATTACACCATAAAAAAACTCAATTTAAGAGAATATAAATTATATTAAGCATTTTATCCAACCACAATGGGATGAAACTAGAAAAATGGGAAAAACAAAATCATGTGGAGACTAAACAATATGCAACAACAACAACAAATCAACAATGGATCAATGAAGAAATCAAAAAGTAAATCAGAAAGAAAATACCTTGAGACAAATGAAACTAAAATGCAACTTTCCAAAATCTATGGGATGCAGCAAAAGCAATTCTAAGAGGGAAGTTTAGAGCAATGCAGGCCTACCTCAAGAAACAAGGAAAATCACAAATAAAGAACATAACCTCTCATCTAAAGGAATTAGAAAGAGAAAAACAAAAATTCCCAAAGTAGGAGAAGGAATGAAATAATAAAAATCAGAGAGAAAATAAATAGAATAGAGACCAAAAGAAACAAAAAAACAATATAGAACCTAACTATGGAAGTTAAAGGCCTATAATATTAAAACTATAAGACATTGATGAAGGAAATTGAAGACGATATAAGTAAATGGAAAGATATCACATGTTCATGGACTGGAAGGAAGAATATTGTTAAAATGTCCATACTACCCAAAGCAATGTGCTGATCTAATGCAATCCCTGCCAAAATACCCATGACATTTTTCACTGAACTAGAACAAAAAATAATCTGAAATCTATATGGAACCACAAAAGACCCCAAATAGCCAAAGCAATCTTGAAAAAAATGAACAAAGCTGAAGGTATCATGCTCCCTAACATCAAGATATACTAAAAAGCTACAGTAATCAAAACAGTACTGGCACAAAAACAGACACATAGATCAATGGAACAGAATAGAGAGCCCAGAAATAAACCTATGCACTTATGGCCAATTAACCTATGACAGAGGCAAAAATACACAATGAGGGAAAAACAGTCTCTTCAATATATGCTGTAGGGAAAACTTTACAGCTACAATTAAAAGAATGAAATTAGAACATTTTCTTGCACCATATACAAAAATAAACCCAAAATGGGTTAAAAACCAAAATGTAAGACTGGAAATCATAAAAATCCTGAAAGAAAACATACGCAGAACACTCTTTGACAGAAATTGTAGCAACATTTTTTTGGATCTGTGTCCTCAGGCAAAGGAAACAAAAGCAAAAATAAAAAATTGGGGCCTATTAAACTTGCAAGGTTTTGCACAGCAGAGGTATCCGTCAACAAAACAAAAAGGCAACATACTGAATTGGAGAAAATACTTTCAAATGGTATAACAGATAGGGGTTAATATCCAAAATACATAAAGAGCTCATACAACTCAATATTTAAAAATCCCTCAAAAAGGTGGGCAGACCTAAATGATCATTTTTTTGTAAGAAGATACACAGATAGCCAACATCACATGAAAAAATACCCACCATTACTAATCATGAGAAAAACACAAGTCAAAACCACAAAGACATATCACCTCACACCTGTCAATATTGTTATCATCAAAAGTCTGCAAATAACAAAAGTTTGTGTGAATATAGAGAAAAGGGAGCCCTAGTGCACTTGATGAGAATGTTAATTTGTTCAGTCACTATTGAAAACAGTAGGAAGTTTTCTCAAAAAAGTAAAAATAAAACTACCATATGATCCAGCAATTTCACTTCTGGGTATATATCTGAATAAAATGAAAACACTAATTTGAAAAGATATATGCACCCCAATGGTAATAGCAGCATTATTTACCATAGCCAAAATATAAAGGCAACCTAAGTGCCCATGAACAAATGAATGGATAAAGAAGATTATACACACATGCGTGCACACACACACACACACACACACACACACACACAGGAATATTACTTAGCCATAAAAATGAAAATTTTTCATTGCAATAACATGGATGGACCTGGAGTATATTCTGCTTAGTGAAATAACTCAGATGGAGGAAGATAAATACTGTATGTTATCACTTATATGTCTAAACTATAAAATAAACAACTGAATATAACAAAACAGAATTACAGATATAAAGAACAAGCCAGTGGTTACCAGTGGGGAGAGGGAAGGATGGAGGGGCGAGATAGGTGTAGGAGATTAAGAGGTTCAAACTATTATGTATAAAATTAATAAACTTCAAGGATATATTGTACCACACAGGAAATGTAGCCAATATTTTATAATAACTTAAATGGAGCTTAATGTATAAAAATATTGAATCACTATGTTTTACACCTGAAACTAATATAATATTGCAAATCAACTATACTTCAATTAAAAAATGAAAAGGAAAGAGACATCTTAAAGCAAATGAAATTGGAAGCACATATCAAAATGTATGGGATACTTTAAAATCAGTTCTAATTAGGAAGTTTACTGTGTTAAATGCTTACTATAAGGAAAAAAATATCTCAAATAACCTAACATTACTCCTCAAGGTAAGAGTAAAACAGGAAATGCCTAAGCCCAACATTAACATAAGAAAGGATATAATAAAGAGCAGAGCAGAAATAAGTGAAACATAGACCAGAAAAACTACAGTAAAGATCAACAAAACTAAGACCTGATTTTTGAAGATAAACAAAATTGACAAAACTTTAGCAAGACTTAGATGAAAAAGACTAAACAAATAATCAGAAATGAGAGTGGAGACATTACAGCTGATACAAAATATTATAAGACTCTACAAAATATGCCCAAACTAGGTAACCTAGAATAAATGAAAAATTCCTAGAAACATACAACTAACCAAGACTAAATCATGAGGAAATAGAAAATCTGAACAGACCAGTAATGAGTAAGGTAATTGAATTAGCCATTGAAAACCTCCAGCACAATATCCCATCGCCAAATGGTCTTGCTGGTGAATTTTATGAAACATTAAAGAAGAAATAATGTCAAATGGTAATTATGTGTCAGGATAGATGTCTTAATTAATGCTTCAGTGATAATCATTTTACAATATATGTGTATCAAATCAACACATTGTACACTCTAAGCTTACACAATTTTATATATCTATTATATCTCAATACAGCAGTTAAAAAAATATTTTCTTTTTTGTTTCTGGCCACACCACGTGGCTTGCAGGATCTTAGTTACCCAACCAGGGATTGAAACTGGGCCCACAGCAGTGAAAGTGCCAACTCCTAACAACTGGACCACCAGGAAATTAATAAAACTGTAAAAACTATCAGTGTAATCTACCATATAAACAGGCTAAAGAACAATCATGATTATATCATTTGACAGAAAAATCATGCAAATCCAACACTGATTTACAATTAAAAGCCACCAGCATATTATCAAAAAAAGGGAAACTTCCACAACTTTATAAAGAGGTTCTACAGACTTCCCACAGCTGACTTTATACATAATGGTGAAAGACTGCATGCTTTCTCCTTAAGATCAGGAACATGACAAGTATATCTGCTTGCACCACTCTTACTAAACACATTACTAGAATTTTTAACCAGTGCAATAAGACAAAAAAAGCAAAAGCTTACAGACTGTAAAAGGAGAAATTACAATGTTCCTTTCTGCTGATGACATGATAGTCACTTCTAAATTCCCAAGAAATCTACAAAACTATACCTTACTGGAACAAATAAGTTTATTGAGCAATATTTCATTGTTCAATATCAACACACAAGAATCAACACATGTTTATACAATAAAAATAAACACATGGAAACTTAAAAACTCAGTACTATTTAAATTCACTCCAAAGAAAATCAAATACTTAGTGATAAATCCAAGAAAATATGTGCAATATATTCATGTTGAAAATCAGAAAATGCTCAGGAAAACTTCATTGAAGGCCCAAATAAGGAAAAGTTTATACTGTGCTGATGGATTTGAAGACAACATGTTAAATATGTCAGTTCCTTCAAAATTTATATGTAGAACAAATGAAATTCTTATGAAAAGCCCAGAAAGGATTTTTATAGACATAGACAAGCTTATTTTGAAATGTATATGAAATGCAAAGATACCAGAATAAGTAAAATAATTTTGGAAAATAATAATATACAGATCAGCCAACATGGCATAGTAGAAAGTCCCAGAGCTCACCTTCTGTCATGGGTACACCAAAATCACAACTATTTGCCAAACAAATATCAATGAAATAGACCAGAACCTACCAGAAAAGATCTACAACTAAAGACATAAAGAAGGAGCCACAATGAGATGGGTAGGAGGGATGGACTCACCATGTAGTCAATTCCCATACCCACAGATGGAGAATAATTACATTGCAGAGGTTCTCCCAAGGGAGTGAGAGTTCTGAGCCACACATTAGGCTCCCCAGCCACTGGGGCTTAATTTTGGGAGTCCCACAGGACTGGGGAAAATAGACACTTCACTTTTAAAGGGCACACACAAAATCTCACAGGCTCTGGGACCCAGGGCAAAAGCAGTCATTTGATAGGAGCCTAGGCCAGACTTACCTGCCAGTCTTGGAGAGTCTCCCAGAGAGGCAACAGGCAAATATTGCTCATCTTGAGGATATAGACACTGGTGGCAGTCATTCTTGGATGCTGCTTCTACCATGTGGACACCGGTACACACAGCATCACTGTGGAATCCTCCCTCTAGCTCATTTGTGCCAAGACCTGGCCCAACCAACTGCCTATAGGCATAAGTGTTGGGCTGCCTCAGGTCAAGCAACTAACTTGACAGGGTCACAGGCCCACTCATCAACAGAAAAGCTGCCTAAAGTCCTCCTGAGCCGACAGCCACCTGTAGATATTGTCCTGCCCACTGGAGGGCCCAAGACCCTTCTCCACCCACCTTGGGCAGCCGTCAGTCCCAGAATCCCCTGGGCCCTGGCCCTGCTCTACAGGAAACCTGCTGTAGCCTCTGGACCAGGCTCAACCACCAGGGGGCAGACACCAGACACAAGAATACCACAATCCTGTGGCCTACAGACCATCCTGCCCACAGCATAATAGACCCTGCCCTGAACCCAGCTGAGTGCTGGTCCTGACCACTAGCAGGGCAACAAAAGCTTCAGGACACCCCAGAACTTGGACCCAAATGTGTCAGGAACTAAGCCCCCTCCAACCTGACACTGGCTCTGGGATCCCTGGGCCTTGCGACCAGACCCCAGGACATGGCTCAGCTTGCCAGTAGTTCAACACTAAGCCCAGGACCTGACTTCACCAACCAGTGAGTGGGCAAGAGCCCTGGAGGCTTCTGGATTCTGACTCTGCCCACCAGTGAGACAGCACTAGCCCTGGGGCCCCCAGGGTACTGTGGCCCCGCCAACAAGCAGCTGGTAGCCTCCGCACAAGACAAGGCCTGGCAACCAACAATACTGGAGGCTAACCAAGCCTACCAGATTGCTCACATAGCTCACCACAACAGAAGGACCCACCTAGCCCTTATAAGGGAAACTGTAGACCATATAGCTTTGGTGAGAAGAAGGAGTGTGCTTCTGGACCACATAGGATATCTTCTACAGAAGGCCACTTCTCCAAGGTCAGGAAATGTAACTAAACTACTGGATACATAAAAATACAAAAAGCAACTTAGGCAAAATGCAGCAACAGAGGAACAAGTTTCAGATGAAGGAACAAGATAAAACCCCAGAAGAAGAACTTAAGTGAAGTGGAGATAGGCAATCTACCTGAGAAAGAGTTCAGGGTAGTGATCATAAAGATGATCAAAGAACTTGTGAGAAGAATGGATGCACAGAGTGAGAAGTTAGAAGTTTTTAACATAAAGTTAAAAAGTATGAAGAAAAACCAAATGGAGATGAATAATAAAAAACTGAAGTGAAAAATACACTAGAAGGAATCAATAGTAGACTAAACGATACAGAGGAACGGATCAGTGAGCTGAAAGAAAGAGTAATGGAAATCCCTGATGCTGAACAGGAAAAAAAAGAATGAAAAGAAATGTGGAAAGTTTAAGAGACCTCTGGGACAACATCAACTGCACTAATATTCGCATTATAGGGGTACCAGAAGGAGAAGAGAGAGAGAAAGGGACTGAGAACATAGTTGAAGAGATAATAGCTGAAAAATTCTCTAACCTGGGAAAGGAAACAGTCACCCAAATCCAGGAAACACAGAGATTCTCATACAGTATCAACCCAAAGAGGAACATACCAAACCACATTGTTATTAAAATGACAAAAATTAAAGATAGAATATTAAAAGCAACAAGGGAAAAGCAACAAATTCACTTCGTTGTACAGCAGAAACTAACACAACATTGTAAGGCAACTATACTCCAATAAAAAAATAACTTAAAAAAAAACATACAAGGGAACTCCCATAAGTCTATCAGCTGAATTTTCAGCAGGAACTCTGCAGGCCTGAAGGGAGTGGCAAAATATATTTGAAGTGATGAAAGGGAAAAACCTACAATGAAAAATACTCCACGCAGCAAGGTTCTTGTTCAGATTTGACGAAGCTTTATAGATAAGCAAAAACTTAAAGAGTTCAGCACCAACAAACCAGCTTTACAAGAAATGTTAAAGGAACCTCTCTAAGAAAAAAAGAAAAGGCCATAATTAGAAACATGAAAATTACAAAATGAAAAAGCTCACTGGCAAAGACAAACATACAGTAAAGTTAGGAAATCATCCATGCCCAAAGCTAGTAGGAAAGTTAAAAGACAAAAGTAGTAAAATAATCTATATCCACAATAAGCAGTTAAGGGATATATAAAACAATTAGATGTAAAATATGATATAAAAAACAGTAATCATGGGGAGAACAGTACAAATGCAGAATTGTTGAAATGCATTTGAAATTAAGAGATCAGCAACTTAAAACAATCACACATATATACAGTCTTGTATAAAAACCTCATGGCAACCACAAACCAAAAATCTATACTATATATACAAAAAGCAAAAGGGATCCAAAGACAATACTAAAAATAGTCATCAAATCACAAGAGATGAGAACAAAAGATGAAGAAAGGGGAAAAACAAACCTACAAAACAACCCCAAAACAATTAACAAAATGGCAGTAAGAGCATACATATCAATAATTACCTTAAATGTAAATGGATTAGATGCTCCAACCAAAAGGCATAGACTGTCTGAATGAACACAAAAACAAGACCCGTATATATGCTGTCTACAAGAGACCTACTTCAGACCTAGGGACACATACAGACTGAAAGTGAGGGGGTAGAAGAAGATATTCCATGCAAATGGAAATCAAAAGAAAGCTGGAGTAGCAATACTCATATCTGACAAAATAAACTTTAAAATAAAGACTGTTACAAGTGACAAAAAGGACACTACATAATGATCAAGGGATCAATCTAAGAAAAAGAATAATATGAAAGAAATAACTCTCCCTGATGCTACATCTCACTATATAGCTGTAATAAACAAGACAATGTGGTACTGACACACAATAGACTTTTGAGAAAAGTATGATAGGAATTCAATGAAAGAAGGTAGTCTTTTAACAATTGTCAGTGAGCAACTGAACATCCACAGGGAAGAAGGAAAGAAAGAAAAAGAAAAAAAGAAAGAAAGAAAGAAAGAGGAAAGAAAGAGAAAGGAAGAAAGAAAGAAGGAGGGAGGAAGGAAGGAAGGGAGGGAGGGAGCAAGGAAATTAAGCTTTAAACCTCAAACCTTATACAAAATTTAACTCAAAATGGATCGTAGATTTAAACATAAAACTATAAAACTTTTGGAACAAAACATGGGAGAAAACCTTTATGACATAGAGCTAGGAGAAGAATTTTTAAATTGACACAAAAAGAACAATTCATAAACAGAAAAATTGATAAATTGGGCTTCATAAAAGTTTAAAACTTTTGTTTTTTTTTTACAAACTCTCTTAAAATGATAAACAGACAAAACACAGAATATGATACCAAAGTACTTGTGTATAGAATATATAAAGAACTCTAAAAATTGAACAATAAAAAATAATTCAATTTTAAAAAGCAAAAGTGATATGAACAGACATTTCATAAAAGAGGATATATGGATGGAAACAAACCCATGAAAACATATTTATCAGTAGTCATCTGAGAAATGCAAATTGAAACCATAATGTGATATCCCTACACACCTATCAGAATGGCTAAAGTAAAATATACTGATAATAACAAATTTTGACACTAATGTAGAAACAATGGGTTGTTCATACCTTGCTGGTGGGAATGTAAAATGGTACAGATACACTGGAGAAAAGTATGATAGTGTCCTTTTAGAATATACATACATTACCATATGACCTTTGCAAATATAAAGTGTGCTCGAATATATATAACAACTTTATTCCAACTGAAAAGTGTAAACATTCCAAATGTCCTTCAACAAGTGAATAAACGAACTGTGGTACAACCATACTATTTGGCAATAAAAATAATTTAGTGTTAGATAGACGAAATCACTTGGATGGATCTCAGAGGGATTAGGCTAAGTGAAAAACACTTATGTACTGTATTATTCCATACAATTAACTTTATTACAATAATAAAATTATAAAGATTGAGAATGCATTAGTGGTTTCTAGAAGTTAGGGATTGCAGGAAATGTGAATTTGGTTAAAAGTGGTAAAATCAGGGCTCATTGTAGTGATAGAACCCTTCTGTAACTACATTTTTGTGGTGCAAACATAAATCTACACATATAGTTAAACTGTATAGAATTGTATTCTATGCACACAAATATGAAAATAGTGAAAAGCAATAAGTTCCCTGGATGGTATCAATGTCGATTTTGTACTTTAGATATTATACTGTAGTTATGCAAGATGCACCTATTGGAGAAAACTGTGTGAAGTGTACATAGTAATTCCCTGTACATTTTTATGAAATTTCATGTGAATCTACAACTGTTTCAAAATACAAAAAATTTAAATCTGTTCCCAGAGTCTTTTGATAGATGAGTTTAACTCATATACATTTATTTTACTTATTGATGCATTTGGATACTTTTCTAACATTATTGTTTTGAGTGTTTCTATTTATCATACTTTTAATTCTTCATTTCCTGATTTTGTTGGTTTGATCAACTTGTATTTCTTTCTTTTTAATATATTGTTTATAATCTGTTTATTCTACTTAGTACAGAAAAAATATTTTATATACTATTAAATATATTTTTGTAGTGGCTTACCCAAGCTGCCATTTTTTTGAAATTTTGAATTTTATTTTACTTATTTTTTTATTCAGCAGGCTCTCGTTAGTTACCCATTTTATACATATTAGTTTATATATGTAAATCCCAATCTCCCAAATCATCACACCACACACCCACCATTTTCCCCCCTTGGTGTCCATACGTTTGTTCTCTACATTTGTGTCTCAATTTCTGCCCTGCAAACCAGTTCATCTGTACCATTTTTCTAGATTCCACATATATGTTAATATACAATATTTGTTTTTCTCCCTCTCACTTACTTCATTCTGTATGACAGTCTCTAGATCCATCCACGTCTCTACAAATGACCCAATTTCCTTCTTTTTAATGGCTGAGTAATATTCCATTGTATATTTGTACCATATCTTCTTTATCCATTTGTCTATCAATGGGTATTTAGGTTGCTTCCATGTCCTGGCTATTGTAAACAGTACTGCAATGAACATCGAGGTGCATGTATCTTTTTGAATTATGGTTTTCTCTGGGTATATGCCTAGTAGTGGAATACCTGGGTCATATGGTAATTCTATTTTCAGTTTGTTAAAGAACCTCCATACTGTTCTCCATAGTGGACGTATCAATTTACATTCCACCAACAGTGCAAGAGGGTTCCCTTTTCTCCACACCCTCTCCAGCATTTGTTGTTTGCAGATTTTCTGATGATTCCCATTCTAACAGGTGTGAGGTGATACCTCATTGTAGTTTTGATTTCCATTTCTCTAATAATTAGTGATGTTGAACACCTTTTCATGTGCTTCTTGGTCATCTGTATGTCTTCTTTGGAAAAATGTCTATTTAGGTCTTTTGCCCATTTTTGGATTGGGTTGTTTGTTTTATTAATATTGAGCTGCATGAGCTGTTTATATATTTTGGAGATTAATCCTTTGTTGATTCATTTGCAAATATGTTCTCCCATTCTGAGGGTTGTCTTTTGGTCTAGTTTATAGTTTCATTTCCTGTGCAAAAGCTTTTAAGTTTCATTAGGTTCCATTTGCTTATTTTTGTTTTTATTTCCATTACTCTAGGACGTGGATCAAAAAAGATCTTCCTGTTATTTATGTCAAAGGTTGTTCTTCCTATGTTTTCCTCTAAGAGTTCTACAGTGTCCAGTCTTACATTTAGGTCTCTACTCCATTTTGAGTTTATTTTTGTGTATGGTGTTAAGGAGTGTTCTAATTTCATTCTTTTACAGGTAGCTGTGCACTTTTCCCAGCAGCACTTATTGAAGAGATTGTCTTTTCTCCATTGTATATCCTTGCCTCCTTTGTCATAGATTAGTTGACCATAGGTGCGTGGGTTTATCTCTGGACTTTCTATCCTGTTCCATTGACCTATATTTCTGTTTTTGTCTCAGTACCATATTGTCTTGATTATTGTAGCTTTGTAGTATAGTCTGAAGTCAGGGAGTCTGATTCCTCCAGCTCCGTTTTTTTCCCTCAAGACTGCTTTGGCTATTCGGGGTCTTTTGTGTCTCCATACAAATTTTAAGATTTTTTGTTCTGGTTCTCTAAAAAATGCCATTAGGAATTTGATAGGGATTGCATTGAATCTATAGATTGCTTTGGGTAGTATAGTCATTTTCACAGTACTGAGTCTTCCAATCCAAGAACAAGGTATATCTCTCCATCTGTTTGTATCATCTGTAATTCCTTTTATCAGTGTCTTATAGTTTTCTGCAAACAGGTCTTTTGTCTCCGTAGGTAGCTTTATTCCTAGGTATTTTATTCTTTTTCTTGCAATGGTAAATGGGAGTGTTTCCTTAATTTCCCTTTCAGATTTTTCATCATTAGTGTATAGGAATGCAAGAGATTTCTGTGCATTAATTTTGTAACCTGCTATTTTACCAAATTTATTGATTAGCTCTAGTAGTTTTCTGGTAGCATCTTTAGGATTCTCTATGTATAATACCATGTCATCTGTAAACAGTGACAGTTTTACTTTTTCTTTTCCAAATTGTATTACTTTTATTTCCTTTTCTCCTCTCATTGCCATGGCTAGGACTTCCAAAACCGTGTTGAATAATAATGGTGAGAGTGGACATCCTTGTCTTCTTCCTGATCAGAGAGGAAATGCTTTCAGTTTTTCACCATTGAGAATGATGTTTGCCATGGGTTTGTCGTATATGGCCTTTATTATGTTGAGGTAGGTTCCCTCTATGCCCACTTTCTGAAGAGGTTTTCTCATAAATGGGTGTTGAATTTTGTCAAAATCTTTTTCTGCATCTATTGAGATGATCATATGGTTTTTATTCTTCAATTTGTTAATATAGCATATCACATTGATTGATTTGTGTATATTGAAGAATATCCGTGGGGTAAATGCAACTTGATCATGGTGTATGATCCTGTTAATGTGTTTTTGGATTCTGTTTGCTAGTATTTTGTTGAGGATTTTTGCATCTATATTCATCAGTGATATTGGTCTATCATTCTCGTTTTTGTAGTATCTTTTCTGGTTTTGGAATCAGGGTGACGGTTGCCTCATAAAATGAGTTTGGGAGTGTTCCTACCTCTGCAATTTTTGGAAGAGTTTGAGAAGGATGGGTATAAACTCTTCTCTAAATGTTTGATAGAATTCAATTGTGAAGCCAAATGGTCCTGGACTTCTGTTTGTTGGAAGATTTTTAATCACAGTTTCAACTTCATTACTTGTGATTGGTCTGTTCATATTTTCTATTTCTTCCTGGTTCAGTCTTGGATGGTTATACCTTTCTAAGAATTTGTCCATTTCTTCCAGGTTGTCCATTTTATTGGCATAGAGTTGCTTGTAGTAGTCTCTTTGGATACTTTATATTTCTGTGGTGTCTGTTGTAACTTCTCCTTTTTCATTTCTAATTTTATTGATTTGAGTCCTCTCCCTCTTTTTCTTGATGAGTCTGGCTAATGGTTAATCAATTTTGTTTATCTTCTCAAAGAACCAGCTTTTAGTTTTATTCACCTTTGCAATTTTTTCTTTGTTTCTATTTCATTTATTTCTGCCCTGATCTTTATGATTTCTTTCCTTCTACTAACTTTGGGTTGTGTTTGTTCTTCTTTCTCTAATTCCTTTTGGTGTAAAGTTAGATTGTTTATTTGAGATGTTTGTTGTTCTTGAGGTAGGCTTGTATAGCTATAAACTTCCCTCTTAGAACTGCTTTTGCTGCATCCAATAGGTTTTGGATTGTCGTGTTTTCATTGTCATTTGTCTCTATGTAATTTTTGATGTCCTCTTTGATTTCTTCAGTGATCTCTTGGTTATTTAGTAATGTATTGTTTAGCCTCCATGTGTTTGTGTTTTTTACATGTTCTTTCCTATAATTTATGTCTAATCTCATAGCATTGTGGTCAGAAAAAATGCTTCTTATGATTTCAATTTTTTTTAATTTACTGAGGATTGATTTGTGACCCCAGATGTGATCTATCCTGGAGAATGTTCCATGTGCACTTGAGCAGAAAGTGTAATCTTTTGTTTTCAGATGGAACATCCTGTAAACCTTAGTTAAATCTTTCTGGTCTATTGTGTCATTTAAAGCTTCTGTTTCCTTTTTAATTTTCTGTCTGGATGATCTGTCCATTGGGGTAAGTGTGATGTTAAAGTCCCCCACTATTATTGTGTTACTGTCGATTTCCTGTTTTATAGCTGTTAGCAACTGACTTATGTATTGAGATGCTCCTAAGTTGGGTGCATATATATTTATAATGGTTATATCTTCTTCTTGGATTGATCCCTTGGTCATTATGTAGTGTCCTTCCTTGTGTCTTGTAACATTCTTTATTTTAAAGTCTATTTTATCTGATATGAGTATTGCTACTCCAGCATTCTTTGATTTCCACTTCCATGGAATATCTTTTTCCACCCCCTCACTTTCAGTCTGTTTGTGTCCCTGGGCCTGATGTGGGTCTCTTGTAGACAGATGTATATGGGTCTTGTTTTTCTATCCATTCAGTGAGCCTCTGTCCTTTGGTTGGAGCATTTAATCCATTCACATTAAAGGTTACTATTGATATGTATGTTCCTATTACCATTTTCTTAATTGTTTGGGGGTGGTTTTTGTAGGTTGTTTTCTTCTCTTGTGTTTCCCACTTAGGGAAGTTCTTTTAGTGTTTGTTGTAGAGCTTGTTGGTGGTGCTGAATTCTCTTAGTTTTGCTTGTCTGTAAAACTTTTGATTTCTCTGTCGAATCTTGGATTCTTCCCTTTCATCACTTTAAATATATTGTGCCACTTCCTCTGGCTTGTAGAGTTTCTGCTGCCAAATCAGCTGTTAACCTGATAGGAGTTCCCTTGTATGTTATTTGTCATTTTTCGCTTGTTGCTTTTAATAATTTTTCTTTGTGTTTAATATTTGTCAAATTGATTACTATGTGTCTCAGCTTGTTTCTCCTTAGGTTTATCCTGCCTGGGACTCTCTGCCCTTCCTAGCCTTGAGTGGCTATTTCCTTACCCATGTTAGGGAAGATTTCGACTATAATTTCTTCAAGTATTTTCTCGGGTCCTTTCTCTCTTCTCCTTCTGGGACCTCTATAATGCGAATGTTGTTGTGTCTAATGTTGTCCCAGAAGTGTTTTAGGCTGTTTTCATTTCTTTTCATTCTTTTTTCTTTATTCTGTTCCATGGAAGTGAATTCCACCATTCTGTCTTCCAGGTCACTTACCCGTTCTTCTGCCTCAGTTATTCTGCTATTGATTCCTTCTAGTGTAGTTTTCATTTCACTTATTGTATTGTTCTTGTCTGCTTGTTCTTTAATTCTTCCAGGTGTTTGTTCTTTAATATTTCTAGGTCTTTTTTAAGCATTTCTAGCATCTTCTCGATCTTTGCCTCCGTTCTTTTTCCGAGTTCCTGGATCATCTTCACTATCATTTTTCTGAGTTATTTTTCTGGAAGTTTGCCTATCTCCACTTCATTTAGTTGTTTTTAAGGGGTTTTTACCTTGTTCCTTCATGTAGTACATAGTCCTCTGCCTTTTCATTTTGTTTATTTTTCTGTGAATGTGGTTTTCATTCCACAGGATGCAGGATTGTAGTTCTTCTTTCTGCTGTCTGCCCTCTGGTGGATGAGGCTAGCTAAGGGGCTTGTGCAAGCTTCTTGATGGGAGGGACTGGTGGTGGGTAGAACTTGGTGTTGCTCTGGTAAAACTTTAATCAGAGCTCAGTAAAACTTTAATCCAATTGTCTGTTGTTTGGTGGGGCTGAGTTTCCTCCTTGTAGGTTGTTTGGCCTGTGGTGACCCAGCTCTGGAGGCTACAGGATCTTTGGTGGGGTTAATGGAAGAATCTGGGAGGGCTCATGCCAAAGAGTACTTCCCAGAACTTCTGTTGCCAGTGTCCTTTGTCCCCACAGTGAGCCACAGCCACTCCCCACCTCTGCAGGAGATCCTCCAACACTAGCAGGTAGGTCTGGTTCAGTTTCCTATGGGATCACTGCTCCTACCCCCTGAGTCCTGATGCACACACTACTTTGTGTGTGCCCTCTAAGAGTTGAGTATCTGTATCCCCAGTCCTGTCGAAGTCCTGCAATCAAATCCCACTAGCCTTCGAAGTCTGATTCTCTGGGAATTCCTTCTCCCATTGACAGACCCCCAGGTTGGGAAGCCTTACCTGGGGCTCAGAAATTTCATTCCAGTGGATGGACTTCTGTGGTATAATTGTTCTCCAGTTTGTCACCCACCCAGCAGTTATGGGATTTGATTTTATTGTGATTTTGCCCATCCTACCGTCTTATTGTGGCTTCTCGTTTTTCTTTGGATATGGGGTATCTTTTCTGGTGAGTTCCAGTGTCTTCCTGCCAATGACTGTTCAGCAGTTTGTTGTGATCCAGTGCTCTTGCAAGAGGAAATGAGCACACATCCTTCTACTCTGCCATCTTGAACTGATCTGCAAGTTTGCATTCTTAAACAATATCTGTTTTAACCCCTCACTTCCATTCCATGATAACCATACTTTTATTTGTTTTTTCAAGTTTTACTTTCTTAGGTTCCACCTGTAAGTGATGTACAATTGTCTTTCTCTGCCATACTTATTTCAAATAGCCTATAGCTCTTGTGAATACTGCTGCAATAAACACGGGGGTGAATAATCTCTTTAATATTTTGTTTTTATTTCTTCTGGTTATATACACAGAAGAAGTGGAATTGGTGGATCATATAGTGGGTCTATTTTTAATTTGTTGAAGATTTACCATATGGTTTTCCATAGTGAACCAATTTAAATTCCCACCAACAATGAACTAGGGTTCCCTTTTCTCCACATGCTTGCAAACACATTTCTCTTGTCTTCTTGATGGTAACCATTTTATCACGTTTGAGATGATATCTCATTGTGGTTTTGATTTGAGTTTACCTGGTGACCAGTAATATTAAGCATCGTTTAATGTACCTGTCGTCCATTTCTTTATCTTCATTGGAAAAACATCTCTTTTTTTTTAAGAGCTAAACTGTTTTTTTTTATTTTTCTTGTTCTTATCATGTGCATACATATGATAGAAGATAAAATAAAAGGGTGTATGATAAAATAAAAGGGTGTGTAACAAAAACCAACAATCCCCTGCTCTACCTTTCCCAAACATCAGTTACTTTCCCAGGGCCAACACTTGAAATGTTTTCTATTTTTACTTCTTCTAGTGGTTAGCTCCATATCTTTAAATATGTTTATGTAGTTATTTCTTTTTTTGAACTTCTTTATTGGAGTATAATTGCTTTACAATGCTGGGTTAGTTTCTGCTTTATAACAAAGTGAATCATTTATACATATACATATGTTCCCATATCTCTTCCCTCTTGCATCTTACTCCCTCCCAGCCTCACTATCCCAGCCCTCTAGGTGGTCACAAAGCACCGAGTTGATCTCCCTATGCTATGCAGCCGCCCCCGACTAGCTAGCTATTTTACGTTTGGTAGTGTATATATGTACATGCCACTCTCTCAATCGGTCAGAGCTTACCCTTCCCCCTCCCCATATCCTCAAGTTCATTCTCTAGCAGGTGTGTGTGTTTATTCCTGTCTTACCCCTAGGTTCTTCATGACCATTGTTATTTTTTTTCTTATATTCCATATATATGTGTTAGCATATGGTACTTGTTTTCCTCTTTCTGACTTACTTCACTCTGTATAATAACCTCTAGGCCCATCCACCTCACTACAAATAACTCAATTTTGTTTCTTTTTATCGCTGAGTAATACTCCATTGTATATATGTGCCACATCTTCTTTATCCATTCATCTGATGATGGACACTTAGGTTGCTTCCATCTCCTGGCTATTGTAAATAGAGCTGCAATGAACATTTTGGTACATGACTCTTATTGAATTATGGTTTTCTCATGGTATATGCCCAGTAGTGGGATTGCTGGGTCATACAGTAGTTCTATTTGTAATTTTTAAGGAACATCCATACTGTTCTCCATACTGGCTGTACCAATTCACATTCCCACCAGCAGTGTAAGAGTGTTCCCTTTTCTCCACACCCTCTCCAGGATTTATTGTTTCCAGATTTTTTGATGATGGCCATTCTGACCAATGTGAGATGATATCTCATTGTAGTTTTTATTTGCATTTCTCTAATGATTAATGATGTTGAGCATTCTTTCATGTGTTTGTTGGCCATCTGTATATCTTCTTTGGAGAGATGTCTATTTAGGTCTTGAGCCCATTTTTGAATTGGGTTGTTTGTTTTTTTGTTATCGAGCTGCATGAGCTGCTTGTAAATTTTGGAGATTAATCCTTTGTCAGTTGCTTCGTTTCCAAATATTATCTCCAATTCTGAGGGTTTTATTTTGGTCTTGTTTATGGTTTCCTTTGCTGTGCAAAAGCTTTGAAGTTTCACTAGGTCCCATTTGTTTATTTTTTTTTTATTTCCATTTCTCTAGGAGGTGGGTCAAAAAGGGTCTTGATGTGATTTATGTCATAGAGTGTTCTGCCTATGTTTTCCTCTAAGAGTTTGATAGTTTCTGGACTTACATTTAGGTCTTTAATCCATTTTGAGCTTATTTTTGTGTATGGTGTTAGGGAGTGTTCTAATCTCATACTTTTACATGTACCTGTCCGGTTTTCCCGGCACCACTTATTGAAGAGGCTGCCTTTTCTCCACTGTATAGTCTTGCTTCCTTTAACAAAGATAAGGTGACCATATGTGCGTGGGTTTATCTCTGGGATTTCTATTCTGTTCCATTGATCTATCTTTCTGTATTTGTGCCAGTACCATACTGTCTTGATTAGTGTAGCTTTGTAGTACAGTCTGAAGTCAGGAAGCCTGATTCGTCCAACTCCATTTTTTGTTCTCAAGATTGTTTTGGCTCTTCGGGGTCTTTTGTGTTTCCATACAAATTGTGAAATTATTTGTACTAGTTCTGTGAAAAGTGCCAGTGGTAGTTTGATATATATTGCATTCAATCTGTAGATTGTTTGGGGTAGTAGATTCATTTTCACAGTGTTGATTCTTCCAATCCTAGACCATGGAATATCTCTCCATCTATTTGTATCATCTCTAATTTCTTTCATCAGTGTCCTATAATTTTCTAAATACAGGTCTTTTGTCTCCTTAGGTAGGTTTATTCCTAGATATTTTATTCTTTTTCTTGCAATGTTATGGGAGTGTTTTCTTAATTTCACTTTCAGATTTTTCCTCATTAGTATATAGGACTGCCAGAGATTTCTGTGCATTAATTTTGTATCCTGCTACTTTACCAAATTCATTGATTAGCTCTAGCAGTTTTCTGGTAGGATCTTTGGGATACTCTATGTATCGAATCATGTCATCTGCAAACAGTGACAGCTTTACTTCTTCTTTTCAAATTTGGATTCCTTTTATTTCTTTTACTTCTCTGATTGTTGTGGCTACAACTTCCAAAACTATGTTGAATAAGAGTGGTGAGAGTGGGCTACCTTTTCTTGTTCCTGACCTTACTGGAAATGGTTTCAGTTGTTCAACACTAAGGACGATGTTGGCTGTGGGTTTGTCATATATGGCTTTATGTTGTGGCAAGTCCCTTCTCTGCCTACTTTCTGCAGGGATTTTATGAAAATTGGGTGTTGAATTCTGTCAAAAACTTTCTCTTCATCTATTGAGATGATCATATTGTTTTCCTCCTTCAATTTGTTAATATGGTGTATTACGTTGATTGATTTGCATATATTGAAGAATCCTTGCATTTCTGGAATAAACCCCACTTGATCATGGTGTATGAACCTTATAATGTGCTGTTGGATCTGTTTGCTACTACTTTGTTGAGGATTTTTGCATATATGTTCATCAGTGATATTGGCCTGTAGTTTTCTTTCTTTGTGACATCTTTGTCTGGTTTTGGTATCAGGGTGATTGTGGCCTCATAGAATGAGTTTGGGAGTGTTCCTCTCTCTGCTAAATTTTGGAAGAGTTTGTGAAGGAAAGGTGTTAGCTCTTCTCTAAATGTTTGGTAGAATTCGCCTGTGAAGCCATCTTGTCCTGGGCTTTTGTTTGTTAGAAGATTTTTAATCTCAATTTCAGTGCTTGTGAATGCTCTGTTCATATTATTTTTTCATGTCTGTTTTTCTTTTCTTCTTCTTTTTTTATTGGAGTATAATTGCTTTACAATGGTGTGTTGGTTTCTGCTTTATAACAAAGGGAATCAGTTATACATACACATATGTTCCCATATCTCTTCCCTCTTGCTTCTCCCTCCCTCCCAATTTCCCTATCCCACCCGACTAGGTGGTCACAAACCATCGAGCTGATCTCCGTGTGCTATGCGCCTGCTTCAAACTAGCTATCTATTTTACATTTGGTAGTGTATATATGTCCATGCGACTCTCACGTTATCACAGCTTACCCTACATCCTCCACATATCCTCAAGTCCATTCCCTAATAGGTCTGTGTCTTTATTCCCGTCTTACACCTAGGTTCTTCATGAACTTTTTTTTTCTTAAATTCCGTATATATGTGTTAGCATACAGTATTTGTTGTTCTCTTTCTGACTTACTTCACTCTGTATGACAGATTCTAGGTCCTTCCACCTCACTACAAATAACTCAATTTCATTCCTTTTTATTGCTGAGTAATATTCCATTGTATATATGTGCCACATCTTCTTTATTTATTCATCCAGTGATGCACATTTAGGTTGCTTCCATCCCCTGGCTATTGTAAATGGAGCTTCGATGAACATTTTGGTACATAACTATTTATGAATTATGGTTTTCTCAGGGTATATGCCCAGTAATGGGATTGCTGGGTTGTATCGTAGGTCTATTTGTAGTTTCTTAAGGAACCTCCATACTGTTCTCCATAGTGGCTATATAAATTAACATTCCCACAAGCAGTACAAGAGTGTTCCCTTTTCTCCACTCCCTCTCCAGCATTTATTGTTTCTAGATCTTTTCATGATGGCCATTCTGACCAGTGTAAGATGATATCTCATTGTAGTTTTGATTTGCATTTCTCTACTGATTAATGTTGAGCATTCTTTCATGTGTTTGTTGTCAATCTGTATATCTTCTTTGGAGAAATGTCTATTTAGGTCTTCTGTCCATTTTTGAATTGGGTTGTTTGTTTGTTTTTTTCTTATTGAGCTGCATGAGCTGCTTCTAAATTTTGGAGGTTGATACTTTGTCAGTTGCTTCATTTGCAAATATTTTCTCCCATTGTGAGGGTTGACTTTTGGTCTTGTTTATGGTTTCTTTGCTGTGCAAAAGCTTTGAAGTTTCATTAGGTCCCATTTGTTTATTTTTGTTTTTATTTCCATTTCTCTAGGAGGTGTGTCAAAAAGGATCTTGCTGTGATTTATGTCATAGGGTGTTCTGCCTATGTTTTCCTCTACGAGTTTGATAGTTTCTGGCCTTACATTTAGGTCTTTAATCCATTTTGAGCTTATTTTTGTGTATGGTGTTAGGGAGTGTTCTAATCTCATACTTTTATATGTACCTGTCCAGTTTTCCTGGCACCACTTACTGAAGAGGCTGTCTTTTCTCCACTGTATAGTCTTGCCTCCTTTATCAAAGATAAGGTGACCATAAGTACGTGGGTTTATCTCTGGGCTTTCTATCCTGTTCCATTGATCTATATTTCTGTTTTTGTGCCAGTACCATACTGTCTTGATTTCTGTAGCTTTGTAGTATAGTCTGAAGTCAGGGAGCCTTATTCCTCCAGCTCCATTTTTCATTCTCACGATTGTTTTGGCTATTCACGGTCTTTTGTGTTTCCATACAAATTGTGAAAAATTTTTTTATTGTTCTGTGAAAAATGCCAGTGGTAATTTGATATGGATTGCATTGAATCTGTAGATTGCTTTGTGTTGTAGAGTCATTTTCACAATGTTGATTCTCCCAAACCAAGACCATGGTATATTTCACCATCTATTTATTTCATCTTTAACTTCTTTCATCAGTGTCTTACTATTTTCTGTATACAGGTCATTTGTTTCCTTAGGTAGGTTTATTCCTAGATATTTTGTTCTTTTTATTGCAAAGGTAAATGGGATTGTTTTATTAATTTCACTTTCAGATTTTTCATCATTAGTGTATAGGAATGCCAGAGATTTCTGTGCATTAGGTTTGTATCTGGCTACTATACCAAATTCACTGATTAGCTCTAGTTGTTTTCTGGTAGCACCTTGGTATTCTCAATGTATAGTGTCATGTCATCTGCAAACAGTGACAGATTTACTTCTTCTTTTCTGATTTGGATTTCTTTTATTTCTTTCTCTTCTCTGATTGCTGTGGCTAAAACTTCCAAAACTATGTTGAATAATAATGGTGAGAGTTGGCAACTTTGTCTTGTTCCTGATCTTATTGGAAAAGCTTTCAGTTTTTCACCAGTGAAGACGATGTTGGCTGTAAGCTTGTCATACATGGCCATTATCATGTTGAGGAAAGTTCCCTCAATGCCTACTTTCTGCAGGGTTTTTATCATAAATGGATGTTGAATTTTGTCAAAGCTTTCTGTGCATCTATTGAGATAATCATATGGTTTTTCTCCTTCAATTTGTTAATATGGTGTATCTTGTTGATTGATTTGCATATATTGAAGACTCCTTGCATTCCTGGAATAAACCCCACTTGACCATGGTGTATGATCCTTTTAATGTGCTGTTGGATTCTGTTTGCTAGTATTTTGTTGAGGATTTTTGCATCTATGTTCATCAGTGATATTGGCTTGTAGTTTTCTTTCTTTGTGACATCCTTGTCTGGTTTTGGTATCAGGGTGATGGTGACATTGTAGAATGAGTTTGGGAGTGTTCCTCCCTCTGCTATACTTTGGAAGTGTTTGAGAAGGGTAGGTGTTAGCTCTTCTGTAAATATTTCATAGAATTCGCCTGTGCAGCCATGTGGTCCTGGGCTTTTGTTTTTTGGAAAATTTTTATTCACAGTTTCAATTTCAGTGCTTGTGATTGGTTTGTTCATATTTTCTATTTCTTCTGATTCAGTCTTGGCAAGTTGTGCTTTTCTAAGAATTTGTCCATTTCTTCCAGGTTGTCCGTTTTATTGGCATAGAGTTCCTTGTAGTAATCTCTCATCATCTTTTTTATTTCTCCAGTGTCATTGTTACTTCTCCTTTTTCATTTCTAATTCTATTGATTTGAGTCTTCTCCCTTTTTTTTTTCTGATGTGCCTGGCTAATGATTTATCAATTTTGTTTATCTTCCCAAAGAACCAGCTTTTAATTTTATTGATCTTTGCTATCATTTTCTTCATTTCTTTTTCATTTATTTCTCATCTGATCTTTATGATTTCTTTCCTTCTGAAAACTTTGGGGTTTTTTTTGTTCTTCTTTCTCTACTTGCTTTAGGTGAAAGTTTAGGTTGTTTATTTGAGATGTTTCCTGTTTCTTAAGGTAGGATTGTATTGCTATAAAATTCCCTCTTAGAACTGCTTTTGCTGCATCCCATAGGTTTTGGGTCATCGTGTCTCCATTGTCATTTGTTTCTAGGTATTTTTTGATTTCCTCTTTGATTTCTCCAATGATTACTTCGTTATTAAGTGGTGTGTTGTTTAGCCTCCATGTGTTTGTAGTTTTTACAGATATTTTCCTGTAATTGATATCTAGTCCTAAAGCGTTGTGGTCGGAAAAGATACTTGATACAATTTCAGTTTTCTTAAATTTACTAAGTCTTGATTTCTTACCTAAGATATGATCTATTGTGGAGAATGTTCTATGAGCAGTTGAGAAAAACGTGTACTCTGTTGTTTTTGGATGAAATGTCTTATAAATATCTATTAAGTCCTTGTTGTTTAATGTATCATTTAATGCTTTTGTTTTCTTATAGATTTCATTTTTGATGATGTGTCCATTGGTGAAAGTCGGGTGTTAAAATCCCCTACTATGAATGTGTTACTGTTGATTTCCCCTTTTATGGCTTTTAGTATATGCCTTATGTATTGAGGTGTTGCTATGTTGGGTGCATAAATGTTTACAATTGTTATATCTTCTTCTTGGTTTGATCCCTTGATCATTATGTAGTGTCCTTATTTGTCTCTTGTAATAGTCTTTATTTTAAAGTCTATTTTGTTCTGATATAAGAATTGCTACTCCAGTTTTCTTTTGATTTCCATTTGCATGGAATAATTATTTCCATCCCCTCACTTTCAGTCTGTATGTGCCTCTAGGTTCTGAAGTTGTTCTCTTGTAGACAGAATATATATGGATCTTGTTTTTGTATCCATTCAGCCAGTCTGTGTCTTTTGTTGGGAGCATTTAATCCATTTACATGTAAGGTAGTTATTGATATGTATGGTCCTATTCCCATTTTCTTAATTGTTTTGGGTTCATTATTGTAGGTCTTTCCCTTCTCTGTGTTTCTTGCCTAAAGAAGTTCCTATAGCATTTGTTGTAAAGATGGTTTTGTGATCCTGAACTCTCTCAGCTTTTGCTTATCTGTAAAGCTTTTTATTTCTCCATCAAATCTGAATGAGATCCTTGCTGGGCAGAGTAATCTTGATTGTAGATTTTTCTCCTTCTTCACTTTAAATTTGTCCTGCCACTCCCTTCTAGCTTGCAGAATTTCTGCTGAAAGATCAGCTGTTAACCTTCTTGGGATTCCCTTATGTGTTATGTGTTGTTTTTCCCGTGCTGCTTTTAATATATTTTCTTTGTATTTAATTTTTGATAGTTTGATTAATATGTGTCTTGGCATGTTTCTCATTGGATTTATCCTGTATGGGACTCTCTGTGCTTCCTGGACTTGATTAACTATTTCCTTTCCCATATTAGGGAAATTTTCAACTATAATCTCTTCAAATATTTTCTTAGTCCCTTTCTTGTTCTTTTCTTCTTCTGGGACCCATATAATTCGAATGATGTTTTGTTTAATGTTGTCCCAGGGGTCTCTGAAACTGTCCTCAGCTCTTTTCATTCTTTTTTCTTTATTCTGCTCTGCAGTAGTTATTTCTACTATTTTATCTTCCAGGTATCTTATCCTTTCTTCTCCCTCAGTTGTTCTGCTATTGATCCCTTCTTGAGTATTTTTAATTTTATTTATTGTGTTGTTCATCATTGTTTGTTTCCTCTTTAGTTCTCCTATGTCCTTGTTAAATGTTTATTGCATTTTCTTTATTCTATTTGCAAGATTTTGCATCAACTTTACTATCATTATTCTGAATTCTTTTCCAGGTAGACTGCCTATTTCCTCTTCATTTGTTAGGTCTGGTGGGTTTTTATCTTGCTCCTTCATCTGCTGTGTGTTTTTCTCTCTTCTCATTTGGCTTATCTTACTGTGTTTTCGGTCTCCTTTTTGCAGGCTGCATGTTCATAGTTTCTGTTGTTTTTGGTGTCTGTCTCCAGTGGCTAAAATTAGTTCCCTGGGTTGTGTAGACTTACTGATGGAGGGGACTAGTGCCTGTGTTCTGGTGGGTGAGGCTGGATATTGTCTTTCTGGTGGGCAGGTCCACATCTTGTGGGTTTTTTGTGGTGTCTGTGACCTTTTTATTATTTTAGGCAGCCTCTCTGCTAATGGGTGGTATTGTGTTCCTGTCTTGCTAGTTGTTTGCATAGGGTGACCAGCACTGTAGCTTGCTCATCATTGAGTGAAGCTGGGTCTTGGTGTTGAGCTGGGGATCTCTGGGAGATTTTCACCATTTGATATTACTTGGAGCTGGGGGGTCTCTTGTGGACCAGTGTCCTGAAGTTGGCTCTCCCACCTCAGAGGCACAGCACTGACTCCTGTCTGGAACACCAAGAGCCGTTCATCCACATGGCGCAAAATAAAAGGGAGAAAATGTAGACAGAAAGAAAGAAAGAAGGAGGATAATATAAAATAAAATTATTAAACTAAAAAATAATTATTAAGAAAAAATATTTAAGTAAAAAATTACAGATGGACACAACCCTAGGACAAATTGTGAAAGCAAGTCTATACAGACAAAATCTGACACAGAAGCATACACATGCACACTCACAAAAAGGGGGAAAGTGGAAAAATAATATATCTTGCTCTCAAAATCCACCTCCTCAATTTGGGATGATTCCTTGTCTGTTCAAGTATTCTACAGATGCAGTGTGCATCAAGTTGATTGTGGAGATTTAATCCGCTTCTCCTGAGGCTGCTGGGAGAAATTTCCCTTTCTCTTCTTTGTTCGCACAGCTCCCAGGGTTCAGCTTTGGATTTGACCCCGCCTCTGCATGTAAGACGCCTGAGGGCATTTGTTCTTCGCTCAGACCGCCTGGGGTTAAAGGAGCAGCTGATTCAGGGGCTCTGGCTCACTCAGGCTGGGGGGAGGGAGGGGCACGGAGTGTGGGGTGAGCCCGCGACAGCGGCACAGGCCTGCGTGCCTTTGCAGCAGCCTGAGGCACTCCATGCATTCTCCCGGGGAAGTTGTCCCTGGACCATGGGACCCTGACAGTGGCGGGCTGCACAGGCTCCCAGGAGGACAGGTGTGGAGAGTGACGTGAGCTCACACACAGGTTTCTTGTTGGCGGCAGCAGCAGCCCTAGCATCTCATGCCCGTCTCTGAGGTCCATGCTGTTAGCCATGGCTTGCGCCTGTCTCTGGAGTTCTGTTAAGCAGCGCTCTAAATCCCCTCTACTCGTGCACCAGGAAACAAAGAAGGAAGAAAAATTCTCCTGCCTCTTCAGCAGGTGCAGACTTTTTCCTGGATGCTCTCCCAGCTACCTGTGGTCCACTAATCCCTTCAGGCTCTGTTCACCTCGTCAGTCCTCTCCCTGTGATCCGACCGAAGCCCAAGCCTCAGCTCCCAGCCCCCGCCTGCCCCGGTGGGTGAGCAGACAAGCCTCTTGGGCTGGTCAGCACCGATCCTCTGTGCGGGAATCTCTCCGCTTTGCCCTCTGCACCCCTGTTGCTGTGCTCTCCTCCGTGGCTCCGAAGCTTCCCCCTGTGCCACCCACATTCTCCACCCGTGAAGGGGCTTCCTAGTGTGTGGAAACCTTTCCTCCTTCACAGCTCCCTCCCACTGGTGCAGGTCCCATCCTTATTCTTTTTTCTCTGTTTTTTTCTTTTTTCTTTTGCCCTACCCAGGTACGTTGCAAATTTCTTGCCTTTTGGGAGGTCTGAGGTCTTTTGCCAGCATTCAGTGGGTGTTCTATAGGAGCAGTTCCACGTCTAGATGTATTTCTGATGTATCTGTGGGGAGGAAGGTGATCCCCGTGTCTTACTCTTCTGCCATCTTCAGAAAGTCAGAGAAACATCTATTTAGTTCCTGTGCCCACTTTTTAAATTGAATGGTATGCTTGTTTTTTGTTTGCTTGTTTATTGTGCTATTGAGTTTTATGAGTTCATTATATATTTTAGATATTAACCCCTTATCTGATATATGATTTGCAAAATTTTTTCCCATTCTGTAGGTTACCTTTTCATTTTGTTTATTGTTCCTTTTGCTGTACAGAAGTTTTAAGTTTGATGTAGTCCCTTGTTGGTGTTTTGTTTTGTCGTTTGTGCTTTGGTATCATGCCAAGGCCAATGTCAAAGACCTTCCCTACATTTTCTTCTAGGAGTTTTATGGTTTCAGGTCTTAGTTTAAGTATTTGATCCATTTCAAGTTAATTCTTGTGTGTGGTGAAAATAGTGGTCCAATTTCATTGTTCTGCATGTATTTATCTAGTTTTCTCAACACCATTTGTTGAACAAACTATCCCTTCCCCAGTGGATAACTTTGCTCCCTTGTCAAATATTAGTTAATCGTATATGCAAGTGTTCAATTCTGGGCTCTTAATTTTGTTTCATTTGTCTATGTGTCTCTTTATGCCAGTACCTTAGCATTTTAATAATTATAGATTTTGTAGTGTAGTTTGAAAACAGGAGGAGTGATACCTCTGCCTTTGTTCACTTTTTTCTGAGGACTGTTTTGTCTATTCATGTTTTTTTGTGGCTTTATGTAAGTTTTAGGATTTTTTTCCATTTCTATGAAAACTTTCATTGGAATTTTGATAAGAATTGCATTGAATCTATGGCTTCAGATAGAATGGACATTTTAATAATATTAACTCCAGATTCATGAACATGGGATGTCTTTCCATTTGTTTGTATTTTCTTCAATTCCTTCCAATGAAGTCTTACAGTTTTTATGGTACAGATATTTCACTTCCTTGTTTAAACTTACTCCTAGAATTTTCTTTCTGTTACTGTGAATGAAATAATTTTCTCTATTTTTTCAGATATTTTATTTTTAGTGTGTATAAATTCAACTAACTTCTATATGTTGATTTTACATCCTGCAACTTTACTGAATTCCTTAATTAGTTCCAACAGATTTTTGGTTGAGTCTGTGGGATTTTGTATACATAAAATCATATCATTTTCAAGTATTGACAATTTTACTTCTTTCTTGCTGATTTGGATGCATTTCTTTGCCTTGCCTGATTTGGGAGGACTTTCAGTAATATATTGAATAAGTGGTGAGAATGGGTAACCTTGTCTTTTTTCTAATTTTATAGGAAAAGCTTTCAATTTGTCCCCTTTGAGTACACTGTTAGCTGTGGGTTTTTAGTATACGGCCTTTATCATGTTGTGGTATGTCCCTTCTATAACCAATAATTTGAGCGTTTTTATCACAGAAGGATGTTATATGTTATCAAATGATTTTTCTGCACCTATTGAGTAGATCACATGATTTTTATCTTTCATTCTGTTAGTTTGTTATTGTATTAAATTTATTGATTTGTCTTTATTGAACCATTCTAGCATCCCAGAGATAAATCTTTCTTGGTAATGTTGTATAATCCTTTTAGTGTGTTATTGAATTTGATTTGTTAATTTTTTTAACAACTTTATTGGAGTATAATTGCTTTACAATTGTGTGTTTCTTCTTTAAAACAAATTTAATCGGCTATACACATACATATATCCCCGTATCTTCTCCGTCTTGCATCTTGCTCCCACCCTCCCTTTCCCACCCCTCTAGGTGGTCATAAAGCACTGAGCTGATCTCCCTGTAATCATCAGGAATAAGGGTATATAATGCTATTTTCTTGTAGTTTCCTTATCTGGCTTTGGTATCAGGGTAATGCTGGGCTTGTAAAATAATTATGGAAGTATTCCTTCCCCTTCAATATTTTGGAACATTTTGAGAAATATTGATGTTAATTCTTCTTTAAATATTAGATAGAATTTCCCAGTAAGACCTTCTGATCCTGGGGTTTTCTGTGTTTGAGGGTTTTGATTCTTCATTCCATAATTTTACTCATAATTGTCTCTTCGGATTTTTTTTGTATCTTCCTGATTCTGTTTTAGTAGGTTGTGTGTTTCTAGGAATTTAACTATTTCTTCTAGGTTATCTAATTTGTTGTCATATAATTGTTCATAGTAGTCTTTTATGATTCTATGCATTTCTGTGGTATCATTTGAAATGTCTTCTCTTTCATTTCTAATTATATCATTTGAGTCCTCTCTTTTTCATAGTCTCACTAAAGATTTGTCCATTCTATCATTTCAAAAAATCAGCTCTTAGTTTTGTTGATTCTTTTCATAGATTTTCTGTTTGCTATATCATTTATTTTCAATCTGAGCTTTATTATGTGCTTCCTTATGCTAACTTTGAGCTTAATTTGTTCTTTTCCTAGTTTACTAAGTTGTAAAGCTCAGTTGCTTTTTGAGATAATTCTAATTTCTTAATATACACACTTATCACATAAACATTTCTCTCAGAAGTACCTGTCCAGCATCCCATAGGATTTGATATATTTTATTTCCATTTTCACTTTTTTGAGATACATTTATTTTTTCATATTTTAAGTTATTTATTTATTTTTATTTTATTGGCGTATAGTTGATTTACGATGTTGTGTTACTTTCAGGTGCACATCAAAGTGACTCAGTTATACAGGTACATATATTTATTCTTTTTTAGATTCTTTTCTCATGTATGTTATCACAGAATATTGAATAGAGTTCCTTGTGCTATACAGTAGGTCCTTGTTGGTAATCTATCTTATATATAGTAGTTTCTGTGTGTTTATCCTAAGTTTATTATTTATTCTTCCCCCCATGTTTCCCATTTGGTAACCATAAGTTTGTTTTCAATATCTGTAAGTCTATTTCCATTTGTAAATATGTTCGTTTGTTTCTTTTCTTTTTTAAAAAAAAATTAGATTCCACTTATGAGTGATATCATGATACTTGTCTTTGTCTGACTTACTTCACTTAGTATGATAATCTCTAGGTTCATCCATGTTGCTGCAAATGGCGTTATTTCATTCTTTTTTATGGCTGATTAGTATTCCATTGTATATATGGAATACTATATATAGTATAGCAACGTTTTTATCTATTCCTCTGTCAATGGACATTTAGGTTTCTTCCATGTCTTCATTATTGTAAATTTTGCTGCAATGAACATTGTGGTGCATGTATCTGTTTGAATTATGGTTTTCTCCGGATACATGCCAAAGAGTGGGATTGCTGGGATATATGGTAGTTCTATTTTAGTTTTTTTTTAATTAGTTTATTTATTTATTTATTTATTTATTTATTTATTTATTTATTTATTTATTTATTTATTTATGTCTGCATTGGGTCTTCATTGCTGCATGCAGGCTTTCTGTATTTGCAGTGAGTGGGGGTTACTCTTCATTGTGGTTCGTGAGCTTCTCATTATGGTGGCTTCTCTTGTTGTGGAGCACTGGCTCTAGGCATGTGGGCTTCAGTAGCTGTGGCACGCAGGCTCAGTAGTTGTGTCTCACAGGCTCTAGAGTGCAGGCTCAGTAGTTGTGGCACACGGGCTTAGTTGCTCCACAGCATGTGGGATCTTCCCGGACCGGGGCTGGAACCCATGTCCCCTGCATTGGCAGGTGGATTCTTAACTTCTGTGCCACCAGGGAAGTCCTCTATTTTAGTTTTTTAATGAAACACCATACTGTTCTCCATCTTGATTGTACCAATTTACATTCCCTCCAACAGTGTAAGAAGGTTTCCTTTTCTGCACACCCTCCCAAGCATTTACTGTTATAGACATTTTGCTGATGGCCATTCTGACTGGTGTACTTTGATTTTACTTTACTTGCATTGTACTTTTGATTTGCATTGCTCTGATAATTAGTGATGTCAAGCATCTTTTCATGTGCTTTTTGACCATCTGTATGTCTTTTTTAGAGAAACGTCTATTTAGATATTCTGCCCATGTTTTAATTAGGTGGCTTTTTTTTTTTTGAACTGCATGTGCTATTTTTATCTTTTGGAGATTAATCCTTTGGTGGCCACTTTGTTTGCAAATATTTTCTCCCATTCTGTGGGTTGTCTTTTGTTTTGTTTATGGCTTCCTTTGCTGTGCAGAAGCTTTTGAGTTTAATTAGGTCCCATTTGTTTATTTTGTTTTTATTTTCATTAATCTAGGAAGTGGATCAAAAAAGATATTGCTGAAATTTATGTCAGAGAGTATTCTGCTTATGTTTTCCTCTAAGAGCTTTATAACGTCTGACCTTGCATTTAGGTCTTTGACCCATTTCATGTTTATTTTTGTCTATGGTGTTAGACAGTGTCTAATTTCAGGGTTTTTTTTTGTTTGTTTGTTTTTTTGCTGCATTGAGTCTTCATTGCTGTGCATGGGCTTTCTCTAGTTGTGGCAAGTGGGGCCTACTCTTTGTTGTGGTGCACAGGCTTCTCCTTATGGTGGCTTCTCTTGTTGTGGGGCACAGGGTCTAAGCATGTGGGCTTCAGTAGTTGTAGCATGCCGGCTCAGTAGTTGTGGCTCTCAAATGTGGTGACAGTGGACGTCCTTGCCTTATTCCTCATCCTAGATGGAATGCTTTCAAATTTTCACCATTGAGAATGATGTTAGCTGTGTTTTTTTTATATATGGCCTATATTATGATGAGGTAAGTTCCCTCTATGCCCACTTTCTGGAGAGATTTTACTTTAAAAGGGTGTTGAATTTTGTCAAAACCCTTTTTTGTATCTATTGAGATGATCATATGGTTTTTATTTTTCTGTTTGATAATATAGTGTGTCACACTGATTGAGTTGTGGATATTAAAGAATTCTTTCTTTCCTGGGATAAACCCCACTTGATCATGGTGTATGGTCCTTTTAATGTGCTATTGGATTCTGTTTGCTAGTATTTTGCTGAGGATTTTCACATCTATGTTCATCAGTGATATTGGCCTATAGTTTTCTTTTTTGTGGTATCTTTTTCTGGTTTTGGTATCAGGGAGATTGTGGCCTCATAAAATGAGCTTGGGAGTGTTTCTTCCTCTGCAATTATTTGGAAGACTTTCAGAAAGATAGGTGTTAACTCTTCTCTAAATGTTTGAAAGACTTTGCCTGTGAAGCCATCTGGCCCTGGGATTTTGTTTGTTAGAAGTTTTTAAATCACAGTTTCAATTTCAGTACCTGTGATTGGTCTGTTCATATTTTCCATTTCTTCCTGATTCAGTCTTGGTAGGTTGCATCTTTGTAATAATTTGTCCATTTCTTCTAGGTTGTCTGTTTTATTGGCATATATTTTTTTGTAGTAGTCTCTTATCTTTTGGATTACTGTTGTGCCAGTTTTAATTTCTTCTTTTTCATTTCTACTTATTTTTTTGGATGGAGATTTTATTTGATGACTTTAAGATCCTTTCATTCTTGAGAATTGAGGGATATTGTTTTCCCATTCCAAAATTAGTCACAACTGATGTTTGACATGTTATGGAATTTTCATGTGATATGTATTCTCCTCTTCATTGGTTGTCTCATCTCTTTCTTTTTTGAATCCAAACTTCTAGAACTAGTGTTCTCAACTATGTCCTCTAAGTTCCAGATTCCTAGCTTCACCTCAACTAAGAGAAATCAAGCTTTTGTGTTTATCATGTCACTGAAATGGCACTGGTTTTTCCTTCTCTTGTGTTTCCTGCCTAGAGAAGGTCCTTTAGCATTTGTTGCAGAGCTGGTTTGGTCGTGCTAAATTCTTTTACCTTTCTCTTGTGTGTAAATGCTTTAGTTTCTCTGTCGAATCTGAATAGATCTTTGCTGGGTAGAGTAATGTTGGTTGTAGGTTTTTCCCTTTCATCACTTTAAATATGTCCTGCCACTCTCTTCTAGCTTGCAGAGTTTCTGCTGAAAGATCAGCTATTAACCTTATGGGGATTCCCTTGAATATTATTTGTTGTTTTACCCTTGCTGCTTTTAATATTTTTGTTTGTATTTAATTTTTAATAGTTTGATTAATATGTGTCTTGGCATGTTTCTCCTTCGACTTATCCTGTATGTGACTCTCTGTGCTTCCTAGACTTGATTGACTATTTCCTTTCCCATATTAGGGAAGTTTTCAACTATAATCTCCTCAAATATTTTCTCAGTCCCTTTCTTTTTGTCTTCTTCTTCTGGGACCCCTATAATTCGAATGTTGGTACATTTAATGTTGTCCCAGAGGTCTGAGACTATCCTCAATTATTTTCATTATTTTTTCTTTATTCTTCTCTGTGGTAGTGATTTCCACTATTTTATCTTGCAGGTCACTTATCCGTTCTTCTGCCTCCATTATTCTGCTATTGATTCCTTCTAGAGAATTTTGAATTTCATTTATTTTGTTGTTCATCATTGTTTGTTCTTCATTTAGTTATTCTAGGTCCTTGTTAAATGTTTCTTTTATTTTTTCCATTCTATTTCCAAGATTTTGGATCATCTTTACTATCATTACTCTGAATTCTTTTTCAGGTAAACTGCCTATTCCCTCCTCATTTGTTTGGTCTGGTGGGTTTTTACTTTGCTCTTTCATTTGCTGTGTGTTTCTCTGTCTTTTCATTTTGTTTAACTTACTGTATTTGGGGTCTCCTTTTCACAGGCTTCAGGATCATAGTTCCCATTGTTTTTGGTGTCTTCCCCCAGTGGGTACATTTGGTTCAGTGGGTTGTGTAGGCTTCCTGGTGGAGAGAACTGGTGCCTGTGTTCTGGGGGATGAGCCCAGATCATGTTTTTCTGATGCGTAGAACCACATTCAGCGATGTTTTTTTGGGTGTTTTTGACCTTATTATGATTTGAGGCAGCCTCTGTACTAATGGGTGGGGTTGTGTTCCTGTTTTGTTGTTTGGCATGTGGTGTCCAGCACTGTAGTTTGCTGATCGTTGAGTGGATCTGGGTCTTAGCACTGAGATGGAGATCTCTGGGAGTGCTTTCGCTATTTGATGTTATGTGGAGCTGGGAGGTCTCTGGTGGACCAGTGTCCTGAACTCAGCTCTCCCACCTCATAGGCTCAGACATGACACCTGGCCAGAGCACGAAGACCCTGTCAGCCACATGACTTAGAAGAAAAGGGAGAAAGAAAGGAAGAAAGAAAGAAAGGAAGAAAGAAGGAAAGAAAGAGAAAGAAAGGAAGAAAGAAGTAAAATAAAACAAAGTTATTCAAATAAAAAATATTATTAACAATAAAAAAATTAAAAAATAATTTAAAAAAGAAAGAAAGAAAGGAGAGCAACCAAACCAGTAAACAAAGCCACCAATGATAACAAGCACTAAAAATTATATAAAGAAAAAAAAAGACAGACAGAATCCTAGGACAAATGGTAAAAGCAAAGCTATACAGAAAAAATCACAAAAAGAAGCATACACATACACACTCATAGAAAGAGAAAAAGGGAAAAAATATATATATAAAGGAAGAGAGCAACCAAATCAATAAAATCTACCAATGATAATAAGCTCTAAATACTATACTAAGATAAACATAAAATCAGAAACAAATTAGATGCAGAAAGCAAATGCCAAGTCTACAGTTGCTCTCAAAGTCCACTGCCTCAATTTTGGGATGATTTGTTGTCTCTTCAGGTATTCGACAGATGCAGGGTACATCAAGTTAATTGTGGAGATTTAATCCACTGCTCCTGAGGCTCCTGGGAGATATTTCCCTTTCCCTTCTTTGTTCGCACAGCTCCTGGAGTTCAGCTTTGGATTTATCTCCGCCTGTGCATGTAGGTTTCCTGAGGGCCTCTGTTCCCCACCCAGACATGAGGAGGTTAAAGTACAACCTGTTTAGGGGGCTCTGGCTCAGTCAGGCTTGGGGGAGGGAGGGTTATGGAATGCAGGGTAAGCCTACAGCAGCAGAGGCCAGCGTGACATTGCAGCAAGCTGAGGTGCGCCATGTGTTCTCCTGGGGAAGTTGTCCCTGGATCACGGCACCCTGGCACTGGTGTGCTGTGCAGCCTCCCAGGAAGGGAGGTGTGGATAGTTACCTGTGCTTTCACACAGGCTTCTTGGTGGCTGAAGCAGCAGCCTTAGCGTTTCATGCCCGCCTCTGGTGTCCACACTGATAGCCGTGGCTCGCGCCTGTCTCTGGCACTTGTTTGAGTGGTGCTCTGAATCACCTCTCCTTGCACACCCTGAAACAATGGTCTCTCGCCTCTTAGGCAGTTCCATGCTTTTTCCCAGGCTCCCTCCTGCCTAGCTGTGGTGCACTATCCCTCTTCAGGCTGTGTTCACACAGCCAACCCCAGTCCTCTCCCTGGGATCTGACCTCTGAAATCTGAGCCTCTTCTCCCAGCTCACGCATGCCCCAACAGGTGAACAGTCAAGCCTCTCAGGCTGGTGAGTGCTGGTCAGCACCTATCCTCTATGTGACAATCTCTCCTCTTTGTCCTCTGCACCCCTATTGCTGTGCTCTCTTCTGTGGCTCTGGAGCCTCCACCCCCCACCACCACCCCATGTCCACCAGTGAAGGGGCCTCCTAGTGTGTGGAAACATTTCCTCCTTCACAGCTCCCTCCCAGAGGTGCAGGTCCTGTCCCTATTCTTTGGTCTCTGTTTCTTCTTTTGCCCTACCCAGGTACGTGGGGAATTTCTTTCCTTTTGGGAAGTCTGAAGTCTTCTGCCAGCATTCAGTAGGTGTTCTGTAGGAATTGTTCCACATGTAGATGTATTTCTGATGTATTTGTGGTGAAGAAGTTGATCTCCACGTCTTACTCCTCTGCCATCTTGTAGATCCCCCCTCTACTGTTATTGATTTGAGTCCTCTCCCTTCTTTTGTTGGTGAGTCTGGCTAAAAATTTATCAATATTTTTTATCTTCTCAGAGAACCAGCTTTTAGTTTTGTTGACATTTTCTATAGTTTTCATTGTCTATTTTTCATTTATTTCTGCTCTGATCTTTATGATTTCTTTCCTTCTACTAACTTTGGGTTTTGTTTCTTCCTCTTTCTCTTGTTACATTAGGTGTAAGGTTTGGTTTTTTTACTTGAGATTTTTCTTGTTTCCTGAGGTAATATTGTATCCCTATAAACTTCTCTCTTTGAACTGGTTTTTCTGTGTCCCAAAGGTTTTGGATCATCGTGTTCTTGTTGTCATTTGTCTCTCTGTGTTTTTTGATTTCCTCTTCAATTTCTTCAGTGATCCATTGGTTGTTTAGTAACATATTGTTTTGCCTCCACATATTTGTGTTTTTCACACTTTATTTTCCTCTAATTTCTTTATAATCACATATCACTGTGGACCGAAAAGATGCTTGGTATGATTTCAATTTTTCTAAGTTTATCAAGGCTTGATTTGTTACCCAAGATGTGATCTATCCTGGAGAATGTTTCGTGTGCACTTGAGAAGAAAGTACATTCAGCTGCTTTTCGATTGAATGCTCTATAAATATCAATTGTGTCCATCTGGTCTAATGTTTCATTTAAGGCCTGTGTTTCCTAATTGATTTTCTGTCTGGATGATGTGTCCATTGATGAAAGTGGGGTATTAAAGTTCCCCACTAATATCATGTTACTGTCAATTTCTCCTTTTATGGCTGTTAGCGTTTGCCTTATTTATTGAGGTGATCCTATGTTGAGTGTATATATATTTACAATTGTTATATCTTCTTGGATTGATCCTTTCATCATTATGTAGTGCCCTTCTTTGTTTCCTGTAACAGTCTTTATTTTAAAGTCTATTTTGTGTAATATGAATATTGCTACTCCTGCTTTTTTAAATTTCCATTTTCATGGAATATTTTTCCTTATTCTCACTTTCAGTCTGTATGTGTCCCTAGATCTGAAGTTGGTCTCCTCTAGACAGCATGTATATCGGTCTTTTTTTGTATCCATTCAGCCAGTCTGTGTCTTTTGGTAGGAGCATTTAATCCATTTACTTTTAAGGTAATTATCGATATGAATGTTCTTATTACCATTTTGTTAATTATTTTGGATTTGTTTTTGAAGGTCTTTTTTCTTCCCTTCCTCTTCTGTTCTCTTCTCTCATGATTTAATGTCTATCTTTAGTGATATGTTTGGTTGCTTTTTCTTTTTTGTGTGTGTATCTATTGTATATTTTTGGTTTTCAGTTCTCATGTGGTTTTGTTATAACATTCTGTATATGAAAAAGATTATTTTAAGTTGCTGATGTCTTAATTTCAAATGCATTTCCAATATCTTGCATTTGTACTCTCCTCCTCTCACAATTGCTGGTTTTGATATTATGTTGTGTGTGGATTATTTTTTACCTTTACTTTGTGTTTGCCTTTACTATTGAGCTTCCTAATTCATAATTTTCTTGGTTTTAGTTGTGGCCTCTTCTTTTCTACCTAGAGAAGATCCTTTTAGGATTTATTGTAACTCTGGTTTGGTGGTACTGAGTTCTCTTAGATTTTGCTTGTCTGTAATACTTTTGATTATTCCATTGAATCTGAATGAGATCCTTTCTGGGTAGAGTTTTCTTGGTTGTAGGTTTTTCCCTTTCATCACTTTAAATATATCATGCCACTCCCTTCTGACCTGTAGATTTTCTTTTGAAAAATCCACTGATAACCTTAGGGTTCCATTGTATATTATTTGTTACTTTCCCCTTGTTGCTTTTAGTATTTTTTGCCTTTAACTTTTGTCAGTTTGATTAATATGTGTCTCAGTGTGTTTCTCCTTGCGTTTATGTTGTATGGGACTCTGCCCTTCCTGGACTTGAGTGACTCTTTTATTTCCCATGTTAGGTAAACTTAAGGTTATAATCTCTTCAAATATTTCTCAGGCCCTTTCTCTCTCTCTTCTCCTTCTGGGATCCCTATAACGTGAATGGTTTAATATTCTCCTTGATGTCTCTGAGACTTCCCTCATTTCTTTTCATTCCTTTTTCTTTGTTCTGTTCTGTGGCAGTGATTTCCAACATTCTGTCTTCCAGCTCACTTATTCATTCTTCTGCCTCAGTTATTCTTCTATTGATATCTTCTGGTTTATTTTTCATTCCATTTATTGTATTTTTCATCTCTGTTTATTCTTTAAAACTTCAAGCTCTTTATTAAACATCTCTTGTAACTTCTCAGTCTGTGCTTCCATTCTTTTTCTGAGATCTTGAATCATCTTTACTATCATTACTCTGAATTATTTTTCAGTTAGTTTGCCTATCTACTCTTTATATAGTTTTTCTTGTGGGTTTTTGTGTTGTTTCTTCATCTGAAACATATTTCTCTGCAGTCTCTTTTTATCTGACTTTCTGTGTTTGTGGATTCCTTTCTGCTGGCTGGAGGACTATAGCTCCTCTTGCTTCTAGTGTCTTCCTTCTGGTGGGTTAGGTTAGTCATGAAGCTTGTGGTTGCTTCCTGATGGGAGGAAATTGTGCCTGCCCACTGGTTCGTCGAGCTGGGTCTTGTCCCTCTGGTGCGCAAGGCTGTGTCAAGAGGTGTGTCTATAAGTGGCTGTGAGCTCAATATGGCTTTAGGCACCCTGTATGGTGATGAGGGGGCCTGTGTTCTTATCTTGCTGGAGGTTTGGCCTGAGGTGTTCCATCACTGGAGCCTGTAGGCTGCTTGGTAGGGCCAGGCCTTGATGCCAAAATTACAATCTCTGATAGAGCTCACACTGATCAATATTCTCTGGGGCTCCTGCCACTAGTGTCCTTGCCCCCACAGTGAACCACAGCTGACTCCTACCTCCCCAGGAGACCCTCCAAGGTCATAGGTAGGCCCACCCCTGGCTCCTATGGAGTTACTGCTTTGTGCTGGGTCTCAGTGTATGTGAAACTTTGTGCATGCCCTCCAAGAATCGAGTCTGTTTCTCCCAGTCCTATGGAACTCTTGCACTTAAGATCTGCTGGCTTTCAAAGACAAATGCTTTGGGGATTTCTCCTCCCAATGACAGACCCTCAGGCTGGCGAGGGTGAAATGGGGCTCAGGACTCTCACTCTTGTGGGAGAACCTGTGTGATATAATTATTTTCCAGTTTGTGGGTTGCCCACCCACAATGTATGGGATTTGATTATGTCACAAAAGCTCCCCTCCTTCTATCTTGTGGCTTGCTCTTTTTCTTTGAATGTAAAATATATATTTTTGTAGGTTCCAGTTATTTTTATTGAAGATTGTTCAGCAGTTAGTTGTGATTTTGGTGTTTTCCCGAGAGGAGGTGAGCTCAAGTCCTTCTATTCAGCATTCTTTGCTGGAATCGAGGAGCTGCTTTTAGTTTGGATGCTTGCTGCCTCCTTCTTTAGCATGTGCTGGCCATTATCTCCTGATATGGGGTGTTCAGGTAAAATGGCTCTTGCATGCTCCCAGGATACTGGGAGTAGGGTCTGACACCTGCTCAAGCATCTCCTATAGGCGGCTCTTCTCCACACTTTCTCAGGATAGCAGGGGCAAGGCCTGGCACCTGCTCACAGATTTCCTAGTGGAGACCACTATCTGCACCCTCCTGTGACAGCAGGGGCAGGGCCTGGCTCCTTCTTGCAGATTTCCTATGTGAAGGTGCTATCCATGCCCTTTCAGGACAGTGGGGGCAGGGTCTGGCGCCTGCTCACTGATTTCCTAGGGGTGGGCACTATCTGCCCTCCCAGGACAGTGGGGGCAAGGCATGGGCCCTGCTTGAAGATTTCCTATAGACAGATGTTATCCGTGCCTTCCCGGGAAAGCAGAGGCAGGGCCTAGTGCCTGCTCCCAGGTCTCATAACAGTGCTGGTGCCCAGCTCTGGAGCCCATGATGACTCAGTGACTTGTGCCCACCCCCAGAGCTCATGTAGGTGGTGTCCTTTTGCCTGGGAGTGCTCACAGGGAAAGAAGCTCTTATGGTGGTCCCACCCCTCTCCTCATGCTCTCCCCAATAATGGCACCTTACCTCTCTGGCAGGCCCAGGCTTCTTCTAAGTTCACCATCAGTTACCACAGCCCAGTCTCCTCAGGCTGTTTCCATGCAAGCCAACACTGATCCTCTCCCTGGATCTGGTCTCTGAAGCCTGAGCTTCAGCACCCAGCACTCAGCTGCACCAACAGATGAGTGTCTCAGTCTGGGGATCACAGGGAGGCGGTGCTGAACTTCTGTGCAGGGTACTTTCCATTTTGCCTTCCACTAACCAGTTGCTGTGCTCTCCTCCTAGGCTCTGAAGCTCCTCCTCCATCCAATCTCGTCTCCCCACCAGTGAGGAGACTTCCATGGGTGTGGGAGCCTTTCCTCCTTCACAGCTTCGTCCCTGTGGTGCAGGCACCATTCCAATTCCTTCTTTTTCTTTTCCCTTTACTCCTTACCCAGTTATGTAGTGGTTTTCTTTGTTTCTTTTTCTTTTTTTTGGAAGTCTGAGGTCTTCTGTTGGCATTCAATAGCTGTACTGTGTGAATCGTTCCACTTGTAGATGTACTGTTAATATTTTTGTGGGAGAAGATGAGCTCCATGTAATACTCCTCCACTATCTTGATCCCCCTCTCTGAGTTACTTTTTTTTTTTTTTTGGCTGTCATCCTTTGAATGGAGGGAGATACAAATGCATTAATGCCAAAGAATGCTTTACATACTCATTAGCATAGTGATTAATGTTAATTGAGGGATACACAATGTGTTAAACCTCAAAAACTACAAAGTTTCCTGCAACATAAGATAATGGAAATGCTCCTTCTTAAGTTTTTCCCACCACCTTTACTTTTAAAGTTCTAAATGGTATCTTGGGAACTAAAAAATAATAGGCTAGTTTCAGCTGTGGTTCAAGAATTCTAGTGAAGCTGTATGGCAATGACACTGGGACTGTGAAATTTCCCCAAAAGGGCTTTCTAGATGACCACAAGTACAAACTTTAAAAGTATTTCCAGTAAGGGCTTCCCTGGTGGTGCAGTGGTTGAGAGTCTGCCAGCTGATGCAGGGGACACGGGTTCGTGCCCTGGTTCGGGAAGATCCCACATGCCGTGGAGCAGCTGGGCCCGTGAGCCATGGCTGCTGAGCCTGCGTGTCCGGAGCCTGTGCTCTGCAACGGGAGAGGCCACAACAGTGAGAGGCCCATGTACCGCAAAAAAAAAAAATAGTATTTCCAATAACACATAGGCAAGTTGAGTGGCTTAATAATTTAAATGCCTGGAAAGCAGCTAAGATGTCTCGTCTTAGAGAATTTTAAAACATGGTATAAGTACCATTTGTGGCCTACAGAGAAACTTTTTAAAGCATGGACATAACTTTAAGGATACCAAGGAAACATCAATAGTTTTCATAAAGCTTCAATAAACACCCCAAGGCATAAGTGTTCAAAACAGCCTATTCACTAAAATGTCACTGCATTATACTTTTAGAGGTATAAGTATGCTATGCTTGCAGTGAGAGGACATTTAATTTATGCTTAGGTGTCAGATTCATCTTTCATTTACACAGGATGCACCAATAACACTTAGGATAGTGAATAGTTCAAGTACTACATTTCCAACATGTCTTGCCTTTTGCTTTTTGATTACTCAGCACTGGGACTCTTCTGCCTGTAGTTTTTCAGAATATTTTGAAAGAGACTAGGACTACCCTGAATATAGACTTCAAGTAATATTGAGCCCTTCTGAAAGAGCTGTCTAGATACTTTAATAATAATGTTTAGAGAAGGGAATAAAGACAAAACTTGCAGTAACTGAGTTTCTTTCAAAAGAAGAAAAATAATGTTGAACCTGGCATGTAAGCTAAAATGTTTTGTAATTAATGTCAAAATTTGCCAGGATTGTTAATACATATTTTGGTAAGAAAAAAACACTATATTGGCAAGGTTAATTATTTGTGTGCAATATATTGTATATTAATGAAACAGAAGAATTCACCAGTAATGGAAGAAAACCCACAGCAAGGGAAGCATCCAAAGAAGGGCAATCAAAAAGTTAGGTAAGTTTACTAGCTTTATAATACAAGACACATCTTAATTATAGAACTATTTCATTTTTAAAACTTCAGTTTTTTAATGTACTTCTAATAACAACCTCATCTAAGGAGCCATGGAGGCTTATGAAGAAGACCTAGCCACGAAGATGCTGTGTTTCTAGTGTAGGGGTGAATTAATGCTGCTATAAGAAGAAACTGAATCACATCAGCATCAACAAACAGCCTTTTTCTTTTACACAGTAACTCATAATTTGATGACATTATTTCTCTTCATTAGTTCAAAATTAGGCAGGAAAGGAACTACATCAGACCCAGAAACACAATGATTTGGCAAGCCACAGTCAATCAGCTCATGGATTTGTGATAATCTGCAGAAAATTTGCTTGACTCTAGTACTCCATTTTTTCACATCTGTAAAGGAGTTCGATACAATCTTTTTTTTAAATCAACTTTAAACTGCAAACAGGCAAAGAGATCATGAACTGCTGGGGGGGGCGCTGTAAAGGGCAGGGGGAAAGTTGTATTCCTCCTGTAGGGACCAATTAAGTAACACTTCCTTGGCCTTCTTTTGAAGTAGCCACTTGTTTTCTCCTGAGGATAACTGGCTAAAATTTCCTGTCTTCTTCCCTGGCAAGACCCAGTCAGCTGTGTTAAAGCGAAACCAGGAAGTGGCCGAGAGGCTTGTGAGCTTTTGTTTGCAAGCTCTGTCCTTGGTAAGAGGCACTTCCTTGGGACATCCCTCTTTGCACGAGGGAGTAATGAGCCACTCTGACAAGGGACTGTTGTTTATGACTTAGAAGGAATAAGCAATTCTAGAAGAAGCCATTGCCTTTGGTGCCTTAGCTTGTTCTGTTGCCTTTTTTCTGAATGGACAGGGCCACATATTCAGGGAATCTTTATGTTTCTCAGGTTCAGGTTTTGGTTCCACAGGCATACCATTTTTATCCTTTCCTTCTTTCTTCAGAACCCATTTACACAGAGCTTCCTTCTCACAAGTTTCATCACACATGCACTCTGCAAAGCTTATACAGGGCTCATTGGCTTTGCAGACCTCCTCTACTTTATATGGGTCTTGATGGTTCTGAACAAGCCAATCCTCAGTAATCACACTGGGAGCAGACATGAGTTTATTGGACTTCAAGTGGTTATTCAGGCACTTCAGACTGACCAGATTTTCAGTCTCCACACCTTTGGGCAATTGGTACAGGAATCAGGCTTGACAAGCCAATCATACACACTATAGGACTCCTGGTAACACCCGGAACAAGAGCTTAAACTTCTCACTGGTTTCACATCTGCCATTGCCAGACTTCTCAAGCTTATGGGATTCCTGGGGAGTCACCAGCCAATCAGAAAGGTCCATCTCATCTTGATCAAGAAGCCCTAGATCTCCAACCTTTTCAATTTCAATGGAGTAAGAACTGGTAGTAGAATAGCTGTTACACTTTTGGTAACTTGGTTTTTCAGAAACTTCTTATTGCTGACTCTTGTGGAGACAGTTTTCCAAGGCCTTTAGGTTGTCCCAGACATTATTGAAGAAATTGCAGGCTCTGGCAGAAGTCTGACTATTCTCTAAGGTCTGCTTTTTGGGTGATCCAGTCCTGGAGATTGGTGCTGGGTATGTAAGAAGCCTGGTGACAATTGGCAGGTTTGCTACCAAGGAGCCATTCGCTGATAATGACAGCTGTGGTGCTGGATGCTGAGTTCTGCTCTGACAATGGTATATAGGCTCTTTTCTCCAGGAAAGGCCCAATATTTGATGAACTAGCATGAGCCATAAAGTGCTCAGGAATTTCAATGGTCTTGAGAGACCCAAATATGGTGATAGCCTGGCGCAGGGCAGTTATGTTGGCTTCAAAGAATAGGACAGTGGAATCTTTAGGTTTGAGGGTCAAACTTCCCAGTCTGTCCAGGCACACGGAGACTTGATTGGCTAGATCTTTGTTTTGGGTGCAATCCAGTTGATGAATAAGACAACTGAACTGGCCCAGTAACCAGTTGAGCTGCTGGGCCTGCTGCTGAAGTGCCTTCTCTTTAAGCTGATAGATGAGATCTATCTTTTCATACACCCACACCTCACAGCTTTGAAGGCATTCCAGGTGATGACTTATGCAACTGTGAATCTGGGCTTTGACCTCTCACAAGTTATCTTTAATTTGCTGTTCAGCCCAGAGAACTCCACCAATAGCAAGCTCCAAGCCCCTCTGTACATCACAACACCTCAAAAGGGGTTCTCTATTACTGGAGCAGCCTCTCTGGTCCTGTGAGGTACTCATTCTTCTCCCTGTTCCATCTAACGCCAAGTAAGGCATTTCTAGTTCAAAAGCAACAGTGACTCATGCAACTTTCCAGGTTTCCCAACACTTCCTAGAAGCACAGTCACCCTAAGAAACCTGGGTCCCATCCTCCCTGGAAGCCACAGCCTACCATTCACTCTCCACTTCAGAGCAGGCAAGGGCACCACTCAGTACACATTCACACAGCCCTGGCTGCAGGACCCATTCTTGGCCCAGCAAGGCAAGCCCACCCCTTGGACTCCTGCTGTGGTGCTGAGCTGCCAGAGGTAACTCACAGGCCAGGTCCCTGCCATGCCAGCTTCCTGGCAAGCAGGAGGTTGCTTTATCCAGGACTGGGGTAAGGAAGGTCCCTGAGCCTGCAGGCTGTGCCCTGCCCCTCCCATGCACCTGGCAGTGGCCCATGGGCAGAATTAGGATACTTTTATATTTCCCTTTTGATGTCTTTTCTGACCCATTGGTTCTACAGAAGTGTCATTTTGTTTTCACATATGTGTAGATTTTCCACATTTCCTCCTGTTGATTTCTAGTTTTATATCATTGTGGTCAGAAAGGATTGTTGGTATGAGTTCCTTCTTCTTAAATTTCCTAAGACTTGTTTTGTGTCCTATCACATGACCTATCCTAGAAAGTGTTCCATGTGCACTTGAGAAGAGTGCGTATTTTGATGCTGTTTTATGGAATAGTCTACATAGGTCTAAGTCCATTTTGTCTAAATTTATGGTTCAATTCCAACATTTCTTTGTAGATTTTCTGAGTGGAGACTCTATCAGTTGTTGATACTGGGTTATGAAGTCCCCTAGTATTATTGTATTGCTGTCTATTTCTCCCTTTAGATCTGTTAGTGTTTGTTTAACATAATTAGGTGTTCTGATGTTGGGTGCATGTATATTTATGATTGTTATGTCATCTTGATATATTGTCCCTTTATCATTATATAATTACCTTGTCTATTGTTACCATTTTTGGCTTAAAGTCCATTTTGTTTGATATGAGTATCTACATTTGTTTACACTTCCATGGAATATATCCTTTTATTACAGTAAGTCCCCTATGTATGAACCTTCAAGTTGTGAACTTTCAAAGATGCATACATGCCTTTGCATGTCAAATCACGTGTTAGTTAACATGTCTGGCATACACTGTCACATGTGTGCATTCTCTACAAGTGGTTGTGCTTTTGTGTACTTTACTGTACAGTACTGTATAGAGTATAGTAGTACAGTATCTTTATTTCAAGCCCAGGATGTCTGGAAGCAAGTGTAAAAGCAGCAGTGATGTAGCTGATACTGCTAAGGTGCACCAAACGATAATGGTGGAAACAAAAGTGAAAATAATTGAGAGAGTGGAGCAAGGCAAAAAGATAGTAGATGTCGCTTGTTTTTATAACATGAATCATTCAACCATCGGCACGATTCTAAAGAACAAGGACAAGATCATGGAACATGTGAAGTCTGCTGTGCCAATGATGTTGACAATAATACTGATGAAGCGTATAAAAGTGATGGAGGAAATGGAGAAACTTTTCAGAATGTGGATGCAGGATCAGCATCAGCATCGAGTCTCGCTCAGCTTAATGCTGATTCAAGAGAAAGCTAAAAGGATTTATGAAGACTTGAAGAATAAACACGGTGAAGAATCAGAAGGCACATCTTTTAATGCCAGCCATGGCTGGTTTCATTGGTTCAAGGCTAGAGCCAACCTTCACAATGTAAAAGTAAGTGGCGAGGCAGTGAGTGCAGATACGGTAGCTGCCCAGGAATTTCCTAAAATGCTTCAAGAAATTATTGATGAGCTGATCTCCCTCATCAATAATTTCTTGAAGCATTTTAGGAAATTCCTGGGCAGATGAAGGCATATATTTACCCAAGCAGGTTTTTAATGTGGATGAGACAGGACTGTACTGGAAGAGGATGGCACACCAAAGTTACATCAGTAAGGAGGAAAAGTTTTTGTCAGGCTATAAAGCAGCAAAGGATAGGCTAACTCTGTTGTTTTGTGGCAATGCTTCCGGTGATATAAAGCTAAAGCCTCTCTTAGTTAATCATTCAGAAAACCCAAGAGCCCTTGAAAACATAGCCAAGGACTCTCTTCCTGTCATGTGGAAGAGTAACCCCAAGGTCTGGGTTACACAGGCCATTTTCCAGGACTGGTTTTTCCACCACTTTATTCTGGAGGTAGAGAAATATTGCTTGGAGAAGAATGTCCCATTCAAAATTATTTTGCTGCTCGGCATTGCTCTGTGCCACCCCCCATTCATGGGCGACTTTCATCCCAACATCAAAGTAGTGCATCTGCCACCGAATACTACATTGCTTATCCAACCTATGGACCAGGGAGTTATAGCGACTTTCAAGAAATATCACTTACGTCACACTTTTCCTCAGGCAGTAAAGGCGAGTGACGAATCAGAAACAACTTTGTCACAATTTTGGAAGGACTATAACATCTACAAGGCCATAAAAACATTGACTTTGCTTGGAATAAGGTTATGGCTGTCACCATGAATGGAGTTTGGAAGAATCTTTGCCCGCAGTTTGTTCATGATTCTCGTGGATTTGAGATGGTGGATGCGGAGTCCAAAGAGGTTTTCATCAATTTAGTGACCTTCAGTGAGAAGCTGGAGATAGATGTGCAAGAGGACAACTTCATTGAACTCCTTGTTGTGCAGCATGAGGAGCTTACTACTGAAGACCTGATGTAATTGGAGGCCCAAGAGAAAGGATGAATAGGGACAAGAAGAAGAAGTAACTGAAGATACAAAGAGATTCACGACACAGGAAATGGCAAGGGGATCTTCTTTATTTGAGGAGGCACTGTTAGTTTCTCAGGCACAAGACCCAAATATAGAATGGTACACGAAGGTTGCAGCAGCTGTTCAGAATACAATCCACTGATACTGTGTCATCTATGATAAGAAAAAAAGAGTTACTACCCAGACATCACTGGATCATTTTTTCAAGAGGGTAGATAGAGTTGAATCCAGCAAGGAACCAGAAACTGTGCCATCAATGTCAGGCCTGAGTGAAATTGCAGCTTGCCCTCCGTCTCCTGTTGCTGACAATCCTTCAGTTCTACCATCTCCCAACTCCTCTCCCTCCTCCAGTCAGTAACTATTCTTGCCTGTTCACTCGATGTCAGTCCCTGTATGCCAGCTGTTGTGCTGTACTACTGTACTTTTCAAGGTACTGTACTGTAAGATTAAAAATGTTTTCTTTATTTTTTGTGTTTGTTTTTTATGTATTATTTGTGTGAAAAGTATTATAAACCTATTACAATACAGTACTATATAGCTGATTGTGTTAGTTGGGTACGTAGGCTAACTTTGTTGGACTTATGAACAAATTGCACTTATGAATGCACTCTCAGAACGGAACTCATGTGTATGTAGGGGACTTACTATACTTCACTTTGAGTCTACGTATGTCTTTAGAACTGAAGGGTGTCTCTTGTGGGCAGAATTTAGTTGGGTCCTGTTTTTCTTATCCATCTAGCCATTCTGTGTCTTTTGATTATTAATTCAATCCACTTACTTTTAGAGTGATTTTTGATATGTCAGGACTCACTTCTGCCCACTGATTGTTTCCTGGGCTTTTTAAATTTTCACTTTTTCCTATCTCTGCCTACCTTTGTCTTTAGTTGTAGAGTGGTGTAATTAAAAGTGGACTTGAAGGAAACATTAAGCTACAATGCTTAGCAAACTGACATAGGCCTCATCTCTACAGTATATTTTGCTATTAAATGGCTTGCCACAGCAGTATCAACAGCATTTTTCTTCATATTATGCCAAATTCAGAGCAGTAATGTGTATTTGAAATCAGACCCCGTATTTTACTTTGCTGTTTTAGAAGATAGCCGAATCTTCTGCCTTGGGCCTACCTCAGTGTAAGATTCAGATAAGATTAACTCTCTGATTGGCTTTTCTATATATTTTATACTTTTGACCTCTTCTTTAAAATCTTTACTTAGCTTTTGAGTAATCACTCTTATGACTCACCTACTCTCAGTATTTTTGTAGGTCTTTCTTCTCCATCCACACGTAAAAGTTGTTTTTCTCCAGGGTATTGTTCTTGACCTTATTCTTTTATCTTCACAATATGAGTGTTTTAACTCACACTCACAGTTTCCACTATAAGTTACATACTAATAGACCCTAAATTTATATACAGGCATACCTCAGAAATATTTTGGGTTCAATTCCAGACCACCACAATAAAGCAAATATTGCAATAAAACGAGTCACATGAATTTTTTTGGTTTCCCAATGCATATAAAAGTTGTTTATACAATAATGTAGTCTAAGTGTGCAATTAAATATATGTTATTGCTAAAAAAATGCCAACAACCACCTGAGCCTTCAGTGAGTCAAAGTAATAATATCAAAGGTCACTGATCACAGATCACCATAACAAATATAATAATAATGAAGAAGTTTGAAATATTGTGAGAATTACTAAAATGTGACACAAAGATATGAAGTGAGTAAATGCTGTTGGGAGAATGGTATCGATAGACTTGCTCAAAGCAGGTTTGCCACAAATGCCATGCTGCATTGTAAAAAATGCAATATCTGTGAAGTGCAATAAAGCAAAGCATAATAAAATGAGGTATGCCTGTATCTTGATCAGGTCTCCTGCGTGAAGTTAATTCAGTCAAATGCAAACCTAACTTTTTAATCTAAAAATTCATTAGGTTCTTTAAATTTAGTGTATCTAAAGCTGAACTCATAATCTCTTTCAAAACTATTCATCCTCTTAAACACCTTTTCTTAGTTAATGGGATTATCACCTACCAAATTCCCAAAAGGAATCAGAAATCTGGGAGTCATAACCATCGCATCTGTAGTTTTTCTTCTCAAACTTCACATTTAATTGGTCATAAGAGCTAAGAATCTACTACTACTATATATATATATATATATATATATAGAGAGAGAGAGAGAGAGAAAGAGAGAGAGAGAGAGAGAGAGAGAGAGAGTTACATAGATATATATATATATATATATATATATATATCTCTTTTTTTTTAAAACTTCCCCATTGACACTTTTTTACCCCTTTAATTTAGGTTCTCTGTATTTCTTGCCTGGATGATTGCAGTAGTCATCTAATTATTCTGGATGTAAACTCTCCACAACTTTCCCATACTCTTTAATCTTTCCTTCATACTGATTCCAGAGTGATGTATCTAAAATAAAAATCTGATTTATTCTCATGCTTCAGTGAATCATTTCCTACAGAATAAAAATTGAATTTTTTTACAGAATAAAAATTGAATTATTTTATCATAGTCATTGTTCCATCCATACCATGGTATTTATAGTTCCCCAGAATTCACCATACAGTTTCAAGCCACAATGATTTGTGAATAGTTGCCTCTGTGAGTATTCATTCATACTCTTCTATATGCCTATCTGCTTGCATGATTTTGTACCCATCTTTCAAAATCTACTTGGTATAGCTTCTTTTGTGAAATCTTGACTGCCTTTAGTGAATCTCTACTTTCAAGTACACATTTGACTTGACTTTAAAGAATATTTTGAAGTTGAAAAAAAATTTTAGAGATATTGTGAATGAAGCATGGTGGAAAGTAGTTAATACAACGCTGTACTAAGACTTAAGAAATCCATTCTTAGTTCTAGGTCTGCCAGAGAATATATATATATATATATATATATATATATATATAAACTTAAGTCATTTAATATCTGACTTATTTTTCCTATCTGAAAAATATTAGTGTTGAACTAAATGGCCTTAAAAGCTCTTGCAATTTTAGCATCATTGATTTTGTAGGTCCTGTTGGAAATGGGGTGTAGGTAACTTAAGTTGAAACTGTAGAGAACTACAAGGATCTGAAAAGGTTTCAACTTTAGTGTTTAGCTGAGTACTCATCAGCATAAGAGAAAGAGAAAACTATACAAGATTATGGAAAGAACTACCTACAAAGATAGAATAGTGATTGTAGTTTACATGGTTTATGGAAGTGTTCATTCTGTCCCCAGCTAGAGTGGAATTCCTTGTGACATACATGACAATCTTTAGAAAAATCAGTCTTGGTGAAACTAATGACAGACTAAATGCTGCTCTAGTCCTTCCTAACAAATTAAAATTAAGACCTGAAAATGTAACTCTTTCCAAGTAACATAAAAGCATTATTGAATAAAGATGAAGATTATTTACAAAGAGAGTGACGTCAGCATCATGGAAGCATGAGACACTCTTTTTTCTCTCCCCATCAATCTACAACCAACAAAAGTGTCTCTGCCCAACACACAAGTATTCTGGAGAATTCCCCACATCTGTACATCTAAAAGTGGGTGTACTGGAACACATAGAGGAGGTGGGACCAAGGGAGATAGCAGAGATGGTACCTGTGATGGTGGACCCCTGGCTATGATAGCTGAGCCCACAGCCCTAGAGAACACAGTAGCAGCAGGGGATAGACAGAGTGGCACACACAACTCCAGCCTCCCAGCTGCAGCATCACCTGTGGCCACAAGGAACAGAGCAGCAGCAGCAGCTGGGCCTGCAATCTGTCTATCTAACTAAAGAGGTGCCCATGACTCTGCTCTCCTATCCCCATCATAGCAGTGGCACCCATGAACCTGACAATACAAGGTATGGCAAAGATACCCATGAGCCCAGCTCCCCCTCAATCATCCCTCTCCCCCTGCAGCTGTGGAGTTGTGACACAGGAGATCCTAGATGCAGGAAACTGGCCATCCTTGTGCCCAAGGCAGCAAAGACAGCAACAACAGCAGTGACACTGGCAAAAAGTCACCAGCAACCTTAGAAGCACAAGCAGTAAAGAGACCACCAGACAACACCTCTGAAAGAGGAGCTAGAGGATCCACTTTCTAGGGGGAGATCAAGGTGATAAAGTGGGATGACACTGAACTCACTCTCTCCAAAAACACATCAGAAATACATCTACATGTGGAGAAACTCTTGCTGAAAACAAGCTGGAGGCTGGCAGAAAGGCTATTCTATAACAAGGACTGTAAAGAAAGATACACAAAGAGTCAGGTAGGAAAGGAGAAGTGATCAGGTCAGGACCTGTGCCCCTAGCTGGGAACACAGAAGAGGAGGGGGATATCTCAGGCTTGGGAGTCCTCACTGGGGAGTAAAAGGTTTGAGACACATAATGGTCACCCCAGACCTGGGGTCCGACACTGGCAAGACCAGTCCCCTTAGCTGGTTTGCAAGCCAGTGAGGCTTACTAGAAGGCTGTAAGGAACTGAGAGTCTGCTCATGAACAGAACATGCACAGGCTTGCTTATTCCCAGGAATGAGGAAGAGGAAACAGACTAAAAATGGCCTGGGGCTCTGGCTGGTTTCACAGGACCAGCCCAGCATGCACCCTAACCCACACTGAGTGTCTGCTCTAGTCCCTCTTGCTCCAGTTCAACTCTCTATCAGAGCAAAGGCTGCCATTGCCAAGGAGATTTTACACTGGGGGGAACAGAGCTAGCTCAGACCTGGCCCTGCCTCTGAACAGGGCAATGATGGCCATTGCCAGGGAACATTCAGAATCAGCAGATTGGGAGCTACCTGAGACTCTGACTGGCCTACTGGGACCATCCCAGCACCCTGGCCTGCACTGAGCACATCCTCCAGTACCTCTTCCTCTGGCTTTGCTCTCTGCTGGAGTGAATGTGCCATTGCTTGGGGAGGGGGTACATGCACTTGGAGGAAACAGAGAAAGCTCAGACCTGGCCCTGCCTCTAAATGGGGTGAGGGCAGCTGTTGACAGTGATACACAGAGGCAGAAGATTGTAAACTACCTAGGGCTCTGAATGGCTTGCTGGGACTATCCCAGCATGCACCCCAGCCCACAACAGGTGTGCACTCGAGCCCCTCTTGCTCCAGCACTACTGTCCACTAGGGAAGTAGTGCCCTTGCCAAGGGGAGAATGCACACTTAGAAGGAATAGAACCAGCTCAGAACTATACCTCATGACTTCTGATCCAACATTTGAGGCCAGACTCCACCCCTGATAGGGCAGTGACAACCATTTCACAGAGGAGAAGTCCTAGCTCACACATGGCTCGGGTTTTAACCCTTCCATTTCCAACCCTACCTCCTACCAAGGTGGTAGCTGCCAGCACACCACAAAGAACGATGTGACCCATGCTCACTTTAGATCCAGCTCTCCCAACAAAGGCACTGGACAAATGCAGACTTCATAGGGACACTTCCACTCAAAGACAGCCCTTTAAGACTGAGATAGGTAACTGTTTATTTTCATAGAGACAGAGAAAGTTAAACCCAATGAGAATATGGGATTTTGTTTCAAATGAAAGAACAAGGGGGAGTTCCCTGGTGGTCTAGTGGTTAGGATTTGGCACTTTCACTGCCATGGCCCAGGTTCAATCCCTGGTCAGGAAAATGAGGTGCCACAAGCCATGCAGTGTGAGGAGGAAAAAAAAATCAAGGAAAAAAAACACTAACAAACAGAGATAAATAATTTAACTGAGGGCTTCCCTGGTAGTGCAGTGGTTAAGAATCCACCTGCCAGTGCAGGGGACACAGGTTCAAGCCCTGGTCCAGGAAGATCCCACATGCCACGGAGCAACTAAGTCCATGTGCCACAACTACTGAGCCTGCACTCTAAAGCCCATGATCCACAACTACTGAGCCAACGTGCCACAACGACTGAAGCCCACATGCCTAGAACCTGTGCTCCACAACAAGAGAAACCACCGCAATGAGAAGTCTGCACACTGCAACAAAAGAGTAACCCCCACTCACTGCAACTAGAGAAAGACCATGCACAGCAATGAAGACCCAACACAGCCAAAAATAAATAAATAAATTATTTTTTTTAAAAAAAATAATTTACCTGATAAAGATTTCAAAGCATTAGTAATACATATGCTAAATGAACTTAGGGAAAAAATAGATGAACTAAATGAGAATTTTAAGAAGAATCTAGAAAATATAAAAAGAACCAGTCAGAAATGAAGAATACAGTAACTGAAATGAAAAACGCACTACAAAGAATTAGCAGACTAGGTGACATAGCAGCATTGTTCTTAATAGCAAAGATATGAAAGCAACCTAAGTGTCCATCAACAGATGACTGAATAAGGAAACTGTGGTTTATATCATATATAAACATATATGACCCAGCAATAAAAAAAGAATGAAATTCTGCCATTTAAAACAACATGGATGGACCTGGAGTGTATTATACTTAGTGAAATAAATCAGACAAAGGCAATTACTGTATGTTATCACTTACATGTGAAATCTTAAAAATAAATCAAGCTACTACATAAGAACAGAAACTCCCAGACACTGAGAACAAACCTGTGATTCACAATGGGAAAAGGTATAGGAGAGGGACAAGATAGAGGTAGGGGATTAAGAGGTACAAACTACTATATATAAAAGAAATAAGAAGAGGGAGTCAGATAAAGGTAGTGAAATGGGAGGACATGGAGCTCACCTCGCCCCCCATATACACATCAAAAACACATGTACATGTGGAACAATTATCATGGGAAAAGAAAAAAAGATGAAAATGACATAATTCCTATATACCCAAAGCTGCAAGAAAGATTTCCATGCAACTGGGTAGGATGGAAAAAAGACATAGGGTTGGTTCTTCTGCCCTTGGGAAAGATCTGAAAGGAAGAGAAAGTACACATGGGCAGACCATTAGGGAGTGAGTAGGTTGAGCCAAAGACTGCATGCCCCTGTCCTGGGGTGCTATGCGAAGGAGACAAGACCCTTGGCTGCTAGAAGTGCTTAGACGGTTATAAGTGAGGGAAAAGGATAGACTCCACTTGCAAATAGAATGTAAGCACTGACCTGACAATAAATAGGGTGTAGAAAACTTTGTACTAGTGGTTGACATATCACCTCACTCCCCAATCAAAGGGGTGAACACCCTGGGGCTGCTATTTCCACACTGAAGCTTGGCATGCGTTCTGGGCTACCCAGGCCCTGGAAAAAAGACTTGGTCTAGCTACACATGGACAGACCAGAGACCTGGTGTGTGGTCAAGTGGATCAGTGCTGGCCATTGTTGGCACTTACTCAAGTGGTGCCTCAGGAAACTCTGTGACTTCCACACATTGCTCACTGCTCCCATATGAGAAACAGCTCTGATCCCACCCACTCTAAGCCACAGATTGGTACTGGATCTGGGGAAGACAGGTCCTTGGAAAAGGTGGGCTCTAGGGACAGAGAGGAGGCTGGGGTCCTGGGTTGTTGTGTGGGTGAGGTGACAGCAACCAATGTTGGCACTGACTCAATCAGCACCACAGAAGCAGCTCAGATCTCAGAGAGCAGTGCAGCCAATTCAGTTCCTGCTACCACAAGGCCCTGAACACAAGCCCAAGCCTAGCAAATGCTCCAACTCTATCCACTCCATACCACAGCATTGCATCATATCTGGGAGGCCCAGAACAGGGAGAGGGACACAACATTGGGCTGCATCTGAGTGGAGTCATGGAGACTTACACAGACAATGCATCAGACCTCTGTGAGCACACAAGCCTCACTTAACATCAGCACTCCCCTCTTTGGAGAAGCACATGCACTCAGAGGAAACAGAACCTGCTCAATCCCGATCCTCAGGGCTTCTGCTATAGCAACTGTGGAGTGGACCCCACCCCAACTGAGAGGGTGGAAACAGCCATGGAGCAAAGAGGAAGTCCTGCCTCATACCCTGCACAGACATTAGATCCTCCCACACCAGCCACACTCCCTATCAAGGTGATAGTGCTCAGCACATCCTGAGGAAAGACATGGCTGGCGTTCACATCAAAACCAGCCTTCACACAAAGATATTGGACACATGCAGTCTACACAGGGACACTCGCACATGAAAACATGCCTTCAGGACCACAATAGATAACTGTTTCACCTAAATTCATTGAGGCAGAGAAAGTTTAGTAAAATAAAAAGGCACAGGAACAACCCCCAATTAAAAGAGCAAGAGGAAAACCCTGAGAGACTAAATAAAGAAACAGAGATCATCAGTCTACCAGACATTGAGTTCCAAAAAGAGGTGATAAAAATATTAACTGAATTAAGAAATGTGACCAATATAAACACAGATCATTATAACAAGACACTATTAACTATAAACATGACCCAATCAAAAATAGATAATTCAATTTCCGAGATAAAAAGTAATCTACAAGCAATGAATAGCTGGTCAAAAGACACAGAAGAATGAATAAGTGATCAGGAAGGCAGAAAAAATGAAAATCACACAATGAAAAGAGCAGACAGAAAAACAAATGAAAAAAGCGTGAAAGCAAGATACAAGATCTATGGGATAATATAAAATGTACCAGAAGGAGAAGAGAGAGAGAAGGGGATTAAAAATGTATTTGAAGAAATTATGGCTGAAAAATTCTGAAACCTAACTCCTGAGGAAACAGATATTGAGGTACAGGAAGCACAGAGGCTCCTAAACAAAATGAAACCAAACAGACCCACACCAAGACATATTATAATTAAAATGGCAAAAAGTTGAAGATAAAGAGAATATTCTAAATGCAGCAAGAGAAGTGCAAAGAGTCATATACAAGGGAACCTCTATAAGGCTATCAGCTTATTTCTCTGCAGAAAAGTTGCAGGACAGAAGGGTGTGGCATGATATATTCAAAGTCCTGAAAGGGAAACCCTGCAACCTAGGATAGTCTACCCAGCAAGATTATCATTTAGAACAGAAGGAGAGATAAACAACTTCTCAGACAAGCAAAAAATAAAAGACGTCATCAATAATAAACCTTCCCTAAAAGAAATGTTGAAGGGTCTTCTCTAAATGGAAAACAAGCTGGAATCTATAGAAAAAGGAAAATCCCAATAGGACAGGCAAATATATAGTAAGGCTTGAAGATCACTTGAACAAGGCAGTACATAGATTAAAAAACAACAAAAAATTTGTAGGAGATATTATAACTACAAGAAACAGTAAAAGGATAAGCATGAAGATGTAAAATAGAACATGAAAGACACAAAATGTAGGGGAGGGCTGTAAAAAATGTGGATCATTTAGAATGTGTTTGAGATTAAGTGATTACTAGTTTAAAGCAAGTAGATATAGTTACAGGCCAACATACATAAATGCCATTGTAACCACAAACCAAAAACCTACAATAGATACACACAAACAAGAGAGAAAGGAACACAAGCATTCTACTCAAGAAAATCATCAAACCACATGGGAAGAAACTAAAAGAAGAAGAAAAGAACAGAGAAGCACTACAAAAACAAAACAGAAAACAAGCAACAAAATGGAAATGCATTCATACCTGTCAGTAATCACCTTAAGTGTCAATGAACTAATGCTACATCAAATGATATAGAGTGGCTGATTGGATAATAAAACAATACCTGCTAATTATGAGGCCTCCAAGAGTTTTACTTCAGAGTGAAAAACACACACAGACTGAAAGTGAGGGGATGGAAAACGATATTTGATGCAAATGGAAATGAGAAGAAAGTGGGGGTAGCAATATTCATATCAGACAAAATAGACTTTAAAAGAAATGATATAATGAAACACAAAGAAGGACATTGTATAATGATGAAGGGATCAATAAAAAAGAGGATGTTACACTCGTTAACATACACACACCCAATACAGGAGCACTTAAATACATAAATCAAATGCTGACAGACATAAAGGGAGAAACTGACAATAAGACAATAATAAGAAGAGATTTTCATAGCCCATTGATGATATAGCAATGGACATATCATCCAGACAGAAAATCAATAGGGCAACAGAGGTCCTAAATGACACAACAGACGAGTTGGACGTAATTGCTATCTACAGGACACAACATCCAAGAAAAGCAGAATACACACTTTTCTCAAGTGCACATGGAACATTCTCCAGGGTAGAGAACATACTAGGTCACAAAACAAGCCTCAGCAAATTTAAGAGGAAAGAAATTATATCAAGCATAATTTCTGAACACAACTGAATGAAACCAGAAATCAACTACAGAAAGAGAAATGGAAAAAGAACAAACACGTGGGGACTAAAAAAATTTTCTGCTACAAAACCAATGTAAACAATGAAATCAAACAAGAAATCAGAAAATACCTCAAGAAAAACAAAAATGAAAACACATTATAAAACCTATGGGATGGAGCAAAAGCAGTTCCAAGAGGGAAGTTCTTAGGGACACAGGATTTGCTCAAGAAACAAGTAACATCTCAACTAAACAACCTAACCTACACCTTTAAAAGAATCAGGAAGAGAAGAACAAACAAAGCCCAAGGTCAGAAGAAGGAAAGACATAATAAAGATCAGAGAAGAAATAAAATAGAAACCAAAAAAAAAAATAGAAAACTCAATGAACCTAAGAACTTTTTTAAGAAACATAAACAAAATTGACAAAACTTTAGCCAGGCTCACCAAGAAGAAAAGAGAGGTCCCAAAAAACAAAATAAGAAACGAAAGTGAAGAAATAACAACTGATACTACAAACAAAAGAATAATAAGAAAATATTATGAACAGTATGTGACAAGAAAATTGGACAACCTAGAGAAATGGGCAAATTTCTAGAAACATTCAGCCTGCCAAGACTGAGTCAGAAAGATACAGACAATTTGAACAGACTGATCACTAGAAGTGAAATAGAATCTGTAATAAAAATAAATTCCCTGGAAACAAAAGTCCATGACCAGACAGCTTCACTGTGGAATTCTACCAAACTTATAATGGAAGAGCTCACACCTATCCTTCTCAAACTATTCCAAAAAAATGAAGAGGGAACACTCCTAAATGCATTCTACAAGACAACCATTATCCTGAAAATGAAACCAGAGAAAGACACTGCAAAAAAAAAAGAAAGAAATTTACAAGCCAATATCTCTGAAGAATATAGATACAAAAATCCTCAACAAAACATTGGCAAACCTAAATCAACAATGTATAAAAAGGATCATACACCATGGTCAAGTGGGATTTATTCCAGGGATGCAAGCATGGTTCAATATCCACAAATCTATCAATGTGATACATCACAGTAACAAAAGGAAGGATAAAAATCACATGATCATCTTAATTGATGCAGAAAAAGGATTGGAGAAAATTCAACATCATTCACATTAAAAACTCTCTTCCAACTGGTTATAGAGGGAACATATCTCAACATAATAAAGGCCACATACAACAAGCCCCCAGCCAACTCAATACTCAATGGTGAAAAGCTGAAAGCCTTCCTGCTGGATTTAAGAACACGGTACATATGCTCACTCTCACTACTTCTATTTAACACAGTATTGGAAGCCTGAGCCACAGCAATAAAAAAAGAATAAGAAATTAAAACGGTCCAAATTGGAAGGCAATAGATAAAATTGTCACTATTTGCAGATGACATGATACTCTGTGTAGAGATCCCTAAAGTTTATACCCAAATATTTTAGAACTACTAAATGAATTGAGCAAGGGTGCAGGATATACGATTAGTATACAGAAATTTTTGCATTTATATACACTAATAATGAACTATTTGAAAGGGAATTTCTTAAAAAATTAGTTTTTAAATTACATCAAAAATATACCTAGGAATAAACTTACCCAAGGAGGTGAACATCCTATACCCTGAAATCTATAAAACATTGACAAAAGAAACTGCAGATGAGTCATTGAAATGAAAATATATCCTGTATTCTTGGACTGGAAGAATCAGTATTAGTTAAGTGGACATACTATCCAAAGAAATCTACAGACCTAATTCAATTCCTATCAAAATACCCAGGACATTTTTCAGAGCACTAGAAAAACTATTGCTAAAATTTATATGGGACCACAAGAGACCCCAGATTGCCAAAGAAATCCTGAGAAAATTAGAACAAAGTTGGATCTATGTCTCCCAGACTTCATAATTTACTACAAAGCTACAATTATCAAAAATGTGTGGTACCTGCAGAAATACAGACACCTAAATAAATGGAACAGAAAAGAGAGCCCAGAAAACAGCACATACAGTTATATCAATTAATCTGTGACAAAAGAAGCAAGAATATTCAATGGGGAAAAGACAGTCTTTTCAGCAAATGGTATTGGAAAAACTACATAGCCACAGGTAGAAGAATGAAATTAGAACATTCTCTAACACCTCACACAAAAATAAACTCAAAATGCATTAGAAATCTAAATGTAAGACTGGATACTATAAAACTCCTAGAGGAAAACAGGCAGAACACACTCTGACATAAATTGCGGCAATACTTTTTTTGGATCTGTCTTCTAGAGTTGTGGAAATAAAAGCAAAAGTAAACAAATGGGACCAAATTTAACTTAAAAGCATTGGCACAGCAGAGGAAACCATAGACAAAATGGAAAACCAACCTATGGAATGGAAGCAAATATTTGCAAATGATGAAATTGACAAGGAGTTAATATACAAAATATACAAACAGCTCATACAGATCAATATCAAAAAAGAAACAACGCAATCAAAAAATGGACAGAAGACCTGAATAGACATTTCTCCAAAGAAAACATACAGATAGCCAGCAGGAACATGAAAAGCCGCTCAATATCACTTATTACAGAAACACAATTCAAACTCAATGAGGTATAACCTAACATCAGTCAGAATGGCGTTCATCAAAACGTCTACAAATAATAAATGCTGTAGAGGATGTGGAGAAAGGGGAACACTTGTATGCTGTTCATGGGAATGTAAATTGATGCAGCATCCATGGAAAAAAGTATGGAAACTCCTTAAAAAACTAAAAATAGGACTACCGTATGATCCAGCAACTCCACTCCTGTGTATACATCCAGAAAAAATAAATACACTAATTCAAAAATACAATTGCACACCAATGTTCATAGTAACACTATTTACAATGGCCAAGATATGGAAGCAACCCAAGTGCCCATCAACAGATGATAGGACTAAATACATTAATAATGTAATATTATATATTATGTATTATATTATATATTATATATATACACTAATGTATATATTAGAGTATATATATATATATTTATATACAAGGAACTATCACTCATCTATGAAAAACACTGAACACTGAAATACTGCCATTTGCAAGAATGTGAATGGACCTAGAGAATATTATGCTTAGTGAAATAAGTCAGATAATGACAAATACTATATGATATAACTTATATGTGGAATCTAAAAAATAATACAAATGAATATACATACAAAACAGAAACAGACTCACAAAAAATGAAAACAATTTTGTGGTTATCAAAGGGGTAGGGAATAGTGGAGGGACAAATTAGGGGTATGGTATTAACAAATACAAACTACTATAAATAAAATATATAAGCACCAACCTGTATTGGAAGAGAATTTGGAAAAGAATAGATACATGTACGTGTATAACTGGATCACTTTGTTTTATACCTGAAACTAACACAACATTGTTAATTAACTATACTCCAATATAAAATAATTTTTAAATAGATAAGCACAAGGGATTTAATGTATAGCACACAGAACTATACCCATTATCTTTTAATAACCTATAATGGAATATAATCTGCAAAAATACTGAATCACTATGCTGTGCACTTGAAACTAACAGAATACTGTAAGTCAACTCTAATTCAATTAAAAAATACAAAAATGAAAAAAAATAAGAAATTCACAGATAAATCAAAACTTGGGTTTGGGGCATTGTTCATTACTCATAGACCTAACATACACAATTCTATATGGAGGCAATGAGGTTAGAATGAAAGGATAATACAGAGTAACTAAAATAAAATGATGAAATAAAGAAAAACAGTAAAGGTAGATACAATGGTACATATAAAAGCGAATAGTATTTTATTTTTAGTTTGTAACTTCTCTTTTTGTTCCTATATAATGTAAAAAACAAATACATAGAAAGGGAGAGGGGGAAGATGGAGATGCAAGATCACCTTCCTCCCCACAGATACATCAGAAATACATCTACACGTGGAACAACTCCTACAAAACACCTACTGAACACTGGCAGAAGACCTCAGACCTCCCAAAAGGCAAGAAACTACCCACGTACCTGGGGAGGACAAAAGAAAGAAGAATAAACAGAGGCAAAAGAATAGGGACGGGACCTGCACCAGTGAGAGGGAGCTGTGAAGGAGGAAGGGTTTCCACACACCAGGAAGACCCTTTGTGGGCGGAGACTGTGGGTGGTGGAGGGTGGAAGCTTCGGAGCCACAGAGGAGAGTGCAGCAACAGGGGTGCAGAGGGCAAAGCGGAGAGACTCCCGCACAGAGGATAGATGCCAAACAGCACTCACCAGCCCGAGAGGCTTGTCTGCTCACCCGCCGGGGTGGGTGGGACTGGGAACTGAGGCTCATGCTTCCATAGGAGCGCAGGGAGAGGACTAGGTTTGGCAGCATGAGCACAGCCTGCAGGGTGATAGTGCACCACGGCTAGCTGGTAGGGAGTCCGGGTAAAAGTCTGGACCTGCCAAAGAGGCAAGAGACTTTTTCTTCCCTCTTTGTTTCCTGGTGTGCGAGGAGAGGGGATTAAGAGTGCAGCTTAAAGGAGCTCCAGAGACAGACGTGAGCCGCGGCTAACACCACAGACCCCAGAGACTGGCATGAGATGCTAAGGCTGCGGCTGCTGCCACCAAGAAGCCTGTGTGCGAGCACAGGTCACTATCCACACCTCCCTCCCGGGAGCCTGTGCAGCCCGCCACTGCCAGAGTCCCGGGATCCAGGTAGAACTTCCCTGGAAGAACGCACGGTGAGCCTCAGGCTGGTGCAATGCCCCACCAGCCTCTGTCTCTGCAGGCTTGCCTCACATCATGCCCCTCCCTCCCCTCGGCCTGAGGGAGCCAGAGCCCCCGAATCAGCTGCTCCTTTAACCCCTCCTGTCTGAGGGAAGAACAGACACCCTCCGGTGACCTATATGCAGACGTGGGGCCAAATCCAAAGCTGAACCCCGGGAGATGTGTTAAAATGAAGAGAAATGGAAATTTCTCCCACCAGCCTCAGTAGAAGCATATTAAATGTCCACAATCAACTAGATGTACCCTGCATCTGTGGAATACGTGAATAGACAACAAATCATCCCAAATTGAGGAGGTGGACATTGGGATCAATGATATATATATATTTTTTTCCCTTTTCCTCTTTTTGTGAGTGTGTATGTGTATGCTTCTGTGTGAGATTTTGTCTGTATAGCTTTGCTTTCACCATTTGTCCTAGGGTTCTATCTGTCCGTTTTTTTTTAACTTAAAATTTTTTATCTCTTAATAATTACTTTTTAATAACTTTATTTTATATTACTTTATTTTATTTCCTTTTATCCTCTTTCTTTCTGTCTTTCTACTTTTTCTCCCTTTTATTCTCAGCTGTGTGGATGAAGGGCTCTTGGTGATGCAGCCAGTAGTCAGTGCTGTGCCTCTGAGGTGGGAGAGCCAACTTCAGAACACTGGTCCACAAGAGACCTCCGAGCTCCATGTAATATCAAACGGGAAAAATCTCCCAGAAATCTCCATCTCAACACCAACCCACAGCTTCACTCAACAACAAGCAAGCTACAGTGCTGGACACCCTATTCCAAACAAAAAGCAAGACAGGAGCACAACCCCACCCATTAGTAGAGATGCTGCCTAAAATAATAATAAGTCCACAGACACCCCAAAACACATCTCCAGACATGGAATTGTCCACCAGAAAGACAAGATCCAACCTCATCCACCAGAACACAGACACTAGTCCCCTCACCAGGAAGCCTACACAACCCACTGAACCAACATTAGCCACTGTTGATAGACACCAAAAACAATGGGAACTATGAACGTGCAGCCTGCAAAAAGAAGACCCCAAACACAGTAAGATAAGCAAAATGAGAAGACGAAAAAACACACAGCAGATGAAGGAGCAAGAAAAAACTCCACCAGACCTAATGAAGAGGAAATAGGCAGTCTACCTGGAAAAGAATTCAGAATAATGATAGTAAAGATGATCCAAAATCTTGGAAAGAGAATAGAGAAAATGCAAATAACATTTAACAATGACCTAGAAGGACTAAAGATGAAACAAGCAATGACAAACAACACAACAAATGAAATAAAAAATGTACTAGAAGGGATCAATAGCAGAATAACTGAGGCAAAAGAACGGATAAGTGACCTGGAAGATAAAATAGTGGAAATAACTACTGCAGAGCAGAATAAAGAAAAAAGAATGAAAAGAACTGAAGACAGTCTCAGAGACCTCTGCGACAACATTAAATGCACCAAATTCGAATTATAGGGGTTCCAGAAGAAGAAGAGAAAAAGAAAGGGACTGAGAAAATATTTGAAGAGATTATAGTTGAAAACTTCCCTAATATGGGAAAGGAAATAATTAATCAAGTCCAGGCAGCACAGAGAGTCCCATACAGGATAAATCCAAGGAGACACACGCCAAGACAAATATTAATCAAACTATCAAAAATTAAATAGGAAGAAAATATGTTAAAAGCAGCAAGGGAAAATAACACACAAGGGAATCCCCATAAGGTTAACAGCTGATTTTTCATCAGAAACTCTGCAAGCCAGAAGCGACAGGCAGGACATATTTAAAGTGATGAAGGAGTAAAACCTACAACCAAGATTACTCTACCGAGCAAGGATCTCATTCAGAATTGATGGATAAATTAAAAGTTTTACAGACAAGCAAAAGCCAAGAGAATTCAGCACCACCAAACAACTTTTACAAGAAATGCTAAAGGAATTTCTCTAGGCAAGAAACACAAGAGAAGGAAAAGACATACAATAATAAACCAAAAAGAATCCATAAAATGGTAATAGGAGCATACATATCGATAATTACCTTAAATGTAAATGGATGAAATACTCCAACCAAAAGACAAAGACTGGCTTAATGTATACAAAAACAAGACCCATATATATGCTGTCTACAAGAGACCGACTTCAGACCTAGAGACACATAGAGACTGAAAGTGAGGGGATGGAAAAACGATATTCCATGCAAATGGAAACCAAAAGAAAGCTGGAATAGCAATTCCCATATCAGACAAAATAAACTTTAATATAAAGACTATTAGAACAGACAAAGAAGGACACTACATAATGATCAAGGGATCGATCCAAGAAGAAGATATAACAACTGTAAATATTTATGCACCCAACATAAGAGCACCTCAATACATTAGGACAATACTAACAGCCATAAAAAGGGAAATTGACAGTAACACATTCATAGCAGGGCACTTTAACACCCCACTTTCACCAATGGACCGATCATCCAAAATGAAAATAAAGAAGGAAACACACGCTTTAAATGATAAATTAAGCAAGATGGACTTAATTGATATTTGTAGGACATTCCATTCAAAAACAACAGAATACACATTTTTCTCAAGTGCTCATGGAACATTCTCCAGGATAGATCGTACCTTGGGTCACAAATCAAGCCTTGGTAAATTTAAGAAAATTGAAATTGTATCAAGTATCTTTTTCGACCACAACACTATGAGACTAGATATCAATTACAGGAAAAGTTCTGTAAAACATACAAACAAATGGAGGCTTAACAATACACTACTTAATAACGAAGTGAACACTGAAGAAATCAAAGAGGAAATCAAAAAATACCTAGAAACAAATGGCAATGGAGACACGATGACCCAAAACCTATGGGATGCAACAAAAGCAGTTCTAAGAGGGAAGTTTAGAGCAATACAATCCTACCTTAAGAAACAGAAAACATGTCGAATAAATAACCTAACCTTGCTCCTAAAGCAATTAGAGAAAGAAGAACAAAAAATACCCAAAGTTAGCAGAAGGAAAGAAATCATAAAGATCAGATCAGAAATAAATGAAAAAGTAATGAAGGAAACGATAGCAAAGATCAATAAAACTAAAAGCCGGTTCTTTGAGAAGATAAACAAAATAGATAAACCTCTAGCCAGACTCATCAAGAAAAAAAGGGAGAAGGCTCAAATCAATAGAATTAGAAATGAAAAAGGAGAAGTAACAACTGACACTGCAGAAATACAAAGGATCATGAGAGATTACTACAAGCAACTCTATGCCAATAAAATGGACAACCTGGAAGAAATGGACAAATTCTTAGAAATGCACAACCTGCCAAGACTGAATCTGGAAGAAATAGAAAACATGAACAGACCAATCACAAGCTCTGAACTTGAAACTGTGATTAAAAATCTTTCAACAAACAAAAGCCCAGGACCAGATGGCTTCACAGGCGAATTCCATCAAACATTTGGAGAAGAGCTAACACCTATCCTTCTCAAACTCTTCCAAAATATAGCAGAGGGAGGAACACTCCCAAACTCATTCTATGAGGCCACCATCACCCTGATACCAAAAGCAGACAAGGATGTCACAAAGAAAGAAACCTACAGGCCAATATCACTGATGAACATAGATGCAAAAATCCTCAACAAAATACTAGCAAACAGAATCCAACAACACATTTAAATGATCATACACCATGATAAAGTGGGGTTTATTCCAGGAAGCAAGGATTCTTCAATATACGCAAATAAATCAACATGCTACACCTTATTAACAAATTGAAAGAGAAAAATCATATGGTCATCTCAATAGATGCAGAGAAAGCTTTTGACAAAATTCAACACCCATTTATGATAAAAACCCTCTGGAATGTAGGCATAGTGGGAACTTTCCTCAATATAATAAAGGCCATATATGACAAACCCACAGCCAACATTGTCCTCAATCATGAAAAACTGAAGCATTTCCACTAAGGTCAGGAACAAGACAAGGTTGCCCACTCTCACCACTCTTATTCAACATAGTTTTGGAAGTTTTAGCCACAGCAATCACAGAAGCAAAGGAAGTAAAAGGAATCCAATTCAGCAAAGAAGTAAAGCTGTCACTGTTTACAGATGACATGATGCTATACATAAAGAATCCTACAAATGCTACCAGAAAACTACTAGAGCTAATCAATGAATTTGGTAAAGTAGCAGGATACAAAATTAATGCACAGAAATCTCTGGCATTCCTATGCACTAATGATGAAAAATCTGAAAGTGAAATCAAGAAAACACTCCCATTTACCACTGCAACAAAAAGAATAAAATATCTAGGAATATACCTACCTAAGGAGACAAAAGACCTGTATGCAGAAAATTATAAGACACTGATGAAAGCAATTAAAGATGAAACATATAGATGGTGAGATATACCATGTTCTTGGATTGGAAGAATTAACATTGTGAAAATGACTCTACTACCCAAAGCAATCTACAGATTCAGTGCAATCCCTATCAAACTACCACTGGCATTTTTCACAGAACTAGAAAAAAAATTTCTATGGAAACACAAAAGACCCAGAATAGCCAAAGCAATCATGATAAAAAAAAATGGGGCTGGAGGAATCAGGCTCCCTGACTTCACACTATACTACAAAACTACAGTAATCAAGACAGTATGGTTCTGGCACAAAAACAGAAATATAGATCAATGGAACAGGATAGAAATCCCAGAGATAAATCCACGCACATATGGTCTCCTTATCTTTGATAAAGGAGGCAGGAATGTATAGTGGACAAAGGACAGCCTCTTCAATAAGTGGTGCTTGGAAAACTGGACAGGTACATATAAAAGTATGAGATTAGAACACTCCCTAACACCATACACAAAGATAAGCTCAAAATTGATTAAAGACCTAAATGTAAGGCCAGAAACGAATAAACTCTTAGTGGAAAACGTAAGCAGAACCTTCTATACCATAAATCATAGCAAGATTCTTTTTGACCCACCACCTAGAGAAATGGAAATAAAAACAAATATAAACAAATGGGACCTAATGAAACTTAAAAGCTTTTCCACAGCAAAGGAAACCATAAACAAGACCAAAAGACAACCCTCAGAATGGGAGAAAATATTTGCAAATGAGGCAGCTGACAAACGATTAATCTCCAAAATTTACAAGCAGCACATGCAGCTCAATATGAAAAAAACAAACAACCCAATCCAAAAATGGGCAGAAGACCTAAATAGACATTTCTCCAAAGAAGATATACAGATTGCCAACAAACACATGAAAGAATGCTCAACATCATTAATCATTAGAGAAATGCAAAACAAAACTACAACGAGATATCATATCTCACCAGTCAGAATGGCCATCAGCAAAAAATCTAGAAACAATAAATGCTGGATAGCGTGTGGAGAAAAGGGAACACTCTTGCACTGCTGGCGGAAATGTGAATTGGTACGGCCACTATGGAGAACAGTATGGAGACTCTTTGAAAAACTACAAATAGAACTACCATATGACCCAGCAATCCCACTACTGGGCATATACCCTGAGAAAACCATAATTCAAAAAGAGTCATATACCAAAATGTTCATTTAAGCTCTATTTACAGTAGCCTGGAGATGGAAGCAACCTAAGTGTCCATCATCAGATGAATGGATAAAGAAGATGTGGCACATATATACAATGGAATACTACTAAGCCATAAAACGAAATGAAATTGAGTTATCTGTAGTGAGGTGGATGGACCTTGAGTCTGTCATACAGAGCAAAGTAAGTCAGAAAGAGAAAGACAAATACCCTATGCTAACACGTATATATGGAATCTAAGGGGAAAAATGTCATGAAGAACCTAGGGGTAAGACAGGAATAAAGACAGAGACCTACTAGAGAATGGAATTGAGTATATTGGGGGGTGGAAGGGTAAGCTGTGACAAGGTGAGAGAGTGGCATGAACATATATACACTACCAAACATAAAATAGATAGCTAGTGGGAAGCAGCTGCATAGCACAGGGAGATCAGCTCGGTGCTTTGTGACCACCTAGAGGAGTGGGAAACGGAGGATGGGAGGGAGGGAGATGCAAGAGGGAAGAGATATGGGAACATATGTATATGTATAACTGATTCAATTTGTTATAAAACAGAAACTAACACACCATTTTTAAGCAATTATACTCCAATAAAGATGTAAAAAAAAAATAGCTGGGCCAAGCATTTGGAAATATTATAGGCCTGAATTGTTCCACTGAAGTCTGATGTCCTTGTGGCCAAGGAACTGCCTCCCAGCTCTCTGGAATTATCTGATCAATTTGACATTCACTAGATTTTATTTTGCTAACAATGTTTTGGCCAGCATTTTCTTTCCAATTATTGCTTTATCAAAGTTTTGCAAGGTTCTTGAAATAGGAACAAATTTGATTTATGTAGTGGAATGTAACATCAGCAGTTGATTTAGTTATGGGGCAGAAATGCATATGGAAATATTTTAAAGAAATCTCCATTGTCAATTAGTTTTTGAAAACAAAGAAAATTCAAATTTTTAAATATAAAAAGATTCACAGTAAACTATGAAATGTATTTTTGGAACAACAATATTTAATTTATTTCCTTTTTTACTGGTACTCCCTCCCCCACCTTCTACAAAAACATTGTTATTAAAATGTGTCAAAAAAATGAAATACATAAAACAATAATTATAAAACTATATTAATGTGCACACAACAGATAACCATGTAATTTGGGACAATAACAACATAAAGTGGAGAAAGATGGACATGTATAGAAATATGTATTTTGTATTCAGTTTTAGAAAAGTTGGTATTAATTTAAGGTACATTTTTATAATGTTAAGATGTTATTTTTAATTTGGAGGTAAACACTAAGAAAAACCTAAAATACATACAAAATTGGAAATAAAAGGATAAAACAATACAATTGAAAATATTAAGCAGAAAGCAAGGCAGTAATAGAAAAATTGAGGAGAAAAAGTTATTAGAATGTTAGAAAACAAAGTAAAATGACAGAATTCTTGCATGTCAATAGTTACTTTAAATTGCAATGAATGAAACTCACCAATTAAATGGCTCAGATTGACAGAATGAAGAAAAAAATATGATCCAACTAAATTCTGTCTATAAGAACATCACTTTAGATTCTAAGACATAAATACATTGAAATTTAAGGAGTGGACAAAGATATTCTGTGCAAATCATAACCAAAATAGTGCTAGAGTAGCTATCATATTATAAGAAAAAATAGGTTGTAAGACAAAAATTGGTATGAGAAAAAAATGACATCATATATTGTTTAAAGGGTCAATAACTCAATAAGATGTAACAATTATAAACATACATGCACCTAGGAAGAGAGTCGCCAAAATATATCAGTCAAACCCAAAAAGAATTATAGAGAGAACTAGAAGCTATAACATAATATTTGTAGACTTCAATAGCTCACTCTCACTAATAAATCGAAGTAGACAGATGACCAAAAAGAAAATAGTGGACTTGAACAACACTATAAATTAACTAGACCTAACAAACATATATTAAACCTTCCACCAAAGAACAGCAGAATAGATATTCTTCTCATGTGCACATGGAACATTCTCCTGGATAGATAATATATTAAGCCACAAAACAAGCCTCAATAAACCAAATTTAAAAGTTTGAAATCATACAACGTATCTTTTCAGACCACAACTGAAAATTTCACGAATATATGGAAATTAAACAGTACACTATTAAATAACCAATGTGTCAAAGAAGAAATGAAAAAAGAAATTAGAAAACACTTTGAGAGGAGTGAAGACTAAAATTTAGCATAACAAAACTATGGAACACAGTGAAAGCAGTTCTCAGAGGAAACTTATAGGTGCATTCCCCTATATTTAAAAAAGAGAAAAGATGTCAAATTAATAACCTTAATTTATTCCTAAGGAACTAGAAAAATTATAGCAAACTAAACGTTATCTAGCAGTAGAAAGTAAATAATAAACGTTAGAACAGTGAGAAACAAGATAAATAATAGAAAAATATAGAATCAATGCAACCAAGAATTGGTTCTTTGAAAAAGTAAAAAAAAAGTGTGACAAACTTTTAGCTACATTGCGAAAGAAAAGAACAGAAAAGATTTGAATTACTAAAATCAGAAATTAAAGTGGGGACATTAGTACTGAGCAGATACAATACAAAAGAACAAGAGAATTATACGAACAATTGTACACCAACTAATTTGATAATTTTAATGAAATCAACAAATTGCTAGAAACATACGAACCACCTAAACTGACTCAAGAAGAAATAGAAAATATAAACAGATCTACAGCAAAGAGATTGAATCAGTAATCAAAAACTTCCCAACGATGAAAACCTTAGGACTAGATGGGTTCACTATTGAATTCCGCCAAATCTTTAAAGAAGGATTAATACCAATCTTTCCCAAACTCTTCCAAAAAAAGAAAATTAGGCAACACTTCCTAACTCATTCTATGAGACAAGGATTACCCTGATATAAGAGATAGACATAGACTTCACAAGAAAGGAGACTATACAATGATATCCCTTACAAATATAGGTGCAAAAATGCTCAAAAAAATACTAGCAAACTGAAGTCAGCAGTATACTAAATGGATTATACACCATGACTGAGAGTTCTCCTAGGAGTGCAAGAGTTCTTCAACATAAAAAATCAATCAAAATAATAAACCACATTAATAGAATGAAGGGGAAAAAACACAAAATCATCTTGACGCAGAAAAGCCATTTGACAAAAACCAACACCATTTCATATTAAAAACACTCAGAAAACTAAAATAAAAGGGAACTTCCTTAGTATGATAAACAGCATTTATGAAAAAACCCATAGGTAAAATGATGCTCAAAGATGAAAGACTGAAAGCTTTTAAGATCAGGAGCAAGCCTAGGATGCCATTTCTATTCCACATTGTATTGGGGGTCCAAATCAGAGCAATTAGTCAAGAAAAAGAAATAAATAACATTCAAAGGAAGAATGTTAGAAACAAAGAATGTTAGAATTTCTAGAATGTTAGAAAACAAAGTAAAATGACAGAATTCTTGCATGTCAATAGTTACTTTAAATTGCAATGAATGAAACTCACCAATTAAATGGCTCAGATTGACAGAATGAAGAAAAAAATATGATCCATATTGAAAAGGAAGTAAAATTATAAACGTTTTCATATGACATGATCTTACATATAAGAAACCCTAAAGAATCCACACACACACACACTAACCCGATAGATCTAATTAAAGAATTCAGCAATGTTGTAGGACACAAATTAAAACACAAAGTCAATTGTGTTTCCATACACCAGCAATGAAAAATCCAAAAGTATATTAAGGAAATAATTCCATTTACAATACACCAAAAAGTATATATACTTAGGAATGTACTTGACCAAGACATCACAAAACTTGTACGCTGAAAACGCTAAAATATGTCGGACAGAATTTAGAGAAGCTTCAAATAAATAGAAATACATCTTGTATTCTTGTGTTAGAAGACTTAATACTGTAAAGATGTCAATACTGCCCTAGAAATCTACAGATTCCATGCAATCCCTAGCAAATTTCAATGGGTTTAGAAAAATGCATTCTAAAATTTATGTAGAAACTCAAGGGACCATGCATAGCCAAAACAAATTTGAAAATGATGAATAAAGTTGTAGGTCTCACATTTCCTGATTTCAAAACTTATTACAAATCTACAGTCATCCAAATTCTGTGTTACTGGCAAAAAGACAGACATATAGGCCAGTGTAATAGAATAGAAAGCCCAGAAAAAAACCCTTGCACAAATGTTCAAATGATTTTTGACAAGAAAGCATAGGCCATTCAATGAGGAAAAGAGAGTCTTCTCAAGAAATGGTGCTACCTTATCTTTGATAAAGGAGGCAAGAATATACAGTGGAGAAAAGACAGCCTCTTCAGTAAGTGGTGCTGGGAAAACCGGACAGGTACACGTAAAAGTATGAGATTAGAACACTCCCTAACACCATACACAAAAATAAGCTCAAAATGGATTAAAGACCTAAACGTAAGGCCAGAAACTATCAAACTCTTAGAGGAAAACATAGGCAGAACACTCTATGACATAAATCACAGCAAGATCCTTTTTGATCCACCTCCTAGAGAAATGGAAATTAAAAAAAAATAAACAAATGGGACCTAATGCAACTTCAAAACTTTTCCACAGCAAAGGAAACCATAAACAAGGCCAATAGACAACCCTCAAAATGGGAGAAAATATTTGCAAATGAAGCAACTGACAGGATTAATCTCCAAAATTTACAAGCAGCTTGATAACAAAAAAAAACAAAAAACCCAATCCAAAAATGGGCAGAAGACGTAAATAGACATTTCTCCAAAGAAGATATACAGATTGCCAACAAACACATGAAAGAATGCTCAACATCATTAATCATTAGAGAAATGTAAATCAAAACTACAATGAGATATCATCTCACACCGGCCATCATCAAAAAATCTAGAAACAATAAATGCTGGAGAGGGTGTGGAGAAAAGGGAACATTCTTGCACTGCTGGTGTGAATGTGAATTGGTACAGCCACTATGGAGAACAGTATGGAGGTTCCTTAAAAAGCTACACATAGAACTACCATATGACCCAGCAACCCCACTACTTGGCATATACCCTGAGAAAACCATAATTCAAAAAGAGTCATGTACCACAATGTTCACTGCAGCTCTATTTACAATAGCTGGGAAATGGAAGCAACCTAAGTGTCCATAAACAGATGAATGGATAAAGAAGATATGGCACATATATACAATGGAATATTACTCAGCCATAAAACAAAATAAAATTGAGTTTTTTGTAGTGAGACTTAGAGTCTGTCATACAGAGTGAAGTAAGTCAGAAAGAGAAAAACAAATACCGTATGCTAACACATATATATGGAACCTAAGAAAAAAGGAAAAACAGTCATGAAGAACCTATGGGTAAGATGGGAATAAAGACACAGACCCACTAGAGCATGGACTTGAGGATATGTGGAGGGGGAAGGGTAAGCTGTGACAAAGTGAGAGAGTGTCATGGACATATATACAATACCAAACATAAAATAGATAGCTAGTGGGAAGCAGCCACATAGCACAGGGAGATCAGCTTGGTGCTTTGTGACCACCTAGAGGGGTGGGATAGGGAGGGTGGGAGGGAGGGAGTCACAAGCTGGAAGAGGTATGGGAACATATGTGTAACTGCTTCACTTTGTTATAAAGCAGAGACTAACACACTATCGTAAAGCCATTATACTCCAGTAAAGATGTTTAAAAAAAAGAAATGGTGCGTAAAAATTTGAATATCTATATGAAAATAACAAAGGTTGATGCTTGCCTCACATGGTATACAAACTTTAACTCAAAACAGATCAAAGACCTAAAACTATAAAACTCTTGGAAAGAACCATAGTGGGGAAATGTCATGACATTGGATTTGGCAATAATTTCTTGAATATGACACTAAAATCTCAGCAACAAAAGAAAAAAAGATAAATTGAATTTCATCCAAATTGTGTATCAAGCAGCACTATCAACAGAGTGAAAAGGCAACCCTCAAAGTGGGAGAAAATATTTGCAAATCACATATCTGATAAGGGATTAATATCCAGAAAATATAGAGAACTCCTATAATACAACAACATAGAAATCAAACAACCCAGATAAAAAATTTCCAAAGAAGATGTACAAATGGCCAATAAGCAAATGAAAAGATGCACAACCTCACTAATTGTTAAGAAAATGAAAATCAAACCAACATTTAGATAACACTTCACACCCATTAGGATGGCTATGCTGAAAAACCAAAACAAAAAAGAAAATAACTAGTGTTGGTGAGGATGTGGAAAAATTAAAACACTTGTACACTACTGGTGGCAATGTAAAATGATACATTGTGGAAAATGGTAAGGTAGTTCCCCCTAAAATTAAATAAATAATAACTATATTATTCAGAAAGCAAGGACTCAGATACTTGTACACCAATGTTCATAACAGTGCTATTCCCAGTAGCCAAAAGATGGATGCATTCTGTGTCAATTGATGAATGGATAAACAAAACGTTATAGAAATATTATTCAACCTTAAAAAGGAGTGAAATTCTGATACATGCTACAACATACATCCACTTTGAAGACAGTAAACTAAGTGGAATCAGCTAGACAATAAAAGCCAAATGCTGTATAATTCCACTTATATGATATACCTAAAGTAGTCAAATTCATAGGGACAGAGAGTAGAACACTGGTTACCTAAGTTGGGGGGAGAGAGGAATGGAGAGTTATTATTTATTGTGTACAGAGTTTCAATAGTGAATGATAAAAAATTCTGAAAATAGATAGCGTTGGTAGTTGCACAACAATATGAATATGCTTAATACTGCTGAACTATATGCTTAAAAATGGTGAAAATGGTAGATTTTATGTTATGTATGTTTTGCCACAATATTTAAAATTAAAAAATATAATGGAATAGATGAGAAATTCCATTTTGAGTATGTACAATCTGTGTTGTCCATGAGACATCCAGAAAGTTACCCATCAGGAAATTGGAAATACAGGATTTAAACTGTTCTGGGACTTGTGAGAAAGGTCAGAGCTAATGAATGTCTTCACATATATATGGTTGTTAAAGTCATGGAATAAAAAATATTGCTAAAGAAGAAAGGAGAAAGAAAAAAAATTGGAAAATTGCCCTGGTTCTTACTCATTTCTGTATTCCCAATAGTTACCATAACACATGGCATAGGTGCTTAGTAGATGGATGGAAACACAGAGCTTTATTCAGTATATAGAAAGAGAAAAAGAGAAAGTATGATCAGAGATGAAGGAGAATGTGGCATTAATTTCCATATCCATTAGTTTCCTTGATGTTAAATTCTAGTTAATTTTCTCAAATTTTGACTTATGAGCAGCTTTGAAAATGTTTATATGGCTTTTTTTCAATTAATGAAAATTCCAGGGGACAAAAGTACTATTTTTCTAATGATCTCTATTTTCTGTCTGCCACTTACAGAACAAATGCCATGATATATACATGCAGTCATTATCTGAGACCTTATATGCCTATGAGAACAAGCTGCCTCATTATTGTGTTGCCTTTTATGTTTATACATGAAACACAAATTCTTTAGAACAAAATGTAATTGCACTGCAGTGTGCTTTTAAAAAAACTATTTATATATTTATTTGGTTGCACTGGGTCTTAGTTGTGGCAGGCAGGCTCCTTAGTTGCAGCACGTGAGCTCCTTAGTTGTGGCGTGTGAACTCTTAGTTGTGGCATGCATGTGGGATTTAGTTCCCTGACCAGGGATCAAACCCGGGCCCCCTGCATTAGGAGCATGGAATCTTATCCACTGCACCACCAGGGAAGTCCCTGCAGTGTGCTTTTAAATCTCACCTATTTTTGTTAATGAAGTCATCCATAACTTTAGAAGAGTTTTTTTAAAAGCAGCAGTTTCTAAACAAAAAATGCTTTGCTATTGTATCAGCTTCTTGTATTGGAGTGTCATTGTGTTACTACTGAAATACAAGTGGATGTTATTTTTTCTTCCAGTTTTTTGGGGGGGCAGATACAATTAACTCACAGCACTGTATAATTTTAAGGTGTACAGTTAATGATTTGACATACATACATAATGAAATGATTACCACAATAAGTTTAGTGAACATCCATCATCTCATATAAGTACAAAATAAAAGAAAAACTATTTTCCTTTTGATGAGAATGCTTAGGATTTACTCTTTTAACTTTCATATAAAACATACAGCAATGTTAATTATATTCATCATACTGTACATTACATCCCCAGTATTTATTTATCTTATAACTGGAAGTTTGTACCTTTTGACCACCTTTGTCTCCATTCAAAGATATATTATTTACTACATTACCCACACTACATTTCATCCCTGTGACTCATTTATTTTGTAACTGGAAGTATGTACCTCTTAATTTCCCTCACTATTTCATTCATCCTCCCCCCAGAACACCCTGGCAACCAGCTGTTTGTTCTCTGTATCTATGACTCTGTTTTGGTTTTGTTATATTTGTTCATTTATCTTGCTTTTTTAGATTCCACATATAAGTGAAATCATACAATATTTTATATTTGTCTTTCACTGTCTGACATTTTATTTAACATAACACCTTCTAGGTCTATTTGTGTTGTTGCAAATGGCAAGCTTCCATTCTTTATATGGCTGAGTAATATTCCATTGTATGTATACATGACATCTTGTTTATCCATTCATCTATTGATGAACATTTAGGTTGCTTCCATACCTTGGCTATTGAGAATAACACTGCAATGAACATAGAGGTGCACACATCTTTTTGAAAGACTTTTGTTGCTTTCTTGTTTTCTTTGGGAAATTGCACAGAAGTGGAATTGCTGGATTAAATGGTAGTTGTATTTTTAAGTTTTTTAGGAACCTCCATACAAGTGGTTGTTATTTAAATGAGAAAATTCATGCAATATCATAAGATATAACCTGATTTGGGGGTAAAAATTGATTATATTCCTAGGCTACCAATATAATCTATTTATTTTTATTATATTTTATTTACTATAGTGATCACTCATCTCATCTCTTAAACCCCATCCACCTTAGAAGTCAGTTATACATTTTAAAAAGGTAAATGTATTTCCACTATACAAGGAAATCTCCAAATGAAAACATTATTATTTAAAATATCTTTAAATTAAAAAAAATTATTTCAAATTCAGTGTTCTCAATATGGATAGAGCAAATGTATTAGACATACAACAAGACTAGTAAAAATATCTCCTTAAACTTGCCTATATTTTTATCTATTTGTGATAAAGCTTAGGTAAATACTTAGGGTTTTATTAAACAATAATGAGGCAACGTTATATTTTGCAATGGGAAATAAATTCAGATATGTAGTTCCAGCATATTAAAAACCAAACTTATTTTTACTTAAAATAAGAGGAGTTGCTTCACTTATACCCAGGCTTTTCTGAAATTCTCCTACTCAATGCAATAATATTAATCTTATTATAACATCATGTTTTTAAGTGAGGTAAAAATCATGTAACATAAAATTCACCATTTAAATTATTTTAAAGTATACAATTCACTTGCTCTTTTTTTCTTTTTTTAAACTTAAGTATAGTTGATTTAAAATGTGTTGCTTTCATGTATACAACAAAGTGATATATGATTTATAATATATATATTTATATATAATGATTTATTATATATAGTTATTATATATATATATATTTCTTTTCCAGATTCATTCCCTTATGGGTTATTTAAAAAAATATTGAGTATAATTCCCTGTGCTATACAGTAGCTCCTTGTTGGTTATCTATTTTATATATAGTAGTGTGTGTATGTTATACCAAACTCCTAATTTATCCCTCCCCCATTCCCTTTGGTAACCACAAGCTGTTTCTATGTCTGTGGGTCTATTTCTGTTTTTTTAATATAAGTTCATTTGTATCATTGTTTTTTAGATTCCACATACATATGATATCATATCATATTAGTCTTTGAGTTACTTCATTTCATATGATAATATGTAGGTCCATCCATGTTGCTGAAAATGGCATGATTTCACTCTTTTTTATGGCTGAGTAATATTCCATTGTATATATATACCACATCTTTTTATATTTTTTATTTTTTTATTGGGGTATAGTTCTTTACAATGTTGTGTTAGTTTCTACTGTAGAGCAAAGTGAAGTTCCCTTTGCTATACAGCAAGTTTTCATTAGTTACCTATTATATATATATTACTGTGTATATGTGAATCCCCATCTCCCAATTCATCTCACCCCGCTTTCCCACCTTGGTGTCCATATGTTTGTTCTCTATATCTCTGTCTCTATTTCTGCCTTGCAAACAGATTGATCTGTACCATTTTCTAGATTCCATATACATGCATTAATAAACAATATTTGTTTTTTTCTCTTTCTGACTTACTTCACTCTGTATGACAGTCTCTAGGTCCATCCACGTCTCTACAAATGCCTCCATTTCATTCTTTTTATGGCTGAGTAGTATTCCATTGTATATATGTACATATCTTCTTTATCCATTCATCTTTCAATGGGCATTTATGTTACTTCCATGCCCTGGCTATTGTAAACAGTGCCACAATGAACATTGGGGTGCATGTGTCTTATTGAGTTATGGTTTTATCTGGATATATACTCATATTGGGATTGCTGGGTCATATGGTATTTCTATTTTCATTTTTTAAGGAACTTCCATACTGTTCTCCATAGTGGCTGTATCAATTTACATTCCCACCAACAGTGCAAGAGGGATCCAGTTTCTCCACACCCACTCCAGCATTTATTGTTTGTAGATTTTTCAATGATAGCCATTCTGACTGGTATGAAGTGATACCTCATTGTAGTTTTGATTTGCATCTCTGTAATAATTACTGACGTTGAGCATCTTTTCATGTGACTCTTGGCCAACTGTATGTATTCTTTGGGGAAATGCCTATTTAGGTCTTCTGTCCATTTTTTGATTGGGTTGTTTGTTTTTGTTGTTGAGCTGTATAAACTGTTTATATAGTTTGGAAATTAATCCTTTGTCCATTGATTCATTTGCAAATATTTTCTTCCATTCGAGTTTTGCCTTTTCATCTTTTTTATGATTTTGTTTGCTGTGCAAAAGCTCTGAAGTTTCATTAGGTCCCATATGTTTATTTTTGTTTTTATTTCCATTATTCCAGAAGGTGGGACAAAAAAGATCTTGCTGTGATTTATGTCAAAGAGTGTTCTTCCTTTGTTGTCCTCTAAGACATTTATAGTGTTCAGTCTTATATTTAGGTCTTTAATCCATTTTGAGTATAGTTTTGTGTATGGTGTTAGGGAGTGTTTTAATTTCATTCTTTCACATGTAGCTGTCCATTTTTCCAAGGACCACTTATTGAAGAGACCGTCTTTTCTCCATTGTATAGTCTTGCCTCCTTTTTCATAGATGAGTTGACCATAGGTGCGTGGGTTTATCTTGGTGCTTTCTATCCTGCTCCATTGATCTATATTTCTGTTTCTCTGGCAGTGCCATACTGTCTTGATTACTGTAGCTTTGTAGTATAGTCTGAAGTCAGGGAGCCTGATTCCTCCAGCTCCGTTTTTTTTTTTTTTCCTCAAGATTGCTTTGGCTATTTGAGTTCTTTTTTGTCTCCATACAAATTTTAAGATTTTTTATTCTAGTTCCATAAAAAATGTCATTGGATATATGATAGGGATTGCACTGAACCTGCAGATTGCTTTCGATAGTATAGTTATTTTCCCAATTTTGATTCTTCCAATCCAAGAACATGGTATATCTCTTCATCAGTTTGTGTCATATTTAATTTCTTTCATCAGTGTTTCATAGTTTTCTGCATACAGGTCTTTTGTCTCCCCAGGTAGGTCTATTCCTAGGTATCTTATGCTTTTCGTTGCAATGGGGAATGGGATTGTTTCTTTAATTTCTCTTTCTGATCTTTCCTTCTTAATGTATAGGAGTGCAAGTAATTTCTGTGCATAATTTTGTATCCTGCAACTTTACCAAATTCATTGATTAGCTCTAGTAGTTTTCTGGTGGCATCTTTAGAATTTTCTATGTATAGTATCATGTCATCTGGAAACAGTGACAGCTTTACTTCTTTTCCAATTTGTATTCCTTTTATTTCTTTTTCTTCTCTGATTGCCATGGCTAGGAATTCCAAAACTATGTTGAATAATAGTGGCAAGAGTGGACATCCTTGTCTTGTTCCTGATCGTAGAGGAAATGTTTTCAGGTTTTCACCATTGAGAATGATGTTTGCAGTGGGTTTGTCATATATGGTCTTTATTATGTTGAGGTAGGTTCCATCTATGCCCACTTTCTGGAGACTTTTTATCATAAATCGGTGTTAAATTTTGTCAAAACTTTTTCTGCATCTTTTGAGATGGTCATATGATCTTTAGTCTTCAATTTGTTAATGTGTATCACATTGATTGATTTGCATATTTTGAAGAATCCTTGCATACCTGGGATAAATCCCATGGTTCATGGTGTATGATCCTTTTAATTTGTTGTTGGATTCTGTTTCCTATTATTTTGTTGAGGATTTTTGCATCTATATTCATGACTGATATTGGTCTCTATTTTTTTTTTTCTAATATCTTTGTCTTGTTTTTGTATCAGGGTGATGGTAGCCTCATAGAATGAGTTTGGGAGTGTTTCTTCCTCTGCAATATTTTGGAAGAGTCTGAGAATGATGTGTGTTAACTCCTCTAAATGTTTGATAGAATTCATCTGTGAAGCCATCTGGTCCTAGACTTTTGTTTGTTGGAATATTTTTAATCACAGTTTCAATTTCATTACTTGTGAATGGTCTGTTCGTATTTTCTATTTATTCGTGGTTTAGTCTTGTAAGGTTATACCTTTCTACGAATTTGTCCGTTTCTTTCAGGTTGTCCATTTTTTTGGCATATAGTTGCTTGTAGTAGTCTCTTATGATCCTTTGTATTTCTGCTGTGTCTATTGTAACTTCTCCTGTTTCATTTCTAATTTTATTGATTTGAGTCCTCTCCCTCTTTCTCTTGATGAGTCTGGCTAAAGGTTTATAAACTTTGTTTATCTTCTCAAAGAACCAACTTTTAGTTTTATTTATCTTTGCTATTTTTTCTTTGTTTCTATATTATTTATTTCTGCTCTGATCTTTATGATTTCTTTCCTTCTACTAACTTAGGGAGTATTTTTGTTCTTTCTCTAGCCCCTTGAGGTGTAAGGTTTGATTGTTTATTTGAGATTTTTCTTGTTTCTTGAGGTAGGATTGTATTGCTATAAACTTCCCTCTTAGAACTCCTTTTGCTGCATCCCATAGGTTTTGGGTCATCATGTTTTCATTGTCATTTGTCTCTAGGTATTTTTTGATTAGTTCTTTGTTTTCTTCAGTGATCTCTTGGTTATTTAGTAGTGTATTGTTTAGCCTCCATGTGTTTTTGTTTTTTACAGTTTTTTTCCTGTAACTGATTTCTAATCTCAGAGGACTGTGGTCAAAAAAGATGCTTGATATGATTTCAATTTTCTTAAATATGCTGAGGCTTGATTTGTGACCAAAGATGTGATCTATCCTGGAGAATATTCCATGTCACTTGAGAACAAAGTTTATTCTTCTGCTTTCAGGTGGAATGTCCTATAAATGTTAGTTAAATATATCTGGTCTATTGTGTCACTTAAAGCTTGTGTTTCATTATTCATTTTATTTCTGGATGATCTGTCCATTGGTGTAAATGGGGTGTTAAAATCTGTCACTATTATTGTGTTACTGTCACTTTCCCCTTTTATGGCTGTTAGCATTTGCCTTATGTATTGAGGTGCTCCTATGTTGGGTGCATAGATATTTATAATTGTTATATATTCTTAGATTGATCCCTTGATCATTATGTATTGTCCTTTCTATCTCTTATAACAGTCTTTTTTTTTAATCTGTTTTTTCTGGTATGAGTATTGCTACTCCACCTTTCTTGTGTTTTCCATTTGCATGGAATATCTTTTTCCATCCCCTCACTTTCAGTCTGTGTGTGTCCCTAGGTCTGAAGTGGGTCTCTTGTAGACAACATATATGTGGGTCTTGTTTTGGTATCCATTTAGCCAGTCTGTTTGTTTTGGTTGGAGCATTTAAATCATTTCCATTTAGGGTAGCTATCTATATGTATGTTCCTATTACCATTTTCTTAATTGGTTTGGGTTTGTTTTTGTAGGTCTTTTCCTTCTCTTGTGTTTCCCACTTAGAGAAGTTCCTTTAGCATTTGTTGTAGAGCTGGTTTGGTGATGCTGATTTCTCTTAGGTTTTGCTTCTCTGTAAAGCTTTTGATTTCTCCATCGAATCTGAATGAGATCCTTCCTGGGTAGAGTAATCTTGGTTCTAGGTTTTCCCCTTTCATCACTTTAAATATATCCTGCCACTCCCTTCTGGCCTGCAGTGTTTCTGCTAAAAGATCAGCTGATGACCTGATGGGGATTCCCTTGTATGTTATTTGTTGCTTTCCACTTGATTCTTTTAATATTTTACTTTGTATTTTGTTTTTGATAGTTTGATTAATATGTGTCTTGGCGTGTTTGTCCTTGGGTTTATCCTCTATGGGACTCTCTGTGCTTCCTTGACTTGATTGACTATTTCCTTTCCCATGTTAGGGAAGTTTTGGAATCTAATCTCTTCAAATAGTTTCTCAGACCCTTTCTCTTTCTCTTCTTCTGGGTCACCGATAATTCAAATGTTGGTATGCTTAATATTGTTCCAGTCATCTCCGAGCCTGTCCTCAATTCTTTTCATTTTTTTTTTCTCTATTCTGCTCTGCAGTAGTGATTTCCACCATTCTATCTTCCAGCTCACTTATCCATTCTAGTGCCTCAGTTATTCTGCTCTCGATTCCTTCTAGTGTATTTTCCATTTCAGTTATTGTGTTGTTCCTCACTGTTTCTGTTTTCTTTAGTTCTTCTAGGTCCTTTTTAAATGTTTCTTGCATTTTCTCCATTCTATTTCCGAGACTTTGTATCATCTTTACCATCATTACTCTGAATTCTTTTTCAGGTAGACTGCCTATTTTCTCTTCATTTGTTTGTCTTCTGTGTTTTTACCTTGCTCCTTCATCTGCAGCATTTTTCTCTGTCTTCTCATTTTGTATAATTTATTGTGTTTGGGGCCTCCTTTCCTCAGGCTGCAGGGTTGTAGTTCCTCTTACTTCTGGTGTCTGCTCCCAGTGGATGGGTTTGGTCCAGTGGCTTGTCTAGGATTCCTGGTGGGGGGACTAGTGCCTGCCTTCTGGTGGGTGGAGCTGAATCTTGTCCCTCTGATGGGGAGGGCCATAGCCAGTTATGTGTTTTGTGGTGTCTGTGAACTTACTGTGACTTTAGGCAGTGTATTTCCTAACTGGTGGGTGTGTGTTCCTCTCTTGCTAGTTTGGTGTGAGGCATACATTACTGGAGCTTGGTAGCTCTTGTGTGGAGCTGGGCCATTGTGTTGAGATGGAGACCTCTGGGAGAGCTCTTGCCAATTAATATTCCCTGTGTCTGGGAGTTCTCTGACAGTTCAACCTCCTGGAGTCAGCTCTCCCACCTCAGAGGCTCAGGCCCAACTCTTGTCCAGAGCATCAAGAAGCTGCAATCTGCACAGCATGGAAGAACAGGAAAGAAAGAACACAAACAGACAAACAAAACTCCAAGACATATGGTAAAAGCAAAAGCAAAGAAAAACAAAGAAACACACACACACACACACACACACACACATGCCAAAAATAATAAATAAAAATAAATTTTAAAAAGGAGAAAACAAAAAAGGGAGCAACCAAACAAAAACTAAAATAGAGAAAAAACAAATCAAAAGCAGAAAGCAAATTCTATGTAGGTCTCTGGACCTGCTGTGTGCACTGTAGGGCCAGCTCAGAATCTGACCTGGCCCAACTCCTGTGTATACTTGCCCCCAAAGTCCGCAGTTGCCTCCAAAATCTGCAACCTCAGTTGTGGGAATACTCTTTGTCTATTACGATATTCCACAGATGCAGGGTTTTCCAAGCCAACTGTAGGGATTTAATCCATTGCTCCTGCAGCTGCATGGAGCGATTTCACTTTCTCTTCTTTAGTTTCACAGCTCCTGGAGTTCAGCTTTGGTTTTGGCCCCACCTCTGCATGTGTGCCACCCTCAGGCGTCTGTTCCCTGCCCAGGCAAGAGTGGGTGAAAGTAACAACTGATTAGGGCTCACTTGCTCACTCAGGCCAGGGACAGTGAGGGATACAGCAGTCACAATTCGGATGCGTGTGTTGTGTGTGCAGTGCCTGTGATGGCAGAGGCCAGCAGGAAGTTGCAACAGATTGAGCCATGCTGTTCCCTCTCCTGGGAATGTGGCCCTGGATTGTTGGACCCTCGGCAGTGGACGGCTGCACAGGCTCCCAGGAAGGTGTAGACAGTGACCTGTGCTTGCTCACAGGAATCTTAGTGGCAGTGGTGGCAGCAGTAGCCATTGCACCCACCTCTGGGGTCTGAGATAACAGCCGAGTCTCACACCAGCCCCAGGAACTTGTGTAGGTGGTGCCCTGCTGTCTGTGAGAGCACGGAGAAAGAAGATCCTATGACAGGCCTGCCTCTCTTTTTGCGCACCCTGCAACAATGGTCCCTTGCCTCTCTGGTAGGCCCAGGTTTCTTCCTGGTCACCCGCATCTGTGGCACACTAGCTCCTCAGGCTGTCTTCCTGCAGCCATCCTCAGTCCCCTCCCTGGGGTCTGACTTCCTAAGTCTGAACCTCAGCACTCAGCCACCACCACGCTGGTGGGCAGGCAAGCATCTCAGGCTGGAAAGTGCTGGTTGGCACTGATCCTCTGGGTGGGATTCTCTCCATTTTGCCCTCCACACACATGTTGCTGCATTCTACTCTGAGGCTCTAAAGCTACCTTCTCTCCCTGCCAGTGATGGGACTTCATAGTGTGTGCAAACATTTCCTCCTTCACAGCTCCCTCCCAGAGGTGAAGTTGCCATACCAATACCTTTGTCTCTTTTTTTCCTTTTTTATTCTGCCTTACCCAGTTATGTAGAGATTTTCTTGCCTTTTTGGAAGTCTGACGTCTTCTGCTATCATTCAGTAGGTGATCTGTGGTAGTTGTTCCACATGTAGAAGTATTTTTGTTGTATCTGTGGGGAAGAAGGTGATCTCCACATCATATTCCTCTGCCATCTTCCCTACATCTGTACCACATCTTCTTTATCCATTCCCCTGTTGATGGACATTTAGGTTGTTTCCATGTCTTGGATATTGTAAATAGTGCTGCAATGAACACTGAGGTGCATGGATATTTTCAAATTACCATTTTCTCCAGACATATGCCCAGTAGTAAGATTGCAGGATCTTATGGTAGCTCTACTTTTAGTTTTAAAAACAACTTCCATACCATTCTTCATACTGGCTGTAACAATTTACATTCCAAACAACAGAGTAAAAGGGATCCTTTTTCCCCATACACTCTCCAGCATTTATTATTTGTAGACATTTTGATAATGGCCATTCTGACTGATGTGAGATAATACCACATTGTACTATTTCTTTACATTTCTCTAATAATTAGTGACGTTGAGCATCTTTTCATGTGCCTTTTGGCCATCTGTATCTCTTTGGAGAAAAGTCTATTTAGATCTTCTGCCCATTTTATGATTGGGTTGTTTGTTTATTTTGTTTTTTGATATTGAACTTCATAAGCTGCTTGTATATTTTGGAGACTAATCCCTTGTCAGAATCATTTGCAAATATTTTCTCCCATTCTGTAGGTTGTCCTTTCATTTTTTGAATTTTATTTTATTTATTTTTTTATACAGCAGGTCCTTATTAGTCATCAATTTTATACACATCAGTGTATACATGTCAATCCCAATTGCCCAATTCATCACACCCCCACCCCAACCCCCAGCTGCTTTCCTGCCTTGCTGTCCATATGTTTGTTCTCTACATCTGTGTCTCAGTTTCTGCCCTGCAAACCACTTCATCTGTACCATTTTTCTAGGTTCCATATATGTGTTAACACACGATATTTGTTTTTCTCTTTCTGACTTACTTCACTCTGTATGACAGTCTCTAGATCCATCCATGCCTCAACAAATGACCCAATTTCGTTCCTTTTTATGGCTAAGTAATATTCCACTGTATATACATACCACATCTTCTTTATCCATTCATCTGTCTATGGGCATTTATGTTGCTTCCATGACCTGGCTATTATAAACAGTGCTGCAACTAACACTGGGGTGCATGCGTCTTTTGGAAATATGGTTTTCTCAGGGTATATGCCCAGTAGTGGGATTGCTGTGTCGTATGGTAGTCCTATTTTTAGTTTTCTAAGGAACCACCATATTGTTCTCCATAGTGGCTGTATCACTTTATATTCCCACCAGAAGTTCAAGAGTGTTCCCTTTTCTCCACACCCTCTCCAGCATTTGTTGTTTGTAGATTGTCTGATGATGCCCATTCTAACTGGTGTGAAGTGATACCTCACTGTAGATTTCATTTACATTTCTCTCATAATCAGTGATGTTGAGTAGCTTTTCGTGTGTTTCTTGGCCATCTGTATGTCTTCTCTGGAGAAGTGTCTATTTAGGTCTCCTGCCCATTTTTGGGTTGGTTTGTTTGTTTTGTTAATACTGAGCTGCATGAGCTGTTTATATATTTTGGAGATTAATCCTTTGTCTGTTGATTCATTTGCAAATATTTTCTCCCATTCTGAGGGTTGTCTTTTGGTCTTGTTTATGGTTTCCTTTGCTGTGCAAAAGCTTTGACGTTTCATTAGGTCCCATTTGTTTATTTTTGCTTTTATTTCCATTACTCTAGGAAGTGGATCAAAAAAGATCTTGCTGTGATTTATGTCAAAGAGTGTTCTTCCTTTGTTTCCCTCTAAGAATTTTACAGTGTCTGGTCTTACATGTAGATCTCTAATCCATTTTGAGTTTATTTTTGTGTACGGTGTTAGGGAGTGTTCTAATTTCATTCTTTTACATGTAACTGTCCAGTTTTCCGAGCACCACTTATTGAAGAGACTGTACTTTCTCCTTTGTATATCCTTGCCTCCTTTGTCATAGATTACTTGACCATAGGTGCGTGGGTTTATCTCTGGGACTTCTATCTTGTTCCATTGCTCTCTGGTTCTGTTTTTGTGCCAGTATCATATTATCTTGATGACTGTAGCTTTGTAGTATAGTCTGAAGTCAGGGAGTCTGATTTCTCCAACTCCATTTTTTTCCCTAGAGACTGTTTATGCTCTTCGGGGTCTTTTGTATCTCCATACAAATTTTAAGACTTTTTTGTTCTAGTTCCGTAAAAAATGTCATTGGGTATTTGATAGGGATTCCATTGAATCTGCAGATTGCTTTGGGTAGTAGAGTCATTTTCACAATATTGATTTTTCCAATCCAAGAACATGGCATATCTCTCCATCTGTTGGTATCATCTTTAATTTCTTTCATCAGTGTCTTCTAGTTTTCTGCATACAGGTCTTTTGTCTCCCTAGGTAGGTTTATTCCTAGGTATTTTATTCTTTTCTTTGCAATGGTAAATGGGAGTGTTTCCTAAATTTCTCTTTCAGGTTTTTCATCATTAGTGTATAGGAATTCAAGAGATTTTTGTGCATTAATGTTGTATCCTGCAACTTTACCAAATTCATTGATTAGATCTAGTAGTTTCCTGGTAGCATCTTTAGGATTCTCTATGTAGAGTATCGTATCTTCTGCAAACAGTGACAGTTTTATTTCTTCTTTTTCAATTTGTATTCCTTTTATTTCTTTTTCTTCTATGATTGCCATGGCTAGGACTTCCAAAACTATGTTGAATAGTAGTGGTGAGAGTGGACATCCTTGTCTTGTTCCTGATCTTAGAGGAAATGCTTTCAGTTTTTCACCATTGAGAATGATGTTTGCTGTGGGTTTCTCGTATATGGCTTTTATTATGTTGAGGTAGGTTCCCTCTATGCCCAGCATTCTGGAGAGTTTTTATCATCAATCAGTGTTGAATTTTGTCAAAAGATTTTTCTGCATCTATTGAGATGATCATATGGTTTTTATTCTTCAATTTGTGAATATGGTTTATCACATTGATTGATTTACATATATTGAAGAATCCTTGCATTCCTGGGATAAATCCCACTTGACCATGGTGTATGATCCTTTTAATGTGCTGCTGGATTCTGTTTGGTAGTATTTTTTTGAGGATTTTTGCATCTACCTTCAACAGTGATATTGGTCTGTAATTTTCTTTTTTTGTATTATCTTTGTCTGGTTTTGGTATCACAGTGATGGTAGCCTCAGAGAATGAGTTTGGGAGTGTTCCTTCCTCCAAAAATTTTTGGAAGAGTTTGAGAAGGATGGGTGTTAACTCTTCTCTAAATGCTTGATAGAATTCACCTGTGAAGCCATCTGGTCCTGGACTTTTGTTTGTTGGAAAGTTTTTAATCACAGTTTCAATTTCATTACTTGTGATTTGCCTGTTCACATTTTCTATTTCTTCCTCTTTCCGTCTTGAAAGGTTACACATTTCTAAGAATTTGTCCATTTCTCCCAGGTTGTCCATTTTATTGGCCTAGAGTTTCTTTTACTAGTCTCTTAGGATGCTTTATATTTCTGTGGTGTCTGTTGTAACTTCTCCTTTTTCATTTCTAATTTTATTGATTTGAGTGCTCTCCCTCTTTTCCTTGATGAGTCTGGCTAATGGTTTATCAATTTTGTTTATCTTCTCAAAGGACCAACTTTTAATTTTATTGATCTATGCTATTGTTTTCTTTGTTTCTATTTTATTTATTTCTGCTCTGATCTTTATGATTTCTTTCCTTCTGCTAACTTTAGGTTTTGTTTGTTCTTCTTTCTCTATTTCACTTAGGTGTGAGTTTAGATTGTTTACCTGAGATTTTTCTTCTTTCTTGAGTTAGGCTTGTACAGCTATAAACTTCCCTCTTAAAACTGCTTTGGTGCATCCCATATGTTTTGATCATCGTGTTTTCATTGTCATTTGTCTCTAGGTATTTTTTGATTTCCTCTTTCATTTCCTCAGTGTTCTCTTGGTTATTTAGTAACATATTGTTTAGGCTCCATGTGTTTGTGTTTTTTTTAATGTTTTTTGCCCTGTAATTCATTTCTAATCTCATAGCATTGTGGTTAGAAAAGATACCTGATATGATGTGAACTTTCTTAAACTTACTGTGGCTTGATTTGTGACCCAAGATGTGATCTATCCTGGAGAATGTACAGTGTGCACTTTAGAAGAGAGTGTAATCTGCTGTTTCTGGGTGGAATGTCCTATAAATATCAATTAAATCTATCTGATCTATTGTGTCATTTACAGCTTCTGTTTGCTTATTTTTTTCATTTTGGATGATCTGTCCATTGGTGTAAGTGAGGTGTTAAAGTCCTCCACTGTTATTGTGTTACTGTCAATTTCCTCTTTTATAGCTGTTAGCAGTTGCCTTATGTATTGAGGTGCACCTATGTTGAGTGCATATATATTCATAATTGTTATATCTTCTTCTTGGATTGACCCCTTAGTCATTATGTAGTGCCCTTCCTTGTCTCTTGTAACAATCTTTATTTTCCAGTTTTTTAAAATCTGATATGAGTATTGCTACTCCAGCTTTATTTTCATTTCTCTTTGCATGGAATATCTTTTTCCATCCCCTCACTTTCAGTCTGTATGTGTCCCTAGGTCTGAAGTGTGTCTCTTGTAGACAGCATATATATGGGTGTTGTTTTTGTATCCATTCAGCAAGCCTGTGTCTTTTGGTTGGAGCATTTAATCCATTCACATTTAAGGTAATTATCGATATGTATATTCTTGTGACCATTTTCTTAATTGTTTTCGGTTTGTTTGTGTAGGTCCTTTGCTTCTCTTGTGTTCCACACTTAGAGAAGTTCCTTTAGCATTTGTTGTAGAGCCGGTTTTGTGGTGCTGAATTCTCTTAGCTTTTGCTTGCCTGTAAAGCTTTTATCTCTCCATCAAATCTGAATGAGATCCTTGCCGGGTAGAGTAATCTTGGTTGTAGGTTCTTCCCTTTCCTCGCTTTAAGTATATCATGCCACTCCCTTTTGGCTTGTAGAGTTTCTGTTGAGAAATCAGTTGTTAACCTTATGGGAGTTCACTTGTATGTTATTTGTCGTTTTTCCCTTGCTGCTTTCAGTAATTTTTCTTTGTCTTTAATTTTTGCCAGTTTGATTACTGTGTGTCTCAGCGTGTTTCTCTTTGGCTTTATCCTGTATGGATATCCTGTATGGAAGGAAGGAAGGACTTGGGTAGCTATTTCCTTTCCCATGTTAGGGAAGTTTTCAACTCTAATCTCTTTAACTATGTTCTTGGGTTCTTTATCTCTCTCTTCTCCTTCTGGGACCCAACAATGTGAATGTTGTTGCATTTAATGTTGTCTCAGAGGTCTCTTAGGCTGTCTTCATTTCTTTTCATTTTTTTTCTTTATTCTGTTCCTCAGCAGTGAATTCTGCCATTCTGTCTTCCAAGTCACTTATCCGTTCTTCTGCCTCATTTATTCTGCTATTGATTCCTTCTTGTGTAGTTTTCATTTCAGTTATTTTATTGTTCATGTCTGTTTTTTTGTTCTTTAATTCTTCTAGGTCTTTGTTAAGCATTTCTTGCATCTTCTCAATCTTTGCCACCATTCTTTTTCCGAGGTCCTGGATCATCTTCATTATCATGATTCTGAATTCTTTTTCTAGAATGTTGCCTATCTCCACTTCATTTAATTGTTTTTCTGGGGTTTTATCTTGTTCCTTTATCTGGTACATAGCCCTCTGCCTTTTCATCTTGTCTATCTTTCTGTGAATGTGGTTTTTGTTCCACAGGCTGCAGGATTGTAGTTCTTCTTGCTTCTGCCCTCTGCCTTCTGGTGTATTTGTTTTCTTTTAAACTATTATCCTTTATGCCTGCACAGTCCAAATCCCATCTCTGGACCCTGGTTGGAGTTGTAACAGACAGTGCTGGCAATGGATTGGATCCTGTGGCTGATGAGCTGGCAGAAAACGGAGAAAACAGCTTTCTGGGCCAGTTGAGAAGTTCTGAAGTCTGGGAAGTCCAAGATCAAGATGCTGGCTGATTGGTCTCTAGCGAGAGCACCCTTCCTAGCTTGCAGACAGCTGCCTCCTTGCTAGGTTCTTACTGTCTTTTCATTTTTATTAAGGTTTCCTTTACTGTGAAAAATCTTTTTAGCTTAATTAGGTCGCATTTATTTAGTTGTCTTTATTGCCATTACTGTAGAAGATGAATCTAAAAAGATATTGGTGTGATTTACGTCAAAGAGTGTCCTGCCTATGTTTTTCTCTAGGAGTTTTATAGTATCTGGTTTTACATTTGGCCTTTAATCCATTTTGAGTTGATTTTTGTGTATGGTGTTATGGGGTGCTCTAATTTCATTCATTTACATGAAGCTCTCCAGTTTTACCAGCACCACTTACTGAAAAGGACTGTCTTTCCATTGTATATTCTTACCACCTTTGTCCTAAATTAATTAACCATAGGTGCATGGGTTTATTTCTGGGCTTTCTATCATGTTCTATTGATCTATATTCCTGTTTTTGTGCCAGTACCATACTGTTTTGATGACTGTAGCTTTGTACTATAGTCTGAAATCAGGGAGCCTGATTCCTGTATCTCCAGTTTTCTTTCTCAAGATTGCTTTGGCAATTCAGGTTCTGTTGTGTTTCCATACACATTTTCTTTAAATTTTTGTTCTAGTTCTGTGAAAAATGCCTTTGGTAATTTGTTAGGAATTGCATTGATCTATTGATTGCCTTCAGTAGTACAGTCATTTTTTTTAACATCTTTATTGGAGTATAATTGCTTTACAATGGTATGTTAGTTTCAGCTTCACAACAAAATGAATCAGTTATATATATACATATATTCCCATATCTCTTCCCGCTTGCGTCTCCCTCCCTCCCACCCTCCCTATCCCACCCCTCCAGGCGGTCACAAAGCACCGAGCTGATCTCCCTGTGCTATGCGGCTGCTTCCCACTAGCTATCTACCTTAAGTTTGGTAGTGTATATATGTCCATGCCTCTTTATCGCTTTGTCACCGTTTACCCTTCCCCCTCCCCGTAGCCTCAAGTCCATTCTCTAGTAAGTCTGTGTCCTTATTCCTGTTTCACCCCTAGGTTTTTCATGACATTTTTTTTTCTTAAATTCCATATATATGTGTTAGCATACGGTATTTGTCTCTCTCTTTCTGACTTACTTCACTCTGTATGACAGACTCTAGGTCTATCCACCTCATTACAAATAGCTCAATTTCGTCTCTTTTTATGGCTGAGTAATATTCCATTGTATATATGTGCCACATCTTCTTTATCCATTCATCCGATGATGGACACTTAGGTTGTTTCCATCTCTGGGCTATTGTAAATAGAGCTGCAATGAACATTTTGGTACATGACTCTTTTTTAATTATTCTTTCAATCCAATAGCACAGTATTTCTTTCTCTCTGTTTGTGTCATCTTTAATTTCATTAATCAGTGTCTTATAGTGTTCAGAGTACAAGTTTTTGCCTCCTTAGGTAGGTTTATTCCTAAGCTTTTTATTCTTTTTGATGTGATGGTAAATGGGATTGTTTTTTAATTTCTCTTTCTGATTTTTTGTTGTCAGTGTATAGACATGCGCAGTATTTCTGTGTATTAATTATATATCCTACAACTTTATCTGATTCATTGAGTAGCTCTAGTAGTTTTCCAGTAGCACTTTTAGGATTTTAAATGTATTGTATCATGTCACCTGCAAACAGTGACAGTTTTACTTCTTCTTTTCCAATTCGAATCCCCTTTTTTATTTCTTCTCTGATTTCTATGGCCAGGACTTTCAAAACTATGTTGAATAAAGGTGGCGAGAGTGGGCATACTTATCTTGTGCCTCATCTTTCAGGAAATGCTTTCAGTTTGTCACCATTGAGAATGATGTTTGCTGTAGGTTTTTCATATATGGCCTTCATTGTATTGATGTAGATTCCCTCTATGCCCACATTCTGGAGAGTTCTTACCATAAATGGATGTTGAATTTTATGAGAAGATTTTTTTGTCTATTGAGATGATCATATCATTTTTATTCTTCAGTTTGTCAATGTGGACGATCACATTGATTGATTTGCAGATATTGAAATATCTTTGCATCCCTTGGATAAGTCCCACTTAATCATGGCGTGTCATCCTTTTAATGAATTGTTGGAGTCAGTTTGCTAATATTTTGTTGAGGATTTTTGCTTCTACCTTTACCAGTCATATTTGCCTGTAATATTCTTTTCTGTTGTCTGGTTTTGGTATCAGGGTGATTGCCTCCTGATAGAATGAGTTTGGAAGTGTTCATTTCTCTGCAATTTTTTGGAATAGTTTCAGAAGGATAAGGTTGGCTCCTTTCTAAATGTATGGTAGATTTTCCCTGGGAATCCACCTGGTGTTGGACTTTTGTTTGTTGGGAGTTTTTTTCATCAGAGGTTCTATCGGAACTTGTAATGGGTGTGTTCATATTTTTTTATTTCTTCCTGGTTCAGTCTTGGGAGATTGTACTTTTCTAAGATTTTGGCCATTTCTTCTAGGTTGTTCATTTTATTGGCATATAGTTGATTGTAGTAGTCTCTTATGGTCCTTTGTATTTCTGTGGTGTCAGTTGTAACTTCTTTTTCACTTCTAATTTTATTGATTTGCAAAGCCCTCTCTCTTTTATTCTTGTTGAGTCTGGCTAACGTTTTTTGTTTGTTTGTTTGTTTGTTTGTTTGTGGTATGCGGGCATCTCACTTTTGTGGCCTCTCCCGTTGCGGAGCACAGGCTCCGGACGTGCAGGCTCAGTGGCCATGGCTCATGGGCCCAGCCACTCCGCAGCATGTGGGATCTTCCCGGACTGGGGCATGAACCCATGTCCGCTGCATCGGCAGGCGGACTCTCAACCACTGCACCACCAGGGAAGCTCTGGCTAACGTTTTATCAATTTTCTTTATCTTTTCAAATAACCAACTTTTAGTTTCATCATCTTCTCTCCTGTTTTCTTAATCTTTATTTCATTTATCTCTGCTCTGATTTTTATGATTTCTTTCTTTCTACTAAATTTTGGTTTTGTTTGTTCTTCTTTCTCTAGTTGCTTTCAGTGTAAGGTTAAGTGGTTTAGTTGAGATTTTTCTTTTCTCCTGAGGTAGGATTGTATTGCTATAAACTTCCCTCTTTGAACTGCTTTTGCTGTGTCCCATAGGTTTTGGATTGTCATGTTTTAGTTTTCCTTTGTCTCTAAGTATGTTTATTTCCTCTTTGATTCCTTCAGTGATCTGTCAGTTGTTTAGTGGCATATTGTTTAGCCTCCACATGTTTTTGTTTCTTTTTTTTTCTTGTACTTGATTTGTAATCTCATAGCATTGTGTTAAGAAAAGATGCTTGAGGGGCTTCCCTGGTGGCACAGTGGCTAAGAATCTGCCTGCCAATGCAGGGGACATGCGTTCAACCCCTGGTCCTGGAAGATCCCACATACCACAGAGCAACTAAGCCCATGTGCCACAACTACTGAACATGTGTTCTACAGCCCATGAGCCACAACTACTGAAGCCCACATGCCACAACTACTGAAGCCCACACCCCTAGAGCCTGTGCACCACAATAAGGGAAGCCAGGACAATAAGAAGCCTGCGCACCACAATGAAGAGAAGCCCTCACTTGCTGCAACTAGAGAAAGCCCCCACACAGCAACAAAGACCCAAGACAGCCAAAAAAATAAAAAGTTCTAAAAGGAAAAGATGCTTCATATGATTTCTTAAATTTACTGAGGCTATCTTTGTGGTCCTGCATGTGGCCTATTTTGGAAAATGTTTGATTTTGTCTGATATGACTATTGCTACTCCATCTTTCTTTTTTTTTTTTTTTTTTTGCGGTACGCAGGCCTCTCACTGTTGTGGCCTCTCCCGTCGTGGAGCACACGCTCTGGACACGCAGGCTCAGTGGCCATGGTTCACGGGCCCAGCCACTCCACGGCATGTGAGATCTTCCTGGACCGGGGCGTGAACCCACGTCCCTTACATTGGCAGGTGGACTCTCAACCACTGCGCCACCAGCGAAGCCCTGTTAATTTTTTTTTTTTTGGTTTGTGTTTGTAGATCTTTTTCTTCCTTTCCTGTTTCGTTCTCTTTTTTTTTCTCTTTTTTTTGTTAACTTTCTTTAGTGTTGTGTTTGGTTTGTTTTTGGTATGTGTGTGTGTGTATATCTATTATATAATAGATTTTTGGTTTGTGGTTTACATGAAGTTTTGATATAACAAGTCTATACATAATTTTTTAAAGTTGCTGAGCTCTTAATTTCAAATGGATCTCCAATATTTTGCATTTGTACATGCCTTTTCTCATGATTACTGGTTAAGATATCATATTTGTGGGTGGATGATTTCCTACCTTTACTATATGTTTGCTTTTACTGGTGATCTTTCCCATTTTCTAATTATTTTTTGTTTCTATTTGTGGCCATTTCTTTTCTGCCTAGAGAAGCTCCTTTAGCATTTGTTGTAAAGCTGAATTCTTTTAGCTTTTGCTTGTCTGTAATACTTTTGATTTCTCTGCCAATCCGAACAAGAGCCTTGCTGGGTAGTGTATTCTTTGTTGTATGTTTTCCCCTTTCATCACTTAACGTATATCATGCCATTCCCTTCTGGACTTCAGAGTTTCTGCTGAAAGATCAGCTGATAACCTTATGGAGATTCTCTTGAATGTTATTTGTTGCTTTTCCCTTGTTGCTTTTTATATTTTCTTTATATCTTTAATCTTTATCAATTTGATTACAATATGTCTTGGTGTGTTCCTCCTTGGGTTAATCCTATATGGGACTCTTTGTACTTCCTGGATTTGGGTGACTGCTTCCTTTCCTATGTTAGGATAGTTTTCAGCTATTATCTCTTGAAATATTTTCTCAGGCCCTTTATTTCTCTCTTCTTCTTCTGGGGCCTCTGTAATGTGAATGCTGGTGCATTTGATGTTGTCCCAGAGGTATTTTAAACTGTCCTCATTTTTTTCATTCTTTTTCTTTATTCTGTTCCATGGCAGTGATTTCCACCACTCTGTCTTCCAGCTCACTGATTTGTTCTTCGGCTTCATTTATTCTGCTATTGCTTCCTTCTATTATATTTTTCATTTCAGTTATTGCATTATTGAACTCTATTTGGTTGTTCTTTTTATTTTCTAACTCTGTTAAAAACTTCTAGCAACTTCTTGCTCTGTGCATCCATTCTTCTCTCAAGCTCTTGGATCATCTTTATGATCATTATTCTGATCATTTCTTGGGTAGATTGCCTACCTCCACATCAACTTAGTTGTTCTTCAGGGGTTTTATCTCCTTCATTCGTCTGGAACATATTCTTCTTCTATCTCATTTTGTCTAAATTTCTATTTGTATTTTTATGTATGTAGAAAGTTATTTGTGCTTCTCAAACTTGGAGATATGACCCTCTGTAAGGGATGTTCTATGTGTCCCAGCTGTACACTTCCCCCTCATCATGTAAGGGCAAGGGAGCAGCTGCTCCCAATGTAAGCTTTGACCTGCATTTGTGGACATGGCTTTGCAGGCTGCAGGGTTATAGTTTTCTTGCTTCTGGTTTCTACCCCCTGGTTGGTGAGGCAGGTCTACAGACTTGTGCAGGCTTCCTGCTGGGAGGGACCAGTGCCTTCCCACTTGTGGGTGGAGCTGTGTCTTGGCCCTCTGGTGGGTAGGGTCATGTAAAGGGGCATGTGTGGAGGTGGCTTCAGGTTCATGAACTCCTAAGGTAGCTTGTCTGTTGATGAGTGGGCTTGTGTTCCCACCTTGTTGGTTGTTTGGCCTGAGGCATCCTAGCACTAGAGCATACAGCTGTTGGCTTGGGCCAGGTCTTGGTGCTAATTACCCAAGCAAGATGTATGCCTCCATCAAGAGGTCGAGTAGATGAACACTCCCTGATATTTCCACCACCAGCTTTTGTGACTACAGAGAGAGAGTAATAGCCACCCCCTGCCTCCTCAGGTGACCATCTATAACCAGCAGGTAGGTCTGGCCCAGACTCCAATGAAGTCACTGCTTCTGCCTTAGGTTCCAGTGCACAGGAGACCTTGTGTGCACCCTCCAAGAGTGGAGTCTCTGCTTCCCCTAGTCCTGTGGAGCTCCTGCAATTGAGCCCTGCTGGGCTTCAAAGCCAAACACTCTGGGCTCTTCTCCCAATGCCAGCACCCCAGACTGGGGAGGCTGAAATAGGGCTCAGATATCTCACTCCTATGGGAGAATTTCTGTGATATAATTATTCTGCAGTTTTTGGATCACACCCTTGGGGGGTATGTGATTTGGCTCTATTGCAAGTGCTCCCCTCCTACCATCCCATTGGATTTCTTCTTTATGTTTTTGGATGTAGACTATCTCTTTTAGTAGATTCCAGTCTTTTTTATCAATGGTTGTTCATCAGTTAGTTGTGATTTTGGTTTTCTTGTGAGAGGAGGTGAGCTCAAGGTCCTTCTACTCTGCCATTGTTTCCAATCCTCCAGTTTCTTTTTTTAAAAACAAATTTTTATTGAAGTATAGTTGATTTACAATGTTGTGTTAATTTCAGATGCACAGCAAAGTGATTTAGCTATATATATATTTTTAGTTGCTTTTAATACATATATAATGTTGTGCGACTATACCACCATCTAATGTGACAACAGTTTACCTACTAAAAATGTAATCCCATATCCATTAAGCAATCACTCCTGATTGCCGTGTCCTACCAGTCCTTAGTTATCACTTTCTGTCTCTATGTATTGGCCTATTCTAGAATTATTATAAAAAATGGTATCATACCCAACCTTTTGTGTCTGGCTTCTTTCATTTAACATAAGGTTTTTAAGGTTTATACCTAGAGCAGCATGTATCAGTACTTTATTCTTTTTTCAATGGCTGACTGGTATTCCACTGTATTAATAGACTAAATTTTGTTATCAGTTCATTCATTGATGGATCCACTGATGGGAAAACTCAGTCTAAAAAAGAATAAAACATGCAGAACTGATACTACTTAACCTCAACACTTACTATAAAACTACAGTGATCAGGGCAATGTAGTATCAGCAAAGAACTGACAAATAGATCAAGGGAACACAGTAGAAGGCCTAAAAGTTGAACCACACAAATATAGTTCACAGGTCATTGACAAAAGAGCAAAGGTAATTCAATGAAGGAAGGAAATGTCGATGGAAAAGTCTGTTTAACAAGTTGTACTGGAACAACTAGACATCTACAAGCAAAGAAACGAATTGAGACAAAGACGTTATACCTTTCACAAAAATTAACTCAAACTGCATCATAGATGTAAATGTAAAAAATGAAAGTACACAACTTCTAGAAGGTAACATAGGAGAAAATCTAGGTGACCATGAACTTTGCAATGACTTCTTATACATAGCAACAAAAGTGTGATCTATGAAAGAGAAAATTAATAAGTTAGATTTCAATAAAATTACAAAATTCTGCTCTGTGATAGATACTGTTGAAAGAAAGGAAAGAGAAACCACACATTGTAAAAAGATTTTGCAATCCACATATCTGATAAAGGACACATATATTCAAAATATAAAAATAACTCAAAACTAATCAATTAAAAAACAACCTAATTACAAAATGGTCAAAAGATCTCAACAGACGCTGCACCAAGAAGATACACTCACAGATGGCAAATAAGCATATGAAGATGGTCACCATTATGTATCAGTAGGAAACTGCAAATTGAAACAATAATAAGGCTTATTAGAATATACACTTATTAGAATATCTAAACCCCAAAACACTACCAAAAACAAATGCTAGCAAGTATGTGAACCAAAAGTAAATCTCATTCATTACAGCTGGGAATGCAAGATGGTATATCCAATTTTAGAGGACTGTCTGGCAGTTTCTAACAATACCATACATATGATCCAGCAATTCCACTCCTAGGTATTCACTCAAATGAGTTGAAAACTTATGTCTACACAAAAATTTGTATACAAGTATTAACTTTATTTTATAATTGCCAAAATTTGGAAGCAACTAAGATGTATTTCAACAGGTGAATGTATAAAAAAAACTGTGGTACATCCATAAAATGGAGTATTATTCACTGATATAAAGGAGTAAGGAACAAAAAGAGATGGAAGAAACAAAGTGTAGATGGGAAAAAGATCAGAGACTGCCAGGGATTCAGGAGAAGGTGGGTGATGAATAGCTGGGCACAGAATTATTTTGGACAGTCAAACTCTTCTGCATGATACTGGATTGGTAGATACATGACATTTCTCAAAACACCTGGAATTGCATAACACAAAGAGAGAATCCACATGTAAAATAAGGACTTTAGAGTTGGTAATTATGTATCAATATCTGTTAATTATCACATTAATGTACCAAATAATGTACCATAATGCAAGATGTTAAAAATAGGAATAATTCTCTACAGGGTCAAGGAGAGTAGTCATATGAGAACTCTGTGCTTATTTTACACAATTTTTCTGAAATCCTAAAACTGCTTGTTAAATAGTCAATTCAAAAACACTCCTGTTAAACATAAAAGACCCCAAATAGCCAAAGCAATCTTGAGAACGAAAAACGGAGCTGGAGGAATCAGGCTCCCTGACTTCAGACTATATTACAAAGCTGCAGTAATCGAGACAGTATGGTACTGGCACAAAAAGAGAAATATAGATCAATGGAACAGGATAGAAAGCCCAGAGATAAACCCATGTACATATGGTCACCTTATTTTTGATAAAGGAGGGAAGAATATACAATGGAGAAAAGACAATAAATGGTGCTGAGAAAACTGTACAGCTACATGTAAATGAGTGAAATTAGAACACTTCCTAACACCATACACAAAAATACCCTCAAAATGCAGTAAAGACCTAAATATAAGGCCAGACACTATAAAACTCTTAGAGGAAAACATAGGCAGAATGCTCTTTGGCATAAATCACAACAAGATCCTTTTTCACCCACCTCCCTAGAGCAATGGAAATAAAATAAAAAATAAACAAATGGGACCTAATGAAATTAAAAGCTTTTGCACAGCAAAGGAAACCATAAACAAGATGAAAAGACAATCCTCAGAATGGGAGAAAATATTTGCAAATGAAGCAATTGACAAAGGAGTAATCTCCAAAATATACAAGGAGTTCATGCAGCTCAATATCAAAAAAACAAAAAACCCAATCCATAAATGTATGGAAGACCTAAATAGACATTTCTCCAAAGAAGATATACAGATTACCAACAAACACATGAAAAGATGCTCAATATCACTAATCATTAGAGAAATACAAATCAAAAGCCCAATGAGGTATCACCTCACACTGGTCAGAATGGCCATCATGAAAAATCTACAAGCAGTAAATGCTGGAGAGGGTGTGGAGAAAAGGCAACCCTCCTGCACTGTTTGTGGGAATGTAAATTGATACAGCCACTATGTAGAACATTATGAAGTTTCCTTAAAACACTAAAAATAGGACTACCATATGACCCAGCAATCCCACTCCTGGGCATATGCCCTGAGAAAACCATAATTCAAAAAGATACATGCACCACTATGTTCATTGCAGCACTATTTACAATAACCAGGACATGGAAGAAACCTAAATGTCCATTGACAGATGAATGGATAAAGAAGATGTGGCACATATATACAATGGAATATTACTCAGCCATAAAAAGGAACAAAATTGAGTTATTCTTAATGAGCTGGATGTACCTAGAGCCTGTCTTACAGAGTGCAGTAAGTTAGAAAGAGAAAAACAAATACCGTATGCTAACGCACATATATGGAATCTAAAAAATACGGTACTGATGAACCTAGTGGCAGGGCAGGAATAAAGACGCAGATGTAGAGAAAAGATTTGAGGGCACAGAGGGGGTAGGGGAAGCTGGGATGAAGTGCGATAGTAGCATTGACATATATACATTACCAAATGTAAAATCAATGGCTAGTGGGAAGCTGCTGCATAGCACAGGGAGATCAGCTTGGTGCTTTGTGATCACCTCGAGAGGTGGGATAGGGAGGGTGGAAGGAAGGGTCAAGAGGGAGGGGATATGGTGATATATGTATACATATAGCTGAATCACTTTGTTGTACAGCAGAAACTAACAACATTGTGAAGCAATTATACTCCAATAAAGATATACAAAAAATAAAGTGGGGTAAAACTCAAAAAAAAATTCCTGTTTTTTGCATTACATTGCTCTGAAAATGAAGTAAAAATCCACAAATTGGGGGAAAATATTTTCGGAACTCATAGCTCACAAATGACTTGTACCTAGGATATATAAAGAACCCTCAAGATGCAGTAATAAGAAAACAGAACAGCATTGAAAAATCTTTGGAAGGGTTGAACAACTTACCAAAGATATACAAATGGAAATTAAGCACATGAAAAGATATTCAACATCATTTGTATTTAAGGAAATGCAAATTAAACACACAGTGAGATCCTACTACATTCCTACCCGAATGGCTAACATCAAAAGCACTGACATAATCAGAGTTTGGCAAGGATGCACTATAGCTGGAACTCTAATATATTGCTATTGGAAATATGAAATGGTCAAAATATCGGAACAGACACCTCACCAAGAGGATACACAGATGGCAAATAAGCAGGTTATAGTTCAGCCACTTTGGAAAACAGTGGGTATTTTTTTTATTAAGTTCAACATACCCTTACCATAAAACCCAGCAATCCTACTCCTAGATATTTACCTAAGAGAAATGAAGACTTAAGCCCCTGCCAAAACCTGTATGTGGATGTTTACAACAGCTTTATCAAACTAGTGGTCACCAGTGGAGACAGTGAAGGAGTGGGGCAAGATATGGGAAGGAGATTGAGACAACCAAACTATTATGTATAAAATAGATAAGCTATAAGTATAATATATAGTACATAGCACAGGGAATATAGACAATGTTTATAACTTTAAATGGAGTAAAATCTATAAAAATTTTAAATCACTATGTTGTACATATGAAACTAATATAATATTGTAAATCAGCTATACTTCATTAAAACAACAACAAAAATAAAGCCTTTGGTACCTATACTTCAGTGTTTATTCCCCTCACTGTTCTCCCATTCACTCTCTTGGGAATATGGCATCAACCTTATTCATTTTTTATCTTGCTCTAAATGATATATAGTAAAATTCAATAAATATTTCATTAATTAAAAAAGAAGAAGTCAGACTCAAGAGTCTACCTCTGTATGCTTCCATTTATATGACATTCTGGAAAAGGGAAAACTGTAGTATTGGAGAACAGATCAGTAGTTGCTAAGGGATGGGAGTGAAAAGGTGAGATGAATATAAGGTTCTATGAGGAAACTGTTGGATGTGACATAACAAACTTACATCTTGATTATGATGGTCATTGCACAACTTTATGAATTTTCATATTTTGTATAACTGTATACCTAAAAAGGGTGAATTTCAGTTTATGTAAATTATACCTCAATAAAACAAAAATTTTTGATTGCAAAACAAGTGCAGCAAATACTGTTAATAGAATTTTAAACAGCAAAATAAAATGCTATATATTTTTCATAATATGTAAATAAATATACAAAGGAGAATACACATGGGTGTGTGTGCTCAAAAGGGAGGTGGGAAAGGTGAATAGGACAGGAGGTGAAAAATAAAAGGGATATGCACAGATATGCACAAAATGAGAAATAGTGTTTGAATCTACAAGGACAATTAATCATATCAGTTGAACTATATTCATCTGAGATATAAAAGGAAAAAAAGAGGCTATAGTCCAAAAACACAAAAAGGAGTAGATGTGAATACTGATTAACTTTATGCCGTGTAAGAAGTGTAAAAGTGCATTCCTATGACTCAACAATTTCACTTTATGATATCTACCTTAGGGAAACATTTAAACATATGAAAAAGCCATCCTGTACAAGGATGCTGGCTGTAGCATTATTTGAAATTGGGAAAAATTACAAACTAATTGTCCACAATGGGAAATGGCAAAATCAACTATGGTGTATCCATGTTACGAAAAATTGAGTAACAGTTTAAAAATAATTAGGTAAAATTATCTGTGGTGTCATATAAAATTAAGACATTTTGCTAAGTAAAAGACAAAATGCAAAACAACATGCTCAGTATCACCTTACTCATATATTTATAATGCATAAAAGTATAATATACACTTTTACAGGTATAGATGCATTTAAAAATTCATGGGTAAAGGTCTGAAAGATCTGCATCAAATTATTAACTGTGGTTTCTTCTGGGGAAGTAACTAGAATTGTGGGTGATGGTCTGGGGAACTTTAGCTTTACTGTTAATGCCTGAATTTTTACGAGTGCATTTTTGCATTCCTTTGGAATTAAAACTTCATGAAACTTAAACATAAATAAATTCTAAGTTTTACTGATACATTTAAGACTCAAAAGTAAAACTGTGGTAGATAAACTTTATTCATTTTAATGTCAATTTTTAACCATGACTTGATTTGCAATTGTGGTAGAGTTTTAGTTGGCCTCAGATTTCTGCACACTCTGCTGTACATGCCAAGTATAATACCCTCCTTTTGAGTGTGGACAGGTCCTGTAAATATGATTTATGTCCCTCCCATGATGAGATTATATTATAAGGCAAAAGTTAAGGGATTTCTTTTCAAATATAATTAAAGTCCCTAATCAGTTGATCTCGGGTTAATTAAAAGAGAGACATCCTGGGTGTACCTGATATAATCAGGTGTCCTTTAAAATAGGATCTGAGGTCAGAGACTCTTTCCTGCTGACTTTGAAGATACAAGCTACAATGAGTTCTACAGCTGCAATAAATTAATTCTGCTTAACAATTACATGAGCTTATAAGAGGATGCCAAGCCTCAGAGGAGACCCCAGACCTAGCAGACAACTTGTTTGCAGCATTGTGAGACCCTGAGCAGAGCATCAAGCTAACCTCTGCCCAGACTCCTGACCCATGGAAACTATGAGATACTAAACGTGCATTGTTTTAAGTTGCTATATTTGTGCTAATTTCTTATACAGCAATATAAAATTAATCATAACTCTACAGTTATTTATGTGTCTATCTCCCCTCTAAGTTGCAAATGTTGAGTTTGTATTTAGAATGAAGCAGTGTCTTATTCATCTTTTATTCCTGGCATTTAGTATCATTCTGATACATGTTTGCTGAATGAATATTTTTATGTAATAAATTAAGTAGTTTAAAATTGAGTGTATATTTTCTCAGCTATTTAACCTCTCAAATACAGAATTTTTTAGAAAATTAATAAAACGTTCACACTTTTTTTAACATCTTTATTGGAGTATAATTGCTTTACAATGGTGTGTTATTTTCTGCTTTACAACAAAATGAATCAGTTATATATATACATATGTTCCCATATCTCTTCCCTCTTGCGTCTCCCTACCTCCCACCCTCCCTATCCCACCCCTCCAGGCGGTGACAAAGCACCGACCTGATCTCCCTGTGCTATGCGGCTGCTTCCCACTAGCTATCTACCTTACGTTTGGTAATGTATATATGTCCATGACTCTCTCTCGCTTTGTCATAGCTTACACATCCCCCTCCCCATGTCCTCAAGTCCATTCTCTAGTAGGTCTGTGCCTTTATTCCTGTCTTATCCCTAGGTTCTTCATGACATTTTTTTTCTTAAATTCCATATATATGTGTTAGCATACGGTATTTGTCTCTCTCTTTCTGACTTACTTCATTCCGTATGACAGACTCTAGGTCTAGCCACCTCATTACAAATAGCTCAATTTCGTTTCTTTTTATGGCTGAGTAATATTCCATTGTATATAAGTGCCATATCTTCTTTATCCATTCATCTGATGATGGACACTTAGGTTGTTTCCATCTCCTGGCTATTGTAAATAGAGCTGCAATGAACATTTTGGTACATGACTCTTTTTGAATTATGGTTTTCTCAGGGTATATGCCCAGTAGTGGGATTGTTGGCACTTCTTAATTCACGACTACTATTTAGAGATAGCATCTGTGTTGTGTCAAGCATGTTAGACTAGACTTTAGGAGACCTATATTCTAGTCCCAGATCTGCAATAAATAGCTATGTCATCAAGGAAATGACTTCTCCAGCTTCCTCATGTATAATAGAAAAAGACCACACTAGGAGATCTTAAAGTCCCTAACAATCTATGATTCTAAATAGTTTAAACCCTCTAAGGTTCTGATCTCTCAGGTAACAAAAAGACATCAGAAAAATTGTCCTATCTTCCTTAGGTGGTTGTAAGATTGAAATAAAATTAGATAATGAATATGGACATGTTATAAAAAGGGAAAGCATTGTTATGACAATCTTACAATTCCAGAAAACTTATTCCTGAAGTGACAGAAAGGTGAAGACAGAATTTTTAAACATACGTGTACCAATGTACGTACATAAGGGAGATGGCGAGTATATTCACAAAGCTCCACTAAATAATTCCTGAAGCTAACACAATTTGTATCCATAAAATTTTTGTACTTCATAATCAAATGTCATTGAAAAAATATTTCTGCTGATTCAAATTTAAATTCAACCTTTGAAACACATGTTCATCCTGTCAAATTATGATTTTGGTTGTGTTGCATTATTATTAAAATTTAAATAATGAAAGATGTACCTTATAACTTTAAGAGTTGAAGTTGTTGATCCTCACTGCTTAGCAATCAGGCCTTCTTGCCCAAACACCTCTTTTCAGAAGAGTCACAACTGAATGATAGGAGAGGAAACATAATTCAGAAGAGAGCAAGTGTTGAAAATACCTATATTTGTCCTTTAGGGTCTGACTGATTTCACTTAGCTTATTTTCTTCCAAGTTTATTCATCTTGTAATGTATCAGGATTTCATTTCCTTTTTAAAAATATTTCTTTAAAATAAATGTGTATATATTTAAAGTATACAACATGATTATTTGATAATCTATGTTGAAATGATCACTACACTCCAGTTAATAAACATATCATCTACTCACCTAGTTACCATAGTTACATTTTTGTGGTGAGATAACCTGGAATATACTCTCTTAGTGCATTTCCAGCATTCATTATAGTATTATTAACTATAGTCATCATTCCTGCACATTAGTTTGCTATATTTATTGATCCTACATAACTACAACTTTGTACCCTTTGGCCAAAGGTCTCCATTTCTCCCACACTCCCAGTCCCTTGTAACCATCATTCTAAACTTTGCTTCTATGAGTTAAAAGTTAAAACATTTTTAATAGATTCTACATATAAATGAGATTATACAGTACTTAACTCTGTCTTATTTTGCTTAGCATAATATCCTTCACATAATATACTCCAGGTTCATTCATGTTATCACAAATGCAAATGGCAATATTTCCTTCTTTCTCATGGCTGAATAATATTCTATTATATATAAATATATATATAAGTGTGTGTGTATATATACATAAATATACATATATGTATATTTATAGATACCAAATCTTTATCCATTTATCTGTCAATGGACACTTCAGTTGTTTGTATCTCAGGTGAGGTGCATGGAGGTAATGTGAAACTGTCATTCCTACACTGTTTAATGTATATTTTCTTATTTCTGTGCTCCACCCAGGTGCTGTAATTTCTCATCTGGAATCTTAGTTCTTGTGAAAGTATTTCCGTGTGTGGTTAGTTGTTAAAATTTATGTTTCTGCCAGAAGATGAGCACTGAAATTCTTACATCACGATCCTGCTGGCATCATTCCATGATTTCATTCCTTTTTATTGCTGAATAATATTCCATTGTATGTATATATCACATTCGGTTTATCAATATCTCTGTTGATGCAGACTTGGATTGAATCCACATTTTGGCTATTGTGTATAGTGCTGCTTAAAACAAGGACGTACAAGTGTCTTTTGAGTTCCTCATTTCAATTTTTTTGAGTATATATCTAGGAGTAGAATTGTTGAATAATATAGTAATTCTATATTTAATTCTTTGGGGGAAATTGCCATACCATTTTCCATAACTTACCATTTTCGATTCCCATCAGCAGTTCACAGAGATTACAATTTATCCACAGCCTCACTATTTGTTACTTTCTTTTTTTTCTGTTTTCTGTTTCATAATAGCCATCCTAATGGGTGTGAAGTTGTATCATACTATGGTTTTGATTTGCATTGCCCTAATGATTAGTGACATTGAAGAACTTTTCACATACTAATTAGGCCATATGTATTTCATCGTTGGAGAAATGTCTACTCAAGACTTTTGCCCATTTTTAAAATTTATTTATTTATTAACATCTTTATTAGTGTATAATTGCTTTACAATGGTGTGTCAGTTTCTGCTTTATAAAAAAGTGAATCAGTTATACATATACATATGTCCGCATATCTCTTCCCTCTTGCATCTCCCTCCCTCCCACCCTCCCTATCCCACCCCTCTAGGTGGTCACAAAGCACCGAATTGATCTCCCTGTGCTATGTGGCTGCTTCCCACTAGCTATCTATTTTACGTTTGGTAGTGTATATATGTCCATGCCACTCTCTCACTTTGTCATAGCTTACCCTTCCCCCTCCCCATATCCTCAAGACCATTCTCTAGTAGGTCTGTCTTTATTCCCGTCTTACCCCTAAGTTCTTCATGACATTTTTTCCTCCTTAGATTCTATATATATATGTGTCAGCATACGGTGTTTGTTTTTCTCTTTCTGTCTTACTTCACTCTGTGTGACAATCTATAGGTCCATCCAACTTACTACAAATAATTCAGTTTTTTTCCTTCTTATGGCTGCATAATATTCCATTGTATATATGTGCCATATCTTCTTTATCCGTTCATCTGTTGATGGACACTTAGGTTACATCCATGTCCTGGCTATTGTAAATAGAGCTGAAATGAACATTTTGGTACATGACTCTTTATGAATTATGGTTTTCTCAAGGTATACGCCCAGTAGTGGGATTGCTGGGTCATATGGTAGTTCTATTTGTAGTTGTTAAGGAACCTCTATACTGTTCTCCATAGTGGCTGTATCAATTTACATTCCCACCAACAGTGCAAGAGGGTTACCTTTTCTCCACACCCTCTCCAGCATTTATTGTTTGCAGATATTTTGATGATGGCCATGCTGACCAGTGTGAGATGGTATCTCATTGTAGTTTTGATTTGCATTTCTCTAATGATTAATGATGTTGAGCATTCTTTCATGTGTTTGTTGGCAATCTGTATATCTTCTTCGGAGAAATGTCTATTTAGGTCTTCTGCACATTTTTGGATTGGGTTTTTTGATTTTTTGATACTGAGCTGCATGAGTTGCTTGTATGTTTTGGAGATTAATCCTTTGTCATTTCCTTCAATTGCAACTATATTCTCCCATTCTGAGGGTTGTCTTTTCATCTTGTTTATGGTTTCCTTCGCTGTGCAAAAGCTTTTAAGTTTCATTAGGTCCCATTTGTTTATTTTTGTTTTTATTTCCATTTCTCTAGGAGGTAGGTCAAGAAGGATCTTACCGTGATTTATGTCATAGAGTGTTCTGCCTATGTTTTCCTCTAAGAGATTGATGGTGTCTGGCCTTACATTTAGTTCTTTAATCCATTTTGAGTTTTTTTTGTGTATGGGGTTAGGGAGTATTCTAATTTCATGCTTTTACATGTAGCTGTCTAGTTTTTCCAGCACCACTTCTTGAAGAGGCTGTCTTTTTTCCATGGTATATTCTTGCATCCTTTATCAAAGATAAGGTGACCATATATGTGCGGGTTTATCTATGGGCTTCTATCCTGTTACATTGATCTATATTTCTGTATTTGTGCCAGGACCATACTCTTTTGATTACTGTAACTTTGTAACATAGTCTGAAGTCAGGGAGTCTGTTTCCTGCAGCTCCGTTTTTCTTTCTCAAGATTGCTTTGACTATTCAGGGTCTTTTGTGTTTCCATACAAATTTTGACTTTTTTTGTTCTAGTTCTGTGAAAGAGGCAGGTGGTAATTTCATAGGGATTGCATTGAATCTGTAGATTGCTTCGGGTAGTAGAGTCATTTTCACAATGCTGATTCTTCCAATGCAAGAACATGTTATATCTCTCCATCTATTTTTATCATCTTTAATTTCTTTCATCAGTGTCTTATAATTTTCTGCATACAGGTCTTTGTCTCCTTAGGAAGGTTTATTCCTAGATATTTTATTATTTTTGTTGCAGTGGCAAATGGGAGTGTTTTCTTAACTGCATTATCAGATTTTTCATCATTAGTGTATAGGAATGCAAGAGATTTCTGTGCATTAATTTTGTATCCTGCTACTTTACCAAATTCATTGATTAACTCTAGTGTTTTTCTGGTAGCATCTTTAGGATTCTCTATGTATAGTATCATGTCATCTGCAAACAGCGACAGCTTTACTACTTCTTTTCCCATTTGGATTACTTTTATTTCTTTTCTTCTCTGATTGCTGTGGCTAAAACTTCCAAAACTATGTTGAATACTAGTGGTGAGAGTGGGCAACCTTGTCTTCTTCCTGATCTTAGTAGAAATAGTTTCAGTTTTTCACCAATGAGGACGATGTTGGCTGTGGGTTTGTCATATATGGACTTTATTATGTTGAGGAAACTTCCCTCTTTCTGCAGGGTTTTTTATCATAAATGGGTGTTAAATTTTGTCAAAAGCTTTCTCTGCATCTATTGAGATGATCATATGGTTTTTCTCCTTCAATTTGTTAATATGGTGTATCACATTGACTGATTTGCGTATATTGAAGAATTCTTGCATTCCTGAAATAAACCCCATTTTATCATGGTGTATGATCTTTTTAATGTGCTGTTGGATTCTGTTTGATAGTATTTTGTTGAGGATTTTTGCATCTATGTTCATCAGTGATATTGGACTGTAGTTATCTTTCTTTGTGACATCTTTGTCTGGTTTTGGTATCAGGGTGATAGTGGCCTCATAGAATGAGTTTGGGAGTGTTCCTCCCTCTGCTATATTTTGGAAGAATTTGAGAAGGGCAGGTGTTAGCTCTTCTCTCAATGTTTGATAGAATTCTCCTGTGAAGCCATCTGGTCCTGGGATATTTTTTTGTTGGAAGATTTTAAATCACAGTTTCAATTTCAGTGCTTGTGGATGGTCTGTTCATATTTTCTATTTCTACCTGAATCAGTGTCTGCAGGTTTTGCATTTATAAGACTTTGTCCATTTCTTCCAGGTTGTCCATTTTATTGGCATACAGTTGCTTGTAGTAATATCTCATGATCCTCTGTATTTCTGCAGTGTCAGTTTTTACTTCCTTTTCATTTCTAATTCTATTGATTTGAGTCTTCTTATTTTGCTTGATGAGTCTGGCTAATGATTTATCAATTTTTTTATCTTCTCAAAGAACCAGCTTTTAGTTTTATTGATCTTCCCTCTCATTTCCTTCATTTTTTTTCAATTTCTGATCTGATCTTTATGATTTCAGTCCTTCTGCTAACTTTGGGGGTTTTTTGTTCTTCTCTTTCTAATTGCTTTAGGTGCAAGGTTTGTTTGTTTGTTTGTGATGTTTCTTTTTTCTTAATGTATGCTTCTATAACTATAAACTTCCCTCTTAGAACTGCTTTTGCTGCATCCCATAGGTTTTGGCTCATTGTGTTTTCATTGTTATTTGTTTCTAGGTATTTTTTGATTTCTTCTTTGATTTCTTCAGTGATCTCTTTGTTATTAAGTAGTGTGTTGGTTAACTTCCATGTGTTTGTATTTCTTACAGATTTTTTCTGTAATTGATATCTCATCTCAAAGCGTTGTGGTCGGGAAAGATACTTGATACAATTAAAAGTTTCTTAAATTTACCAAGGCTTGTTTTGTGACCCAAGATATGATCTATCCTGGAGAATGTTCCATGAGCACTTGTGAAGAATGTTTATTCTGTTGTTTCTGGATGGAATGTCCTATAAATATCAATTAAGTCCATCTTGTTTAATGTATCATTTAAAGCTTGTGATTTCCTTATTTATTTTCATTTTGGATGATGTTTCCATTGGTGGAAGTGGGGTGGTGAAGTCCCCTACTATGAATGTGTTACTGTCGATTTTCCCTTTTATGGCTGTTAGTGTTTGTCCTATGTATTGAGGTGCTCCTATGTTGGGTGCATAAGTGTTTACAATTGTTATATCTTCTTCTTGGATTGATCCATTGATCATTACGTAGTGTCCTTCTTTGTTTCTTGTAATAGTCTTTGTTTTAAAGTCTATTTTGTCTGATATGAGAATTGTTACTCTAGCTTTCTTTTGATTTCCTTTGCATGGAATATCTTTTTCCATCCCCTCACTCTCAGTCTCTATGTGTCCCTAGGTCTGAAGTGGGTCTCTTGTAGACAGCATATATACTGGTCTTGTTTTTGTATCCATTCAGCCAGTATATGTCTTTTGTTGGAGCATTTAGTGCATTTACATTTAAGGTAATTATCGATATGTATGTTCATATTACCATTTTCTGATTCTTTTGGTTTTATTATTGTACGTCTTTCCCTTCTCTTGTGTTTCCTGCCTAGAGAAGTTCCTTTAGCATTTGTTGTAAAACTGGTTTGGTGGTGCTGAATTCTCTTAGCTTTTGCTTATCTGTAAAACTTTTAATTTATCCATCAATTCTGAATGAGATCCTTGCTGGGTAGAGTAATCTTGGCTGTAGGTTTTCTGTTTCATCACTTTAAATATGTCCTGCCAGTCCCTCTGGCTTGCATAGTTTCTGCTGAAAGGTCAGCTGTTAACTTTATGAGCATTCTATTATGTGTTACTTGTTGTCTTTCCCTTGCTGCTTTTAATATTTGTTCTTTGTATTTAATTTTTGATAGTTTGATTAATATGTGTCTTGGAATGTTTCTCCTTGTGTTTATCCTGTATGGGACTCTCTGTTCTTCCTGGACTTCATTAAATATTTCTTTTCCCATATTAGGGAAGTTTTCAACTATTATCTCTTCAAATATTTTCTCTGTCCATTTCGTTTTCTCTTCTTCTTCTGGGACACCTATAATTCGAATGCTGGTGCATTTAATGTTGTCCCAGAGGTCTCTGAGACTGTCTTCAATTTATTTCATTCTTTCTTCATTATTCTGCTCTGCAGTAGTTATTTCCACTATTGTTTCTTCCAGGTCACTTATCCGTTCTTCTCCCTCCATTATTCTGCTATTGATCCCTGCTAGGGAATTTTAAATTTCATTTATTGTGTTTTTCATCTCCGTTTGTTTGCTCTTTTTTTCTTCTAGGTTCTTGTTAAACGTTTCTTGTATTTTCTGCATTCTATTTCCAAGACTTTAGATCATCTTTACTAACATTATTCTGAATTCTTTTTCAGCTGGATTGCCTATTTCCTCTTCATTCATTAGGTCTGGTGGGTTTTTGCCTTGCTCCTTCATCTGCTGTGTGTTTCTCTGTCTTCTCATTTTGCTTAACTTACCGTGTTTGGGGTCTCCTTTTCGCAAGCTGCAGGTTCATATTTTACATTGTTTTTGGTGTCTGTGCCCAGTGGCTAAGGTTGGCTCAATGGGTTGTGTAGGTTTTTGGTGAAGGGGAATAGTGCCTGTGTTCTGATGGATAAGGCTGGATCTTGTCTTTCTGGTGGGCAGGTCCACGTCTGGTGGTGTGTTTTGGGATGTCTGTGGCCTTATCATGATTTCAGGCAGCCTCTGTGCTAATGGATGGCGTTGTGTTCCTGTCTTGCTAGCTGTTTGGCATAGGGTGTCCTGCACTGTAGCTTGCTTGTCATTGAGTGGAGCTGGGTCTTGGTATTGAGCTAGAGATCTCTGGGAGATTTTCACTATTTCATATTAAGTGGAGCTGGGAGGTCTCTTATGGACCAGAGTCCTGAACTTGTCTCTCCCACCTCAGTGGCACAGCCCTGATGCCTGTGTGGAGCACCAAGAGCCTGTCCTCCACACGGCTCAGAATAAAAGGGAGAAAAAGAAAGAAAGAAAGAAGATAAAATAAAATAAAGCTATTAAATAAAAAATAATTATTAAGCAAAAACATTTTAAGTAAGAAAACAAAAACGGGGGCTTCCCTGGTAGCACAGTGGTTGAGAGTCCGTCTGCCCATGCAGGGGACACGGGTTTGTTCCCTGGTCCGGGAAGATCCCACATGCCGCGGAGCGGCTAGACCCGTGAGCCATGGCCACTGAGCCTGCACATCCAGAGCCTGTGCTCCGCACCGGGAGAGGCCACAACAGTGAGAGGACCACGTATCACAACCACACACACAAAAACTGGACAGACAGTACCCTAGGATAAATGGTAAAAGCAAAGCTATACAGGCAAAATCACACAGAAGCATACACATACACACTCACAAAAAGAGGAAAAGGGAAAAAAATATATATCATTGCTCCCAAAGTCCACTTCCTCAATTTGGGATGATTCGTTATCTATTCATGTATTCCACAGATGCAGGGTACATCTTGTTGATTGTGGAGATTTAATATGCTTCTCTTGAGGCTGCGGGGAGAAATTTCTGTTTCTCTTCATTTTCACACAGCTCCCAGGGTTCAGCTTTGGATTTGGACCTGCCTCTGCTTGTAGGTCGCCTAAGGGAATCTCTTCTTCCCTCAGACAGGATGGGGTTAAAGGAGAAGCTGATTCGGGGGCTCTGGCTAACTCAGGCCAGGGGCAGAGAGGGGTATGGATGCGAGACGAGCATGCGGCAGCAGGGGCCAGCATGACGTTGCACCAGCCTGAGGCGTGCCGTGCATTCTCCCGGGGAAGTTGTCCCTGTATCACGGGACCCTGGCAGTGGTGGGCTGCATAGGCTCCCCAGAGGGGAGTTGTGTTTAGTGACCTGTGCTTGCACACAGGCTTCTTGGTGGCTGCAGCAGCAGCCTTAGCATCCCCTGCCCGTCTCTGTGGTCCACACTGATAGCTGCTGATTGCACCCTTCTTTGGAGCTCCTTTAAGCGGCGCTTGTAACCCCCTCTCCTCACGCACCAGGAAACAAAGAGGCAAGAAAAAGTTTCTTGTCTCTTCGGCAGCTCCAGACTTTTCCCGGACTCACTCCTGGCTAGCTGTGGCACACTAGCCCCCTTCAGCATGTGTTCATGCAGTCAACTCCAGTCCTCTCCCTGGGATCCCACCTCCAAAGCCCAAGCCTCAGGTCCAGCCCCATTCCCCCCGGCGGGTGAGCAGACAAGCCTCTCGGGCTGGTGAGTGCTTGTCGGCACAGATCCTCTGTGCAGGAATCTCTCTGCTTTGCCCTACGCACCCATGTTGCTGCTCTCTCCTCCGTGGCCCGGAATCTCCCTGCCCCTGCCACCAGCAGTCTCTGCCCACAAAGGGGCTTCCTAGTGTGTGGAAACCTTTCCTCCTTCACAGCTCCCTCCCACTGGTGCAGGTCCCATCCCTATTCTTTTTCTCGTGTTTTTTTTTTTTTCCTTTTCTCTACCCAGGTACGTGGGGAGTTTCTTGCCTTTTGGGAGGTCTGAGGTCTTCTGCCAGTGTTCAGTAGGTGTTCTGTAGGAGTTGTTCCACGTGTAGATGTATTTCTGATGTATTTGTGGGTAGGAAGGTGATCGCTGCGTCTTCCTCTTCCGCCATCTTTCAGCTTCTTCAGGTTGTACTCAGTGGCTATAGGTAGAAGACTCAGTTCCTTACCACATGGATCTCTCCTTAGGGCTGCTTGAGTGTCCTCATGACATGGCAGCTGGCTTACCCCAGGATGAGTGATGGGGCCCGTGGTCCCAAGGACTGTCGTGGCTTCAGCTGGTGGGGACCCTCCAGAGCTGGCAGCCTCAGTGAGGCTGCCCTCCCCTCGGGCTCTGGGGCAGTTCAGTGATGGTGGCACGAAGAGAGCCTGAGCCAGGAGTTCCAGCTCTGTGGAAACACAGGCTCCATTCTGCCCATTTTTATTATATATATATATATATATATATATATATATATATATATATATATACACACACACATACATATATATATGTATATATATATATATATAAACATATTTATTGGGGTATAATTGCTTTACAATGGTGTGTTAGTTTCTGCTTTATAACAAAGTGAATCAGTAATACATATACATATGTTCCCATATCTCTTCCCTCTTGCGTCTCCCTCCCTCCCACCCTCCCTATCCCACCCCTCCAGGCGGTCACAAACCACCGAGCCAATATCCCTGTGCCATGCGGCTGCTTCCCACTAGCTATCTACCTTACGTTTGTTAGTGTGTATATGTCCATGACTCTCTCTCGCCCTGTCACAGCTCACCCTTCCCCCTCCCCATATCCTCAAGCCCGTTCTCCAGTACGTTTGTGTCTTTATTCCTATCTTACCCCTGGGTTCTTCATGACATTTTTTTTCTTCTTAAATTCCATATGTATGTGTTAGTATATGGTATTTGTCTTTTTCTTTCTGACTTACTTCACTCTGTATGACAGAATCTAGGTCTATCCACCTCATTACAAATAGCTCAATTTCGTTTCTTTTTATGGCTGAGTAATATTCCATTGTATATAGGTGCCACATCTTCTTTATACATTCATCCAATGATGGGCACTTAGGTTGTTTCCATCTCCTGGCTATTGTAAATTCAGCTGAAATGAACATTTTGGTACATGACTCTTTTTGGATTTTGGTTTTCTCAGGGTATATGCCCAGTAGTGGGATTGCTGGGTCATATGGTAGTTCTATTTGTAGTTTTTTAAGGAACCTCCATAATGTTCTCCATAGTGGCTGAACCAATTCACATTCCCACCTTAGTGCAAGAGTGTTCCCTTTTCTCCACGCCCTCTCCAGCATTTATTGTTTCTAGATATTTTGATGATGGCCATTCTGACTGGTGTGAGATGATATCTCATTGTAGTTTTGATTTGCATATCTCTAATGATTAATGATGTTGAGCATTCTTTCATGTGTTTGTTGGCAGTCTGTATATCTTCTTTGGAGAAATGTCTATTTAGGTCTTCTGCCCATTTTTGGATTGGGTTTCTTGTCTTTTTGTTATTGAGCTGCATGAGCTGCTTGTAAATTCTGGAGATTAATCATTTCTCAGTTGTTTCATTTGTAAATATTTCCTCCCATTCGGAGGGTTGTCTTTTGGTCCTGTTTATGGTTTCCTTTGTTGTGCAAAACTTTGAAGTTTCATTAGGTCCCATTTGTTTATTTTTGTTTTTATTTCCATTACTCTAGGAGGTGGGTCAGAAAGGATCTTGCTGTGATTTATGTCATAGAGTGTTCTGCCTATGTTTTCCTCTAAGAGTTTGATTGTTTCTGGCCTTACATTTAGTTCTTTAATCCATTTTGAGCTTATTTTTGTGTATGGTGTTAAGGAGTGATCTAATCTCATACTTTTACATGTATCTGTCCACTTTTCCCAGCACCACTTATTGAAGAGGCTGTCCTTTCTCCACTGTACATTGCTGCCACCTTTATCAAAGATAAGGTGACCGTATGTGTGTGGGTTTATCTCTGGGCTTTCTATCCTGTTCCATTGATCTGTCTTTCTGTTTTTGTGCCAGTACCATTCTGTCTTGATTACTGTAGCTTTGTAGTATAGTCTGAAGTCAGGGAGCCTGATTCCTCCAGCTCCGTTTTTCGTTCTCAAGATTGCTCTGGCTATTCAGGGTCTTTTGTGTTTCCATACAAATTGTGAAATTTTTTGTTCTAGTTCTGTGAAAAATGCCAGTGGTAGTTTGATAGGGATTGCATTGAATCTATAGATTGCTTTGGGTAGTAGAGTCTTTTTCACAATGTTGATTCTTCCAATCCAAGAACATGGTATATCTCTCCATCTATTTGTATCATCTTTAATTTCTTTCATCAGTGTCTTATAATTTTCTGCATACAGATCTTTTGTCTCCTCAGGTAGGTTTATTCTTAGATATTTTATTCTTTTGGTTGCAATGATAAATGGGAGTGTTTTCTGGATTTCCATTTCAGATCTTTCATCATTAGAATATAGGAATGCCAGAGATTTCTGTGCATTAATTTTGTATCCTGCTACTTTACCAAATTCCTTGATTAGCTCTAGTAGTTTTCTGGTATCATCTTTAGGATTCTCTATATATAGTATCATGTCATCTGCAAACAGTGACAGCTTTACTTCTTCTTTTCCAATTTGGATTCCTTTTATTTCCTTTTCTTCTCTGATTGCTGTGGCTAAAACTCCCAAAACTCTGTTGAATAATAGTGGTGAGAGTGGGCAACCTTGTCTTGTTCCTGATCTTAGTGGAAATGCTTTCAGTTTTTCACCATTGAGGATGATGCTGGCTGTGGGCTTGTTATATATGGCCTTTATTATGTTGAGGAAAGTTCCCTCTATGCCTACATTCTGCAGGGTTTTTTATCATAAATGGGTGTTGAATATTGTCTAAAGCTTTCTCTGCATCTATTGAGATGATCATATGGTTTTTCTCCTTCAGTTTGATAATACGGTTTATCACATTGATAGATTTGCGTATATTGAAGGATCCTTGCATTCCTGGAATAAACCCCACTTGATCATGGTGTATGATCCTTTTAATGTGCTGTTGGATTCTGTTTGCTACTATTTTGTGGAGTTGCTTTGTATCTATGTTCATCAGTGATATTGGCCTGTAGTTTTCTTTCTTTGTGACATCCTTGTCTGGTTTTGGTATCAAGGTGATGGTGGCCTCGTAGAAGGAATTTGGGAGTGTTCCTCCCTCTGCTATATTTTGGAAGAGTTTGAGAAGGATAGATGTTAGCTCTTCTCTCAATGTTTGATAGAATTCGCCTGTGAAGCCATCTGGTCCTGGGCTTTTGTTTGATGGAAGATTTTTAATCACAGTTTCAATTTCAGTGCTTGTGATTGGTCTGTTCATATTTTCTATTTCTTCCTGATTCAGTATTGGCAGGTTGTGCATTTCTAAGAATTTGTCCATTTCTTCCAGATTGTCCATTTTATTGGCATAGAGTTGCTTGTAGTAATCTCTCATGATCTTTTTTATTTCTGCAGTGTCTGTTCTTACTTCTCCTTTTTCGTTTCTAATTCTATCGATTTGAGTCTTCTCCCTTTTTTTCTAGATGAGTCTGGCTAGTGGTTTATCTATTTTGTTTATCTTCTCAAAGAACCAGCTTTTAGTTTTATTGATCTTTGCTATCGTTTCCTTCATTTCTTTTTCATTTATTTCTGATCTGATTTTTATGATTGCTTTCCTTCTGCTAGCCTTGGGGATTTTTTGTTCTTCTTTCTCTAATTGCTTGAGGTGCAAGGTTAGGTTGTTTATTCGAGATGTTTCCTGCTTCTTAAGTTGGGCTTGTATTGCTATAAACTTCCCTCTTAGAACTGCTTTTCCTGCATCCCATAGGTTTTGGGTCATCGTGTCTCCATTGTCATTTGTTTCTAGGTATTTTTTGATTTCCTCTTTGATTTCTTCAGTGATCACTTCATTATTAGGTAGTGTATTGTTTAGCCTCCATGTGTTTGTATTTTTTACAGAATTTTTCCTGTAATTGATATCTAGTCTCATGGCGTTGTGGTTGGAAAAGATACTTGATACAATTTCAATTTTCTTAAATTTACCAAGGCTTGATTTGTGACACAAGATATGATCTATCCTGGAGAATGTTCCATGAGCATTTGAGAAAAATGTGTATTCTGTTGTTTTTGGATGGAGTGTCCTATAAATATCAATTAAGTCCGTCTTGTTTATTGTATCATTTAAAGCTTGTGTTTCCTTGTTGATTTTCATTTTGGATGATCTGTTCATGGGTGAAAGTGGGGTGTTAAAGTCCCCTACTATGAATGTGTTACTGTCGATTTCCCCTTTTATGGCTGTTAGTATTTCCCTTATGTATTGAGGTGCTCCTATGTTGGGTGCATAAATATTTACAATTGTTATATCTTCTTCTTGGATCAATCCCTTGATCATTATGTAGTGTCCTTCTTTGTCTCTTCTAATAGTCTTTATTTTAAAGTCTCTTTTTTCTGATATGAGAATTGCTACTCCAGCTTTCTTTTGGTTTCCATTTGCATGGAATATCTTTTTCCATCCCCTTACTTTCAGTCTGTATGTGTCTCTAGGTCTGAAGTGGGTCTCTTGTAGACAGCATATATATGGGTCTTGTTTTTGTATCCATTCAGCCAATCTGTGTCTTTTGGTGGGAGCATTTAGGCCATTTACATTTAAGGTAATTTTCGATATGTATGTTCCTATTCCCATTTTCTAAATTGTTTTGGGTTCGTTATTATAGGTCTTTTCCTTCTCTTGTGTTTCTTGTCTAGAGAAGTTCCTTTAGCATTTGTTGTAAAGTTGGTTTGGTGGTGCTGAACTCTCTCAGCTTTTGCTTGTCTGTAATGGTTTTAATTTCTCCATCAAATCTAAATGAGATCCTTGCTGGGTAGAGTAGTCTTGGTTGCAGGTTTTTTTCCTTCATCTCTTTCAGTATGTAGTGCCACTCCCTTCTGGCTTGCAGGGTTTCTGCTGAGAGATCAGCTGTTAACCTTATGGGCATTCCCTTGTGTGTTATTTGTTGTTTTTCCCTTGCTGCTTTTAATATACTTTCATTGTATTTAATTTTTGACAGTTTGATTAATATGTGTCTTGGCATATTTCTCCTTGGATTTATCCTGTATGGGACTCTCTGTGCTTCCTGGACTTGATTAACTATTTCCTTTCCCATATTTGGGAAGTTTTCAACTATAATCTCTTCAAATATTTTCTCAGCCCCTTTCGTTTTCTCTTCTTCTTCTGGAACACCTATAATTTGAATGTTGGTGCGTTAAATGTTGTCCCAGAGGTCTCTGAGACTGTCCACAGTTCTTTTCATTCTTTTTTCTTTATTCTGCTCTGCAGTAGTTATTTCCACTATTTCATCTTCCAGGTCACTTATCCGTTCTTCTGCCTCAGTTATTCAGCTATTGATCCCATCTAGAGTACTTTTAATTTCATTTATTGTGTTGTTCATCGTTGCTTGTTTCATCTTTATTTCTTCTAGGTCCTTGTTAACTGTTCCTTGCATGTTGTCTATTCTATTTCCAAGGTTTTGTATCATCCGTACTATCTTTATTCTGAATTCTTTTTCAGGTAGACTGCCTATTTCCTCTTCATTTGTTAGGTCTGGTGCATTTTTATCTTGCTCCTTTATCTGCTGTGTGTTTTTCTGTCTTCTCATTTTGCTTATCTTACTGTGTTTTGGGTCTCCTTTTTGCAGGCTGCAGGTTTGTAGTTCCCGCTGTTTTTGATGTCTGTCTCCAGTGGCTATGGTTGGTTCAGTGGGTTCTGTAGGCTTCCTGGTGGAGGCGACTAGTGCCTGTGTTGTGTTGGATGAGGCTGGATCTTGTCTCTCTAGTGGGTAGGTTCATGTCTGGTGGTGTGTTTTGGGGTGTCTGTGGACTTACTATGATTTTAGGCAGCCTCTCTGCAAATGGGTGGGGTGTGTTCCTGTTTTGCTAGTTGTTTGGCAGAGGTTGTCCAGCACTGTAGCTTGCTGCTTGTTGGGTGAAGCTGGGTGCTGGTGTTAAGATGGAGGTCACTGGGAGATTTTTGCCATTTGATGTTATGTGGAGCTGGGAGGTCTCTTGTTGACCAGTGTCCTGAATTTGGCTCTCCCACCTCAGAGACAGAGCCCTGACTCCTGGCTGGAGCACCAAGAGCCTTTCATCCACACGGCTCAGAATAAAAGGGAGAAAAAGTAGAGAGAATTAGTAGAAGTATGAAGAAAGAAAGGAGGGAAGGAAAGAAGGAAGGAAGGAAGAAAGAAAGAAAGAAAGAAGCAAAGAAGGAAAGAAAGGAGGGAGGCAGGGAGGGAGGAAGGAAGGAAGGAGGGAAGGAAGGAAAAAAGACAGAAAGAAAGAAGATACAGTAAAATAAAATAAAGTATAATAAAGTTATTTAATTAAAAAATAATTATTTAGGAAAAAAAGGGACGGATAGAACCTTAGGACAAATGTTGGATGCAAAGCTATACAGACAAAATCTTACACAGAAGCATACACATACACCCTCACAAAAAGAGGTAAAGGGGAAAAAATCATAGATCTTGCTCTCGAAGCCTACCTCCTAAATTTGGGATGATTCGTTGTCTAAAGGATGGAAGGAAGGAAGGAAAGAAAGAAAGGAAGAAAGAAAGGAAGGAAGGAAGGAAGGAAGGAAGAAAGAAAGAATGTGAAGTATAATAAAGTTATTAAAATTAAAATTAATTATTAAGAAAAAATTCAAAAAAAAAACATGGACCGATAGAACCCTAGGACAAATGGTGGAAGCAAATCTATACAGACAAGATCTCACACAGAAGCATACACATACACATTCACAAAAAGAGGAAAAGGGGAAAAAATCATAGATCTTGCTCTTGAAGCCCACCTCCTCAATTTGGGATGATTCGTTGTCTATTCATGTATTCCACACATGCAGGGTACATGAAGTTGATTGTGGAGCTTTAATCCACTGTTTCTGAGGCTGCTGAGAGAGATTTCCCTTTCTCTTCTTTGTTCTCACCACTCACAGGGGCTCAGCTTTGGATTTGGCCCTGCATCTGCGTGTAGGTCGCTGGAGGACATCTGTGTGTTGCTCAGACAGGACAGGGTTAAAGGAGCCGCTGATTCGGGGGCTCTGGGGCACTCAGGCCAGGGGGTTGGAGGGGCACTGCGTGCGGGGCAGGCCTGCGGCGGCAGAGGCCGGCGTGACGTTGCACCAGCCTGAGGCCCGCTGTGCATTCTCCCAGGTAAGTTGTCCCTAGATCCCGGGAACCTGGCAGTGGCGGGCTGCACAGGCTCCCCAGAAGTGGGGTGTGGATAGTGACCTGTGCTCGCACACAGGCCCCTTGTTTTTGGCATCAGCAGCCTTAGCATCTCCCACCCGTCCCTGGGGTCCATGCTTTTAGCCGCGGCTCGCGCCCGTCTCTGGGGTTCACGCATTTAGCCGTGGCTCGCGCCCGTCTCTGGAGTTCCTTTAAGCAGCGCTCTTAAACCCCTCTCCTCGCGCACCAGGAAACAAAGAGGGAAGAAAAAGTCTCTTGCCTCTTTGGCAGGTGCAGACTTTTCCCCGGACTCTCTCCTGGCTAGTCTTGGTGTACTAACCCCTTCAGACTATGTTCAAGCCACCAACCCCAGTCCTCTCCCTGCGCTCCCACCAAAACCCGAGCCTCAGCTCGCAGCCCTGCCCACTGCGGCGGGTGAGCAGACAAGCCTCTCGGGCTGGTGAGTGCTGGTTGGCACCGATCCTCTGTGCGGGAATCTCCTCGCTTTGCCCTCCGCACCCCTGTTGCTGTGCCCTCCTCTGCGGCTTCAAAGCTCCCCCCTCCGCCTCCCGCAGTCTCTGCCCGTGAAGGGGCTTCCTAGTGTGTGGAAACTTTTCCTCCTTCACAGCTCCCTCCCACTGGTGCAGGTGCCATCCCTATTCTTTTGTCTCTGTTTTTTCTTTTGCCCTACCCAGGTACGTGGGGAGTTTCTTGCCTTTTAGTAGGTCTGAGGTCTTCTGCCAGCCTTCAGTAGGTGTTCTGTAGGAGTTGTTCCACGTGTAGATGTATTTCTGGTGTATCTGTGGGGAGGAAGGTGATCTCCGCGTCTTACTCTTCCGCCATCTTCAAGGTCCCCTCTGTGTTTAGTTTTTTGTGGAGCTTCCAATTTGTCTTCCATGGTGGCTGTTCCATTTTACATTCTCACCAGCAATGGACAAGGTTTCTAATTTCTCAAAATTCTTGTCAACACTTGTTATTTTTTATTATTATTATAGCTATCCTAGTGGGCATGAATTGGTAGTTCATTGTGGTTTTGATTTTCATTTCCCTACTGGATAATGATGTTAAGCATCTTTTCATATGCTTGTTAGTCAATTGTATGCCTTCCTTAGAGAAATATCTATTCAAAATTTTGACCAATTACTAAATTAGGTTGTTTGTTTGTTGTAGAGTTCTAAGTGTTCTTTGTATAGTCTGGATATAAGACCCTTTTAAGATATATGACTTGCAAACATAGTCTCCCATTCTAAGTTGTTCTTTCACTTTCTTGATTGTATCATTTGTAGGACAAAAGTTTTAAATTTTGATATAGCCCAATTTATCTAACTTTTCTTTTTTGTATATGCTTTTGATGTCCTATCTAAGAAACCTTTCCCTGAGCCAGGATCACAATAGTTGACTGCTATGTTTCCATCTAACAGTTTTAAAATTTGGTTCTTACATTTAGATTTATGATGCATTTTGAGTTAATTTTTGTGTATGGTGAGCAGTAGAGGCCCAGTTTCAAAGTTTGTTCTCTGAATATTTTCTTTATGATTCCATTTTACCTCATTTGTGGGCCTATTAGTTAAAAAATTATTTTGTGTATGCATATGTGTTTGTTTATTGGTTGATTTAGGGCTTATATAATACACCTTTAACTGTTACAGTCTACCTTCAAGTGATGTCATACCAATACACATATAGTATAAAACACTTAAAAATTATACATGCATTTCTCCCCTCCAGATCTTTGTGCTACTGTTGTTATATTTAGTTCTATGTATGTTGTAAACTATATAATATATTAATATTTTTGCTTTAAAGAGATAATTATCTTTTAAAGAGGTTTAAATAAAAATAAAATATTGATGCATTTAGTTACACTTTCTGGTGATCTTTATTTGCGTAGATCCAGATTTCTATCAAGTATTTTACTTATACTTGAAGGAATGTCTTCAACATTTCTTATAGCATGGGTCTCCCATTTATGAATTATTTTAGCTTCCATAGCATTTTTAAATGTTTGTCTACATTTTTATGGGTCACATTATTTTTGATGAATAGCCTGCTATCATCATTTGTTCTTTTGTATTTCATGTCTTTTTATTTGCCTATTTTTAACTTTCTTTTTATTTCTAGCTTTCAGTAATTTGATGATGATGAACTTAGTGTAGTTTTCTTCACGTTTCTTGTGTTTGAGGTTCATTGCTTTTCTTGGATCCATGGCTGTATTGTTTTATCAAACTTGGAAAACTTTGGCCATTGTTTCCTCAAATAGTTTTTTTTTTTTTTCTGTTCCACACTCGCTCCCTTCAAATCTCTCCTGTGACTCCGTTACATGTATATTAGCCTGTCTGAAGTAATCTCACATCTAAGTGACACACTGCTCTTTTTTAAAAGTATTTTTACTCTGTTTTTCATCTTGTATAGCTTGTATTGCTGTATCTCAAAGTTCACTAATATGTTTTCCTGCTAAGTCTGATCTGCTGGTAACTTCCTCCAGTGTATTTTTTCAACACAGATGTTTTCATTTTCATCTCTAGAAGATTGACTTCAGTCATTTGGCATCCTCAAACTCAACACTCACCATGCTCAATATATTCCCTAGGATCTTGAATATATATTATATAGTTATAAGTGTTTTAATGTCCTCATATAATAATACTATAATGTCTAATTTCTGTGTAAGTTTGCTTCTAATTAATTTTTCTCCTCATTATGAGTCACATTTCCACTTTTTTATAAAACATATTTTTTAATTTCTAAAATATTTTAATTATTTTTTTTAATTTAAATAATTAATTAATTGATTTTATTTTTGGCTGAATTGGGTCTTCATTGCTGTGCACAGGCTTCCTCTAGTTGCGGTGAGTGGGGGCTACTCTTCATTATGGTGCAGGAGCTTCTCATTGTGGTGGCTTCTCTTGCTGCAGAGCACTGGTTCTAGACATGCAGTCTTCAGTAGTTGTGGCATGTGGGCTCAGTAGTTGTGGCTCGCGGGCTCTAGAAGTGCAGGCTTAGTAGTTGTGGCCCACAGGTTTAGCTTCTCCGCAGCATGTGGGATCTTCCTGGACCAGGCTTTGAACCTGTGTCCCCTGCACTGGCAGGTGGATTCCCAACCATTGTGTCACCAGGGAAGTCCTATTTTTTTATTGGAGTATAGCTTATTTACAAAGTTGTTACAGCAAAGTGAGTCAGTTATACATACACATATGTCCACTCTTTTTCAGATTCTATTCCCATATAGGCCATTACAGAGTATTGAAAAGAATTCCCTGTGCTATTCTGTAGGTTCTTATAAATTATCAGTTCTTATTAAACTAATAAGATAGTAGTGTGTATATGTCATTCCCAATCTCCCAATTTAGCCTTCCCTTAAAACATAATTATTTTATTGGGTGCAGACACTGCAAATTTTACATTGTTGGTTACTGATATTTTTGTATTCTTATATTTTTTTAATTGAGGTAACATTGGTTTATAACATTATATGTTTCACACGTACAACATCATATTTTGACTTAAGTATACATTACAGTGTGCTAGCCATGAAAAAAAATGGTTTCCGTCCATGGCCATAGAGTTGACCCCTATAGCCATTTTGCCCTCCACCAAGCTCCTTCCCCTCTAGCAACCACTACATTGTTCCCTGTATCTATGTGTCTGTTTTTGTTTGATTTATTTTGTTCATTTATTATTTTTTCAGTGATCCACATATAAGTAAAATTATGCAGTATTTTATTTTCTCCGTCTGACATTTCTTTCACCATAATATCCTTAAGGTCCATCCATGCTTTCACAAATGGCAAGATTTTATCTTTTTTATGGCCGAGTAATATTCCATTGTGTGTGTGTGTGTGTGTGTGTGTGTGTGTGTGTATGACATCATCTTTATCCATTCATCTGTCAATGGACACTTAAGTTATTTCCATATTTTGGCCACTGTAAATAATGCTGTGTTGAACATACAAGTCCATATATCTTTTTGAATTAGTGTTCTTATATTCTTCCATTAAATACTCAGGAGTGGAAAGCTGGATCATATGGTAGTAGCATTTTTAATTTTTTGAGGAATTTCCATGCTGTCTTCCACAGTACCTGCAACTATTTACATTCCCATCACAGTATATGAGGGCTTCCTTTCCTCCACATCCTCTTCAACACTTGTAATTTCTTGTGTTTCTGATAATAGCCATTCTAACCAGCATGAGGTGATAGTGCTCTGTGGTTGTAATTTGCATTTTTCTAATAATTAGTGATATTTAATAACTTTTCATTTGCCTGTTGCTCAGCTGTATGTCTTCTTTGGAAAAATGTCTATTCAAGTTTTGGGCCGTTTTAATATTGGACTACTTGTTTTCTTTGATATTGAGTTGGATGTGCTGTTTATATTTTTTGGATATTAACCGCTTGTCAGTATTGTCATTTGCAAGTATTTTCTTCCATTCTGTAGGTTGTGTTTCATTTTGGTGATGGTTTCTTGCTGTGAAAAAGCTTTTAAGTTTAATTAGGCCCCATTTGTTTAATTTTACTTTTATGACTTTTGCCTTGGGAGACAGACCAAAGAAAACATTACTACGATTTGTGTCAAAGAGTTTTGCCTATGTTCTCTTCTAGGAATTTTATGTTATGTCTTAAATTTAAGACTTTAAACCATTTTGAGTTTATTTTTGACTATGGTGTGAGGAAATATTCTAATTTCATTGTTTTACATGTGGCTATCTAGCTTTCCCAGCACCACTTATTGAAGAGACTGTCTTCTATCCATTCTATATTCTTGATTTCTTTGTGTAGATTTATTGCCTATAAGTGCATGGGTTTATTTCTGGGCTCTCTATTCTGTTTCACTGATTTATGTGTTTGTTTTTGTGCCACTATCATACACTTGATTACTGTTGCTTTGTAGTAACGTATGAAGTCTGAGAGTGTTATAGAAAAAATGTTCTCTTTTCCTCAGGATTGCTTTGGCAATTAGAGAGCTGTTGCTGTTCCACATACATTTTTGGATTATTTATTCTGGTTCTGTAAAAAAATGTCCTGGGTATTTTGACAGGGATTGAACTAGATCTGTAGCTTCATTTGGGTAATATGGCCATTTAAATAACACTAAAAGGATATCTTTTCATTTCTATGACCCATCTGCAATTTCTTTTATCAATATTTTATAGTTTTCAACTTATAGGACTTAACAAAGTTTCTTCCTAGTATGTTTTTGGATGCAATTTTAAAAGTGATTTTTGAATTTCACTTTCTGATAGTTCATTATTAGTGTATATAAATGCAACAATTTCTGTATACTAATCTTATATCCTGCACCCTTGCTCAATCATTTATAAGTTCTAAAATATTTGGGTAGAAATTTTAGGGTTCTATAAACAGAGTATCATGTCATCTGCAAATAATGACAATTTTTTCTCTTGCCTTCCAGTTTGTACCATTTTTATTTCTGATTCTTGTTTGACTGCTGTGGATCAGACTTCCAATACTGTGTTAAAGGGAAGCAGTGAGAGTCGGCATCCATGCTAGGTTCCTGAATCCAGCAGGAAGGCTTTCATCTTTTCACCATTAAGTATTGAGTTGGCTGTGGGCTTGTTGTATGTGGCCTTTATTATGCTGAGATATGTTCCCTCTATAACCAGTTGGAAGAGAGTTTTAATGTGAATGGATGTTTGAATTTTTTCCAATCCCTTTTCTGCATCTATTGAGATAATCTTGTGATTTTTATCCTTCCTTTTGTTAGTGTGATGCATCACATTGATTGATTTGTGGATATTGAACCATGCTTGCATTCCTGGAATAAATCCCACTTGATCATGGTGAATGATCCCTTTTATACCTTGTTGATTTGTGTTTGCCATTTTTTTGTTGTTTTGCTTTTTTACGGTACGCGGGCCTCTCACCACTGCAGCCTCTCCCATTGCAGAGCACAGTCTCCAGACGCGCAGGCCCAGCGGCCATGGCTCACGGGCCCAGCTGCTCCGCGGCACGCAGGATCCTCCTGGACCGGGACATGAACCCACGTCCCCTGCATCAGCAGGCGGACTCCCACCCACTGTGCCACAAGGGAAGCCCTGTCATTATTTTTGATGAGGATTTTTGTATCTATATTCTTCAGAGATATTGGCTTGTAAATTTCTTTATTTTTTTCTTTTTTTTTTTTTTTTCAGTGTCTTTCTCTGGTTTCATTTTCAGGGTAATGGTGGCCTTGTAGAACACATTTAGGAGTGTTCCCTCCTTTTCATTTTTTTTGGGGGGGGTACGTGGGCCTCTCACTGCTGTGGCCTCTCCCATTGTGGAGCACAGGCTCTGGACGCGCAGGCTCAGTGGCCATGGCTCACGGGCCCAGCAGCTCCGCGGCATGAGGGATCCTCCCAGACCGGGGCATGAACCCGTGTCCCCCACATCGGCAGGCGGACCCTCAACCACTGCGCCACCAGGGAAGCACCTTCCTCTTCATTTTTTTTGGAATAGTTTGAGAAGGATAGGTGTGAGTTCTTCCATTATAAGTTTGGTAGAATTCCACAGTGAAGCTGTCTGGTCATGGACTTTTTTTTCCAGGGAATTTATTTTTATTATACAGATTCTATTTCACTTCTAGTAATCAGTCTGTTCAAATTGTCTGTATCTTTCTGACTCAGTCTTGGCAGGATGAATGTTTCTAGAAATTTGCCCATTTCTCTCGGTTGTCCAATTTTCTTGTCACATACTGTTCATAATATTTTCTTATGACTCTTTTGTTTCTCTGTGATAATGGTTGTTATTTCTCCACTTTCATTGCTTATTTTGTTTTTTGGGACCTCTCTTTTCTTCTTGGTGAGCCTGACTAAAGTTTTGTCAATTTTGCTTATGTTTCTTAAAAAATCTCTTAGGTTCATTGATTTTTCTATTTTTTTTGTTTCTATTTTTATTTCTTCTCTGATCTTTATTATGCCTTTCCTTTTTCTGACCTTGGGCTTTGTTTGTTCTTCTCTTCCTGATTCTTTTAAAGGTGTAGGTTAGGTTGTTTAGTTGAGATGTTACTTGTTTCTTGAGCAAATCCTGTGTCCCTAAGAACTTCCCTCTTGGAACTGCTTTTGCTCCATCCCATAGGTTTTATAATGTGTTTTCATTTTTGTTTTTCTTGAGGTATTTTCTGATTTCTTGTTTGATTTCATTGTTTACATTGGTTTTGTAGCAGAAAATTTTTTTAGTCCCCACGTATTTGCTCTTTTTCCATTTTTCTTTCGGTAGTTGATTTCTAGTTTCATTCAGTTGTGTTTGGAAATTATGCTTGAAATAATTTCTTTCCTCTTAAATTTGCTGAGGCTTGTTTTGTGACCTAGTATGTTCTCTACCCTGGAGAATGTTCCATGTGCACTTGAGAAAAGTGTATATTCTGCTTTTTTTGGATGTTGTGTCCTGTAGATAGCAATTACATCCAACTCGTCTGTTGTGTCATTTAGAACCTCTGTTGCCCTATTGATTTTCTGTCTGGATGATATGTCCATTGCTATATCATCAACGGGCTATGAAAATCTCTTCCTATTATTGTCTTATTGTCAGTTTCTCCCTTTATGTCTGTCAGCATTTGATTTATGTATTTAAGTGCTCCTGTATTGGGTGTGTGTATGTTAACGAGTGTAACATCCTCTTTTTTATTGATCCCTTCATCATTATACAATGTCCTTCTTTGTGTTTCATTATATCATTTCTTTTAAAGTCTATTTTGTCTGATATGAATATTGCTACCCCCACTTTCTTCTCATTTCCATTTGCATCAAATATCGTTTTCCATCCCCTCACTTTCAGTCTGTGTGTGTTTTTCACTCTGAAGTAAAACTCTTGGAGGCCTCATAATTAGCAGGTATTGTTTTATTATCCAATCAGCCACTCTATATCATTTGATGTAGCATTAGTTCATTGACACTTAAGGTGATTACTGACAGGTATGAATGCATTTCCATTTTGTTGCTTGTTTTCTGTTTTGTTTTTGTAGTGCTTCTCTGTTCTTTTCTTCTTCTTTTAGTTTCTTCCCATGTGGTTTGATGATTTTCTTGAGTAGAATGCTTGTGTTCCTTTCTCTCTTGTTTGTGTGTATCTATTGTAGGTTTTTGGTTTGTGGTTACAATGGCATTTATGTATGTTGGCCTGTAACTATATCTACTTGCTTTAAACTAGTAATCACTTAATCTCAAACACATTCTAAATGATCCACATTTTTTACAGCCCTCCCCTACATTTTGTGTCTTTCATGTTCTATTTTACATCTTCATGCTTATCCTTTTACTGTTTCTTGTAGTTATAATATCTCCTACAAATTTTTTGTTGTTTTTTAATCTATGTACTGCCTTGTTCAAGTGATCTTCAAGCCTTACTATATATTTGCCTGTCCTATTGGGATTTTCCTTTTTCTATAGATTCCAGCTTGTTTTCCATTTAGAGAAGACCCTTCAACATTTCTTTTAGGGAAGGTTTATTATTGATGACGTCTTTTATTTTTTGCTTGTCTGAGAAGTTGTTTATCTCTCCTTCTGTTCTAAATGATAATCTTGCTGGGTAGACTATCCTAGGTTGCAGGGTTTCCCTTTCAGGACTTTGAATATATCATGCCACACCCTTCTGTCCTGCAACTTTTCTGCAGAGAAATAAGCTGATAGCCTTATAGAGGTTCCCTTGTATATGACTCTTTGCACTTCTCTTGCTGCATTTAGAATATTCTCTTTATCTTCAACTTTTTGCCATTTTAATTATAATATGTCTTGGTGTGGGTCTGTTTGGTTTCATTTTGTTTGGGAGCCTCTGTGCTTCCTGTACCTCAATATCTGTTTCCTCAGGAGTTAGGTTTCAGAATTTTTCAGCCATAATTTCTTCAAATACATTTTTAATCCCCTTCTCTCTCTCTTCTCCTTCTGGTACATTTTATATTATCCCATAGATCTTGTATCTTGCTTTCACGCTTTTTTCATTTGTTTTTCTGTCTGCTCTTTTCATTGTGTGATTTTCATTTTTTCTGCCTTCCTGATCACTTATTCATTCTTCTGTGTCTTTTGACCAGCTATTCATTGCTTGTAGATTACTTTTTATCTCAGAAATTGAATTATCTATTTTTGATTGGGTCATGTTTATAGTTAATAGTGTCTTGTTACAATGATCTGTGTTTATGTTGGTAATCTTTCTTAATTCAGTTAACATTTTTATTACCTCTTTTTGGAACTCAATGTCTGGTAGACTGATGATCTCTGTTTCTTGATTTATTCTCTCAGGGTTTTCCTCTTGTTCTTTTATTTGTGGGTCATTCCTCTGCCTTTTTATTTTACTAAACTTTCTCTGCCTCAATGAATTTAGGTGAAACAGTTATCTATTGTGGTCTTGAAGGCATGTTTTCATGTGCGAGTGTCCCTGTGTAGACTGCATGTGTCCAATATCTTTGTGTGAAGGCTGGTTTTGATGTGAACGCCAGCCATGTCTTTCCTCAGGATGTGTTGAACACTATCACCTTGATAGGGAGTGTGGCTGGTGTGGGAGGATCTAATGTCTGTGCAGGTTGTGAGGCAGGACTTCCTCTTTGCTCCATGGCTGTTTCCACCCTCTCAGTTGGGGTGGAGTCCGCTCCACAATTACTATAGCAGAAGCCCTGAGTGTTGGGATTGAGCAGGTTCTGTTTCCTCTGAGTGCATGTGCTTCTCCAAAGAGGGGAGTGCTGATGTTAAGTGAGGCTCATCTGCTCACAGAGGTCTGATGCATTACCTGTGTAGGTCTCCATGTCTCCACTCAGATGCAGCCCAAGGTTTTGTCCCTCCCCCTGTTCTGGGCCTCCCAGATATGGTGCAATGCTGTGGCATGGAGTGGGCAGGGCTGGAGGGATTATGAGGCTGGGTCTGGGATTCAGGGAATTGTAGTGGCAGGAATTGTAGAGGCTGTACTTCTATCTGGGATCTGAGCTGCTTCTTTGGTGCGTATTGAGCTACTGCCAACATTGGCTGCTACGGACTACACTCCAGGCCTCCCAGCCTCCTCTGCTTCTTTAAATCAAGGCTTCTCTCTGGACCTGTTTGTCCCAGATCAAGTACCAAAGTATGGTGTCACATGGGTTGCAGTAGAGCATTTAGTTAGCTGGAAGTGGGGATCATGGAATGTTGGTTGCCAGGGCTTGAGCAGCTTTGCTGAAGTCAAAGATCTGTGCTGCTTTTATGGCACTACCTGTGGAACTGCTGACAATGGTCCCCACTGCCTTACCAGGACCACTCCCCAGGACACTTGACTCTCTCTGCATCACTAGATGAAGTATTTTCAGAACACAGCTTCCCTAGACTCCGTGCCAGTCTGTAACATGGATTGATCCAGGCTGTATTTTCCCCTATCTCTGATTGAGGAGTGCTACAAGGTGGCAGCCACCAGTACAGAGCTCTCTCTGTCCTGTTCATTTCTAAGCCAGCACCAGCTCACTCCTCATCAGTGGAATCTAGTCTTCCCAGCCCTTCTATCTGTCTTAGTGCTTCTCCCAGAAACTACAGAGGCTTTTCTCCTGTGCATTAGCCCCAAGGACTTGGATGCCCAGTCTGTGGCTTCCCCCCAGACACCATGGTGAGTTTTTCCCTTTGTGATATTTCTTTTCCTTTGAGATCCCTCCCAGGGACACAGGTCCTGACATGATGCTTTTTTTCCCCTGCCCTACCCAGTTATATGGAAATCTTTCTTGCAACCTTGGTTGTATAGGAGTTCTTCTTTCATGTTCCAGTCCATTTTCCATGATAATTGTTCCTCATGTAGAGGTTTTTTTTTTTTTTTTTGGTGGGAGTTGAGCTCTTACTCTTAGTCCACCATCTTGATACCCCTCTTGAATGACTTTTTTAAACAGCTATAGAATTTTTGCTTGACAATTTTTTTCTTTCAGCACTTTAATATGTATCCCACTTCCTTCTGGCCTCCACCATGTCTGAAAGAAGTTGGCTCCTAATCTTATTGAGGACCAATTATATTTGATGAGTCAAATCTCTTTTGCTGCTTTTAAAATTCTCTCTTTTTATTTGGCCTTCAACAATTTGATCAAAATATGTTTCATTTGAGTCTCTTTGAGTTTATCTTCTTTGGAGGCCATTGAACTATTTGAATATGTAGATTCATGTGTTTTATCAAATTTGACAAATTTAGGCTATTATTTATTCAAATATTTTCTGTACCCCTTTTTCTCTCTTTCCCTCTGCAACTCCAAGTATGTGTATGTTGGTATGCTTGATGGTGTCCCAGAAATCTCTTAGGCTCTGTCCATTTTTATTCATTCTTTTTTTTTCTGCTCCTCAGACAGGATTATCTCAGTTGGCCTATCTTCATGTTGGCTGATTTTTTTTATGCCTCTTCAAATCTGCTATGGAACCCCTCTACTGATTTTTTTTTTCGTGGTGTGTGGGCCTCTCACTGTTGTGACCTCTCCCGTTGCAGAGCCTAGGCTCCAGACGTGCAGGCCCAGTGGCCATGACTCACAGGTGCAGCCACTCCACGGCACGCAGGATCCTCCTGGACCGGGGCATGAACCCATGTCCCCTGCATCGGCAGGTGGACTCTCAACCACTACACCACCAGGGAAGCCCCCCTCTACTGATTTTTTAATTACAGTTACAGTTTTTTTCAGCTCCATAATTTCTTTTTTGTTTCTTTTTACAGTTACTATTTTTATTGATATTTTCTATTTAATGGGATAACATTTTATGGTTTCTTTTAGTTGTTTGTTTATGGTTTTCTTTAGTTCCTTTTGTATATTTAAATAGTTGATTTAAAGTTTTTATTTAGCAAGCCCAATGTCTGAACTTCCTCACGAACAGTTTTTATTAATTTCTTTTTTCTTATGCATGGGCCACACATTTTTCTTCTTTGTATGTCTTGTAATTTTTTGTTGAAAAGTAAATATTTTGATATTATAGTATGGCAACTCTTTCGATTATAATTTACCTCCTCCCCAGAGTTTGTTGTTAGTGTATGTTGTAGTAGTTGTTCTATGGTAAATTTTCTGAACAATTTTTGCAAATTCTATTTAACATTGTTGTCCCTGAAGTTTATGTTCCTTTAGCTTAAAAATAAGCCAATGATTCAGCACCAATTTCCTTAAATGCATGAAACCAAAAAATAAAAATAAATCTCTCAGTGTTTGCAGGTGGGCTCTTTGTATGTGTTGAAATATACCTTCAATACTCAGCTAGGTAGTTTACAACTCTTCCACAACTTTCACTTCATGCTTGTTAGGAGACTGAATGTCAGCTATAGGAAAGAGCTTAGGGCCTTTTCAGGTCTTTTCTGAGCAGACATCTGGCTCTGGACATTCTTGTTGTCTTTTATATTTCCATTGATATATTGAAGCCTTTTAAAGCCTTTTTTTCCATAAAATGTTTCATTCCCCACACTTTCCTCTAAAGAATTTCATTTTTTATATTGTTTGCCTCAGCTTTTGTAATTTTTCCAGGATGCAGTAGCTAATACATTTGTCTTTAAATGTTTTAGATGAATGTCCCCTGGGTAACTGCCTAAGCCCTGGTAGAACTCCAAGTTACACAAAATGAAGGCAAGCCCTCTGATCTGGGCCTTCAAGAAGCTGTAAGATAGGTTAAATGTAACAACCACAATTCTTTGAGAATAAAGTCTGTTTTGGCACCTCCAGTTCTAGGAACATATACCAGGAACATGGGTGTTGTCTTCAAGGTTGACACCAAGCTAGATCACAGAGGATAAGGCTAGGGTAAGTCCAAATGCCAGAGTTCTCTTATTGAGACTCAGATAATTTTTCTTGATTCTCCTAGAGTGACATCAGTAAGATAAAAGGCTAGGAGTTCCCAATGTTCATTTCCTCAAAAACAACAAAACAATAAATAAAAACTATAAACCAATGAAAATAGCTCTGGGAAAACTCTGGAGTATAATGAAGAGCCAACAAAAACTCTGCTGAGCTCAAAAACTGAGGACAGCCATATAGAAAATTATAGGAAGCATTTTATCTGCATCACCCCAGTCAAGAGCAGTTTGGTGTCAGGAGAGATCCCTTTGGAGATATTTCATGGGGGAAAGGAGAGCAAGAGAACCCCAGAAAACCTCACCACTGTTGATGTTTGCAGCCTTTGCTACTGAGGACTGCCACAGTCCTTACCAACATTCATCCTAGCTGATGTAACTCCCCAGAGTCCCCACTGCTACATCTCCTTCCTGAGGCTGGTGTTCTTACTGTGGTGAGACCTACTCTCAGGGACTCTAATCTTTGCTGTGTCCTGCTCTCAAGGATTCAGACACCACAGCACCTTTCCATCTATGTGACTGGAGCTGCCACTGCTCTGAGTCTCACCCTTGAGTCCCAGGTTGCAGATTTCATCTGTCATTGCTGGGGCCACACAGCCACTGCTCTGAGGCCCAACCTTCAGTTCCAGGTTGTGACTTTGACCTGCTGTTGCTTAGGAAGAGCTACTGCTACTCTGCATCATGCCCCTGGATCTCAACATGCAGCTTTAGTGGGCCAAGAATATGGACATTCTGTTGTTGTTCTGCAAGTGTCCCCTCAGAGCAGAGGTGGAACTTTAACCCACTGTCCCCAGGCCATGCTGCTGCTGCATCCTACCCCCTGGGCCCAGGGCACCACTGTCCCCTTTCATTCCAGAGTCCACACCATTGCTCTGTTACACACTTGGTGCAAGTCACTGTAACAAGACTTAAGATGCAGACCATGGTTCCACGGGAGACCTTCATACAGGCTCACCTCAGGCATCAGCACCACTGCCACAGCAAGTGAACCTGTGCTCCAGGACATAGGCATTGTGGGAGTTCTATGTGACCCTGGTCTCAGGACTCATTGCACTCATGTTCTGAGTGCTAACTCATCAGACCTGGCACCAAGAGTATTCCCAATTAGCTTGACCTTACTCCTATGGGAAAACTGAAAACCCCAGCAGCCTTTGTCTCTGAGGACCCCAATAGATCACTTGCCACTATCGCTGCAGGACCTCTACAGTCTGGGCCATGAAAGACCCCCAGAGTCTTTGCCAATGTTCACCTCAGAAGATGGAGCTGCACAGAGACTATGCTGCTGTGACCCAGACACTGCACCCCATCCAGCCAGCGCCCTCACAGCTGCCCCCAAGTGAAAGTCTTTCTCCACAAAAGACAGTCCAAAAAGGCTGGAAGAGATGACTGCTCCTTCAAATGAGCAGTTATCAAGGCAAAGCCATCAGAAATTCAAAAATGCAAGGAAACGTTATGTCACCACTGGAACACAATAATTTTCCAATGACTGACACAAAAGAAACAGGGATATGCAAGTTACCTGTAAATGAATTCAAAATAATTATTTCAACAAATTTGGAAGATGGCAGAGTAGAAAGACCCTGAGCTCACTTCCTCTCAAGAACACACCAAAATCACAACTATCTGTAGAACAACTGATGAAAAAACCTGGAACTTACCAGAAAATAACTTCTACCACTAAAGACATAAAGAAGGAACCACAACAAGATGGGTAGGAGGAGCAGACTTGCGATATAATAAAATCCCATACCCACCAGGTGGACAACCCACAAACTGGAAAATAATTATATCTCAGAGGTTCTCCCACAGGAGTAAGTTCTGAGACCCACGTCAAGCTCCCCAGCCTGGGATTCTGGCAATGGGAAGACAAATTCTCAGAGCATTTGGCTTTGAAGGCCAGCAGGGCTTAATTGCAGAAACCCCACAGGACTAGCAGAAATAGAAACTTCACTCTTAAAGAGCACACACAAAAATCTCACATATACTGGGACCTAGGACAAGAGCAGTAATTTGGTAGGAACCTGAGCCAGACCTACCTGCTGGTCTTTGAGAGTCTCCTGGGGGAGAGTTGCAGCTCACTCTGGGGACATAGACACTGATGGCAGACATATTGTGGAACACTAAACTGCATGAACACTCCTGGTTGCTGCAATATTGCCTCATTAGTGTCAATACCAGGCACCACCCAACAGCTTGTAGGCTTTAGTGTTGGGATACCGCAGGCAAAACAACTTACTGGGCGGGGACACAGACCCATCCATCAGCAAACAGGCTGCCTAAAGACTAAAGACCCCACAGCTGCTTCTAGACACAATCCTACCCACAGCCCACCCTACCAGAGGGTCAAGACCCAGCTCCACTACCAGTGGACAGGCACTGGCCCCTCCCAACAGGAAGCCTGGAAAAGCCCCTAGACCACCCTCACCCACTAGAGAGCAGACACCAGAAGCAAGAAAACTATAATCACATAATCCAGTCTGAATCTTACCCTGGGACAAGCTGGGCCCTAGCCCTGCCCACTAGGAGGCCAATGCAACCTTCGGGACACCACAGACCCCATAGCCAACTGTGTCAAGAACCAGCCCTCTCCATCCAATGATCTGAAACAAGCTCTGGGATCCCTGGTCGCTGCACCCAGACTTCAGGAATTAGCTCTGCTTGCTGACACTAACACCAGGATCTAGCTACACGTGCCAGTGAGTGGGCAACAGACCCAGAGTCTTCAGGACCATGACTCTTCCCACCAGGAAACCAGCACTAACCCCAGGAACCCTAGTATTTGGCAACCACCACCTCATGACCAGGCTCTGCTAAACAACAGCCAACAGCATCAACACAAGGCAGGGCCTGGCAACCAACCAGACTCAGGGCTAACCAAGCCTACCAGAATGCCCACATAGTCAGCCTTCCACAACAGAAGGACTCATGCAGCCCTCGTAGCTTGGATGACAGCAGGGGAGTGCACTTCTGGGATAAATAGGATGCCTCATAGAGAAGGCCACATATCCAAGGTTGAAAAATGTAACTAACTTACCACATACAGAAAAATACATTTAGAAACTTAGAAAAAATGAGGTGGCAGCAGAATTTGTTCCAGATGAAGGAATAAGATCAATCCCCAGAAGAACTAAGTGAAGTGGAGTTAGGAAATCTACCTGAGAAAGAGTTCAGGGTAGTGATTGTAAAGATGATCAAAGAATTCAGGGAAAGAATGGATGCACAGAGTGAGAAGTTAGAAGTTTCTGACAAAAAGTTAAAAAATATAAAGAACAACCACACAGAGATGAAGAACACAATAAATGAAATGAAAACTACACTAGAAGGAATCAATAGTAGACTAAATGATTCAGAAGAACAGATCAGTGACCTGGAAGACAAAGTAGTGGAAATCACTGACGTTGAGCAGAAAAAAGAAAGAATAAAAAGAAATTAGGACCGTTTAAGAGGCATCTTGGGCAACATGAAGCACAATAATATTCACATTTTATGGGTCCGAAAAGGAGAATAGCAAGAGAAGGGGCTCAAGAAAATATTTGAAGAGATAACAGGTGAAAACTTCCCTAACCTGGGAAAGGAAAAAGGCACCCAAGTCCAGGAAGCACAGAGTCCCATACAGGATTAACTGAAAGAGGAACACACCAAGACACATTGTAATCAAAATGGCAAAAATTAAAGATAAAGAGAATATACTAACAGGAGCAAGGCAAAAGCAACAAATAAAATATCAATATAAGGAACTCCCATAAGGCTATCAGCTGATTTTCCAGCAGACACTCTGCAACCCAGAAGAGAGTGGCATGATATATTTAAAGTAACAAAAGAGAGAGCCACCTATAGGACCATCGCTCACACCCACCCACGGAGCCACACAGATTTTTCCATAATCGGGAAAAAGATGTAGTGGGGTAAGATGGTGGAGTAAAATGACCTTGAACACACCTCCCATAAGAACACCAAAATCACAACTACCTGCTGAACAGCCATCAATAAGAACTACTGGAACTGGGACTTCCCTGGTAGTCCAGTGGTTAAGAATCCGCCTTCCAATGTAGGGGACGTGGGTTCAATCCCTGGTTGGGGAACTAAGATCCCACCTACTGCAGGGCAACTAAGCCTACACACCACAACTAGAGAACCCACGTGCAGCAGCTACTGAGCCTGTGTGCTCTGGAGCCTGTGCAACACAACTAGAGAGACACCTGTGCACCACAACTAGAGAGAAGCCCATGTGCTGCAATGAAGAGTCCACAGGCCTCACTGAGAAATCCCGCATGCTGCAACAAAGACCCAATGCAGCCAAAAATAAAAATAAATAAATATATATTTTTAAGTTCCCTATTAAAAACAAGATTGGAACCTACAAAAAAGATATTCTACATTCAAAGACAAAGAAGAAATCACAAGGAGATGGTAGAAAGGGCACACTCATGATATAAAAAAATCCCATACCCCACAGTGGGAGACCCACAAACTGGAGAATAATTATACAGCAGAAGTTCACCCACGGGAGTGAGAGTTCTGAGCCTCATGTCAGTTTTCCCAGTCTGGGATCTGGCATCAGGAGAAGAAGCCCAAGATAATTTGGCTTTGAAGGCCAGAGGGACTTGAGCACAGGAGCTTCACAGAACTGGGTGGGGAAAAGAAGACTCCACTCTTGGATGGTGCACACAGGGTCTTGTGTGCTCCAGGAACCAGGGAAAAAGCAGTGACTTCATAAGAACCTGGGCCAGACCTACCTTCAGGTCTTGGAGAGTCTCTTGAGAAGGCAGTGGGAGGGGCAGTTGTGGCTTTCTTTGCAGACATAAAAGCTGGTGATGAACATATCTGGAAGTACTCTTCTGAAGGCTAATATTTTCATTGGGTCATTAACACCAAGAAGTGGCCCCAACCAACAGCCTGTAGGCTCCAGTGCTAGGATGCCTCAGGCCAAACAACCAATGGAATGGGAACACAGTACCACCTATCAACAGACAGGTAGCCTAAAGACTTTATGAGCCCACATCCACCTCTACATGCCCATATACACAGTCCTGCTCACTAGAAGGCCAACACCCAGCTCCACCCAGCAGTGGACAAGCACAAGCCCCTCCCACAAGGAAGCCTGCACAAGTCTCTAGCCTCACACACCAAGGGGCAGACACCAGAAGCAAGAAAACTACTATCCCACAGCCTGAGGAACTGAGTCTGCAAACACAGGTCAGAACCTACACTGGAGCAAGCAGGTCCCTGGCCCATGGGTGATGAGAGGAGAGTGTACTGCTGGAACACATAGGATATCCCCTACAGAAGGCCACTTCTCCAAAGCCAAGAAACATAACTAAACCTCCACATACATGAGAATACAAATAGAAACTTAGACAAAATGAGACATCAGAGGAATAGGTTCCAGATAAAGGATTAAGATAAAACCTCAAAAAACAACTAAGTGACATGGAGATAGGCAAGAGGAGAAAAAATGAAGCAGAAGAAAGGATAACTGAGCTGGAAGACAGAGTGGTGGAAATCAGAGCTATGGAAAAGAATACAGAAAAAAAGAATGAAAATAAATAAGGACAGTTTAAGTGACATCTGGGACAATGACAAACACCCAAACAATAGCATTATAGGGATCCCAGAAGGAAAAGAGAGAGAGAAAGGACCTGAGAAAATGTTTGAAGAGATAATAGCTAAAAACTTCCCTAACATGGGAAAAGAAATATTCAACCAAGTCCAGGAAGTGCAGAGAGTCCCATACAGGATTCACCCAAGGAGAAACATGCTGAGACACATGGTAATCAAATTGACATTAGTTAAAGACAAAGAGAAAATATTAAAAGCAACCAGGGAAAAGCAAAAAATAACACACAAGGGAACCTCCATGAGAATATAAGTTGATTTTTCAGCAGAAAGTCTGCAGGTCAGAAGGGAGTGGCATGATATATTTACGTGGTAAAAGGGAAGAAACTACAACCAAGAATACTCTACCCAGCAAGGCTCTCATTCACATTCAACAGAGAACCCCAAAATTTTAGAGACATGTAAAAGAATTCAGCAGCACTAAGCCAGGTTTACAACAAATGCTAAAGGAACTTCTCTAGGCAGAAAAGAAAAGGCCACAACTAGAAACAAGAAAATTATGAAATTGGAATGCTCATTGGTAAAGGCAAACATACAGTAAAGGCAGGAAATCATCCACACACAAATATGATACCTAAACCAGTAATTGTGACAGGAGAGTACAAAGGCAAAATATTAGGAATGCATGTGAAATTAAGAGATCAGCAACTTCAAACATCATATATATGTATGTATATATGTATATACAAAACCTCATGGAACTGCAAACTGAAAATCTATAACAGATATGCACACAAAAAAGAAAACGTAATCCAAACACAACACTAAAGAAAGATATCAAATCACAAAAGAAGAGAACAAATCAGAAAAGGAAGAAAAATGACCTACAAAAACAAATCCAAAACAATTAACAAAATGGCAATAAGAACATACATATCGATAATTACCTTAAATGTAAATGCATTAAATGCTCCCACCAAAAGATGTAGACTGGCTGAACGAATACTAAAACAAGACCCATATATATGCTGTCTACAAGGGACCCTCTTCAGATCTAGAAACACATACAGATTGAAAGTAAGAAGATGGAAAATGATATTCCATGCATATGGAAATTAAAAGAAAGCTGGAGTACCAATGCTCATCAGACAAAATAGACTTGAAAATAAAGACTGTTACAAGAGACAAAGAAGAACACTACATAATGATCAAGTGACCAATCCAAGAAGATAAAACAATTGTAAATATATATGGACCCAACACAGGAGAACCTCAATATATAAGGCAAATGGTAGATATAAAAGGAGAAATCTACAGTAACACAATAATAGTGGGCGACTTTAACACCCCAATTATATCAATGGACAGATCATTCAGGCAGAAAATAAATAAGGAAACACAGGCCTTATGTGACACACTAGACCAGATGAATTTAATTCTTATTAATAGAACATCCATCTGAAAGCAGCAGATACACATTCTTTTCAAGCACACATGGAACATTCTCCAGGATAGAGCACATGCTGGTCCACAAAGTAAGCTTCAGTAAATTTAAGAAAATTGAAATCATATCAAACATCTTTTCTGACCAAAATGCTATGAGATTAGAAGTCAACTACAAGAAAAAAAACTGCAAAAAACACAAACATGTGGAGGCTAAACAATGTGCTACTAAACAAGCAATGGATCACTGAAGAAATCTAAGTGGTAATCAAAAAATACCTAGAGAAAAATGAAAATGAAAACATGCCGATCAAAAACCTATGGGACATAGCAAAAGCAGTTCTAAGAGGGCAGTTTATACAGATACAAGCTTACCTCAGGAAACAAGAAAAATCATAAATAAACACCTAACCTTACTCCCAAAGCAACTAGAGAAAAAACAACAAATAAAAGCCAAAGTTAGTAGGAGGAAAGAAATCATAAAGATCAGAGCAGAAATAAGTGAAATAGAGACTAATAAAACAATAGACAAGATCAGTGAAACTAAAAGCAGGTTCTTTGAAAAGATAAACAAAATTGATAAAACTTTAGTTGGTGGGGTACAAGATGGTGGAGTAGAAGGACTCAAGCTCACCTTCTCACATGAAAATACCAAAATTACAACTAACTGCTGAACAACCAGCAACAAAAAAGGACTGGAACCTACCAAAAAGATATTCTACAAAGAAGAAGCCACAGTGAGACTGTAGGAGAGGCACTTTCCTGATATAATAAAATCCAATACCTGCCAGGTGTGCAGCCCACAAACTGGAAAATAATTATATCTCAGAGGTTCTCCCACAGGAGTGAGAGTTCTGAGCCCTATGTCAGGCTCCCCAGCCTGAGGGTCTGGCATCAGGAGGAGGATCCCCAAGAGTATTTGGCTTTAAGGCCACTGTGGCTTGAGTGCAGGAGCTCAACAGGACTGGGGGAAAAAGATACTCCACTCTTGGAGAGTACACACATGATTTCACATGCACTGGGACCAAGGACAAAGCAGTGACTCCATAGGAGCCTGGGCCAGACCTACCTGCAGGCCTTGGAGCATCTCCTGGGGAGGTGGAGGTTGCCTGTGGCTCACTGTGGGGGCAACGACACTGGTGGTAGAGGCCCCATGAAATATTTTTATTGTGAAATCTTCCAGAGGTCACCATTTTGGCACTGAGACCTGGACCTACCTGACAGCCTGCAGGCTTCAGTTCTGGGATGCCTCAGGCCAAACACTATCAGGGTGGGACCACAACCCCACTCACCAGCAGACAGACTGCCTAAAGCCTGCTCTAAACACAGCCCTTGATATAGCACTGCCCACCAGAGGGACAAGACCGAGCTCCACCCACCAGTGGGTAGACACCAGTCCCTTCCACCAGGAAGCCTGGACAAGCCCCTAGACACCCATCCACCAGGAGCAGACACCAGAAGGAAGTAGAATTATGATCCTGAAGCCTTCAGAATGGAAAAAACAAACCCAGAAATTTAGACAAAATGAGACAGCATAGAAATATGTTCTGGATGAAGGCACAAAATAAACCCCAAAAGAACAACTAAGTAATGTGGAGATAGGCAACCTACCTGAAAAAGAATTCAGGTTAATGATAGTAAAGATGATCCGAGATCTTGGAAAAAGAATGGAGGCACAGACTGAGAAGGTACAAGAAATGTTTAACAAAGAGCTAGAAGATTTAAAGAACAGAGATGAACAACACAATAGCTGAAATGAAATATACACTAGAAGGAATCAATAGCAGAGTAAATGAGGCAGAAGAACAAATAAGTGATCCGGAACACAGATTGGTGGAAATCACTGCCATGGATCACAATAAAGACAAAAAGAATGAAAAGAAATGAAGACAGTCTCAGAGACCTCTGGGACAACATTAAATGCACCAACATTCATATTATAGAGGTACCAGTAAAAGATAAGAGAGAAAGGGCCTGAGAAAATATATGAAGAGATAATAGCCAAAATTTCCCTAACATGGGAAAGTTAACACTCAAGTCCAGGAAGCGAAGAGAGGCCCATACAAGATAAACCCAAGTTCCACACAGGATATATATATATATATATATATATATATATATATATATATATATGTGTGTGTGTGTGTGTGTGTGTGTGTGTGTGTGTATGTGTGTGTATATATATATATATATATATATATATATAAACTATGTGTATCTATATAAACACATAGTTTGTCAAGCAAGTGGGATTAAAAACCTTAAGGATAATGTGTGCCATTGGACTGGGCATTCAGACTTTGGTACTGACAAAGCACTAGTAGTAGTCTGTTACTAGTATATATATATATATAACTGAGTCACTTTTCTGTACACCTGAAATATTGTAATTTAATTATCCTTCAATTAAAAAAAACACAAAATAATTATTTCAAGGTAGCTCAGCAAGATTCAACAGAAGACAAATAGACACCTCAGTGAAGTGAGGAAAGCAACATATGGACAGAACAGGAATTTCAACAGACAGTTATAAATCATTAAAAAGGAATTTTGTAGCTGAAGAATACAATTAATAAAATTTAAAAATGCATGAGAGTGCTTCAACATCAGTATCAATCAATCAGAATAAAAAATCTGCCAATTTGAAGGCAGATCTCTTGGTATTATACAATCAGAGGATAAAAAAGAAATAAGAATAACAAAGAATGAAGAAAGCTTACTTGAAGTATTTGGCCTCATAAAATGAAACAGTATTCACATTATGGGAGTCCTAGCAGGAGAACAGAGTGAGAAAGGGACAAAAAACTTATTTTTTAAATAGGTCTTTATTGGAGTATAATTACTTCACAATACTGTGTTAGTTTCTGTTCTACACCAAAGTGAATCAGCCATATGTATACATATGTCCCCATATCCCCTCCCTCTTGAGCCTCCCTCCCATCGTCCCTATCCCACCTCTCTAGGTCATCACAAAACACCAAGTGGATCTCCCTGTGCTATGCTGTTGTTTCACACTAGTTATTTTACATTCGGCTGTGTATATATGTCGATGCTACTCTCACTTCGCCCCAGCTTCACCCTCCCACCCCATGACCTCAGTCTATTCTCTATATCTACAGGTTTATTCCTCCCCTGCAACCACGTTCATCAGTACCAATTTTTTTTACATTCCATATATATGTGTTACCATATGGTATTTATTTTTCTCTTTCTGACTTACTTCTCTCTGTATGACAGACTCTAGGTCCATCCACCTCATTACAAATAACTCACTTTCATTTCTTTTTATGGCTGAGTAATATTCCATTCTATATACCTGTCACATCTTCATTATCCATTCATCTGTTGATGCACATTTAGGTTTGTTCCATGTCCTGGCTATTGTAAATAGTGCTGCAATGAACATTGTGGTACATGTATCTTTTAGAATTATGGTTTTATCAGGGTATATGCCCAGGAGTGAGATTGCTGGGTCATATGGTAGTTTTATTTTTAGTTTTAAAAGGAACCTCCGTACTGTTTTCCATAGTCGTTGTATCAATTTACATTCCCACCAGCAGTGCAAGAGTGTTCCCTTTCCTCCACACCCTCTCCAGCATTTATAGTTTCTAGATATTTTGATGATGGCCATTCTGACTGGTGTGAGGTGATACCTCATTGTAGTTTTGATTTGCATTTCTCTAATAATTAGTGATGTTGAGCAGCTTTTCATGTGACTCTTGGCCATCTGTATGTCTTCCTTGGTGAAATGTCTATTTAGGTTTTCTGCCCATTTTTTAATTGGATTGTTTGCTTTTTTGATATTGAGCTCCATGAGCAGTAGTATACTTTGGAGATTAATCCTTTGCCTGTTGTTTCATTTGCAAATATTTTCTCCCATTCTGAACGTTGTCTTTTTGTCTTCTTTATGGTTTCCTTTGCTGTGCAAAAGCTTTTACATTTAATTAAGTCCCATTTGTTTATTTTTGTTTTATTTCAGTAACTCTAGGAGGTGGGTCAAAAAGATCTTGCTGTGGCTTATGTCAAAGAGTGCTTTTCCTGTTTTCCTCTAAGAGTTTTATAGTGTCCGGTCTTACATTTAGGTCTGTGATCCATTTTGAGTTTATTTTTGTGTATGGTGTTAGGTAGTGTTCTAATTTCATTCTTTTACATTTAACTATCTAGTTTTCCCAGCACCACTTATTGAAGAGGCTATCTTTTCTCCATTATATGTTCTTGCCTCCTTTGTCATAAATTTGGTGACCATATGTGCATGGGTTTATCTCTGGGCATTCTACCTTGTACCATTTATCTGTATTTCTGTTTTTGTGCCAAAACCCAACTGTCTTGATTACTGTACCTTTGTAGTATAGTCTGAAGTCAGGGAATCTGATTCCTCCTGCTCTATTTTTTTTAACTTAAAATTATTTATTTTTTTAAACAGCAGGTTCTTATAATCATCCATTTTATACACATCACTGTGTACATGTCAATGTCAATCGCCCAATTCATCAAACACCCACACCCATACCCCCACAGCTTCCCCCCTCGGTGTCCATACATTTGTTCTCTACATCTGTGTCTCAAATTCTGCCCAGAAAAGCAGTTCATCTGTACCATTTTTCTAGGTTCCTCATATACATTAATACACAATATTTGTTTTTCTCCCTCTCACTTACTTAACTCTGTATGACAGTCTCTAGATCCATCCACGTCTAAATAAATGACGCAATTTCTTTCCTTTTTAAGGCTGAGTAATATTCCATTATATATATGTACCACACCTTCTTTATCCATTTATCTGTCGATGGGCATTTAGGTTGTTTCCATGATCTGACTATTGTAAACAGTGCTGCAATGAACATTGGGTGCATGTCTTTTTGTTGTTGTTGTTGTTGTTGTTGTTGTTGTTTGATACTCAGAAAGTTTACTTAAAATATCCATGAAGGAGTTGGAAATTTTATGTCATTCTTTTTTTTTTTTGGAGTATAATTGCTTCACAATGGTGTGTTAGTTTCTGCTTTATAACAAAGAGAATCAGTTATACATAAACATATGTTGCCATAACTCTTCCCTCTTGCATCTCCCTCCCTCCCACCCTCCCTATCCCACCCCTCCAGGTGGTAAGAAAGCACTGAGCTAATCTCCCTGTGCTATGCAGCTGCTTCCCACTAGCTATCTACCTTACATTTGGTAGTGTATATATCTCCATGCCTCTCTCTCGCTTTGTCACAGCTTACCCTTCCCCTTCCCCATATCCTCAAGTCCATTCTCTAGTAAGCCTGTGTCTTTATTCCTGTCTTATGCATACGTTCTTCACAAAATTTCTTTTTCTTAAATTCCATATATATGTGTTAGCATATGGTATTTGTCTTTCTCTTTCTGACTTACATCAATCTGTATGACAGACTCTAGGTCTATCCAATTCATTACAAATAGCTCAATTTCGTTTCTTTTTATGGCTGAGTAATATTCCATTGCATATATGTGCCACATCTTCTTTACCCATTCATCCGATGATGGACACTTAGGTTGTTTCCATCTCCGGGCTATTGTAAATAGAGCTGCAATGAACATTTTGGTACATGACTCATTTTGAATTTTGGTTTCCTTAGGGTATATGCCCAGTAGTGGGGTTGCTGGGTCGTATGGTAGTTCTATTTGTAATTTTCAAGGAACTTCCATACTGTTCTCCACAGTGGCTGTATCAATTTACATTCCCACCAACAGTGCAAGAGGGTTCCCTTTTCTCCATACCCTCAATAGCATTTATTGTTTCTAGATTTTTTGATGATGGCCATTCTGATTGGGGTGAAATGATAGCTCATTGTAGTTTTGGTTTGCATTTCTCTAATGATTAAGGACGTTGAGCATTCTGTCATGTGTTTCTTGGCAGTCTGCATATGTTCTTTGGAGAAATGTCTGTTTAGGTCTTCTGACCATTTTTGGATTGGCTTTTTTGGTTTTTTTGTTACTAAGCTGCATGAGCTGCTTGTAAATTTTGGAGATTAATCCTTTGTCAGTTGCTTCATTTGCAAATATTTTCTCCTATTCTGAGGGGTAGCTTTTGGTCTTGTTTATGGTTTCCTTTGCTGTGCAAAAGCTTTGAAGTTTCATTAGGTCCCATTTGTTTATTTTTGTTTTTATTTCCATTGCTCTATGGTGTGTGTCAAAAAGTATCTTGCTGTGATTTATGTCGTAGAGTGTTCTGCCTATGTTTTCCTCTAAGAATTTGATAGTTTCTGGCCTTATATTTAGATCTTTACTCCATTTTGAGCTTATTTTTGTGTATGCTGTTACGGAGTGATCTAATCTCATACTTTTACATGTACCTGTCCAGTTGTCCCAGCACCACTTATTGAAGAGGCTATCCTTTCACCACTGTATATTCCTGCCCCCTTTATCAAAGATAAGGTGACCATATGTACGTGGGTTTATCTCTGGTCTTTCTATCCCGTTCCATGGATCTATCTTTCTGTTTTTGTGCCAGTACCATACTGTCATGATTATTGTAGCTTTGTAGTATTGTCTGAAGTCAGGGAGCCTGATTCCTCCAGCTCCGTTTTTCTTTCTCAAGATTGCTTTGGCTATACGGGGTCTTCTGTGTTGCCATACAAACTGTGAAAGTTTTTGTTCTAGTTCTTTGAAAAATGCCAGTGGTAGTTTGATAGGGATTGCATTGAATCTGTAGATTGCTTTGGGTAGTAGAGTCATTTTCACAATGTTGATTCTTCCAATCCAACAACATGATATATCTCTCCATATATTTGTATCATCTTTAATTGCTATCATCAGTGTCTTATAAATTTCTGCATACAGGTCTTTTGTCTCCTAAGGTAGGTTTATTCCTAGATATTTTATTCTTTGTATTGCAGTGGTAAATGGGAGTGTTTTGTTTATTTCACATTCAGATTTTTCATCATTAGTGTATTGGAATGCCAGAGATTTCTGTGCATTAATTTTGTATCCTGCTACATTACCAAATTCCTTGATTAGCTCTAGTAGTTTTCTGGTAGAATCTTTAGGATTCTCTATGTATAGTATCATGTCATCTGCAAACAGTGACAGATTTACTTCTTCTTTTCCGATTTGGATTCTTTTATTTCCTTTTCTTCTCTGATTGCTATGGCGAAAATTTCCAAAATTATGTTTGAATAATAGTGGTGAGAGTGGGCAACCTTGTCCTGCTCCTAATCTTAGTGGAAATCCTTTCAATTTTTCACCGTTGAGGACGATGTTGGCAGCGGGTTTGTCATATATGGCCTTTATTAAGTTGAGGAAAGCTCGTTTTATGCTGATTTTCTGCACGCTTTTTTTTTTTACCATAAATGGGTATTGAATTTTGTCCAAAGCTTTCTCTGCATCTATTGAGATGATCATATGGTTTTTCTCCATCAATTTGTTAATATGGCGTATCACGTTGATTAATTTGCATAAATTGAAGAATCCCTGCATTCCTGGAATAAACCCCACTTGGTCATGGTGTATGATCCATTTAATACACTGTTGGATTCTGTTTGTTAGTATTTTGTTGAGGATTTTTGCATCTATGTTCATCAGTGATATTGGCCTGTAATTTTCTTTCTTTGTGACATTCTTGTCTGGTTTTGTTATCACGGTGATGGTGCCCTCGTAGAATGAGTTTGGGAGTGTTCCTCCCTCTGCTATATTTTGGAAGACTTTGAAAAGGATAGGTTTTAACTCTTCTCTAAATATTTGATAGAATTCTCCTGTGAAGCCATCTGGTCCTGGCCATTTTTTTTTTTTTTACATCTTTATTGGGTATAATTGTTTTACAATGGTGTGTTAGTTTCTACTTTATAACAAAGTGAATCAGTTATACATATACATATGTTCACATATCTCTTCCCTCTTGCATCTCGCTCCCTCCCATCCTCCCTATCCCACCCCTCCAGGTGGTCACAAAGCACCGAGCTGATCTCCCTGTGCTATGTGGCTGGTGCCCACTAGCTATCTATGTTACATTTGTAGTATATATATGTCCATGCCTCTCTCTCGCTGTGTCACAGCTCACACTTCCCCCTCCCCATATCCTCACGTCCGTTCTGTAGTAGGTCTGTGTCCTTATACCTGGCTTACCCCTAGGTTCTTCATGATATTTTTTTCTTAAATTTCATATATATGTGTTAGCATATGGTATTTGTCTTTCTCTTTCTGACTTACTTCACTGTGTATGACAGACTCTAGGTCTATCCACCTCATTACAAATAGCTCAATTTCATTTCTTTTTATGGCTAAGTAATATTCCATTGTATATTCCACCTCTTCTTTATCCATTCATCTGATGATGGACACTTAGGTTGTTTCCATCTCCGGGCTATTGTAAATACAGCTGCAATGAACATTTTGTTACATGACTCTTTTTGAGTTATGGTTTTCTCAGGGTATATGCCCAGTAGTGGGGTTGCTGGGTCATATGGTAGTTCTATGTGTAGCTTTTTAAGGAACCTCCATACTGTTCTCCATAGTGGCTGTACAAATTCACATTCACACCAGCAGTGCAAGAGTGTTTTCTTTTTTCCACACCGTATCCAGCATTTATTGTCTCTAGATTTTTTAAAACATGTTTATTGTGGTATAATTGCTTTACAATGATGTGTTAGTTTCAGATTTATAACAAAGTGCATCAGTTAAACATATACATATGTTCCCATATCTCTTCCCTCTTGCATCTCGCTCCTTCCCACCCTGCCTATCCCACCTCTCCATGCGGTCACAAAGCACCGAGCTGATCTCCCTGTGCTATGTGGCTGCTTCCCACTAGCTATCTACCTTATGTTTGGTAGTGTATATATGTCCATTCCTCTCTCTCGCTTTGTCACAGCTCACCCTTCCCCCTCCCCATATCCTGAAGTCCGTTCTCTAGTAGGTCTGTGTCTTTATTCCTGTCTTACCCCTATGTTCTTCATGACATTTTTTTTTCTTAAATTGCATATATATGTGTTAGTATGCGGTATTAGTCTTTCTCTTTCTGACTTACTTCACTCTGTATGACAGACTCTAGGTCTATCCACCTCATTATAAATAGCTCAATTTTGTTTCTTTTCATGGCTGAGTAGTATTACATTGTATATATGTGCCACATCTTCTTTATCCATTCATCCGATGATGGGCACTTAGGTTGTTTCCATCTCTGGGCTATTGTAAATAGAGCTGCAATGAACATTTTGGTACATGACTCTTTTTGAATTATGGTTTTCTCAAGGTATATGCCCAGTAGTGGTATTGCTGGGTCATATGGTAGTTCTATTTGTAGTTTTCTAAGGAACCTCCATAGTGTTCTCCATAGTAGCTATACCAATTCACATTTCCTCCAGCAGTGCCAGAGTGTTACCTTTTCTCCACACCCTCTCCACCATTTATTGTTTTTAGATTTTTTGATGATGACCGTTCTGACTGGTGTGAAATGATATATCATTGTAGCTTTGATTTGCATTTCTCTAATGATTAATGATGTTGAGCATTCTTTCATGTGTTTGTTGGCAGTCTGTATACGTACTTTGGAGAAATGTCTATTTAGGTGTTCTGCCCTTTTTTGGATTGGGTTGTTTTTTTTTTTGTTATTGAGCTGCATGAGCTGCTTGTAAATTTTGGAAATTAATCCTTTGTCAGTTGCTTTATTTGCAAATCTATTCTCCCATTCTGAGGGTTGTCTTTTGGACTTGTTTATCATTTCCTTTGCTGTGCAAAAGCTTTGAAGTTTCATTCGGTTCCATATGTTCATTTTTGTTTTTATTTCCATTTCTCTAGGAGGTGGGTCAAAAAGGATCTTGCTGTGATTTATGTCATAGAGTGTTCTGCCTATGTTTTCCTCTAAGAGATTGATAGTTTCTGGCCTTACATTTAGGTCTTTACTCCATGTTGAGCTTATTTTTGTATATGGTGTTAGGGAGTGATCTAATCTCATACTTTTACATATACTTGTCCAGTTTTCCCAGCACCACTTATTGAAGAGGCTGTCCTTTCCCCACAGTACATTCCTATCTCCTTTATCAAAGATAAGGTGACCATATGTGCATGGGTTTATCTCTGGGCTTTCTATCCTGTTCCATAGATCTATCTTTCTGTTTTTGTGCCAGTACCATACTGTCTTGATTACTGTAGATTTGTAGTATAGTCTGAAGTCAGGGAGCCTGATTCCTCCAGCTCTGTTTTTCATTCTTAAGATTGCTTTGGGTCTTCAGTGTCTTTTGTGTTTCCATACGAATTGTGAAATTCTTCGTTCTAGTTCTTTGAAAAATGCCAGTGGTAATTTGATAGGGATTGCATTTAATCTGTAGATTGCTTTGGGTAGTAGAGTCATTTTCACAATGTTGATTCTTCCAATCCAGGAACATGGTATATCTCTCCATCTATTTGTATCATCTTTAATTTCTTACATCAGTGTCTTATAATTTTCTGCATACAGGTCTTTTGTCTCCTAAGGTAGGTTTATTCCTAGATATTTTATTCTTTTTGTTGCAATGGTAAATGGGAGTGTTTTCTTGATGTCACTTTCAGATTTTTCATCATTAGTGTATAGGTATGCCAGCGATTTCTGTGCATTAATTTCGTATCCTGCTACTTTACCAAATTCATGGATTAGCTCTAGTAGTTTTCTGGTAGCATCTTTAGGATTCTCTATGTATAGTATCATGTCATCTGTAAACAGTGACAGCTTTACTTCTTCTTTTCCATTTTGGATTCCTTTTATATCCTTTTCTTCTCTGATTGCTGTGGCTAAAACTTCCAAAACTATGTTGAATAAGAGTGATGAGAATGGGCAACCTTGTCTTGTTTCTGAAGTTAGTGGAAATGCTAATAATTTTTCACCATTGAGGATGATGTTGGCTATGATTTTGTCATATATGGCCTTTATTATGTTGAGGAAAGTTCCCTCTATTCCTACTTTCTGCAGAGTGTTTATCATAAATTGGAGTTGAATGTTGTCAAAAGCTTTCTCTGCATCTATTGAGATGATTATATGGTTTTTGTGCTTCAATTTGTTAATATGGTTTATCACATTGATTTATTTGCCTATATTGAAGAATCCTTGTATTCCTGGAATAAATCTCACTTGGTCATGGTGTATGATCCTTTTCATGTGCTGTTGGATTCTGTTTGCTAGCATATTGTTCAGGATTTTTGCATCCAAGATCATCAGTGATATTGGCCTGTAATTTTCTTTCTTTGTGACATCTTTGACTGGTTTTCATATCAAGGTGATGGTGGCCTTGTAGAATCTATTTGGCAGTGTTCCTCCCTCTGCTATATTTTGGAAGAATTTGATAAGCATAGGTGTTAGCTCTTCTCTAAATGTTTGATGTAATTCGCCTGTGAAGCCATTTGGTCCTTGGCTTTTGTTTGTTGGATGATTTTAATCACAGTTTCAATTTCAGTGCTTTTGATTGGTCTGTTCATATTTTCTATTTCTTCCTGATTCTGTCTTGGCAGGTTGTGCTTTTCTCAGAATTTGTCCATTTCTTCCAGGTTGTCTATTTTTTTGGCATAGAGATGCTTGTAGTAATCTCTCATCATCTTTTGTATTTCTGCAGTGTCAATTGTTACTTTTCCTTTTTCATTTCTAATTCTACTGATTTGAGTCTTCACCCTTTTTTTGAAGAGTCTGGCTAATGGTTTATCAATTTTGTTTGTCTTCTCAAAGAACCAGCTTTTAGTTTTATTGATCGTTGCAATCATTTCTTTTTCATTTATTTCTGATCTGATTTTTATGATTTCTTTCCTTCTGCTAACTTTGGGGTTTTTTTGTTCTTCTCTCTCTAATTTCTTTAGGTGCAAGTTAGGTTGTTTATTCGAGATCTTTCCTGTTACTTCAGGTTTATTGCTATAAAGTTCCCTCTTAGAACTGATTTTTCTGCATCCCATAGATTTTAGGTCGTCGTTTCTCCATTGTCATTTGTTTCTAGGTTTTCTTAAATTTCCTCTTTGATTTCTTCACTGATCCCTTCGTTATGGAGTAGTGTATTATTTAGCCTCCATGTGTTTGTATTTTTTACAGATATTTTCCTGTAATTCGTATCTAGTCTCATAGCATTGTGGTCCCAAAAGATACTTGATACAATTTCAATTTTCTTAAATTTGCAGTGTCTGTTGTAACTTCTCCATTTTTATTTCTAACTTTACTGATTTGAGTACTCTCCCTCTTTTCCTTGATGAGTCTGGCTAATCGTTTATCAATTTTGTTTATCTTTTCAAAGAACGAACCTTTAGTTTTATTGATGTTTGCTATTGTTTTCTTTGTTTCTATTTCATTTATTTCTGCTGTGATTTTATGATTTCTTTCCTTCTGCTAACTTTGCGTTTTGTTTTTTCTTCTTTCTATAGTTCCTTTAGGTGTAAGGTTAGATATTTTATTCAAGATTTTTCTTGTTTCTTGAGGTAGGTTTGTATAGCTATAAATTTCCCTCTTGTAACTGCTTTTGCTGCATCCCAAAGGTTTTGGATCATTGTGTTTTCATTGTCATTTGCCTCTAGGTATTTTTTGATTTCCTCTTTGATTTCTTCAGTGATCTGTTGGTCATTTAGTTCATATTTTTTACCCTCATTGTGTTTGTGTTTTTTACAGTTTTTTTCCCTGTAATTCATTTCTAGTCTCATAGAGTTGTAGTCAGAAATGATGCTTAATATGATTTCAATTTTCTTAAATTTACTGTGGCTTTCTTTTTGACCCAAGATGTGATCTATCCTGCAGAATGTTCTGTGCACACTTAAGAAGAAAGTGTAATCTGCTGTTTTTGGATGGAATGTCCTATAAATATCAATTAAATCTATCTGGTCTATTTTTTCATCTAAGGCTTCTGTTTCCTTATTTATTTTCATTTTGGATGATCCATCCATTGGTGTAATTGAGGTGGTAAAGTCCCCCACTATTATTGTGTTACTGTCAATTTCCTCTTTTATAGCTGTTAGCAGTTGCCTTATGTATTGAGGTGCACCTATGTTGGGTGTATGTATATATATATATATATATATATAATTGTTATATCTTCTTGTTGGATTGATCCCTTGAACATTATGTAGTGTCCTTCCTTGTCTCTTGTAACGTCCTTTATTTTAAAGTCTATTTTATCTGATATGAATATTGCTACTCTAGCTTTCTTTTGATTTCCATTTGTATGTAATATATTTTCCCATCCCCTTGCTTTCAGTCTGTATGTGTCCCTAGGTCTGAAGTGGGTCTCTTGTAGACAGCATATATATGGATCTTGTTTTTGTGTCCATTTAGCAAGCCTGTTTTTTTTTGTTTGGAGCATTTAATCCATTCACTTTTAAGGTAATTGTCAATATGTATATTCCTATGACCATTTTCTTAATTGTTTTGGGTTTGGTTTTTTTTTTAGGTCCTTTTTTTCTCTTGTGTTTCCCACTTAGAGAAGTTCTTTTAGCATTTGTTGTAGAGCTGGTGTTGTGGTGCTGAATTCTCTTAGTTTTTGCTTGTCTGTAAAGCTTTTGATTTCTCCATCTAATCTGAATGAGATCCTTGCTGGGTAGAGTAATCTTGGTTGTAGGTTTTTCCCTTTCATCGCTTTAAGTATATCATGCCACTCCCTTCTGGCTTGTAGAGTTTCTGCTAAGAAATCAGCTGTTAACCTTATGGGAGTTTCCTTGTATATTATTTGTCATTTTTCCCTTGCTGTTTTCAATAATTTTTCTTTGTCTTTAATTTTTGCCAATTTATTTACTTTGTGTCTCAGTGTGTTTCTCCTTGGGTTTATCCTGTATGGCACTTGCTGCATTTCCTGGACTTTGGTGGCTATTTCCTTTCCCATGTTAGGGAAGTTTTCAACTATAATCTCTTCAAATATTTTCTCTGGTCCTTTCTCTTTCTCTTCTCCTTCTTGGACCCCTATAATGTGGATGTTGTTGAGTTTAATTGTTGTCCCAGAAGTCTCTTAGGCTGTCTTCATTTTTTTTTTTTATTCTTTTTTCTTTATTCTGTTCTGCAGCAGTGAATTCCACCCTTCTGTCTTCCAGGTCACTTATCCGTTCTTCTGCCTCAGTTATTCTGCTATTGATTCCTTCTAGTGTTGTTTTCAGTTATTGTATTGTTCATCTCTCTTTGTTTCTTCTTTATTTCTTCTAGGTCTTTGTTAAACATTTCTTGCATCTTCTCAATCTTTGCCTTCATTCTTTTTCCAAGGTCCTGGATCATATTCACTATCATTATTCTGAATTATTTTTCTGGAAGGTTGCCTATCTCCATCATTTACTTGTTTTTCTAGGGTTTTATCTTGTTCCTTCATTTTGTACATAGCCCTCTGCCTTTTCATCTTGTCTATCTTTCTGTGAATGTGGTTTTTGTTCCACAGGCTGCAGGATTGTAGTTCTTCTTGCTTCTGCTGTCTCCTCCTACTCTATTTTTTTTCTCAGGATTGCTTTGGCTATCAGGGGTCTTTTGTGTCTTTATACAAATTTAAAAATTTTTTTGTTCTAGTTCTTGAAAAGTGCCATTTGTAATGAAGAAAGCTTACTTGAAATATTGGGCCTCATAAAATGAAATATTATTCACGTTATGGGAGTCCTAGCAGGAGAAGAGTGTGAGAAAGAGAGAAAAGGGTTATTTAAAGAAATAATAATTAAAAACATCCCCAAAGTGGGGATACATATGGCTATACAGGTACACGAGTGTCATATATCTCATTAGACTTAATGAGCTCTTCATGTAGACACGTTATAATCAACTTTTCAGATATCAAATACAAAGAGATAATTTTGAAATAGAAGAGAAATGATTCATCACATAAAAGTGAACGCTGATAAGGCTGTCAGCTGATTTCACAAGAAAAACCTTACAGGTCGGGAGAAATTAGGATGATATACATAAAGTGCTCAAAGAAATATCTTCCAACCAAGAATATTTTACCCAGAAAATTTATCTTTCAGAACTGGAGAGATAAAACCTTTCCCAAACAAACAAGACCTGAGGTAATTTATCACTACTAGACCTACCTTACAGTAATTCCTGAAAGCAGTTCTTCAAGCTGAAATGAAAAGACACTAATAGTAATGCGAAAACATATGAAAGTGTATAGTTCACTGGTAAAGGTAAATATATAGTCAAAGGCAAAATGCTTTTAATACAGAAATGATGTGTAAACCACTTTGAATTCTAGCATATAGGGTAATAGAAAAAAGGTGTTTTTAAAATAACTATAGCTACAATATTTTTTAATGCATACACAATATAGAAGGATGTAAATTGGAATACTAACAAAATTAAATGGGAGGGTCAAGTAAATATGTAGAACTTTTATATGTAATTGAAGTTAACTTGTTATAAGCTTAAAATAGACTGTTATAACTGAAAAACCATAGAAATAATGAACAAAAATAAGAGTTGGTCTTTTTAAAAGAAACAAAATAAATGTACACTTACTTAGACTAAGAAAAAAAGAGATAATACAAATTAATAAAATTATAGCAAAAAAAGAAAGATTACAACTGGTACCACAGAAATACAAAGGATCATAAGAGACAAGTATGAACAATTATATGCCAACAAATTAGAAAATTTAGAAGAAATTTTAAAATTTCTAGAAACATAAAACTAACTAAGACTGAATCATGAATAATAGGAAATCTGAACAGACAAATAACAAGCAAGGAGATTAAATCAGTAATCAAAATCTCCCCAGCAGGGCTTCCCTGGTGGTGCAGAAATTAAGAATCTGCCTTCCAATGCATGGGACACGGGTTTGAGCCCTGGTCTGGGAAGATCCCACATGCCGCAGAGCAGCTAGGCCTGTGCACCACAACTACTGAGCCTATGCTCTAGAGACTGTGAACCACAACTACTGAGCCCATTTGCCACAACTACTGAAGCCTGTGCACCTAGAACCCATGCTCCACAATGAGAAGCCACAACAATGAGAAGCCCGCACACCACAACCAAGAGTAGCCCCTGATCACCACAACTAGAGAAAACCCAAGAACAGCAATGAAGTCCTAATACAGCCAAAAATAAATAAATAAATAAATATATACATATATTTTTTGTTGTTGTTGTTGGTTTTTTTTTTTTTTTTTTTTTGCGGCACGTGAGCCTCTCACTGTTGTGGCCTCTTCCATTGTGGAGCACAGGCTCCAGACGCACAGGCTCAGCAGCCATGGCTCACAGGCCCAGCCACTCCACGGCATGTGAGGTCTTCCCAGACTGGGGCAAGAACTCGTGACCCCTGCATCGCAGGCAGACTCTCAACCACTGCGCCACCAGGGAAGCCCCAATAAATATATTTTTTAACAATTCTTTAAAAAAAATCTCCCCAACAAATGAAAGCCCAAGAGCAGATGAAATTGATGCCAGACAGGCTAAATTAAGGGTCCAGGTTCTTGCTCTACCTGTCCAAATGAATTTGGCCATGGAACACAAAGAAAAGAAAATAAACACAGAGGATGAAGTGCAGAGAGAAACAAAGGAGCAGTTTGTTGAGACGTGAAAGTACACACTTGGAGAAGAATGTGGGCGTCCTTCTGAGTGAGGAGCCCACCAAGGGATTTTCTGACCCTCCTTTTAATTCCTTGAATGGATGGAGGTTTCTTTGCTTAGGGACAGGATATTCATTGTTGGGAAGATCAGGGTGGGATCTTGAGTGAAGCTGGTTACATCAGCTTTCACTCTTGCACATCAGGTTTCTGAAGCCACGACACATGTGCTCTGAGAGCCATTTTACCTTAGATTTTCTCTTACTAGTCAAGCGCCAGGTGTAGAAGTTGTATAGTGGTCACTGGCAGCCTGTACATTTTTATTGCGCATGCTCGGCCATGCTCTGTGGGTTTTATGGTCAGGGTTCCCTATTCAGGTGTCACAAAGTTTTATTAAAGTCTGATGTATGTTATTGTTGCCGACACCATTCTTCCATGGTTCATGGTCTCATTAAATACAAAACAAGGAGGTGGCTTTGCCTTTTGCCTAATGTCTATATATGAGGAGGCTGTCCTTGGGTCCAGCTCTGTCTTTCCTGCCTCAATTTCCCCCTGAAAAACTTTGTTCCCAAAATCTCTTGGGGATGTTGAGGACCGAAGGTCTCATTCTTCTGTAACTTCTTAAAGTTGGCCAGGGGCAGTCGTCCTTACATGACCCTGGGAATGAAAATATCTCCCTATCTAGTCAAGGGGTCCCATAGAGACCTCAGCAGTAGGCAATGGCTGGAGTCCCTGCATAGCCATCGTGTTTATGTGGAATTGTTGCAAACTGGAGGAAATAAACTTAAAAAGTAAGTTGAAAATAAAGGGGCCAATAATCAGCAAAAGTATTATTCCAACCAGAGGTCCAAGCAGGGGTAGAAACTAGGTTATGTTTGGTAATACCCCTTTGATTGCAGCATATATGGAGTTGGCTCACCTCTTTCTACCACTTACCAACTTCCTAGGCCCTGGAGGTGTCCCCCCCAGTGACCTTCCTAGACCTTGGACATCTCCAAAGAGAGAGAGTCCTGGACCCTACACATTCATCCCCATTTGCCAGGTGGAGGAATACCTTTTCTTTTTTTATACATCTTTTTGATATAGCACATGACCAATAATGAGTCTACCTTTGGTGCTTGGAGGTATCCCCCTTTCTTGTGCATCTAAGAGTTCTTCATAGCAGTGGAATTGCCATGTAGCTTGGGAATCTACGATTTTAAATAAAACTTCTATACTTAAAGCCATTAATGGAAGAGCATTCCAGAGAGAGAGAGAGAAGCCGGCCTTTGAAGCTTTGGGCATTGTCAGAGTAAGCAGACCTTTCCTAAAAGTGAGACCCAAGGAATTAAACCATGAGTAATTCTCAAGAGGTTTACTAGTGTATTACATTCCCATTCCCCTAATGCAGACACCCAAAGGAGTGAGAGAAAGGTTAGTGTAAATAATTATTTCATAATGGCAGCAGTGAGCTAAAAATAAATAGGCCCTTTGAAACCCAGCATGGACAGAGTAGAGCCCTCTCAGGTAAAGGTGCTGAACCAAGGCAACACTCACAAAAGATTACAAGGGCAAAAAGGAACACGAGGAGGATAATAAGAATCCAAATCCACCAAAGCATATTAGTTAGTTTATGGGTGGACTGGAGTAACAGGAAGCAGAAGGAAAATAGAGGCTATGCGTACTTAGCCTTGGATTTGTGAAGTTTCTTTGTCCTTCTTGAATAAGAACTTCAGGTTTGGAGGGGGTTCACTCACGTGCCTGGACCCTTCTATTCATCAGAGGTACTCAGTGTCCTGTAAAACTCAGGGGGAAGGATAAATTTAATTCTAAACAGGTTCCCCACTTGGCTAATAGTTGGCATTTATTCTTGGTGTCCCCAAAATACTTGTTTGGCCCCATTGTGTTCGATAACAGGCAGAGTGGGATTATTGTGAGCGACTGACAAAAGACTAGTAACCCGCACCTAGTAATAATCAGCTTAGCCTGGGGAGACCCTTCCTAGGATCTCTCCATCTCAGACTTGAAAATTTATGGATGTTAGGACATTAGGTGAATATTGGGTATGCCCTCAGTTTCAACCAGAGCAATCAAAAATTAAAGTCTGTTCCTAGCCACTGAAATGTCCCCCAAGGCTTTTATAAGGTCTTGTCCAATTAAAAGAGTGGGACATTCAGGACCTACCGAGAAAGCATGTGAGACCAAATATTGCTCAAATTGGCAATTAAGTGGCTTGGTGAAATACTGATTTTGGGGATTTCCATCCATGTGCAATCACCAGGCATTTTTTAGCACTTTAGAGTCCAGTGTAATTGTTTAGAACAGAGTAAGTGGCTCTCATATTGATTTTAAAAATCGACCTTCTTACTTGACACATCAAGGATCAGCCAGGGCTCTTCTGCTGAGATAGTGGGTTTTTCTGTGAGACCAAAGGACCCTGGACCCTGTCAGTCATCTGCAGCCACCATTTGGAGTTTTGAGACCCTTTTTTCTGATCTCATCAGTGGCCTGATTTTCTGCAGTTTGTACATGGGTCAGGTGGGTTTGCCTTTTGCCCTTGGCAGGAATGGGTCCAGTGACCTGGCTTACCACATTTGAAATAGACCCTTTTTGGGGTTTCACTGACCTGGTGTCACATCTCTTCTTCATCTCCAAGATGGTCACTGAGGTTGCAAGGCACTGCTGATGGCAAAAGCTATCAGTTAGGTCTGTTTCTTTATTTATTCCCCTTCATGCCAGTCCCTTAGTGTTTCCTCTATCTGTCACGGTAATTGAATATCCCATAGGCCACATCTGGAAAATGAGGATTTGAACCTGAGGGCCCAACTCTAACTTTTGGGGCTTTCACATAATATCAGGGGCAGACTAGCTGATAAAAATGTTGTCCCAGTAGGGAACAGTTCTTGGGGTGGAAGAGTCTATGTTAATGCATTTTCTAAAAAGTTTTACAAGCTAATACTAGATGAAGCTCATCTGATCAGAGAAGGAATTCATCTGTCTGGTCTTGTCCCAAATTAACTAAGTACTGTTCTTAATGAGCTCACTGGGTTTTGGTGCCTTTAAAGTTTAACTATTTCTGAAATGTAATCCTTGATGGTAGAGGTCCCCAGGGGGCATGGGGTGGGCAAAAGCCTAAACTGGGCCCAGAGTATATCATAAGAGAAAGTGGCCTTGGTGACTGAATGTACCCAAAGGGTATGTCCCTGGGAGTAAAGAAATTTATCCATGATCCTTCAAGGGGAACCAAGCTCCTGCCTAAAGGAGGAGCATTTCCCATCAGGACTGACTACAGGCATCCCCATCTTTTCTCTGTGGTACCCAGGATAAGCGACCTTCTTGAAGGCTTCAGGCTTCTCTATTGATTCTATGGCCAATGATTAATCCTTGTGTGCATTCCCCTGGAACGGGCATCATCATAGTTCCAGGATCTATTTAGGTCCCAGCTCCCTTTCTCTAAAAGGGTGATATGTATCTGAAAACAGTCACCAGCCACTAAGAGTGGTGGTGTGTGTGATTGTGTAAAAAAAACAAAATCCCCTTTCTATCATCTAGGAAAATCTTAACTTTCAACTTACAGTCTGTCCAAGTAAGGCTGTATTTTATATTTTTGTTAAGTTGAACCTGATAATAGTTAGTCAAATGGTGGATAAGACAAGCCCCTAGGGCAAGACTCCTGTGGTTCAGGTCCCTGGCTGCACAGGTGAATTCTACTGAATAGTTAAAGAAGAATTAATACCAATCCTTCTAAAACTTCCAAAATATTTAAGAGGAAGGAACATTTCAAAATTCATTTTATGAGGCCAGCATTAACCTGATACTGAAGCCAGACACTATAAGAAAAAAAATTACAGAACAATACCCTTGATGAAAATAGATGCACATAATCAAAAATAATTGCAAGCCAAACTCAGGAGTGCAGTAAATGGATCATGCACCATGATCAAGTGAGAGTTCATCTCTGGGATGCAAGGATGGTTCAACATGCAAATCAATAAATGTAATATACTACAGTAACAGAATGAACAATAAAATCTCATAATCATTTCAATATAGGTAGAAAAAACATTTGACAAATTTCAGCATCTTTAGCTGATTCACTTTGTTATAAAGAAGAAACTAACACACCATTGTAAAGCAATTATACTCCAATAAAGATATTTTTAAAAATTCAACATCTTTTCATAATAAAAAATCTCAACAAATTATGTATAGAAGAAATGTACTGCAACATAATAAAGGTCATATATGACAAGACTACAGCTAGCATCATACACAGCAGTGAAAAGTTAAAAGCCTTTGCTCTAAGATTGCTATATCTATTCAACATAGTGCTGGAAGTTCTAAGCCATAGCCATTGGGCAAGAGAAAGAATTGAAAGGCATCCAAATTAGAAAGGAAGAAGTAAAATTATCTCTGTTTGAGGATGATATGATATTATACATAGAAAATCCCAAGGCTCCACCAAAAAAACTGTTAGAATGAATAAATTAATTTAGTAAAATTGTAGGATACAAAATCAGTATACAAAAATCAGTTGTGTTTATATACACTAACAATGAACTATCTGAAAGAGAAATTAAGAATTCAATCCCACTTATAATAGCATCAAAAACAATAAAACACTTAGAAATAAATTTAACCAAGGAGATGAAAAACCTGTACACTAAAAACTATAAGACATTGATGAAAGAAATTAAAGGAGACATGCATAAGTGGAAAGATATTTGTGTTCTTTGATTAGATGAATTAATATAGTAAATATGTTCATACTGCCTAAAATTATCTACAGATTCAGTGCAATTCCTCTCAAAATTCCAATGACATTTCTCTCAGACATATAAAAACTATCCTAAAATTTTGTGGAACCAGAAGACACTGAATAGCCAATACAATCCTCAGATAGAAAAGCAAAGCTGTATACATAACACTTTCTGATTTCAAGCTATATGATGAAGCTAGTAATCAAAACGTAATCGTACTGGCATAAAACCAGGCACTTAGGCCAGTGGGTCAGAATAAAAACATCAGATATAAACCCACATATATACAGTCAACTAATTTTATAAGTGTGCCAAGAACATAAAATGGAAATGGATAGTCTCTTTGGTAAATGACACAGGGAAAATTGGATATCCACATGCAGAAGAATAAAACTGGACCCTCATCTACCCCACTCATAAAAATTAACTTGAAATGAATCAAAGATTTAATGTAAGACCTGAAACCATAAAACTCCCTGAAGCAAACATCAGTAAAGAGATCCTTGACATTGGTCTTGGTAATGATTTCTTGGATAAGACAGTAAAAGCACAGCAAAGGAAGAAATTAATAAATTGAAAGGGCAACCCACAAAATGGGAGAAAATTTTGAAAGCCATATCTGATAAGGGATCAATATACAAAATATATAAATAACTCATACAACTCAATAACCAAAAAGCAAATGATCTAGTTTAAAGGTGGGCAAAGGACCTGAATAGACATTTCTCCAAAGAAGATGTTCAGATGGCTAAAAGGTATATAAAAACGTGCTCAACGTCACAAATGATCAGGGAAATTAAATCAGAACCACAATGATATCACCTCACACCTATTAGGATGGCTATTATAAAAAAGACAAGCGATAACAGATGTTGATGAGGATGTGGAGAAAAGGGAACCCTTATACACGCTTATTGGACCTGTAAATTGGTAGTAGCATTATGGAAAACAGTCTGGTGGTAACTCAAAAAACTTCCATATGACCCAGTTATCCCACTTTTGGGTGTATATTCAAAGGAAATGAAATCTGTATCTCAAAAATATATCTACACACCCATGTTCATTGCAGTATTATTCCCAATAACCAAGATATGAAAACAACCTAAATTTCCTCTGACAGATAAATGGATAAAGAAAATGTGGTGTGTATATATATACACAATGAAATAGTATTCAGCCATGAGAAGGAAAAAAACCTTGCCATTTTTGACAAAATGGATGCACCTTGAGGGAATTATGATAAGTGAGATAATTTACTAAGAGAAAGATAAATACTGTATGCTACTACTTATATGTGACTCTTAAAAGAAAAACTAATTTTATAGAAATAGAGAATAAAATGGTGGTTGCCAGTGTCTGGGGGGAGGGAGAAATAGAGTGATGTCAGTCAAAGAGTACAAACTTTCAGTTATAAGAAGTTCTAAGGGTCTAGAATACAGCATGGTGACTATAGTTAATAATATGATACTGTAAACATGAGAGTTGCTGATAGTAGATCTTATGCATTCTTACCACACAAAAAAGAGAATGTGAGATGATGAATTTGTTAATTATCTTGATTTTGGTTATCATTCCACAATGTATATGTATATCAAATTATCACATGATACACTTCAAATATATCCAATTACATTTGTCAATTATTCCTCAGTAATTTGGGGGGAAATTTCCCCTGATGGCTGTAAATATTGATTACCCTGTTGTTTACAGACAGAATTTCTTTTCTCTGTTAACATTGTATTTTAAAATCTCTCTATGTTGATTTATGTAAATCTAGTTTGCTCTTCTGTCCTTTACATGTACCATATTTTATTTACTCACTCTCCTACGAATTGACTTTTTAGTTTTTTCCAAGTCTTTGCTGTTATACACAATACTGCAGCAAAAATGACTATATTTGAACACATTCAAGATATTTCCTGGAGCATATATCCAGGAGTGGATTTGTTAGGTGAGATATCCATATTTGTTTTCACTAAGGACTGACAAATTATTTTCCAAGACGGTTGTATTAATTACACTGCACAAGTGCTGCATGAGGGTTCCCATTTCCCCCATCTTCATCAGTGCTTATATTACTTGATTCATATTTTTGACAGTCCAGGGGGCATAAAACAAAACACAAAGCTGGAGGTATCATGCTCCCAGACTTCAGAATACATTACAAAGCTACATTAATCTAAACGGTATGGTATTGGTGTAAAAACAGACACACAGATTAATGCAACAGAGTAGAGAGCCCAGAAATAAACCAACACACATATGGTCAATTAATCTATGACAAAGGAGGCAAAAATATACAATGTAGAAAAAACAGTCTCTTCGATAAGTGATGCTGCAAAAACTGAACAACTGCATGTAAAAGAATGAAATTAGAACATTTTCTTACACCAAATACAAAAATAAACGCTTGTTATCTCATGTTCTTAATGAAAGCCATTCTAACAGGTCATTATAGTTTAAATTTTACTTTCAATTAATTCCAATCCTAAATGAATGAGTGAATGAATCTCTCTTTACTCTCATTATACGTATCTGCATAATGCCAATAAATACACTGCAGAACTCGCTTTGTGATCACTAGTGTCTAGAATAAACACATTTACCTCTGTGGAGAACAATGATAGAATTACTGAAGCTGGAAAATAATAACGTTGAATTTCACATATCATGTGTATCTTTGGAAAATCAGGCAGCTTAGCTACTCATACAATCATTTATAAGCCGGAAGAAGCAGAGGAGTTATACTATTTTCTTTTATCTAGATTTAATTCCTTAAATTATATAAAAGGCTAAACTTTCTTACCTTGCCAGGTTTTAATCCAAATAATTAGATGTTAATATTTTTAAAACAAAATAAACAAAACATCGTGCTACCAGTACTGAAGAGTGTTTCTTCTGCTTTTCTTCATTTTAGCCAAATATAGAAAAATGTCAGATTTCATGAAGGTTTGGAATTGAGATATTTTTGAGAGTCTTGATTTAGCCTGCATGCAATGAGGTTGTATTTAATTTACTATAATGAAAATAGCCAACATTTCTGTAGCTCTTACTGTGGGCCAGGCACTGTTCTAAGCACTTTATATGTATAAGCTAATTTAATTCTCACATCAACCCTATGATGCAAGTACTATTATTATCCCCTTTTTGCAGATGAAGAAACCAAAGCAGAGAAAACTTAAGGGACTGCTTCAAGGTCAAACAGCAAGAAACCAGTAGACCTGAATAGGGAATTCTGCCAAGCCGCTTCTTGAATCAGCACTTATATGGATTATAGTTTGTCGTATCATCATATAGCCTCCCAATTTAATACTAGTCAATTTTTTAAATTGGCCATTGACATAGCTCTAATTAGAGATAGTACTAAGCTTTATTGTTTTTTTCTCATTATTATACAGTGATTTTTATATGTAACAAAATACCCTGTAGAATTAGTTATATGTGTTTTGGAGGAGAGCTTAGAAAAGTATTGTGGATATGTTAGTTATATAACTTTACATGGTAAGTTTCCTCAAGAATAATAATAAAAAAAAAGAATGTAGTGAGAAATAATATTATTTCATTATACCTTGAAACTACATGAGAAAACACATTTAAGTAGCATCTGAAAGATATTTGCTTTGCCCTTAACTTGTTCTCTTTTTTGATCATATAAGAAACCAGGTATACACGTAGAGCAGTAAATTAGTAAATTGATTAAGAAATTAGAGTTTTTAAGGGAAGAAACTAAAGTATTTATTGTAACCAATTTGTCTCCAACATGAATATAAAATTATTTTCTTCTTTTTTTAGTTAAATAATTGACGTCTTATCTCTTTTGATAGAGGTTAGTATGTTATACTAGAAAGAATATAAGGTTGAAATCAGAGACTGGGCTCAATTTATAACTGTGCCACTTATTAACTATTTTACCTTGAGCAAGTTAGAAAATTACCTGAATCTCAAATTTATCATCTATAAAATTAATAAAATACTATATTCTTTACAATTATTTGTAGGCAGTAAATGAGATTAGTAATGTAAAGCCCCATAACAATACTTGCTATATAATAAACATTCAATAAATATTATTTTCTCCTTCTACGTTTCATCATTTTCCTTTATAAAACTGATTTCAAATACTTAAAATAGAGCATGTAAAATAAAATTCATAACATTAGTGAACATTTTCAAAAGACGATTCTGTAAGAGGTTGAGTTAATTGGCCAATTATGTAGATTTTTAGTGATCTCACTTAATCTAAGACAATGTTTCCCGGAGTGTGACATACATCCATTCCACCCAAGTTGATTTGAGGTGATTAGATGGATATTTTTAATTTTAATAGTTACGTATTTAATATTTATTAGAAAAAAGTTAACTACCATAATTTCTACTATCAAACCCATAATTTCATTAAAGTATTGCTTTAAGAAAAAGCTAAGTAAAAAGGTGAGTCATTTTAAAGAAAAGTAAATTATAATACAGTTAGTTACCAGATATATCAAAACCTGTGAAGATGGTTTGAAATAACATGTAGAAATCATTCATCTAAAGAAAAAAGTGCCCAAAGGTACAGAGAGTTAGCATATGTCTTAGGTTTGATACCCTAAATATAATTTATTATACCCCAACTTTTTGCTCTCTTGGTCAAGTCTTTGAAGAGTTCAAGTAGCCTTAGTAAATTTTGTGGGATTTGTTTCTGCTGCCATTCTCTTTTATTATAGGCTTTTTTAAAACGCCTTTTAGAATCATATTAATTCTGTGGTTGGAAGTGCACTTATTTGCAAGGAAGGGCCATCCCATTATCTCTTTGCCAAGTATAACCTATAATATAATCAACAAGTTACTTAATTGTTCTGAAACCCAGGGTTTTCTGATAACTGAGAGACCATCTCAGTCTTCTGAGTCATTCATTTGTCCACATTTACACAGAGTTAGCACCTATATTAACGGACTAAGCTGAGGGGGAAATTCCTTTTAACAGCAACCAACTGAAAGGAATGTAATATTGTCTTCTGAGGACATGTTCTAGTATAAATAGGTAACCTCTGGCAGCAGCAGCCCCTGGAAGACTTAGTTCTGACTCAGTGATTCTCTAGTTTTTGACCGTGTAGTGTTTGAAATTTGATTATTTTAGTCAATTTGAGTGATTTGGGGGTAAATACTTGAATGTTTATTAGTAACAGGGATAAAAAATTATTATTATCTCCCTGCTATAAAAATAGTGGGAAGCAGCTGCATAGCACAGGGAGATCAGCTCGATGCTTTATGACCACCTAGAAGGGTGGGATACAGAGGGTGGGAGGGAGATGCAAGAGGGAGGGGATATCAGGATATATCTATACATATAGATGATTCATTTTGTGATACAACAGAAACTAACACAACATTGTAAAGCAATTATACTCCAATAAAGATGTTTTTATATTATATATATATATATATATATATATATATATATATATATATCCATACCACTACAATGACAGGCAGAGAATGGACGAAGAGGAAAACTTGCTAGTTTGGGTGGTATTTTTTACATTATATTTTCTAATCCTCACAACAACACTGTAAGATAAATATTGGTTGTCTTTTTAGAGTTGAAGATGCACAAGTTGAAATAACTTGTGCAAGGTCACAATGCTAGTTAAGTAGGATCATTTCCCTCATTAGGGAGTCTATTATATTTATTAATTACATACATTATTTTTATTCAGTTAACATACATAATAAAATAAGAAATAAGGAATACATTTAAACATGGTCCACATATTTGATGAAGTATTGCATAGTGGTTAAGAGTACCATTTTTGAATGGTAAGCTGTGTGACCTTGGGCAAGTTTGTTAACTTTGCTAAGCTTTTATTCTCTCATATTTAGAATGGGCATAAGACTCTTTCTCATAATAATTTTATCAACCTAAATATAAATGAAATATCTATGAGGCTGTTTTGTACAGTGTTTGGCAGATAATAATCACTTTATAAATGGAGGTATTATTAGCAATTATTGCTAAACAATTCATAGATTAACAGAGGCAACAGACACCTATATAAGACATTGTGATTAAAGTTGTGATTGGGAAATATTTTAAAACTGCTTTGGGATCACAGAAGAATGGTTAACTGTACCTCATAAGGATAGTGAAAGTCTCATTGAGAAAGTACCTGTTAGCTGGAACTTAAAGGATGAATAGGCACAAAAAGGCATTCTAGGTAGAATATACATCATGAGAAAAGGTCTTAAGTTTCTAAAATGCATGGCTAAACCAGGTCTACTTGGAGAAATGCACCAAGAAACTGGAGGTCTCTGTAAAGTCAGAGGATATTCGTAGTGAGAGATAGGATGTTATGGTCTAAAAGAACAATAAATAGATATTAATATCAGGATATTAGGATTTTTAATATGTAGCCAAACTAAGTAACAGCAGATTCTGGTATAAACACCAAAATGTGGGTATTTGAAATGTAAGGGAAATTAACACAATTTCCATTCACAATCAATTTTCAAGTTAAAAATTTATTTTGGTAACTTTGAATTTGCATTTCTATTTTTATTGTAGTATAGTTGATTTACAATTATTATATTAGTTTCAAGTGTACAACATAGTATTTGTTATATGTATAGAATATACTCCATTTAAAGTTATTATAAAATGTTGACTATATTCCCTATACTGTGCATTACATCCTTATAAGCCATTTATTTTATACCTAGTAATTTGTACCTCTTAATCCCCTTCACCCAATTTTCCCCTCCCCTAATACATCTACTCTCTGGTAATGACTAGTTTGGTCTCTGAATCTGTGAGTCTGTTTGTGGTTTATTATATTCTTTCATTCATTGCATTTTTTCTATTCCACATATAAGTGAAAACATAAAGTACTTGTGTATCTCTGTCAGACTTGTTTCACTAAGCATAATACCCTCCATGTCCATTCATATTGTAGAAACCTCCATACAGTTTTCCATAGTGGTTTTACCAATTTACATTCCCTTTAGCAGGGCACAAGGGGTCCCTTTTCTCCATATTCTCACCAACACTTGTAAATTGTGGACATTTTAATGATAATGTGTGAGGTGATCTCTTATTGTGGTATTGATTTGCATTTCTCTGATAATTAGTTATTTGAGCATCTTTTCATGTGTTTGTTGGTCATCTGTATGTCTTATTTGGAAAAAAAATACTTATCCATGTCCTCAGCATATTTTTTAATTTGGTTGTTTGTTTTTTTTTTAAATATTGAGCTATATGAGTTCTTTATATATTTTGGATATTAACTCCTTATTGGAAATATCGCTTGCAAATATCTTCTCCCATTCAATAGGTTGTCTTTTTGTTTTGTTGGTGTTTTCCTTAACTGTGCAAAAGCTGTTGAGTTTGATTGGGTCCTATTTGTCTATTTTTTCTTTTGATTCTCTTGTCTGAGGAGACAGGTCCAACAAATTGCTAAGATCTGTGTCAAAGAGAGTACTGCCTATGCTTTCATCTATGACTTTTATGGTTTTCTGTCTTATTTAGGTCTCTAATCCATTTTGAGTTTATTTTTGTATTTGGTGTAAGAAAATGTTCTAATTTCATTCTTTTACATGCAGTTGTTCAGTTTTTGCAGCATCACTTATTGAAGAGACTGTTTTTTCTACATTGTATATTTTTGCCTCCTTTGTCATAGATTAATTGACCATATGTGTGTTGGTTTATTTCTGGGCTCTCTACTCTGTTGCATTAATCTATGTGTCTGTTTTTACACCAATACCATACCGTTTAGATTAATGTAGCTTTGTAATGTATTCTGAAGTCTGGGAGCATGATACCTCCAGCTTTGTTTTTTGTTTTTGTTTTTTCTCAAGACTGCTTTTATTGTTCAGGGTCTTTTCTTGTTCGATAAAAATTTTTTGTACTCTGTGAAAAATGTCATGGGTATTTTGATAAGGATTGCAATAATTCTGCAGATTGCTTTGAGTAGTAAGGACATTTTAACAATATTAATTCTTCCAGTCCAGGATTATGGAATGTATTTTCATTTGTTTTTGTCATCCTCAATTTCCTTCATCAATGTCTTATAGTTTACAGATATTGGTCTTTCATCTCCTTGGTTAAATTTATTCCTAGGTATTTTATTATTTTTAAATCAATTGTAAATGGGATTCTTTTCCTAATTTTTCTTTCTGATAGCTTATTATTAGTGTATAGTAATGCAACAACTTTCTGTATATTAATCTTGCATCCTCCAACTTTAATAAATTCATTTCTTAGTTGTAATTTTTTTTTAGTGGAATCCTTAGGGTTTCTATATATAGTGTCACGTCACTTTCAAATAGTGACAGTCTTACTTCTTCCCTTCCAATTTAGATGGCTTTTATTTATTTTTCTTGTCTGATTGCTATAGCTTCCAATACTATGTTAAGTGGCAAAAATGGGCCTTTTTGTCTTTTTATTGATCTTAGAGGAAAAGCTTTCAGTTTTTGACCACTGAGCATGATGTTAGCTGTGCGTTTGTCATAAATGACCTTTATTATGTTGAGGTATGTTTCACACTCTATCAACTTTGTTGAGAGCTTTTATCAGGAATGTATATTGAATTTTGTCAAATGCTTTTTCGGCATGTATAGAGATGATCAAGTGATTTTTATCCTTCGTTTTGTTAATATGTTGTATCAATTTGCTTGATTTGTTGATATTGAACCATGCCTGCATCCCTGGAATAAATTCCACTTGATTATGATGTATGATTCTTTTATGTATTGTTAAATTCATTTTCCTAATATTTTGTTGAGGATTTTTGAATCATTTTTCATCAGAGATTTGGCCTGTAATTTCCTACTTTTTAGTGTCTTTTTCTGTTTTTTGGTACCAAGGTAATGCTGGTCTTCTACAAAGAGTGTAGAAATGTTCCTGCCTCTTCAAGTTTTTAGATAGTTTTAGAAGTACTGGTGTTAATTCACCTATAAATGTTTGGTAGAATTCATCATTGAAGCCATTCGTTCCCAGATTTGCTGGGGGGCAGTAGGTGTTTCAACAACTAATCCAATTTTCTTACTAGTTCTTAGTTTGTTCAAATTTTATTTATGATTCAATTTTTGTAGGTTGTACATTTCTAGGAATTTATTCATTTTTTATTTGTCCAATTTGTTAGAATATAATTGTCCCTTAGGTTCTATCTTTATCTGTGATATCAGTGGTAACATCTTCTTTTTCATTTCTGATTTTATTTATTCAAGACATTTCTTTTTTTCTTTCTTAAAAATGTTTATTAATTACTTTTTATTGAAGTATAGTTTATTTACAATATGTTAGTTTCAGGTATACAGCACAATGATTCAGGTATATGTATACATATGTATTTATATACATGTATACACACACACATATATGTGTGTGTGTGTGTATGTGTATATATATATATATATATATATATGTACACACTTCTTCAGATTCTCTTCCATTATAGGTTTTTACAAAATATTGAGCATAGTTCCCTGTGCTATGCAGTAGGTCCTTGTTGGTTATCTATTTTACATATAGTGATCAGTACATGTTAATCCCAACCTCCTACTTTATCCCTCCCCCCACTCCCCTTTCCCCTTTGGTAACCATGAGTTTGTTTTCTAAGTCCATGAGTCTCTCTTTTGTAAATAAGTTCATTTGTATCTTTTCTTGGGGGGGGGGATTCCACATATAAGCAATATCGTATGATATTTTTCTTTCTCTGTCTGGCTTACTTCAGTTAGTATGATGATCTCTAGGTCCATCCATGTTGCTGCAAATGGCATTATTTCATTCTTTCTTCTTAAGGGTGAGTAATATTTCATTGTGTGTGTGTGTATATATATATATATATATATATATATATATATATATATATATATACACAAATACATACCACATCTTCTTTATCCATTCATCTGTTGATGAACATCAAGGTTACTTCCCTGTATTGGATATCATAAATAATGCTGCAGTGAACATTGGGGTGAATGTATCTTTTCAGAGTATGGTTTATTCCTGATATATGCCTAGGAGTGGGATTGCAGGATTATATGGTAGCTCTATTTTTAGTTTTGTAAGGAGCCTCCATAATGTTCTCCATACAGGCTGTACCAATTAACATTCTCACCAAGAGTGTAGGAGGGTTCCTTTTTCTCCACACCCTCTCTAACATTTATTATTTGTAGACATTTTGGTGATGGCCATTCTAACTGGTGTGAAGTGGTATGTCACTGTAGTTTTGATTTGCATTTTTCTAATAATTAGTGATATTGAGCATCTTTTCATGTGCATTTTGGCCACCTGTATATCTTCTTTGGAGAAATGTCTATTTAGATCTTCTGTCCATTTTCTGATTGGGTTGATTGTTTCTTTTGATATTGAGCTGTTGAGCTGTCTGTATATTTTGGAGATAATACCTTGTCAGTCATATGGTTTGCAAATATTTACTACCATTCTGTAGGTTGTCTTTACTTCATGGTTTCCTTTGCTGTGCAAAAGCTTCTAAGTTTCATTAGGTTCCATTTGCTTATTTTTGGTTTTATTTCCATTACTCTAGAACATGGATCCAAAAAGGTATTGCTGCGATTTATGTCAAAGTGTGTCCTGCCTATTTTATCCTCTAGGAATTTTATAGTATCCTGTCTTACTTTTAGGTCTTAAATACTTTTGAGTTTATTTTTGTGTATGGTGTTAGAGAATGTTCTAATTTCATTCTTTTCCATGTAGCTGCCCAGTTTTCCCAGCACCACTTATTGAAGAGACTGTCTTTTCTCCATTGTATATTCTTACCTCCTTTGTCATAGATTAATTGACCACAGGTTTGTGAATTTATCTCTGGGCTTTATATCCTGTTCCATTGATGTGTATTTCTGTTTTTGTGCCAGTACCATACTGTGTTATTACTGTAGATTTATAGCATAGTCTGAAATCAGGGCGCCTGGTTCCTCCTGCTCTGTTTTTCTTTCTCAAGATTGCTTTGGTAGAAAACAAACTTATGGTTACCAGGGGGAAAAGGGGGGAGGAATAAGTTGGGAGATCCGGATTGACATATACACACTACTACATATAAAATAGATAACTAATAAGTACCTACTGTAACTAATAAGTAACTACTGTAACTAATAAGTACCTACTGGGAACTCTGCTCAATACTCTGGAATGGCTTATATTGGAAAAGAATATTAAAAAGAGTGGATATATGTATATGTATAACTGAGTCACTTTGCTGTACCCTTGAAAGTAACACAATATTGTAAATCAACTATACTCCAATAAAAATTTAAAATAAAAGATTGCTTTGGCTATTCAGGATCTTTTGTGTTTCCATACAAATTGTAAAATTTATTGTTCTAGTTCAGTGAAAAATGCCATTGTCAATTTGATAGGAATTGCATTGAGTGTGTAGATTGCCTTAGGTAGAATAGTCATTTTGACAATATTGATTCTTCCGATTTATAAATACGGTATAGATTTTCACCTGTTTGTGTCATCTTTCATCAGTGTCTTATAGTTTTCAGAGTACAGGTATTTTGCCTCCTTAGGTAGATTTATTCCTAGGTATTTTATTCTTTTTTGATGTGATGGTTAATGGGATTATTTCCTTAATTTCTCTTTCTGAGCTTTTGTTGTTAGTGTATAGAAATGCAACAGATTTTTGTGTATTAATTTTATAACCTGCAACTTTACCAGCTTCGTTGATGAGCTCTAGTAGTTTTCTAGTAGCATCTTGAGGATTTTCTATATATAGTATCATGTCATCTGCAGGCAGTGACATCTTTACTTCTTTTCCAATTTGGATCCATTTCATTTCTTTTTCTTCTCTGACTGCTGTGGCTAGGATTTCCACAACTATGTTGAATAAAAGTGTTGGGAATGGACATCCTTGTCTTGTTCCTGATATTAGAGAAAATGCTTTTCAGTTTTCAGTGTTGAGTATGATGTTAGCTGTGGGGGTTGTCATATAATGCTTTTATTATGTTGAGGTAGATTACCTCTATGCACATTTTCTGGAGAACTTTTTATCGTAAGTAGATGTTGGATTTTATCAAAGGCTTTTTCTGCATCTATTGAGATGATCTTATGGTTTTTATTCTTCAATTTGCTAATGTAGTGTATCACACTGACTGATTTGCAGATACTAAAAACTCCTTGCATCCCTGGGATAAATCTCAGTTGATCATGCTGTATGATCCTTTTAATGAATTGTTGGAGTTGACTTGCTAGTGTTTTGTTGAGGATTTTTGCCTCTATGTTCATCAGTGATATTTGCCTGTAATTTTCTCTTTTTGTGGTGTCTTTGGTTTTGGTATCAGGATGATGGTGGCCTCATAGAATGGGTTCAGAAGTGTTTCTTCCTCTGCAATATTTTGGAATACTTTCACAAGGATACGTGTTATTTTTTCACTAAATATTTGATAGAATTCACCTGTGAAGCCATTGGGTCCTGGACTTCTGTTTGCTGGTAATTTTTTAATTACACGTTTGATTTCAGTACTTGTAATTGGTTTGTTCATAGTTTCTGTTTCTTCTTGTTTCAGTCTTGGGAGATTGTACCTTTCTAAGAATTCATCCATTTCTTATAGGTTGTCCATTTTATTGATACATAGTTGCTTATAGTAGTCTCTTTTTGTCCTTTGTATTTCTATGGTGTCAGTTGTAACTTTTTTTTATTTCTAATTTTATTGATTTGGGCCCTCTCCCTTCTTTTTCTTCATGAGTCTGGCTAAAGTTTTATCAAATTTGTTTGTTTTCAAAGAAACAGATTTTAGTTTCATTGATCTTTTCTATTGTTTTCTTAGTCTCTATTTTTTTTATTTCTGCTCTAGTATTTATGATTTCTTTCCTTCTACTAACTTTGAGTTTTGTTTGTTCTTCTTTCTCTAGTTGCTTTTGGTGTGATGTTAGGTTGTTTATTTGGGATTTTTCTTGTTTCCCGAGTTAAGCTTGTATTAGTATAAACTTCCCTCTTAGAACTGGTTTTGCTGCAAACCGTAAGTCTTGGAATGTCATGTTTTTGTTTTCATTTGCTTCTAGGTATTTATTCATTTCATCTTTAATTTCTTCAGTGATCCTTTGGTTGTTTAGTAGGATATTGTTTAGCCTCCACGTGTTTGTATTTTTTACAGTATTTTTTCCTTGTAGTTTACTCCTAATATCATAGCTTTGTGGTCAGGAAAGATGCTTGATATGATTTCACTTATCTTAAATTTACCAGGGGTCATTTGTGGCCCAATATTTGATCAATCCTGGAGAATGTTCCATATGCACTTGAGAAGAATGTGTATTCTGCTGCTTTTGGATGGAATGCTCTATCAATATCAATTAAGTCCAACTGCTCTAATGTGTTATTTAAGACCTGTGTTTCCTTGTTGATTTTCTGTCTTGATGATCTCTCCATTGATGAAATTGGGGAGTAAAAGTCTAAAACACTATTATTGTGTACTCTCGATTTCTCCTTTTATAGCTGTTAATATTTGCCTTCTATATTGAGGTGCTCCTATGTTGGGTGCATATATATTTTAAATTGTTTTATCTTCTTCGATTGATCCCTTGATCATTATGTAGTGTCCTTCTTTGTCTCCTGTAACAGTCTATGTATTAAAGTCTATTTTGTCTGATATGAGTATTGCTACTCTACCTTTCTTTTGATTCCATATGCATGGAACACCTTTTTCCATCCCTTCACTTTCATTCTGTATGTCTTTAGATCTGAAGTGAGTCTCTTGCAGACAGCACATATATGGGTCTTCTTTTTGTATCCATTCAGCCAGTCTGTCTTTTGGTTGAAGCATTTAAACTGCTTACATTTAAGGTAAGTATTGATATGTATGTTCTAATTGCCATTTTGTTAATCGTTTTGAGTTTGTATTTGTAGGTCTTTTTTCTTCCTATCTTCTTTTGTTCTCTTCTTTTTTGATTTGATGTCTATCTTTCACATTGTGTTTGGATACCTTTTACGTTTTTGTGTGTATATCTATTATATATTTTTCATTTGTAGTTGCCATGAGGTTTTGATATATCAGTCTATATGTGTACATAATTTTTTTTAAGTTGCTGATCAATTAATTTCAAATCCATTTAAAATATCCTACATTTGTACTCTCCTCCTCTCAAGATTACTGATTTTGATATCATTTTTTGGTGTGGTTTATTTCCTACTTTTACTGTATATTTGCCTTTACCAGTGACTTTTCCCTTTCATAATTTGCTTGTTTCTAGTTGTGGTCTTTCTTTTCCACTTAGAGAAGTTCCTTTAGCATTTGTTGTAGAGCTAGTCTGATGGTCCAGAATTCTCTTAGCTTTTGCTTGCCTGTAAAACTTTTGATTTCTCCATCAGATATGAACAAGAGCCTTGCTGGGTAGAGTATTCCTGGTTGTAGGTTTTTCCCTTTCATCACTTTAAATATATCATTCCATTCCCTTCTGGCTTAAAGAGTTTCTGCTGAAAAATCAGCCAGTAGTCTTCTGTGCATTCTCTTGTATGTTATTTGTTGCTTTTCCCTTGGTGTTTTTAATATTTTTCTTTGTCTTTAATTTTTGTCAATGTGACTACTAGCTGTCTTGGCATGTTCCTTCATGGTTTAATCCTGTATGGGATTCTCTGCACCTCCTGGACTTGAGTGAAAGTTTTCTTTCCCATGTTAGGGAAGTTTTCAGCTATTATCTCTTCAAATATTTTCTCAGACCATTCTCTCCTCTTTCTTCTGGGAGCCCTATAATGCAAATGTTGGTTTTGTTTGAAGTTCTTTTCATTCTTTTTTCTTTATTTTTTTCCATGGCAGTGATTCCCACCACTATGTCTCCCACTCATTGGCTACTTCTTCTGCTTCATTTTTTTCTGCTATTGATTCCTTCTAGTGTATTTTTCGTTTTAGTTATTGTATTCTTCAACTCTGGTTGTTCTTTATATTTTCTATCCCTTTGCTAAAAACTTCTCATAAATCTCACTCTGTACATCCATTCTTTTCCCAATTTCTTGGATCATATTTATAATCATTTCTCTGAACTCTTTCTCAAGTAGATTGCCTATCTCCATGTCACTTAGTTGTTCTCCTGAGTTTTTTCTTGTTCCTTGGTCTAGAACATATTCTTTTGTGGTCTCCTGTTGTCTAAATTTCTGTTTGTACTTTTATGTCTGTCATAGCTTATTTACGTTTCTTGACCTTGGAGAAGTGTCCTTTTGTAGGGATGTCCTATATTTCCAAGAAGTACACTCCCCCTCTCATCAAGGGTCAGGATTCAGCTAGTCCCAGGGTAGGTTCTGACCTGTTTGTGGATTCAGTTCTGCAAGCTGTAGGATTGTAATTTTCTTGTTTCTGGTGGGTGAGACTAGTCTAGAGACTTGTGCAGGCTTCCTGGTGGGAGGGGCCAGTGCCTGCCCACTTGTGGGTGGAGCTCTGTCTTGGCCCTCTCATGGCCAGACCTGTTTCAAGGGGCATGTCTAGAGGTGGCTGTGGGCTCAGGAAGTCTTTAGGCAGCCTCTCAGGCTGTGTTCCTGCCCTGTTTGTTGTTTGGCCTGAGGCATCCCAGCACTGGAGCTTATAGGCTGTTGAGTGGGTCCAGATCTCAGTTCCAAGGACCCAAAATGTCTGTCTACATCCAGAGTCCATGTAGAACCCTGATATATCTGCCACCCGCTCTTATGAGAGAGCCAGAGAGAGAGAGCCACAGCCGCCCCCCACCTTCTGAGGAGGCTTTTTAAGGCCAGCACGTAGGTCTGACCCAGTCTCCTATGGAGTCATTGTTTTTGCTCTGGATCCCAGTGTGTGTGTGTGAGACCTTGTGTGCACACTCCAAGAGTGAAGTCTCTGTTTCCCCAAGTCCTGTGGTGCTCCTGCAATCAGGCCCCACTCGCCTTCAAAGCCAAATGTTCTGGGAGCTCTTCCTCCCAATGCAGGACTCCTAGACTAAGGAGTCTTGTGTGAGACTCAGAACTCTCACTCCTGTGGGAGAACTTCTGTGATATAATTATTCTCCAGTTTGTGGGTCACATACCTGGATGGTATGGGGTATGATTGTGTCGTGAGCGCACCCCTCCTACTGCCTTGTGATTTCTTCTGTATGTCTTTGCATGTAGAATATCCCTTTTTGGTAGATTCCAGTCTTTTTTTATTGATGGATGTCCAGCAGTTGATTTTGGTGTACCCATGAGAAGAGGTGAGCTCAGGGTCCTTTTATTTTGTCATCTTGTCTTTATTACTCTTTCCACTTTTCTTCAGTATAGCTTTATTCAAATGGTCCCACACGTCAGAAATACTGATGGCTAACATGGGCAGTATCTTCCACATCCTCTCCTGGGGGAGGAAGTGGCACTGGGCCATGCTGGGTGTGCACTGGCCCATTGTTTTTCCGAGTTCAGGACGGTGAGTTTGAGTTCTTACTCCAACTTGGCTGCATTTTCCAACCCCAAGCTCTCTTCTTTGCTTGATGAGTCTAGCTAATGATGTGTCAATTTTGTCATCTTTTAAAAGAAACATCTCTTACTTTCATTGACCTTTTCTGTTTTCTGTTTAGTCTGTTTTTCTTTTTAAATTTCCACTCTGACATTTTTTTTTGCTTCCTTCTACTAACTATGGGTTTATTTGTTTTCCTCTTTCTAGCTCTTTGAGTTGTAAAGTTACATTGTTTATTTGAGACCTTTATTGTTCCTTCATTTAGGACTTTTTCACTAAGAACTTGCATCTTAAAACTACTTTTGCTATACCCCATAGATTTTGGTATGTTGTATTTTCATTCTTACTTGTCTTCAGGGTTTTTCTTTTAATTTTTATTTTTGCTTTCTATTTTAATTTCTTTGTTGACCCAGTGGTTGTTCAGTAGCATGTTATTTAATTTGCACATACTTGTGAATTTTCCAATTTTATTCTTGTAATTGGTTTCTATTTTCTACCATTTTTGTTGGAAAAGATGCTTGATATGATCTCAGTCTTCTTAAATTTATTAAGACTTGTTTTGTGAACTAACCTGTAATCAATCCTGAAAAATGTTCCATGGGCTCTTGAGAAGAATGTATATTCTGTTGCTTTTGAGTAGAATGTTCTGTATTTATCTGTTAAGTCCATTTGATCTAACATGTCATTTATGGCCAATGTCCTCATTGATTTTTCTCCCTGTTTGATCTATCCATTGATGAAAGCAAGGTATTTAAGAACCATACTCTTATTGCTTTTCTGTTTATTTCTTCCTTTAATATTTGAATTAAATATTAAAATACTTAATGTTTTAATATTTAAAATGCATGTGTTAATATTTGCTTTATGCATTTAGGTGCTCCTAAGTTGGTTGCATAAATATTTACAAATGTTATATCCTCTTGTTGGATTGAGCCCTTTATCATTATATAATGATCTTCTTTGACTCATATTATGGACCTTGTCTTAAAGTCTATTTTTCTGCTGTATATCTACCCAAGCTTACTTTTTATTTCTATTTGTATGGAATGTCTTGTTTCTTTCTTTAACTTTCATTATGTGTGTGTTCTTACATCTGAAGTTTATCCCTTATAGATAACATATAGATGGGTCTTGTTATTTTATCCACCAGCCACTATGTGACTTTTAATTGGAGAATTTAATCCATATACATTTAAAGTAATTATTGACAGGTATGTATTGTAATTATGACCATTTTGTTGTTTTCTGGTCGTCTTATAATCTCTTTACTACTTTCTTCTTATCTTGCTCTCTTCATCTGTGATTTGATGGTTTTTTTGTAGTGGTAAGATAAGATCCCTCTTTACCTTTTGTATATCTACTATAGGTTTTCGATTTTTTGTTTACATGAGGCTTATATAAAAAACCTTATATTGATAACATTAAATATTAAGTTGATAAAAACTTTTAAGTTTGAATGTATTCTAATGCTGTACATTTTCAGTCCAGCCCATATTTTTACATTTTATGTTATAATTTACATTTTATCTTGTATATGCATTAAGAAATTATTGTAGCTATTGCTGCTTTTACTATTTTTAGTTTACCATTCACCTTAACTGTATAAATGAAATACCCACCACCTTTAAAACGTTAGGTTACTCTGAATTTTACTCTATATTTACCCTTACTACTAAGGTTTATATTTTCGTATGTTATCCTGTTACTAATTAATGTTCTTTTGTTTCTGCTTAAAGAACACTATCATTTCTTGCAAGGCTGGTCTAGTGTTGATAAATGCTTTAGTTTTTGGTTGTCTGGAAAACTCTACATTTCCTTCAATTTGGAGGACACATTTTGCTGGGTAGAATATTCTTTGTTGGAAAGGATTTTCTTTAAGCACTTCGCATATGTACTGCACCTCCCTTCTGGCCTGCAAAGTTTCTATTGAAAAATCTGCTAATTGTCCTATGAGGTTCCTATTTATGTAACAAGTTGTTTTTACTTGCTGCTTTCAAGATTCTCTCCATTTCTTTAAATTTAGGCTCTTTAATTATAATGTGTGTTGGGGTGTGTCTCTTTCAGTTCATCTTATTTGGAACTTCATGGGATTCCTGGATCTTTATGTCTGTTTCATTCCCCGGGTTTAGGAGGTTTTCAGCCATTGTTTCTTCAAATACGTTTTCTACTCTTTTCTCTCTCTCATCTTCTGAGACTCTTGTAATGTGAATGTTGGTCCATTTGATATTGGTCCATGAGTCCTTTATGATATCATCAGTCTCTTTGTTCTTTTGTTGTTGTTGTTGTTGTTCTCTGACTGGGTGAGTTCCATTGCTTAGTCTGAATTTACTGATACTGTCTTCTGATTCATCTAGTCTGTTATTAAACTCTTACAATGATTTTTCAGTTCAGTTATTGCATTCTTCAGTCCTGTGTCACTTTGTCTGCTGTTAATTCCTCCCCATTTGTTTCTCACTTCAGTTATTGTATTTTATGGGGTTTTAAAATATATTTTCTAGTTCCTTGTTAAAATTTTCACTGTGGTCATCTATTCTTTCCCTAATTCAGTTAGCAATCTTATTACAAATGCTTTGAACTCTTTATCTGGTAAACTATTCATTTCTGTTTCAGCAGTTGTTTTTTTAAGAGTTTTCTCTTATTATTTTATTTGAAATGAATCCATCCATTGCTCATTTTGCTTAACTTTCTCTGTCTCTATAAATTAAGTAAAACAGTAACCTATTGTGGTCTTGAAAGTGTATACTTGCTTGGGAGTGTCCATATACAGTGTACATGTGCCCAGTGTCCCCAGTGTGGAACTGTGTTGTGAAGCAAGCAGTTGCTTGGCTCAGGCTGAAGCATATGCTGGGGAAGTTGCAGAAAAAGAGGCAGCATCTTGTGCAGATTCAATCCACTCTCTCTACCCTGTTTTGATAGTAAGCAAGTATGTGAACTCTCCACAGAAGTGGAATCCATACTTTCCAAAGCATTCCTGTTAGTCCCTCTAGCCTTTCTTCAAGACAAGGGGATTTGTATTCCCTGAGTTAGACCTCAAGGATGAGGCACCAAAATTGTCATTCTGGGAAGGGAGAGAAAATACAACAGGAGTAACAGAGCTATCTGGGACCCAAACCTCAGGTCTTCTCCTTCAGCAACTTGGAACCTAACCCTGCCCCTGATAGGGTAGTTCTGGCCTCTAAGCAGAGTAGAAGCCCCAGCTCATACTTGGCTGTAGACCTAGCTTCTCCACATCCAGACCCATCTCCTACCAAGGTGATACATGCCAGGATCCCTGGGAGATGTTTCTCACGCTCACCTCAGATCCAGTTCTACCACCAAACCACTGGGCACACACAGAATGTATACATTTGTTCTCCCCAAAGGACACCCCTTCAAGACTGCAAAAGGTAATCATTTCACCTAACTAACTCCATAGAGACAGAGGAAGTAAAGTAAAATGGGAAGATGGCGAAATTTATCTCAATTGAAAGAGCAAGAGAAAACCCTTGAAAAGCAACTAATGAAACAGAAATGAATAATTTACCAGATAAAGAATTCAAAGCATTTATAGTAACACTGCTAACTGAATTAGAGAAAATAATAGAAGAACAGTAAGGATTTTAACAAGAAACTAGAAAACATATAAAAGAACAAAAAAATACAATAACAGAAGTAAAAAACAAATTGGAAGGAATTAAGAGCATATAAGGTGAAACAGAAGACTGCTGAAGTGATGTGGAGCATAGCATGATGGGATTCACCCATTCAGACCATTAAAAAGGTAAACAACCTTTAAAATGAGAACAGATTAAAGGACATCTGGAGCAAAATAAAGCATATAAAAATTGCATTATAGGGTCCCAGAGGGAGAAGTGAGAGAGAAAGTTTTCAAAAATGTATTTGGTGAAATTATGGCAGGAAATTTACTGAACCCCCAGAAAGGAAACTTGTATCACAGAGATTCCCAAACAAGGTGAACACAAACAGATGCACACCAAGATATATCAAATTAAAATGGCAAAAGATAAAGAGAGAATTCTAAAGGAGCACAAGAAAAAGAGTCACATATAAGGCATACACATAAGGCTATCACCTGATTTTTCTGCAAAAACTTTGCAAGACAAGAGGAGTGGTGTGATGCAATTAAGTGCTGATAATGAAAAAACTGATACCCAGGATACTCTGTCCAGAAAGATTATCATTTAGAAGTGAAGGAGAGATTTAAAAAATTTTCTCAGATGAGCAAAACCTTAAAGAGTTCATCAATACCAAAACTACCGTAAAATAAATGCTAAAGGGTCTTCATTAAATGGAAAAGAAAACACTCTAATGAGAAGTAAGAATGTATAGGAAAGGAAATATCCCACTAGTGGAGGAAAATATATGGTAAAGGCTGTGAAACAACCACTTAAATAAGCTAGTGTGAAGACTAAAAGACAAAAAATATATAAAATAAATTATAACTAAAATAAACAGTGAAGGGATAAACATGAAGATGTAAAAGTATGACATTAAAAACACAAAAGCTGAGGGGGGGCTAGTAATAAGTTGTAGATATTTTAGAATGTGTTGAATGCCATTTTAAAATAAATAGATATAGATATAGGTCAAAATATATGAACCACATAGTTACCAAAAGCCAAAAGCCTATATTAGATACACAAAACAAGAGAGAAAGGAACACAAGCATACCACTCAAGAAAATCAACAAACTACAAAAGAATAAATTAAAGGAGAAGAAAAGAATAGAGAAGAATTACAAAATGATCAAAAGCAAGTGACAAAATGGCAAGAATTACATACCTATCAGTAATCACTTTAAGTGTCGATGGACTAAATGCTCCATGAAAAGACATAGGGTGGCTAATTGGATAAAAAATAAAACAAGACCCTTTAATATACTATCTACCAGAGACTCAATTCAGGGCAAAGACATACACAGACTGAAAGTGAGGGGATGGGAAAACATATGTCATGCAAATGGAAATAACAAGAAAGTGTGGATAGCAATACTCATATCATACAAAATACACTTTAAAAAAAGTCTACAGCAAGAGACAAAGAAGGACATTACATAATGAAAAAGGAATCAGTAGAAGAAGATGATATTATATTCATTAACATATATGCACATATGATAGAAACTCCTAAATATATAAAGCAAATATTAACAACATAAAGTTAGAAATTGACAATACAATAATAGTAGAGGACACTTACTCCTCACTGAATCAATGGACATGCTTTCCAGACAGAAATTTTATAATACAACAGTAGTCTTAATGCAAAAATAGACCAGTTGGACATAATAGATATTTATGAACATTCTTTGAAAAAGCAGCAGAATAGACATTCTTTACAAGAGCACACTAAGATTAGCTCAGCATGGTGGAGTAGAAGGACGTGAGCTCATTCCCTTATTGTAAGAGCACCAAAGTCACAACTAACTGCCAAAAAACTATCAACAAAAAAATGCTGGAACCTACCAAAAAATAGATACCATATATCCAAAGAAAAAGAAGAGACCATAACAAAATGGTAGGAGGGGCATGATCATGACAAAATCTAATCCCATACACACCAGGTGGGAGACCCACAAACTGGAAAACAATTATACCACACATGTTATCCCACAAGAGTCAGAGTTCTCAGCCTGCATAAGGCTTCCCAGCCTGGGGGTCCAGCAGTTGGATGAGGAGTCCCCAGAGAATCTGGCTTTGAAGGCCAGCAGTGTGTGATCACAGGACTTCCACATTACTGGAGGAAAGCAAAACTCCAGTCTGGGAGGGTGCACACAGAGTCTCATGTGAACCAGTACCCAGGGGAAAGAAGCAGTGGCCCCATGAGAGACAGGGCCAAACCTACCTGCTAACATTGGAAGGTCTCCTGCAGAAGTGGGGTGTGGCTGTGGCTCACTGTAGGGCCAAAGACACTGGAAGCAGGGGTTCTGGGAAGTATTCATTGGTGTGAGCCCTCCTGGAGGCCACCATGAGCCCCAGCAAACAGCCTGTAGGCTCCAGTGCTCGGTTACCTTAGGGTAAACAACTAAATGGGTGGAAACACAGTCCACACTTCAACAGACAAGCAGATTAAAGTTTTACTGAACACAGCTCTGCCCACCAGAGGGACAAGACATAGATCCAACCACCACCAGTCCCTCCCATAAGGAAGCTTGCACCAGCCTCTTACACAGCCTCATCTGCCAGAGGGCATACAGCAGAAGCAAGAAGAACTACAATCCCACAGCCTGCAGAATGGAAACCACAATCACAGAAAGATAGAAAAAATGAAATGGCAGAGGAATATGTCACAGGTGAAGAAAGAAGATAAAACCCCAGAAAAACAACTGAGTGAAATGCAGATAAGCAACCTTCTGGGAAAAGAATTCAGAAAATGATAGTGAAGATGATCCAGGACCTTCGAAAAAGAATGGAAGCAAGGATTGAGAAGATGCAAGAAATGTTTAACAAAGACCTAGAAGAACTAAAGAACAAACAAATAGAGATACACTAACTGAAATAAAAAATGCACAAGAAGGAATCAGTAGCAAAATAACTGAGGCAGAAGAATAGATAACTGCCATAGAAGACAGAATGGTGGAAATCACTGCCACAGAACAGAATAAAGAAAAAAGAATGGGGCTTCCCTGGTGGCGCAGAAGTTGAGAGTCCACCTGCCAATGCAGGGTACATGGGTTCATGCCCTGATCTGGGAAGATCACACATGCTGCAGAGCAGCTGGGCCCGTGAGCCATGGCCACTGAGCCTGTGCGTCCAGAGCCTGTGCTCTGCAGTGGGAGAGGCCACAACAGTGAGAGGCCTGCATACCACAAAACAAAACAAAAAAAAACAAAAAGAAAAAGAAAAAAGAATGAAAAGAAATGAAGGCAGTCTAAGAGATCTCTTCTGGGAAAACATTAAACACACCAACATTCGAAGTGTAGGGATCCCAGAAGGAGAAAAGAGAAAAAGGACCTGAGAAAATATTTGAAGAGAGTATAGTCGAACATTTTCCTAACATGGGAAAGGAAACAGTCACCCTAGTCCAGGAAGCATAGAGAGTCCCAGGCAGAATAAACACAAGTAAGAAACATGTCAAGGCAAAAACTAATCAAATTGACAAAAATTAAAGACAAAGAAAAAACATAAAAACAACAAGGGAAAAATGACAAATAATATACAAGGGAATCTCCACAAGGTTATCAGCTGATTTTTCAGCAGAAACTCTGCAGGCCAGTAAGGAGTGACATGATATACTTAAAGTGATGAAAGGGAGGAAACTACAACCAAGAATACGCTAACCAGCAGTGCTCTCATTCAGATTTGATGGATAAATCAAAAACTTTACAGACAAGCAAAAGCTAAGAGAATTCAGCACTACCAGCTTTGCAACAAATGCTAAAGGAACTTCTCTAGGTAGGAAAGAGACCAACAACTTAAAACAACCTTGTACATATGTATATAGACAGCTATACAAAACCTCATGGGAACAGCAAATCCAAAGACTACAATAGATAACACACACTCAAAAAAGAGCAACCCAAGCAAAACAGTGAAGATGATCATAAAAACCACAAGAGAAGAGAGGAAGAGAGGAAGGGACAAAAAAAGACCTACAAAAACAAACCCAAGACAATTAAGAAAATTACAATAGGAACACACATAATGATAATTACCTTAAATGTAAATGGATTAAATGCACCACCCAAAAGATATAGACTGACTGATTGGATACAAAAACAAGACCTATATATATGTTGTCTACAAGAGACCCACCTCATCCCTAGAGACATATACATACTGAAAGTGAAAGGATGGAAGAAGGTATTTCATGCAAATGGAGATGAAAAGAAAGGTGGAGTAGAAATACTCATATCAGACAAAATAGACTTTAAAATGAAGACCCATCATGAGACAAAGAAAAGCACTACATAATGATGAATGGATCAATCCAAGAAGAAGATATAACAATTGTATATATATATACACACCCAACATAGGAGCACCTCAATATATAAGGCACATACTAACAGAATAAAGGGAGAAATCAACAGTAACACAATAATGCTGGGAGACTTTAACACCCCACTTTCATCAATGAACAGATCATCCAGACAGAAAATTAACAAGGAATCACAGGCCTTAAATGACACATTAGAACAGCTGGACTTAATTGAGATTTATAGAACATTCCATCCAAAAGCAGCAGAATACACATTCTTCTCATGTGCACATGGAACATCATCCAATGTTGAGCACATGCTGGGCCACAAAGTGAGCTTTGGTAAATTTAACAAAATTGAAATAATATTGGGACTTCCCCAGTGGTCAAGTGGTAAAGAATCCATCTTCCAATGCAGGGGACATGAGTTCAATCCCTGGTTGGTGAACTAAGATCCCACATGCCACAGGGCAACTAAGCCTGCAAGCCACAACTACTGAGCTCCTATGCCCCAACGAGAGAGCCCGCATGCTGCAAACTACAGATCCCATGAACTCTGGAGCCTTCACACTATAACTAAAAAACCCACATGCCCTGGAGCCCACACACCACAGCTAGAGAGAGAAAACTCACATACCACAACTAGAGAGAAGCTCATGCACCACAATGAAAGATCATGCATGCCTCAATGAAGATCCAGCACGCTGAAACTAAGATGTGACACAGCCAAAAAAGAAAAAAGAAATAAATTAAATAAATAAATAAATATATCAAGTGTCTTTTCCAACCACAATGCTATGAAATTAGAAATCAGCTATAAGAAAAAAAACACAAAAATGTGGAGACTAAACAATATGCTACTAAACAGTCAATGGATTACTGAAGAAATCAAAGAGGAAATTAAACAATACCTAGAGAAAAATGAAAACAAAAGCCCAGTTCTCCAAAACTACAGGATGCAGCAAAAGCAGTTCTAAGAGGGAAGTTTATAGCAATACAAACCTACCTCAAGAAACAAGAAAAATCTCAAATAAACAACCTATCCTTACACCTATAGGAACTAGAGAAATAAGAACAAACAAAGCCCAAAGTTAGTAGAAGGAAAGAACTCATGGAGATCAGAGCAGAAATAAACAAAATAGAGATGAACACAATAGCAAAGATCAATGAAACTAAAAGCTGGCTCTTTGAAAAGAAAAAAAATTGATAAACCATTAGCTAGACTCATAAAAAACAAGGACAGGATTCAAATCAATAAAATTAGAAATGAAAAAGGAGAAGTTAGAACTGACACCACAGAAATACAAAGGATCATAAGAGACTACTACAAGCAACTGTATTCCAAGAAAATGGACAAACTGGAAGAAATGAACAAATTCTTAGAAAGGTACAATCTCCCAAGACTGAACCAGAAAAAAATAGAAAATATGAACAGACCAATCATAGGTACTTAAATTGAAACTGATTTTAAAACTTTGAACAAACAAAAGTCCAGAGCCAGATGGCTTCACAGGCAAATTCTATTAAACAATTAGAGAAGAGTTAACATCTACCATTCTGAAACTCTTCCAAAAATTTGAAGAGGAAGGAACACTCCCAAGCTCATACTATGAGGCTACCTTCACCCTGATAGCAAAACAAGACAGAGAAATCACACCAAAAAAAAAAAAAAATTACAGGCCAATGTCAATGATGAACATAGAAACAAAAATCCTCAACAAAATACTAGCAAACCAAATCCCAAAAAACATTAAAAGGATCATACACCATGACTGAGTGGAGTTTATCCCAGGGATCCAAGGATTTTTCAATATTGGCAAATTAATCAGTGTGATACACCACATCAACAAATTGAAGACTAAAAATCATATGATCATCTCAATAGATGCACAAAAAGCTTCTGACAAAACTCAATACCCATTTATGATAAAAACTCTCCAGAAAGTGGGCATAGAGGAAACCTACCTCAATATAATAAAAGCCATATATGACAAACCAACAGCTAACATCATACTCAATGGTGAAAACCTGAAAGCATTTCCTCTAAGATCAGGAGCAAGACAAGGATGCCTGCTCTTGCCAGGTTTATTCAACATAGTTGGGAGTCCTAGCCACAGCAATCATAGAAGGAAAAGAAATAAAGGGAATCCAAATTGGAAAAGAAGAAGTAAAAATGTCACTGCCTGCAGATGACATGGTACTATACATAGAAAAACCTAACGATGCTACCAGAAAAGCACTAGAGCTCATCAATACATTTGGTAAAGATGCATGTCACAAAATTAATACACAGAACTCTGTTTCATTTCTATGCACTAACAACAAAAGGTCAGAAAGAGAAATTCGAAAAACAATCCCTTTTACCTTCACATCATAAAGAATAAAATACCTAGGAATAAACCCACCTAAGGAGACAAAAGACCTGTACCCTGAAAACTATAAGACACTGATGAAAGAAATTGGAGACAACACAAAGTGATGGAAAGATATACCATGTTCTTGGATTGGAAGAATCAACAATGTGAAAATGACTATACTACCCAAGGCAATCTACAGATTCAATGCAATCCCTATCAAGTTACCAATGGCATTTTTCACAGAACTAGAACAAAAAGTTTTACAATTTGTATGGAAACACAAAAGACCTTGGATAGTAAAGCAATCTTGAGAAAGAAACACGGAGCTGAAGAAATCAGGCTCCCTGACTTCAGACTATACTACAAGGCTATAGTCATCCAAACAGTATGGTACTGGCACAAAAACATAGATCAATGGAACAAGATATAAAGCCCAGAAATAAACCCACACACCTGTGGTTAATTAATCTATGACAAATGAGGCAAGAATATAAAATGGAGAAGAGACAGCCTCTTCAATAAGTGGTGCTGGGAAAACTGGACAGCTACATGCAAAAGAATGAAATTAGAGCACTCCCTAACACCATACACAAAAATAAACTCAAATTGGATTAAAGACCTCAATGTGAGACCAGACACTACAAAACTCTTAGAGGAAAGCATAGGCAGAACACTCACTGACATAAATCACAGCAATATCTTTTTCAATCTGTCTTGCAGAGTAATGGAAATAAAAACAAAAGTGAACAAATGGGACCTAATTAAACTCAAAAGCTTTCACAGAGCAAAGGAAACCATAAACAAAATGAAAAGACAACCCATAGAATGGGAGAAAATATTTGCAAACGATATGAACAACAAGGGATTAGTCTCCAAAATTTACAAACAGCTCATGCAGTTTAATATCATCAAAACAAAAAACCCAATAAAAAAATGGGCAGAAGACCTAAATAGATATTTTTCCAAAGAAGACCTATAGATGGCCAAGAGGCACATGAAAATATCTTCAAAATCGCTAATTAGAGAAACATAAATCAAAGCTAAAATGAGATATCACCTCTCACCAGTCAGAAAGGCCATCATCAAAATGTCTACAAACAATAAATCCTGGAGAGGGTGTGGAGAAAAGGTAACCTCCTACACTGTTGATGGGAATGTAAATTGGTACAGCCACTGTGGAAAACTGTATGGTGGTTCCTTAAAAAACTAAAAATAGAGCTACATATGACCCTGCAATCCCACTCCTGCGCACATATCTGGAGAAAACCATAATTTGAAAAGATACTTGCAACCCAGTGCTCATTGCAGTGCTGTTTACAATAGCCAAGACATGGAAGCAACCTAAATGTCCATCAACAGAAGAATGGATAAAGAAGATGTGGTACATATAGACAATGGAATATTATTCAGCCATAAAAATGAATGAAATAATGTCATTTGCAGCAACATGGATGGACCTAGAGATTGTCACAGTGAGTGAAGTAAGTCAGACAGAGAAAGAGAAATATTGTATATCATTTAAATGCGGAATCTAAAAAATAATGATGCAAATGAACTTATTTACAAAAGAGAAACAGGCTCACAGACTTAGATAACGAACTTATGGTTACAAGGGGAAAAGTGTGGGGGGGAGTGATAGATTGGGAGTTTGGAACTAACATATACACACTGCTGTATTTAAAATGGAGAACCAACAGGGACCTACTGTATAACACAGGAAACTCTGCTCAATATTATGTAACAACCTAAATGGGAAAATAATTTTCAAAAGAATAGATACATGTACATGTATAACTGAATCACTTTACTGTACACCTGAAACTACCACAACATTGTTAATCAACTATACTCCAATATAAAATAAAAAGTTAAAAACAAAAAGATTTTTGGTAGCAACAGAATGAAAACGGAGTCCTACGTCCTTGTAAACGTATTTAATTATGGAACACACTAAGCAACATTTGACCATTTTTTGTTTCTGAACTAATGTTAGCCTCTCCAGTCTTCAGCTCTACAACAAAGGATAAAAATAAAATAAATATTTGGGAAAATGCTTTGAGATAGATAATGATAGAGAGCTGCACAAAAGCATGCAGGCATTGGTAGAATGACAAATTAATTGTGCTGATTTATTCCAGGGATGCAAGGATGGTTTACTATCCATAAACCAGGCAATATCATGCACCTCATTAACAAGGAAAGAAAAAAATCACATGATTATTTCAATAGACCCAGAAAAAGTATTTGACAAAACTCAGTATCCATTCATGATAAAATGTATGATCAAAGTTGGTATAGAGGGAACATATCTCAACCTAAATAAGGTTATTTATGACAAACCCACAGCTAATTTCATACACAACAGTGAAAAGCTGAAAGGTTTTCCTCCAAAATCATAAAAAGTCAAGGATGCCCACTCTCAGCACTTCTATGTAACATAATATAGAAAGTCCCAGTCACAGCAATCAGAAAAGAAAAAGAAATAAAATGCAACCAAATTGCAAGGGAAGAAGTGAAACTGTCTCTCTCTCTGCAGATGACATGATACTATATATAGAAAACCTTAAAGTCTCCACAAAAGAAAAAAAACTGTGAAAAGTAACAAATGCTGAAGTCCATACTCTTAGGTCTATGTCTTTATTCCCATCTTACCCCTAGGTTCTTCATGACCTTTTTTTTTTCTTAGATTCCATACATATATATATATATATATATATGTTAGCATATGATATTTGTTTTTCTCTTTCTGACTTACTTCACTCTGTATGACAGTCTCTATGGGGAGGGGGAAGGGTAAGCTGTGACAAAGTGAGAGAGTGGCATGGAAATATATACACTACCAAACGTAAGGTAGATAGCTAGTGGGAAGCAGCCGCATAGCACAGGGAGATCAGCTTGGTGGTTTGTGACCACCTCGAGGGGCAGGATAGGGAGGGTGGGAGGGAGGGAGACACAAGAAGGAAGAGATATGGGAACATATGTATGACAGATTCACTTTGTTATAAAGCAGAAACTAACACACCATTGTAAAGCAATTATACTCCAATAAATATGTTTTAAAAAGTAACAAATGTATTCAGTAAATTTGCAGGATACAAGATTAATATACAGAAATCTGTTGTATTTCTATAAACTAATAATGAACTATCACAAAGAGAATTCAGAAAACCATGTCATTTACAATTGCATCAAAGAGATTAAAATACCTAGGAATAAACTTAACCAAGGAGGTGAAAGACCTATACCCTGTAAATTATGAAATTGATGAAGGAAATTGAAGATGATACAAATAAATGGAAAGATATTCCATGTTCATGGATTGGAAGAATTAATATTGCTAAAATTGCCATACTACCCATAACAGTCCACAAATTCAATGAAATCCCTATAAAAATACCCATGACATTTTTCAAAGAACTAGAACAGTTTTAAAATTTATGGAACAACATAAGACCCCAAAATAACCAAAGCAATCTTGAGAAAAAAGAATAAAGCTGGAGGTATCATGCTCCCTTACTTCAGACTATGTCACAAAATTACAGTAATCAAAATAGTATGGTACTGGCACAAAAACAGACACATAGGTCAATGGAACAGAATAGAGAGCCCAGAAATAAACCCGCACACTTATTATGGTCAATTAATCTACAACAAAGTAGGCAAGAATATACAATGGAGAAAAGACAATGTCTTCAATAAGTGGTGCTTAGAAAACAGGACAGCTTCATATAAAAGAATGAGATTAGAACATTTCCTCATATCACATAGACAAATAAACTCAAAATGCTTTAAAGACCTAAGTGTAAGACTGGTTCTCCTTGAAGAGAACCTAGACCGAACACTATTTAATATAAATTGTAGCACTATTTTTTTGGATCAGTCTGTTTAGACAAAGGAAACAAAAGCATAAATAAACAAATCATACCTACTGAAACTTAAGAGCTTTGCACAGCAAAGGAAACCATTGACAAAATGAAATGACAACCTACATAATGGCAGAAAATATTTGCAAATGATATGACAGATAGAAGTTGTTATACAAAACACATAAACAGGTTGTACAACTTGATATAAAAAAATTCCCGGGGGGCTTCCCTGGTGGCACAGTGGCTGGGAGTCTGCCTGCCGATGCAGGGGACGTGGGTTCGTGCCCCAGTCTGGGAGGATCCCACATGCCGCGGAGTGGCTGGGCCCGTTGGCTCTGGCCGCTGAGCCTGCGCGTCTGGAGCCTGTGCTCCGCAGCGGGAGAGGCCACAACAGTGAAAGGCCCGCATGCTGCAAAAAAAAAAAAACAAAAAACAAAAAAACCCGAATAAAAAATGGGCAGAAGACTTGCACAGATGTTTTTCCAAAGAAGATGCACATGTGGCCAACAGACACATTAAAAGATCTTAACGTCACTAATCATCAGAAAAACACAAATCAAAGCCACAATGAGATATCACCTCACACCTATTAGAATGGCCATCATCAAAAAATCTACCAGGAATTCCCTGGCAGTCTAGCTGTTGGGAGTTGGTGCTTTCACTGCTGTGGCCTGTGTTTAATCCCTGGTCGAGGAACTGGGATCCCACAGGCCAGGCAGTGCAGCCAAAAAAAAAAAAAGTCTACAAATAGCAAATGTTGGTAAGGCTATGCAGAAAATAGAACTCTGGTACCCTTTAGGTGGGAATGTAAATTGGTGCAGCCACTATAGAAAACAGTATAGTGGTTCTTCAACAAAACTAAAAATAGAAGTACCAGCAATTACACTTCTGGGTATATAGATGAAGAAAATGAAAACACTAATTTGAAAAGAGAAATGCACACCAACGTTCATAACAGCATTATTTACAATAGCCAAATTATGGAGGCAACTTAAATTTCCATCAACATGTTAATGGATAGAGAATATGTGATATATATATGTATATGCTCACACACAATGAAATATTATTCAACCATAAAATTCTGCCATTTTCAAGATCTTTGATGGATCTAGATGATACTATGCTTAGTAAAATAAGTCAGACAGGGAAAGACATATACTGTATGGTATCCCTTATATGTGGAATCTAAAAAATAAAAATAAGGAATGAATATAACAAACAAAAATAGACTCACAGATATAGAGAACAAACTAGTGGTTACCAGTGGAAAGAGAAAAGCAAGGTAGAACTACGGAATTAAGAGTTACAAACTCCTATGTATAAAATAAATAAGTTACAAGGATATATTGTACAGCACAGTGATTATAGCCAATATTTCATAGCAACTTTAAATAGAATATAATGTACAAAATTTTTGAAACACTATGTTGTACACCTGAAAATAATATAATAGTGTAAATCATCTATACCTCAATGAAAAACATTGTAAAACAAATAAAAAATAAAATGCATGATTGTTCATTGAAAAATTATGCATTAAAAAGAAATTGCAACAAAATGCATTCACAACCTGGACTTTTAATTTTAGAAATCATTGTCTAGCCAAGCTGGCTGGATTTACTCTACCTGATTGTTTCCTTTCAAGAACAGAGAAGGATGGCTAATATTCATTACTTGCAGTAGTAATATTCTATGAAGTCAGTGTGAACACCAAATTAGTGAATACTAAAGCATTGCTCCTAGAAGAAATAATTGGTTGGGTTTCAGCAAGCCTCTGGTCATAGCCTTTTCATCCACTGATTAATACCTAATCTTCTTTTATGTTTTTTAAGACACCTTATTTAATATATATAGTTTGTTCATCAACATTAAATTCACAGCCAACAGCACTATAATGCATTCCTGAAGGAAGCTCATCTAACACACATATTTTCTCCATAAGGTGTATTAAAACCTTCTTGCAATGAGGAACAATAAACAACATTTCAACACTATACTTGATGGACAACTTTGATAGGAAAATCACCCCAAAAAGCACAAAAATGCAAAACGTGGCACTAACTAGACCATGTTTACTTAGAGTATGGGAACTGAATCAAGAAGACAGAGTGTTGCCTTGTTCAGCTTCAGCTGGGAACATGCACATCAGGCTTCTCAAAATTTTTGCTGCTAAGCACATGTCTGAAAATAACTGCAAGTATTGCTGTTGGGGATAAAAATAAATGTTAGTGAGTAGGCAAATTTACCAATATAGCGTCCTCAAATAATCAGGATTATTATTAACCAGAATGTAGGGCCATTACAGAGTGGGAAAAACCAAGGTCCCTGTTCCTGAGCACAACTGCTACTGAGTCTTCCCTCATTGTCTTGCAAGGAAACACTCCTAATACCAGGGCCATGAAGGAAAGGTCCAGGATCTATGGGGTCAGTGTTCTCTTCCACTTTTTATATCTGAATTCACTTAGCCCAACTAGACAATTCAGCCCAACATAGTATGCGGTCTAGGAGAGGCAGGTAAAAAATACTGTGAGAGGGCTTCCCTGGTGGCGCAGTGGTTGAGAGTATGCCTGGCGATGCAGGGGACATGGGTTCTTGCCCCAGTCTGGGAAGATCCCACATGTCACGGAGCGGCTGGGCCTGTGAGCCATGGCCACTGAGCCTGCTCGTCCGGAGCCTGTGCTCCACAATGGGAGAGACCACAATAGTGAGAGGCCCACGTACCACAAAAAAAAAAAAAAAAAAAAGTACTGTGAGAAAACAGAGGAAGGAGTTACTAACTCTGGATAGAATTGAGAAAAGAGTGACAGACAAAGAAAATTTAAACTGGGACTGAAGAATGTGCAGTTTTCTAAATGGAGAATGTTGGACAGATGGACACATATAACTGAGATCATGCAGTATTTGTCTTTCTGTGTCTGGATTATTTCACTTAGGATAACGTTGTCCAGATACATCCATGTTGTCACAAATAGTGGGACAAATATAAACAATTTTATGTATCAAATAAATTTTAGTAAAGTTGTTAAAATAAAAATTCTAGAAAATATGTTTAACATGTGCCCTAATTTTACCTATATATTTATAAATAATAATGCACATTTATAAATATACATATTTAAAAACATATGTATGTTATGTGTAAGTTATAGACATGCAGTACCATACTAGTATATCATTGTTATTATAAAACATATGCAAAATAGAGATGTTCAAAGAATGAGATAAAATAAAAATATAAAAAGTTCTATTATAAATTTTTCCATATCCTGGTGGATTTCCTTTTTATTTTGTTTATTTATTTATTTATGGCTGTGTTGGGTCTTCATTGCTGTGCGGGGGCTTTCTCTAGTTGCTGCGAGCAGGGATTATTCTTCATTGCGGTGTGCGGGCTTCTCATTGCAGTGACTTCTCTTGTTGTGAAGCATAGGCTCTAGGCCCATGGGCTTCAGTAGTTGTGACATGTGGGTTCAGTAGTTGTGGCTCACAGACTGTAGAGTGCAGGCTCTGTAGTTGTGGTGCATGGTCTTAGTTGCTCTGCTGCATGTGGGATCTTCCCAGACCAGGGATCAAACCTGTGTCCCCTGCATTGGCAGGCAGATTCTTTTTTTTTTTTTTTTTTTTAACATCTTTATTGGGGTATAATTGCTTTACAATGGTGTGTTAGTTTCTGCTTTATAACAAAGTGAATCAGTTATACATATACATATGTTCCCATATCTCTTCCCTCTTGCGTCTCCCTCCCTCCCACCCTCCCTATCCCACCCCTCCAGGCTGTCACAAAGCACCGAGCCAATATCCCTGTGCCATGCGGCTGCTTCCCACTAGCTATCTACCTTACTACGTTTGTTAGTGTGTATATGTCCATGACTCTCTCTCGCCCCGTCACAGCTCACTCTTCCCCCTCCCCATAACCTCAAGTCCGTTCTCTAGGAGGTCTGCGTCTTTATTCTTGCCTTACCCCTAGGTTCTTCATGACATTTTTTTTCTTAAATTCCATATATATGTGTTAGCATACGGTATTTGTCTTTTTCTTTCTGACTTACTTCACTGTGTATGACAGACTCTAGGTCTATCCACCTCATTACAAATAGCTCAATTTCGTTTCTTTTTATGGCTGAGTAATATTCCATTGTATATATGTGCCACATCTTCTTTATCCATTCATCCGATGATGGACACTTAGGTTGTTTCCATCTCCGGGCTATTGTAAATAGAGCTGCAATGAACATTTTGGTACATGACTCTTTTTGAATTTCGGTTTTCTCAGGGTATATGCCCAGTAGTGGGATTGCTGGGTCATGAACCTACCTAAGGAGACGAAAGACCTGTATGCAGAAAATTATAAGACACTGATGAAAGAAATTAAAGATGATACAAATAGATGGAGACATATACCATGTTCTTGGATTGGAAGAATCAACATTATGAAAATGACTCTACTACCCAAAGCAATCTATAGATTCAATGCAATCCCTATCAAACTACCACTGGCATTTTTCACAGAACTAGAACAAAAAATTTCGCAATTTGTATGGAAACACAAAAGACCCCGAATAGCCAAAGCAATCTTGAGAACGAAAAAAGGAACTGGAGGAATCAGGCTCCCTGACTTCAGACTATACTACAAAGCTACAGTTATCAAGACGGTATGGTACTGGCACAAAAACAGAAAGATAGATCAATGGAACAGGATAGAAAGCCCAGAGATAAACCCATGCACATATGGACACCTTATCTTTGATAAAGGTGGCAGGAATGTACACTGGAGAAAGGACAGCCTCTTCAATAAGTGGTGCTGGGAAAACTGGACAGCTACATGTAAAAGTATGAGATTAGATCACTCCCTAACACCATACACAAAAATAAGCTCAAAATGGATTAAAGACCTAAATATAAGGCCAGAAACTATCAAACTCTTAGAGGAAAACATAGGCAGAACACTCTATGACATAAATCATAGCAAGATTCTTTCTGACCCACCTCCTAGAGTAATGGAAATAAAAACAAAAATAAACAAATGGGACCTAATGAAACTTCAAAGCTTTTGCACAGCAAAGGAAACCATAAACAAGACCAAAAGACAACCCTCAGAATGGGAGAAAATATTTGCAAATGAAGCAACTGACAAAGGATTAATCTCCAAAATTTACAAGCAGCTCATGCAGCTCAATAACAACCCAATCCAAAAATGGGCAGAAGACCTAAATAGACATTTCTCCAAAGAAGATATACAGACTGCCAACAAACACATGAAAGAATGCTCAACATTATTAATCATTAGAGAAATGCAAATCAAAACTACAATAAGATATCATCTCACACCAGTCAGAATGGCCATCATCAAAAAATCTAGAAACAATAAATGCTGGAGAGGGTGTGGAGAAAAGGGAACCCTCCTGCACTGCTGGTGGGAATGTGAATTGGTTCAGCCACTATGGAGAACAGTATGGAGGTTCCTTAAAAAACTACAAATAGAACTACCATATGACCCGGCAGGCAGATTCTTAACCACTGTGCCACCAGGGAAGTCCTGGATTGCCTTTTATACCCCACTTTGGAAACCACTTTTCTAATCAACAGTTAACCAACAAATGAATTGTTCTCCCTTGGTGAATACAGTGTTTCTTTTTTTTTCTATTAAAAGAGCTTCTTTCTGTCCCCCAATTAATAATTACAGCAAAACCCTATTGCTTTTTATCAATAGTGCTTGTATGTAAGGCCTAATCTAATGAATTTTTTAGTGTATTTATAACACTTTTGATATTTTCTGTTTCACCTGCAGCTTATCACTGCAACAAGGAATACATGGAAATAAGCACCATGTACCACAGCAAATCTAGTTGTATGTCACTAATCTTAGTCTAAAATGCTTTCTTAGCTCAGCACAGCAATTGAGTACAAGTATATAAAACTTGTGAAGATCTTATGATAAATATGCAATAAAGTATATCTCTTAGTAAGTTAATAAGTCCTTTCCCACTAAAGAGAAAATGTAGACATGGTTATTACAGGTGGAATAACCAATCAGGTTTAGTCTGTTTCTTCAAATAAGTCTCCATATTGTCCAGAATTCGCTTACTAGCCAACTAAAAGTTATTTAAACTTCTCAAAAGCAATTTTTAAAAATCACAGACACTTCTATATTTAAACATAGGGCAAATTCCTTTATTATTTCATAAAACATTCTGGTTTTAAAGTTTCCACTTTGTAAAATAAGTAGTCTAACCCTAAAATGTAGGGTTTTTAATCTTTTTAATCATTCATATCAGCTGTTGTTTATAGTTCTGCAAGCTGCTTATTTTCAAACAAAAGCCCAGATTCTGTGTGGTTAACATGAAAGGCTGTGTAAGTACTTTCCAGGAAGCTGGGAATTGAGTTTATACTTTATGTTTAATGAGCTAGGGATACAGTCATTTGAACATGGTTTGAGTTCATGATGTTTCCTGCTCTTTTCCAATGGGTTTTTCAAGTGAAAATTAATTCTAGTGGCACTTTCCATAAAGAGTTAGGAGATTATGCAGTTTTTCCTGGCCTGTGTTCATTTTGAGTAAATTAAGTTCAAGGTTATTTGTAATTTGTTGCTGACTATCAGGAGTTATGGTTCTGGAAAAGAGTCTTATTATTAGGACTGAAACAAGTAAATAGTAATAAAAAATGAAAAAACTGGGACTCATACTCTTGCTAATCCCTATACATACATTAATGATAACATGGAACAAATAATCTATGGAACTAACCAAAGCCTGTTTTAAAATTCGTACAAATCTGTGCAATTTCCCCGGCTCTGGGAGATTGAGAGCTGGAGTGGGGAATAGTTCAGAAAGACCCCCAAAATTATTCTCCCTGATTTAAAGATGGAAAGATGTGACAAAATGTTATGCTCTTCTTATTCTTGCAAGATTTTCTAGGGATTGGGATGAGGGTGCATGTATATTATCAACCAAGAACCAAAGTGGGGAAATGTGAGCCCTCACTGCAGAACTGAACAGATGTTTTTTTTCTAGTACATGATGGAAGGCAACTAATATTTATTGAGTGCCTACGATGTATTGGGCACTGAGCCAGCTACTTTCTTACATATCATATCTTTTATCTTCTCAAGAGTCCTTTGAGATAAGTATTTTTAGCTTCAGTTTCAGATGAAGATATATGGGTATTTTAAGTAGGCTAATAATAAGGCATGTCTTCAAATTTACTTTTAAATACTTGTTCAATGCTTACTTATAGGTGAGACTGAAAGCTGTATAGGGAAAGAAAAGAACTGCTGGCAGCATGTACTTATTTATTTATTTAAATAGATATTGAGTACCTACTGTGGACCAAGTACTGTTTTAAATACAGTCACTGTCTTTCTGGAAAATACATAGAATAAATTCTAGAACTCAATTACAGTTGATGCTTGAACAACATGGATTTGAACTATGTGGGTATAATTATACTCATTTTTTTCAAAAATGCATAATACAGAATTAAATGATCCATGGTTGGTTGAATCTAAAGACGTGGAACCAAGGAAATGGTGGGTCAGCTATCGTTAGATACTGATTTTTTTAATGTATTGGGGTTCAGCGACCCTGTCCCCAATACATTACAAGAAATGAGTGTACTTTTAATGATACAGGCACTCCATACCTGGTCCTAAAACCGTCAGAACTCCCCTCTCCGCAGAAGACAGTTTATTAACAATGCAACCATGTAATTTGTGACCCACCACCACCACCAAGTAACTTATTAAAGTATTCTTTTCAACCTCTCAGGTAATACTCTCTCTGTGAAGAGAATTCCAACAATGTAATTGTTTCTGCCTCATTATATTTTCAGCGATTTTGAATGACTTATGCTTCTACTCCATATAACCAACTAACTAGTCCAAACAATTAATCATCATTAATTCTCTTGATTTCACAGATAAAAAGGCTGAGCCTCATAAGGTTAAATAGCTTGTCATTGCTACATAACTAACTTAACTAAATTAACCTGTTCCATTGATCTATATTTCTGTTTTTGTGCAAGTACCATACTGTCTTGATTACTGTAGCTTTGTAGCATACTCTGAAGTCAGGGAGCCTGATTCCTCCAGCTCTGTTTTTCTTTCTCAATATTGCTTTTGCTCTTCATGATCTTCTGTGTTTCAGTACAAATTGTAAAATTTTTTGTTCTAATTCTGTGAAATATGCCATTAGTAATTTGATAGGGATTGCACTGAATCTGTAGATTGCTTTGGGTAGTATAGTCATTTTCACAATATTGATTCTTCCAATCCAAGAAAATGGGATATTTCTTCATCTCTTTGCATCATCTTTGATTTCTTTCATCAGTATCTTATAGTTTTCTGAGTACAGGCTTTTTTCACCTTAGGTAAGTTTATTCCTAGGTATTTTATTCTTTTTGTTGCAATGGTAAATGGGAGTGTTTCCTTAATTTCTCTTTATGATATTTCATTTTTAGTTTATAAGAATGCAACAGACTTCTGTGTACTAATTTTGTATCCTGTAACTTAACCAAATTCATTGATTTGCTCTAATAGTTTTCCTGTGGCATATGTAGGAATCTCAATGTATAGTACCATGTCATCTGCAAACAGTGACAGTTTTATTTTTTTTCCAGTTTGGATTCCTTTTATTTCTTTTTCTTCTCTGATTGCTGTGGATAAACACATGCACCTATGGTCACCTAATCTATGACAAAGGATGCAAGAATATACAATGGATAAAAGACAGCCTCTTCAATAAGTAGTGCTGGGAAAACTGGACTGTTACATGTAAAAGAATGAAAATAGAACACTCCCTAACACCATACAAAAAAATAAACTCAAAATATATTAAAGACCTAAATGTAAGGCTGAACACTATAAAACTCATAGAGGAAAACATAGGCAGAACACACTTTTTTTTTTTACATCTTATTTGGAGTGTAATTGCTTTACAATGGTGTGTTAGTTTCTGCTTTATAACAAAGTGAACCAGTTATACATATACATATGTTCCCATATCTCTTCCCTCTTGCATCTCCTTCCCTCCCACTCTCCCTATCCAACCCCTCTAGGAGGTCACAAAGCACCGAGCTGATCTCCCTGTGCTACACAGCTGCTTCCCACTAGCTATCTATTTTACGTTTGGTAGTGTATATATGTCCAGGCCACTCTCACTCTGTCACAGTCTACCCCTCCCACGCCCCATATCCCCAAGTCCACTGTCCAGTAGGTCTGTGTCTTTATTCCCGCCGCACCCCTAGGTTATTCATGACATTTTTATCTTAAATTCCATATATATATGTTAGCATATGGTATTTGTCTTGCTCTTTCTGACTTACTTCATGCTGTATGACAGACTCTAGGTCCATCCACCTCATTACAAACAGCTCAATTTCGTTTCTTTTTATGGCTGAGTAATATTCCATTGTATATATGTGCCACATCTTCTTTATCCATTTATCTGGTGATGGACACTTAGGCTGTTTCCATCTCCGGGCTATTGTAAATAGAGCTTCAATGAACATTTTGGTACATGACCCTTTTTCAATTATGGTTTTCTCAGGGTATATGACCAGCAGTGGGATTGCTGGGTCATATGGCAGTTTTATTTTTAGTTTTTTAAGGAACCACCATACTGTTCTCCATAGTGGTTGTACCAATTCACATTCCCACCAGCAGTGCAAGAGTGTTCCCTTTTATCCACACCCTCTCCAGCACTTACTGTTTCTAGATTTTTTGATGATGGCCATTCTGACTGGTGTGAGATGATATCTCACTGTAGTTTTGATTTGCATTTCTCTAATGATTAAGGTTGCTGAGCATTCTTTCATGTGTTTGTTGGCAGTCTGTATATCTTCTTTGGAGAAATGCCTGTTTAGGTCTTCTGCCCATTTTTGGATTGGGTTGTTTGTTTTTTTGTTACTGAGCTGCATGGGCTGCTTGTAAATTTTGGAAATTAATCCTTTGTCAGTTGCTTCATTTGCAAATATTTTCTCCCATTCTGAGGTTTGTCTTTTGGTCTTGTTTATGGTTTCCTTTACTGTGCAAAAGTTTTGAAGTTTCATTAGGTCCCATTTGTTTATTTTTGTTTTTATTTCCATTTCTGTAGGAGGGGGGTCAAAAATAATCTTGCAGTGATTTATGTCATAGAGTTTTCTGCCTATGTTTTTCTCCAAGAGTATGATAGTTTCTGACCTTACATTTAGGTCCTTAATCCATTTTGAGCTTATTTTGGTGTATAGTGTTAGGGAGTGATCTAATCGCAAACTTTTACGTGTACTTGTCCAGTTTTCCAAGCACCATTTATTGAAGAGGCTGTCCTTTCCCCACTGTACATTCCTGCTTCCTTTATCAAAGATAAGGTGACCATATGTCTGTGGATTATCTCTGGGCTTTCTATCCTGTTCCATTGATCTATATTTCTGTTTTTGTGCCAGTACCATACTGTCTTGATTACTGTAGTTTTGTAGTATAGTCTGAAGTCAGGGAGCCTGATTCCTCCAACTCCATTTTGTGCTCTCAAGATTGCTTTTGCTATTCGGGGTCTTTTGTGTTCCATACAAATTTTGAAATTTTTCCATCTAGTTCTGTGAAAAATGCCAGTGGGAGCTTGGTAGGGATTGCATTGAATCTGTAGATTTCTTTGGGTAGTAGAATCATTTTCACAATGTTGATTCTTCCAATCCAAGAACATTGTATATCTCTCCATCTATTTGTATCATCTTTAATTACTTTCAACACTGTCTTATAACTTTCTGCATACAGGTCTTTTGTCCCCTTATGTAAGTTTATTACTACATATTATATTTTTTTTGTTGCAATGGTAAGAGGGAGTGTTTTCTTGATTTCACTTTCAGATTTTTCACCACTAGTGTATAGGAATGCCAGAGATTTCTGTGCATTAATTTTGCACCCTGCTACTTTACCAAATTCATTGATTAGCTCTAGTACTTTTCTGGTAGCATCTTTAGGATTCTCTATATGTAGTATCATGTCATCTGCAAACAGTGACAGCTTTACTTCTTCTTTTCTGATTTGGATTCCTTTTATTTCCTTTTCTTCTCTGACGGCTGTGGTTAAAACTTCCAAAACTATGTTGAATAAGAGTGGTGAGAGTGGGCAACCTTGTCTTGTTCCTGATCTTAGTGCAAATGCTTTCAGTTTTTCACCATTGAGGATGATGTTGGCTGTGGGTTTGTCAAATATGGCCTTTATTATGTTGAGGGAAGTTCCCTTTATGCCTACTTTCTGGAGGGTTTTTATCATAAATGGGTTTTGAATTTTGTTGAAAGATTTCTCTGCATCTATTCAGATGACCGTATGGTTTTTCTCCTTCAATTTGTTAATATGGTGTATCACGTTGATTGATTTGTGTATATTGAAGAATCCTTGCATTCCTGGAATAAACCCCACTTGATCATGGTGTATGATCCTTTTAATGTGTTGTTGGATTCCGTTTGCTAGTATTTTGTTGAGGAGTTTTGCATCTATGTTCATCAGTGATACTGGCCTGTAGTTTTCTTTCTTTGTGACATCGTTGTCTGGTTTTGGTGTCAGGGTGATGCTGCCTCGTAGAAGGAGTTTGGGAGTGTTCCTCCCTCTGCTATATGTTGTAAGAGTTTGAGAAGGATAGGTGTTAGCTCTTCTGTAAATGTTTGATAGAATTCTCCGGTGAAGCCATCTGGTCTTGGGCTTTTGTTTGTTGTAAGATTTTCAATCACAGTTTCAATTTCAGTGCTTGTGATTTGTCTGTTCATTTTTTCTATTTCTTCCTGAATCAGTCTTGTCAGGTTGTGCATTGCTAAGAATTTGTCCATTTTTTCCAGATTGTCCATTTTATTGGCATAGAGTTTCTTGTAGTAATCTCTCCTGATCTTTTGTATTTCTGCAGTGTCAGTTGTTACTTCTCCTTTTTCATTCCTAATTCTATTGATTTGCATCTTCTCCCTTTTTTTTTTGGTGTGTCTGGCTAATGTTTTATCAATTTTGTTTATCTTCTCAAAGAACCAGCTTTTAGTTTTATTGATCTTTGCTATTGTTTCCTTCATTTTTTTTCATTTATTTCTGGTCTGATTTTATGATTTCTTTCCTTCTGCTAACTTTTGGGTTTTCTTTTGTTCTTCTTTATCTAATTGCTTTAGGTGCAAGGTTAGGTTGTTTATTCAATATGTTTCCTGTTTCTTAAGATAGGATTGTATTGCTATAAACTTCCCTCTTAGAACTGCTTTTGCTGCATCCCATAGGTTTTGGGTCACCGTGTCTCCTTTGTCATTTGTTTCTAGGAATTTTTTGATTTCCTCTTTGATTTCTTCAGTGATCACTTCGTTGTTAAGTAGTCTATTGTTTAGCCACCATGTGTTTGTATTTTTTACAGACGTTTTCCTGTAATTTATACCTAGTCTCATAGTGTTGTGTTCAGAAAAGATACTTGATACAATTTCAATTTTCTTAAGTTTACCAAGGATTTATTTGTGACCCAAGATATGATCTGTCCTGGAGAATGTTCTGTGAGCACTTAAGAAAAATGTGTATTTTGTTGTTTTTGGATGGAATGTCCTATAAATATCAATTACGTCCTTCTTGTTTAATGTATCATTTAAAGCTTGTGTTTCCTTATTTCTTTTCATTTTGAATGATCTGTCCATTGGTGAAAGCGAGGTGTTAAAGTCCCCTACTATGAATGTGTTACTGTTGATTTCCACTTTTATGGCTGTTAGTATTTGCCTTATGTATTGAGGGGCTCCTATGTTGGGTGCATAAATATTTACAATTGTTATATCTTCTTCTTGGATTGATCATTATGTAGTGTCCATCTTTGTCTCTTGTAATAGTCTTTGTTTTAAATTCTATTTTGTCTGATATGTGAATTGCTACTCCAGCTTTCTTTTGTTTTCCATTTGCAAGTAATATCTTTTTCCATCTCTTCATTTTCAGTCTGTATGCGTCTCTAGGTCTGAAGTGGGTCTCTTGTAGACAGCATATATATGGGTCTTGTTTTTGTATCCATTCAGCCAGTCTGTGTCTTTTGGTGCGTGCATTTAATTCATTTATATTTAAGGTAATTATTGATATGTATATTCCTATTCCCATTTTCTTAATTGTTTTGTGTTTGTTTTTGTAGCTCTTTTCTTTCTCTTGTGTTTCTTGCCTAGAGAAAATCCTTTACCATTTGTTGTAGAGCTGATTTGGTGGTGCTGAACTCTCTCAGCTTTTGCTTGTCTGTAAAGTTTTTAATTTCTCCATTAAATCTGAATGAGATCCTTGCTAGGTAGAGTAATCTTGATTGTAGGTTTTTCTCCTTCATCACTTTAAATATGTCCTGCCAGTCCCTTCTGGCTTGCAGTTTCTGCTGAAAGATCAGCTGTTAACCTTATCGGAATTCCCTTGTGTGTTATTTGTTGTTTTTTCCTTGCTGCTTTTAATATGTTTTCTTTGAATTTAATTTTTGACAGTTTGACTAATATGTGTCTTGGCGTGTTTCTCCTTGCATTTATCCTGTATGGGACTCTCTGTGCTTCCTGGACTTGATTAACTATTTCCTTTCCCATATTAAGGAAGTTTTCAACTCTAATCTCTTCAAGTATTTTCTCAATTCCTTTCTTTTTCTCTTCTTCTTCTGGAAACCCTATAATTTGAATGTTGGTGTGTTTAGTGTTGTCCCAGAGTTCTCTGTGACTCTCCTCAGTTCTTTTCATTCTTGTTTCTTTATTCTGCTCTGCAGTAGTTATTTATAATATTGTATCTTTCAGGTCACTTATCCGTTCTTCTGCCTCAGTTATTCTGCTATTGATCCCATCTAGAGTAGTTTTAATTTCATTTATTGTGTTGTTCATCATTGCTTCTTTCATCTTTAGTTCTTCTAGGTCCTTGTTAAATGTTTCTTGAATTTTCTCTGTTCTATTTCCAAGGTTTTGGATCATTCTTTACTATCATTATTCTGAATTCTTTTTCAGGTAGACTTCCTATTTCCTCTTCATTTGTTAGGTCTGGTGGGTTTTTATCTTGCTCCTTCATCTGCTGCGTGTTTTTCTGTCTTCTCATTTTGCTTATCTTACTGTGTTTGGGGTCTCCTTTTTGCAGGCTGCAGGTTCGTAGTTCCCGTTATTTTTGGTGCCTGTCCCCAGTGGCCTAAGTTGGTTCAGTGGGTTGCATAGGCTTCCTGGTTGGGGGACTAGTGCCTGTGTTCTGGTGGTGAGGCTCTATCTTGTCTTTCTGGTGTGCAGGTCCACGTCTGGTGGTGTGTTTTGGGGTGTCTGTGGACTTATTATGATTTTAGGCAGCCTCTCTGCTAATGGGTGGGGTTGTGTTCCTGTCTTGCTAGTTATTTGACATAGGGTGTCCAGCACTGTAGCTTGCTTGTCATTGAGTGAAGCTGGGTGTTGGTGTTGAGATGGAGATCCCTTGGGGATTTTCGCCATTTGATATTACGTGTAGCTGGGAGGTCTCTTGTGGACCACTGTCCTTAAGTTGGCTCTCCCACCTCAGAGGCACAACACTGACTCTTGGCTGCAGCACCAAGAGCCTTTCATCCACACAGTTCAGAAAAAAAGGGACAAAAATTAGAAAGAAGGAAAGAAAGAAAGAAAGAGGAAAAAATAAAATAAAGTAAGGTAAAATAAAATAAAGCTAGTAAAATAAAGAAATAATTATTTTTAAAAAATTTTAAAGTTAAATCAAAACTAAAAAATCGGGCAGATAGAACCCTAGGACAAATGGTGAAAGCAAAGCTATACAGACAAAATCTCACAACGAAGCATACACATACACACTTACAAACAGAGGAAGAAGGGAAAAAATAATATATCTTTCTCTCAAAGTCCACCTCCTCAATTTGCGATGATTCGTTGTCTATTCAGGTATTCCACAGATGCAGGGTACATCAAGTTGATTGTGGAGATTTAATCCGCTGTTCCTGCGGCTGCTGGAATTGATTTCCCTTTCTCTTCTTTGTACGCACAGCTCACAGGGGCTCAGCTTTGTATTTGGCTCCGCCTCTGTGTTTTAGTCGCCAGAAGGCATTTTTTTTCGCTCAGGCGGGACGTGGTTAAAGGGAAGAGATATGGGAACATATGTATATGTATAACTGATTCACTTTGTTATAAAGCAGAAACTAACACACGATTGTAAAGCAATTATACCCCAATAAAGATGTTAACAACAACAAAAAAAAGGAGCCGCTGATTTGAGTGCCCTGGTTCACTCAGGCCAGGGAGAAGGACGGGTATGGAGTGTGGGGCTAGCCTGCAGGGGCAGAGGTCAGCGTGACGTTGCACCAGCCTGAGGTGTGCTGTGCGTTCTTCCGGGGAAGTTGTCCCTGGATCCCTGGACCCTGGCAGTGGCGGGCTGCACAGGCTCCCCAGAAGGGAGATGTGGAGAGTGACCTGTGCTTGAAAACAGGCTTCTTGGTGGTGGCAGCAGCAGCCTTAGAGTCTCATGCCCGTCTCTGGGGTCTGGGCTGTTAGCAGCAGCTCGCACCCATCTCTGGAGCTCCTTTAAGTAGCACTCTTAATCCCCTCTCCTCGTGCACCAGGAAACAAAGAGGGAAGAAAAGTCTCTTGCCTCTTTGGCTTGTCCAGACATTTTCCCGGACTCCCTCACGGCTAGCCATGGTGCACTAACCCCTTCAGGCTGTATTAATGGTGCCAGTCCTCTCCCTGCACTCTGACGGAAGCCTGAGGCTCAGCTTCCAACCCCTCCCATCCTGGCATGTGAGCAAGGAAGCCTCTCAGGCTGGTGAGTGCTGGTCGGCACAGATCCTCTGCGCGGAAATCTCTCAGCTTTGCCCTCTGCAGCCCTGTTGCTGCACTCTCCTCCACGGCTCCGAAGCTCCCCTCACCCGCCACCCGCAGTCTCTGCCTGAGAAGGGGCTTCTAGTGTGTGGAAAACTCTCCTCCTTCACGCCTTCCTCCCACTGGTGCTGGTCCCATCCCTATTCTTTTTTCTCTGTTTATTCTTTTTTCTTTTTCCCTACCCTGGTACGTGGGGAGTTTCTTGCCTTTTTGGAGGTCTGAGGTCTTCTGCCAGCGTTCAGTAGGTGTTCTGTAGGAGTTTTTCCACGTGTATATATATTTCTGATGTATCTGTGGGGAGGAATGTGATCTCCATGTCTTACTCTTCCACCATCTTCCCCCTCTCCCAGAACACACTTTGACATAAATCACAGCAAGACCTTTTTTCCCACCTCCTAGAGTAATGAAAATAAAAACAAAGCTAAGCAAATAGGACCTAATTAAACTTAAAAGTTTTTGCACAGCAAAGGAAACCATAACAAGACAAAAAGACAACACTCAGAATGGGCGAAAATATTTGCAAATGAAGCAACGGACAAGCAATTAATCTCCAAAATATACAAACAGCTCAGGCAGTTCAATACCAGAAAAACAAAAAATGGGCAGAAGACCTAAATAGACGTTTCTCCAAAGAAGACATACAGATGGCCAAGAAGCAGATGAAAAGATATGCAACATCACTAATTGTTATAGAAATGCAAATCAAAACTACAATGAGGTATCACTTCACACCAGTCATAATGGCCATTATCAAAAGAACTACAAACATTAAATACTGGAGGGAAGGTGGAGAAAAAGGCACCCTCTTGCACTGTTGGTGGGAATGTAAATTGATACAGCCACTATGAAGAACAGTATGGAGATTCCTTAAAAACTACAAATAGAACTACCATATGACCCAGCAATCCCACTACTGAGCATATACCCAGAGGAAACCATAATTCAAAAGATATATATACCCCAGTGTTCGTTACAGCACTATTTACAATAGCCAGGGCATGGAAGCAACCTAAATGCCTGTCAACAGAGGAATGGATAAAGAAGATATGGTACACATATACAATGGAATATTACTCAGCCATAAGAAGGAATGAGATTATGCCATTTGCAGAGACATGGATGGACCTAGAGACTGTCATACAGAGTGAAGTAAGTCAGAGAAAAACAAATATCGTATATTAATTCATATATGTGGAATCTAGAAAAATGGAACAAAAGAACCTATTTGCAAAGCAGAAATAGAGACACAGGCATAGAGAACAAATGTATGGACACTAAGGGAGAAGTGAGGGTGGGATGAGTTGGGAGATTGGGATTGACATATATACACTAATATGTATAAAATAGATAACTAATAAGAGCCTATTGTATAGCACAGGGAAATCTACTCAGTGCTCTGTGGTGACCTAAAGGGAAGGAAATCCCAAAGGAGGCCATATATATGTATATATATATATATATATATATATATATATATATATATATACACACATATAACTGATTCATTTTGCTGTACAACAGAAACTAACACAACATTGTAAAGCAATTATACTCCAATAAAAATACTTAATTAACTGTCTTTGGAAAATAAGTCCTGGACTTTCTCCAGTACACTAGAGTTGTTCTTCAGTATAAGGTAAAAGATGCCCCAGCTATGCTTCTGTATATTTACTCCCATGGCACTAAGCTAAGTTCCACCATATATGTCTCTTCAATTTTTATTTTATTTATCCATTCATTCAAGAATTTTTAAGTAAATGTCTATTTTATGTTTAACACTTTAGTGAGTAATTTGGAACTGCAAAACTGAAAAAAAAACCAAAAACCCTTATCATGAGGTTCATTCACTCATTGGGATAGTTTAATTTAGATGTGCTCTTGAGCTCATATTTAAAAGCACAGCAAGGATAACTATAGATCAATCTGTAGGAAATAATTGTTAAACAAAATATACTATATGCAAAGATGGAAGAACAAAATAGATCTACATACATCAAAATGGATAGATTTAAAAATATATATTAAAAAGTTGGAGGCCCTGCCCACCAGCAGGCCAGGACTGACCCTGATCCCCTCTTAGGCCATGAAGCCAGGCACATCAGGACATGGCCCCATCCACCAAGAGGCTGGCAGCCACTGCACAAACCATTGATCAGGCTGGGGGTCAGCACTCCACCAGTGTTCCCAAAGTAGTCAGCCCAGCCACAACAGAGGGCTCATGCAGCTGACATGGAGGGAAATCTTAGAGCATATAGCTCTGGTGACCAGAGGGGAATATACTGCTTGACCCCATTGGACTCATACTTCATGAGGTCACTTCTCCAAGATCAGGAAACATAGCCAACCTACCTAATACATAGAAATAAACACAGAGAATTAGGTAAAATGAGGAGGCAGAGAAATATATTCCAAACTATTGAATAAGATAAAACACTAGAAGAAGAATTAAGCAAAGTGAAGATAAGCAAATCTACTCAAAAAAGAAAGCAAAATCACGATCATAAACATGCTCAATGAACTCAGAGGAAGACTGTAGAAACACAGTGAGAATTTTAACAAAGAGTTAGAAAATATATAAAAAAAGCAAACAGGTGAAGAATAAAATAACTAAAATTAAAAACACACTATAAGAAAAGCAACACTAGAGAATACAGAGGAATGGATCAATAGAATAGTGGAAATCACTCAAGCTGAACAGAAAAAAGGAAAAATAATCTTTTAAAATGGGAACAATTTAAGATACCTCTGGGAAAGCATCAAATGTACTAACATTTGAATGATAGGGATCCAGGAATGAGAAGAGACAGAGAAAAATGCAGAGAAATTATTTGAAGAAATAATAGCTGAAAAATTCCCTAACTTGGGAAAGAAAACAGACATCCAGGTCCAGTAAGCACAGAGTCCCAAACAAGATGATTGCAAAGAGATCCAAACCAACACATTATAATTAAATGGAAAAATGAAGATAAAGAGAGAATCTTAAAAACAGCAAGAGAAAAGCAACAAGATACATATAAAGGAATTCCTGTAAGACAAGCAGCTGACTGTTCAGCAGAAACATTTCAAGCCAGAGGGGGTGCCATGATATATTAAAAGTGATGAAAGGATAAAACCTCTAGAGAATTCCCTACCCAGCAAGACTATTATTCAGATTTGAAGGAGAAATAAAAAGAGTTTTACAGACAAGTAAAACTAAAAAAGTTCAGCACCACTAAACCAGGTTTACAAGAAATGTTAAAGGGACATCCCTAAGCAAAAAAGAAAAGACCATAACTGAAAATATTAAAATTATAAAAGGAAATATCTCATTGGTAATTGCAAGCATACAGTAAATGTTCCCACATAACAGCATCCCTTCAAAACAGTAGTAAATAACTGTTTTTCCTAAATTCATAGAGAAAGTTAAGTAAAATTAAAAAAACACAGGAACAGCTCCCAAATAAAAGAACAAGAGGAATTACCTGAGAAAAACAATGACTCAGACCTCTCCAGTCTACCAGACCCCAAGTTCAAAAAGGAGATAATAAAAATGCTAAAGGAATTAAGAAAGATTATCAATAGAAATGCAGATCGCTGTAACAAGAAAGTAGAAACAATAAAGAGGAAGCAGTCAAAATTAGACAACTCAATTACTGAGATAAAAAGCAACTAAAGGCAATGAATAGCAGAAAATAATGCAGAAGAATGAATAAGTGATCTGGAAGATAGAATAATGGAAATCACCCAATTAAAACAGAAGACAGAAACACAAATGAAAAAAAAAATGAAAGCAGTATACAAGATCTATTGGATAATATAAAGTGTGCCAGCCTACATATAATAGGAATTCCAGATAGAGATTATGGCTGAAAGCTTCCCAGACCTGAGGAAGGAAACAGATATATCAGGTACAGGAAGAACAGAGGGTGCCAAACAAGATGAAACCAAACAGACCCACACCAAGACATGTAATTAAAATGGTAAAGTTAAAGAGAAAATTCTAAAGGCAGTAAGAGAAATACAGAGTCAGTTACAAGGGACCCCCCCCATAAGCGTATCAGCTGATTTCTCTGCAGACTTTGCCAGCCAGAAACGAATGGAACAATATATTCGAAGTCCTGAAAGGGAAAAACCAACAACCTAGGAAAATCTATCCAGTAAGATTATCATTTAGATTAGAAGGAGAGATAAAGAATTCCTCAGATATGCAAAAACTAAAAGAATATGCCAATACTAAACCTAATCTAAGAAATATTGAAAGGTTTTCTCTAAATAAAAAGAAGCAAGAATCTATAGGACAGGGAAAAACACAATAGGAAAGACAAGTATATAAAAGGATTGAAGATCACTCAAGACAGTACATAGATTAATTTTTTTTAATTTTGTAAAAGCAATCATAACTACAATTAATAGCAAAAAGATGAATATGAAGATGTAAAATAGAATATCAAAATCACAAAACGTGGAGGAAGTGAGTAAAAAAATATAGATCTTTTAGAATGTGTCTGAACTTATATGACTATCAGTGTAAAAAAGTAGATATAGTTATGGGTTAACGTATTTGAAGACCAGGATAACCACAGATTAAAAACACATAGATTCACAAAAACAACAGAAAGAAAGGAATTCAAGCATAATACAAAAGAAAACCATCAAACCACAAAAGGAAAAACAAAAAGAAGAAGAACAGATCAAAGAAGAACTACAAAATCAACTGGAAAACAAAGTTTAAAATTGCAATAAATACATATTAATCAATAATTATTTTAAATGTAAATGGAATAAATGCTCCATCAGAAGATGTATAGTGGCAGATTGGATATAGAAAAAAGAACCTACAGTATGCTGCCTATAAGAGATGCACTTTAGTGTGAAAGACCCACATAGATTAAAAGTGAGAGGATGGAAAAAGACATTTCATGAAAAAAGAAACAACAAGAAAGTTGGTGTGGCAATACTCATATCAGACAAAATAGACTTTAAAACACAGTCCATAAAGAAATACAATGAAGGACACTATATAAAGATAAAGGGGTCAATACAAGAAGAAGATATTATGCTCCTTAACATATATGCACCCAATATAAGAGCACCTAAGTTCATAAAACAAATACTAACAAACATAAAGGGAGAAATTGACAGCAATACAATAGTACTAGGAGATTTAACACCCAACTGACCAATGAACAGATCTTGCAGACAGAAAGTCACTAAGGAAACAGAGATCTTGAATGACACAGTAGAACAGGTTGGACTTAATTGATATCTACAAGACACTACATCCAAAAAACCCAGAATATGCATTTTTTTCAAACTCACATGGAACATTCTTTAGGATAGACCACATACTAGGACACACAAAAAAGCCTTAACAAATTTAAGTTGATAGAAATTATTTCAAGCATCTTTTCTGATTACAGCAGTATGAAACTAGAAATCAACCACAGAAAGAAAAACAAGAAAGAAAATGTTACAAGGAGACTAAACAACATGCTGCTAAAAAATCTAAAAACCTAAAAACTAATGACCTAAATATAAGACATGACACCATAAAACTTCTAGAAGAGGACACAGGCAAAACATTCTCTGACATAAATCATAGCACTATTTTCTTAGATCAGTCTCCCAATTCAAAAGAAATAAAAACAAAACTAAACAAATGTGGCCTAATCAAACTTACAAGATTTTGCACAGCAAAGGAAACCATAAACAAAATGAAAAGAAAACCTATACCGTGGAAGAAAATATTTGCAGATGATGCGACCAACAAGGGGTTAATTTCCAAAATATACAATTTATACAGCTCAATATAAAAAATAAACAAACAAGCACAACCCAATCACAAAATGAGCAGAAGACCTAAATAGATATTTCTACAAGAAGATATACAGATGGCCAACAGTCCTGTGAAAATATGCTCAACATCACTAATTATTAGAGAAATGCAAATCAAAATTACAATGAGGTATCACCTCACACCAGTCAGAATGGCCATCATTAAAATGTCTACAAATAATAAATGCTGGAGAGGGTGTGAAGAAAAAGGAACCCTCCCACACTGTTGGTGGGAATGTAAATCTCTGAATCCACTATGGAGAACAGTATGGAATCTCCTTAAAAAACTAAAAATAGAGCTACCATATGATCCTGAAATCCCACTCTTGAGCATATATCCAGATAAAAACATAAGTAGAAAAGATACATGCACCCCAATATTCATAGCAGCACTATTTATGATAGCCCTTACATGGAAACAACCTAAATATCCAACAGCAGATGAATGGATAAAGAAGAGGTGGTATATATATATACAATGGAATATTACTCAGCCATAAAAAGAATGAAATAATGCCATTTGCAGCAACAAGGATGGACCTAGAGATCATCATACTGAATGAGGTAAGTCAGACAGAGAAAGACAAATATTATGATATCACTTATACATGGAATCTAAATAAATGATACAAATGAACTTATTTACTAGACAGAAACAGACTCAAAGACATAGAAAACAAGCTTAAGTTTATCAAAGGGGAAAGTGGGGGTGGGAGATAAATTGGGAGTTTGGGATTAATATATACACACTACAATATATTATAAAATAGGACCTACTGTATAGCATAGGAAACTGTGCTCAATATCTTGTAATAACCTATAATGGAATCTGAAAAGAATATAACTGAATCACTTTGCTGTACACTTGAAACTAACACAACATTGTAAATTAACTATACTTCAATAAAAAAAGAAAATTATCGAAACACAAGGGAAAACTAAAAGAAAAAGAAAAGGACAGAGAAGAACAAAAACAACCAGTGAAGAATTAAGAAAATTGCAGTAAGTAATACCTATCAATAATTAATTTAAATGTAAATGGACTAAATACTGCATTCAAAAGACATAGAAAGGCTGAATAAATTAAAAACAGACCAATATATAAGCTACCCACAAAAGACTCACTTCAGATCTAGAGACATACACAGACAAAGTGAGGGAATGCAAAAAGGTATTCCATGCATGTAGAAACGAAAGCTGGGGTACTACTGGTGGGAATGAAAATTTGTGCAGGAAAGCATTATGGGGGTTTCTCAAAAAATGAAAAATAGAACTACCATACCATCCAGCAATTTCAATTCTGAGTATTTACTCAAAGAAACTCGTATTCAACAAAATACATGCATTCTTATATTCATTGCAGCATTATTTACAATAGCCATGATATGGAAGCAACCTAAGTGTCCGTTAGTAGATGAATAGATAAAGAGATGTGGTATGTGGGAATATATGTGTGTATATGTACACATATATACATATATACATACAAATATACATACATATATGTATAAGTATACAAATGTATACATTTGTGTGTGTATATGTATACATGCATACATATATACACATATATATACATACATATATAAACACATACACAGCGGAATAGTACTCAGCCATAAAAAAGAATAAAATCTAAGACTTCCCTGGTGGTCCAGTGGTTAAGAATCCACCTGCCAATGCAGGGAACATGGGTTCGATCCCTGGTCTGGGAAGATCCCACATGCCGCAGAGAAACTAACCCCAGGCACCACAGCTATTGAGCCTGCACTCTAGAGTCCACGAGCTACAACTACTGAGCCTGCGTGCTGCAAGTACTGAAGGCCACATGCGTAGAATCCATGCTCAGCAACAAGAGAAGCCACTGAAATGAGAAGCCTGTGCACCACAACGAAGAGTAGCTCCTGCTTGCCGAAACTTGAGAAAGCCCATGCACAGCAATGAAGCCCCAATGCAGCCATAAATAAATAAATAAATAAATAAATAAATAAATAAATAAATAAATAAATAAATAAATGCCATACAGATATTCCTAAAAAATAAAATAAAATAAAATCTTGCTTTTTTTGATTACATTGATGGACCTGAAAGTTATTATGCCTAGTGAAATGTCAGAGAAATATATATACCATATGATTGCACTTATAGGTGAAATCTAAGAAAGAAAGCAAATGAAAAAGCATAACAAAACAGAAACAGACTCATAGATACAGAGAACAAACTGGTGATTGCCAGAGGGAATAGAAGTGGGAGGATGAGGGAAAAAGTTAGGGAGATTAAGAGGTGCCGACTTCCAGTTATAAAATAAATGTCACAGGGATGTAATGTACAGCATAGAGAATATAGTCAATAATATTGTAATAATTTGTATGATAGATGATAACTAGACAGATGGTGATTATTTTATAATGTAAAAAATATAGAATCACTATGTTGTACACCTGAAATTTACATAATATTGTAACTCAGTTATACTTCAATATAATGTGAAAAAATCTCACCAGCAATAAAGAAAAAAATTAAAATACAAATAAATAAACAAAAACATAAAGAATACTTTTTTCAAAAGTCTGGAGGACTCACTACTTGATTTCAAGGCTTACTATAAAGTTTCATTAAGCAGTCCAGTGAAAGTAAATCAATGGTGAAAGTGAGTCAATGGGACAGATTACAGAGTACAGAAATAGACATATATATATAGTCAATTGATTTTTTATAAAAATGCAAAGTCTATTTAAGGAAAGAAAGAATAATCTCTCAACACAAGTTGTTGGAATAATTGAACATCTATATGCAAAACAACAATAACAAAAACAAACTAGGGTTTCCCTGGTGGCACAGTGGTTGAGAGTCTGCCTGCCGATGCAGGGGAGGCAGGTTCGTGCCCCAGTCCGGAAAGATCCCACATGCTGCGGAGCGGCTAAGCCCGTGAGCCATGGCTGCTGGGCCTGTGCGTCCAGAGCTTGTGCTCTGCAGTGGGAGAGGCCACAGCAGTGAGAGGCTCGCATACTGCAAAAAAAAACTAAATAAAAGAACTTTGACACTTGACTCTTACTTCACACCATAAACAAAAATGTAAGATATAAAACTATAAGACTTTAACAAGAAAAATGAGGAGAAAATCTTTGATAAAATATTTGCGCTAAGGAAAGATTTCTTAATAATACCAGCAAAAGTTCGATTTATAAAAGAAAAAAATATTGATAAATTGAACTTTGTTAAAATTAAGAACTGCTCTTCAAAAGACACTGTGATGAGAAGACAAGGTACAGATTGACTGAAAATACTCACAAATAACTTATCTGGTAGGGAACTTGGGTATGACATATATAAAGAACTATCAAAACTCAATTATAAGGGGAATGACAGTTAATGAGTACTGGGTTTCATTTTGAAATGAATTTTTTTTGAAATTAGATAATGGTAACGGTTGTAACACTATGGATATATATACTAAAATCCACTGAATTTTATACTTTAAGTAGGTGAATTGTATGCTATGTGAATTATTTCTCAGCAAAACTGTTCTTTAAAAGCTCTGTATTTCAGGGCTTCCCTGGTGGCGCAGTGGTTGAGATTCCACCTGCCGATGCAAGGGATACGGGTTCGTGCCCCGGTCCGGGAGGATCCCGCATGACGCGGAGCGGCTGGGCCCGTGGGCCATGGCCACTGAGCCTACGCATCCGGAGCCTGTTCTCCACAACGGTAGAGGCCACAACAGTGAGAGGCCCGCGTACCGGAAAAAAAAAAAAAAGCTCTGTATTTCAATATTTCACATTCATTTATTATATATAAGAGCATTTTCTTATTGTTAATAAATCAGCATTTTTAAAAACTCTATGAAACTAAATATTGGATATAGTTCAAATATAAGAGTGTTTCATCATATTGAATGTAAATAAATATAAATTTATATGATATAAATGTTAAATACATTTATCAGCCTGATATAAATCATTAGCATATACTTTTAATGAAAACATGGCACTATTCAAAATGGGGAATATAGCCAATGTTTTATAATAACTGTAAATGGTAAATAACCCTTAAAATTATATAAAAAATTAAAATGAAACCAAAACAAGACAAACCAAAATGAGTTTTTAAATGTAATTAAATTAAAAATGACTGAATAGCTCACAGGAGTGTTGGGAATTTTGAATGAAATAATGTATAGGGGTTTCTAATAGAGTACTTTCTACTCAGTAAATGCTGGATTTTCTAAAACAAAATTTAAAAATATTACTATTCAAATATAAACTAAATACTGTGTAAAATAGAGACAAGTTAATCATAAATGAAAGCAAAGTAATATTTAATTTTTTTAGTATGTGCTATCTTAAGAAAAATCATGTTAGTCTTTTCATTGTTGAGTCAAGAATGTATTTCTGTGTTTATTTTCTCCAGTAGCAAAAATAAGCTCTTTTAGATTCTATACTGATTGTGTAATAGCAAGGATATATTTATAAGCAAACTCCAATTATTTCAAACTTGGCCCTTTATCCTGACTAATACCTGTGAATATCTTTTTGAACATATCTATTTTTGTAAACAAACAAAATGTTGTTTTGCTCACATATTTTTAGACGAATTTTCGTTTGCTTTTACTGTTACTATTATCATTTGATTTTATCATGTATAAATTAAAATATTAATGCATAGTTCCCATTATCTATGGTAATAGTTTTACATTCATAATTTTTTTCACTGGTTTGTAAAATCTTTGAACTAAAATATGATTTACTCTTGCCCTTAAAAAATAAATAGAAATAAAAGCTCACTAATAAAAAAATTGCTTACTTTATAAAAAGGGCAAAATATATGAAAAGACACTTCACCATAAAAGAAACAGTAGTTGCAAATAAGCACAGGAGTAGATGTTCAATATCATTAATCATGAGAGAAATACAAATTAAAACCACAATGAAATACTACTACATACCTATTAGAATGACTAAAAATTAAAAAAAAAAAAAAAGAAAACCTAACCTTGCCAAATGTTAGCAAGGATGCAGTGAAACTAGAAGTCATTCAGACACTGCTGGTGAGAATATAAATTGATACAACTACTTTGGGAAACAGTTTGGCGGCTTCTTAAACATAGAAGTACCATATAAACCAGTCATTCCACTCTTAGTTATTTAACCAAGAGAAATGGAAAACATGTCCACACAAAGATTTATAAACAAATATTCATACCAGCTTTATTTGCGAAACTGGAAAAAGCCCAAAGGTTCATCAACAGGTAAATGAATAAATAAATTCTAGTATATCCATACAGTAGAATAGTACTCAGCAGTGGTCTAGAAGGCAGAAGAAAAAATGTAGTAGGTGTCAGAAGACCTGTATTCCAGGTCTAGCTCTACCAGTGTGGAGTTTTATGAGATGGAATAAGTCATATAACATTTCAGGGCCTCAGTTTCCTCATTAGGTAATGGGATAAATAATATTTACCTTTTTTACTTAATATATTGGTTCTAAAACTCAAATGAGATAAATATATGGAATATTTGTATGACATTTTTATTCACCTTTAACTTCTTTTTGTGATTGAATCTATGAAAATATATTTTCTGAAATTTTCATTTTTTTCTTCTAATGTTTTACATATTAAAGAATGCTATAGCCTGAGTGCTCCTTTAAGTGCTAAGTAATAATTGTAATTTGACATTCTAGGAAAGTTGATTTGTGTTTGATAAGAGGTGGCAATTATATCGTCACAATGGTTTAATTTTTAGCAAATCAAAAATATTTATGCTCAGTCTTTTAATTCTATTGCTTGGATTCTGGACTCAAATAAGAGTTTTGGGGCACTAAAATATCCAGTCCATCTGTTACTCTTGCACAGCCAAACTCAAATAAGTTCTTCCAATTGGAGCATATCTTTTTAATGAGAAAATGTGATTACCACTTATACATGCAGTTTGGGCTCCAAAATTTTGCAGATTTCTTGTCTCTGTTTTGTTTATCAATATTTGTGTAAAAACAAAACAAACTGTACAAATCTAATTCCATTAAAGAAAATATGAAAAAGTAAGTCAATCATTGGACTACTTTATAGTCTTAATTTGGATCTGACTGGCTGTTATTGGCTTAACCTAAATTAATGATTTACTATATATGGACTGTGTATTGCAGTGATATATTCCTTGGTATATACTGAAATATATATATACATTAGATATGTATGTATATACATATGTAAGAATATATTTTCAAACAAGGGAAAGGGCATTTTTTTCTCATCAGGGGAAAAAATGGTTTCTGATTTATCAGCTGTACAAATGTGAATGATTCTTCTTTCCAAATGGCAGAAATAGGAAACAAGTTTACTGATTTGACTGCTTTTTCTAATAGAGACTTGTTTCTTTCTTACGGTGGTCATCTGTCCTAATATGTGGTCCTTTTACTTGCTCATGAAATTTAGAAAATTCTTGTGATTCTGTTGTGTATGTATTTGTTCTTTGTTATTTTTAGATCATATTTATTTTGGTTTGCTTTTTCTTTCTGTCTCCCTGTCTCCCTCCCAATGCCTCCCCCCACCTTCAGTCAGACCATTGTGAAGATTAGATTTCTGGGAAGCTAGCAAAGACTGACACACTTTCTTAACTCTCTTCACCACCTTCTGTACTCTAGCAAGATTTCACTCTGAGGGGGATATATAGTTAATACTCACCAACTGTGCTTCTTCTTACCCCACTACAAGGAAGCAGCTTAAACAGCCAAGTTGCAATATACTACTGCTCCTTTTAAGGACCGTGAGTTTCACAGGTGGCACTTAGAAATGTGCCACGTATCTCCTTCATCCTGGGCACACAGGAAGGTAGATGAGTAACAGCTCCTCTAAGACACATATCCACATTTGCATTATTGTGTGAATAATAATTAATAGCTGCCTCAAAATATTGCTTCCTATCCTGCTTGCCTATAAGATGACAGTCAACTCAAGGAAATAGCTGCTATTCAGTGATGAAGAGAAACAGAAAAGCTTGGAAGGTGGGGAAAATGCTTCCTTCCTTGAGGATTTTATAAGCTATTTAGCATATATTTGTGGAGCATCTATTATATGTGAGGCTCAGAACAGGAGATTTAGGAATAAATAAGAATCACCCTGTCCTCAAGAAGGTTAGCATAGCAGAATGAAAGTTACTGAGAACATCCTTCTTAGTGTCCTTCTGGACTCCAGAGGCAGATTGTGAGCCTTTTCTTGGCTGCCCACAAATGTAGTATTATTGAATCTCTAAATCACTAAAACTGTAAAATTAGAAGGGGTTTTCTCAGGAGCAGATGTGGGTAAACAAGTTTGACCCTTTCATCATGGTAGCTGTGACAACAAGGAGCTACACCTAACAACATATTTGCTGGTATGGCCAGCTCAGATGCCAGTGCCTCATGAGAATATATTTTCCCACAAATTGGTGGTGTCAGGTTGAGCAGTAACCCTGCAATCCTGATATATATATATATACGTGGGGTATCAACTCTAGAACAGCACCTCACTCTTGAACATATTTCACATCTCATAGAAGGTCCTGGACTTATTTGCATAAATCTACATGCCATTTTCTTGAAATTCATATATGTCTAAATGAACTGTGGGATATATTCTCTAATGGTTTCAGGTTAAATATTACCAGTTTCTCCTGTCTTGAATTTAAACTGATTTTTTTCACCTATCCAGTGTCATTGACTCAGGTGACTGAGTCAATGACTAATGACTGCATGATTATTCATGCAGTAAACAAAATTTCCAAGACATTCTAAATTCAAACATTATTTCCTAGTATCCTTCCAAACCATGACAGTGTCCCAGAAGTCCCAATATTTCAACATTAAAGTTATATCACCTGGATTGCCTCTGTAACCAAGAAGGAATACAAAATCCTCATTTATCAGATCTTATAGCCTGATTTGGAGTTTGAAAAATATAGTCATCACACTATTAATACTCAGGAAATGGGAAAATACCCAAAGCTAGGAAGTGAGGATGATAATAAGAATCTCCACAAACCTTTGTTAGACCATACTTTGTTCCTGGACCATGGTTGAATGCTCTAACTTCTAGATGGGAAGCCTGTTTTGAACTACTTAAAATTAGAAGTTGGTAATTGGTTATTAGTGGAATGATTTAGTATTTTAAATTTTTCAAAAAGATAATTCATTCATTTCTTTTGGAGTGAGGTAGAAGGAAATGGGTAGAAGGTTCAAAGCTAGTCTTATCCAAGTGTTTTTCTTGTTTCTGTCAACTTGATTAGCTGCATGTGTGACTTTTTAGTTAATTGGACCATGAGCCAAATGAAAGATAGAAAATCTCCTCAAGGTAGAAATTTTATACACTTCAAGTCATTAGGAAATTAATGTTTATTCTAAATTGTGGTCCTTTAAGATTTATGATCGTATTTTGTTTTGCAGGGAATATTAACAAGAGGAAATAGTCATACCGTATCTGCATATTGTACATAGGCTCTATCTGGAAACATTCTGCTACTCAATGAAAAGTCTAGATAAAGTAGTTTTTTTTAAAAATCACTGTTCATCTGTGTTTTTCTTTTTTTAAATATATGTGTGTGTGTACACATAATTCAGCTACTGTTTTTTTAAGACTGAGTCTTATCCACAGTCATGGCATAAGTTCTCTTACGCCTGTGGAAGATTCTGAGTGTCAATATATATAAGAGAGTAAAATAGTGCTATACCTCAGATTAGCACCATTATTGAAAAGAACTATCAACATTTAAGATCCAAATCTCTTGCTGCCCTGACTATAGTCCTGAATTTTAAATGGGTGAAATGTGTTTCAGAGGATAACTTATTGAGTTCTCACCATAGGTTTGCCTTCTGCTCATGTAATTCTATCGGAATCTCCCTTTCCTAAGGCTTTGGACTCGACATTCCTGCTTCAGCAACAGAGGACAAAAGCCATGTTGTAATGGATAAGCAACACAAGTAGGAAACACAGATGTGGACTACATGTTTCCAAAGAAGAGTTGAGCTTGCTGAAGATCTCTGTCAGATATTGGAAATGTATGATGTTAAGAGGTGAGTACTTTGGTGGTTATTGTTTTTGAGGCGAGTGTGTTTGTGTGTGTTTGTGTGTGTTTGAAAAACTATAGTGAGAATATTATTGTGATCTGTATAGTATAAAAATCTGAGGCTACTTTTTTTTTTTTTTTGCGGTATGCGGGCCTCTCACCGTTGTGGCCTCTCCCATTGCGGTGCACAGGCTCCGGACGCACAGGCTCAGCAGCCATGGCTCACGGGCCCAGCCGCTCTGTGGTATGTGGTATCTTCCCAGACCGGGGCACGAACCCGTGTCCCCTGCATCAGCAGGCAGACTCTCAACCACTGCGCCACCAGGGAAGCCCTGAGGCTACTTTTTTAAGAAAGTTAAGCTTTCTTTCAGAAATGTTGAGCTATCAAAGCAGTAGTGAAAATCTGAAGAACACAGCTAATAAGATTATCTTCTCAGGTTGAAAAAAACGTAAGCTTTTGTAATGGGAAATCACCATATGAGGGAGTGAGAGTAAAGAAACTATCATTTATTGAGCTTTACTAATCAAGTACCAAGAGGTTTCCATGTGTTATCCCATTTAATCCTCATAACAATCTTATGATGTACATACTGTTACTATCTCTATTTTACACATAAAAAAGTCTTGAACAGATTATTTGACTTTCCTAAGGTCGTATACCTATTAAGCTCAGGGTTGTGGTTAGACCAGGTCTCTCTGACTTCTAACACTGTATTTAGAGAGGAATAAATGTCTAAGAGGAAACTATCCCTATATCATTTCATGGTTTTCTCATGAAGAATTGTACCTCTACTTAAATTTAGTTTTCCAAGGGAAGTTTTTCACATAGTATATTCAGAAAATGCTTCAGCAACCCCAGTATATGCAACTGAAGAAAAACCAGCACTACCAAAAGAAGCAACCATTCTCATTAATGGAACAGATTTGGTTGTGATTTTTTTCCTATTTTCTTCTGCATTATTTCCATATATTATGTAAATAAAAAACAAATTTTCCAGAACAGGTATATCCTTTGTATCTGGAGAAATCAAACCTTCCATTTTGAGATCTGTTTAATTTATTTAGCTAAAGCAACAATGCAGTTTGTTCTGAACTTTTTATTGTATTTATTTACTTTTTATACAACAGGTTCTTATTAGTTATCTATTTTACACACATTAGTGTATATATATCAAACCCAATCTCCCAATTCATCCCACCACCACCACCACCACCTCCGCTTTCCCCCCTTGGTGTCCATATGCTTGTTCTCTACATCTGTGTCTCTATTTCTGCCTTGCAAACCAGTCCATCTGTAACATTTTTCTAGATTCAACATATATGCATTAATACATGATATTTTTCTCTTTCTGACTTACTTCACTCTGTATGACAGTCTCTAGGTCCATCCACATCTAAACAAATGACCTAATTTAATTCTTTTTTATGGCTGAGTAATATTCCATTGTATATATGTACCACATCTTCTCTATCCATTCATCTGTCGATGGGTTTTTAGGTTGCTTCCATCATCTGGTTATCGTAAATAGTGCTGCAAAGAATATGGGGTGCATGTGTCTTTTTGAATTATGGTTTTCTCTGGGTATATGCCCAGTAGGGGGATTGCTGGGTCATACGGCAATTCTATTCTTAGTTTTTTAAGGAACCTCCATACTGTTCTCCATAGTGGCTGTATCAATTTACATTCTCACCATTGCAAGAGGGTTCCCCTTTCTCCAGACCTTCTCCAGCGTTTGCAGTTTGTAGATTTCTGATGATGCCAATTCTAACTAGTGTGAGGTGAAACCTCACTGTAGTTTTGATTTGCATTTCTATAATAACTAGTGATGTTGAGCAGCCTTTCATGTGCCTCTTAGCCATCTGTATGTCTTCTTTGGAGAAATGTCTACTTAGGTCTACTGCCCATTTTTGTTTGGGTTGTTTCTTTTTTTAATATTGAGCTGCGTGAGTTGTTTGCGTATTTTGGAGATTAAAACTTTGTCCGTTGATTCTTTTGCAAATATTTTCTCCCATTCTGAAGGTTGTCTTTTCATCTTGTTTATAGTTTCCTTTGCTGTGCAAAAGATTTTTAGTTTCATTAGGTCCCATTTGTTTACTTTTGTTTTTATATCAATTACTTTAGGAGGTGGGTTAAAAAGATCATCCTGCCCAGAGATAAACCCATGCACATATGGTCACCTCATTTTTGATAAATGAGGCAAGATTATACAGTGGAGAAAAGAAAGCTTCTTCAATAAGTGGTGCTGGGAAAACAGGACAGCTACATGTAAAAGAATGAAATTGGAACACTCCCTAACACCATACACAAAAATAAACTTAAAATGGATTAAAGACCTAAATGTAAGGCCAGACACAATACAACTCTTAGAGGAAAACATAGGCAGAACACTCTATGACATACATCAAAGCAAGATCCTTTTTGACTACCGCCTAGAGAAATGGAGATAAAAGCAAAAGTAAACAAATAGCACTTAATGAAACTTAAAAGATTTGCACAGCAAAGGTAACCATAAACAGGATGAAAAGACAACCCTCAGAATGGGAGAAAATATTTGCAAATGAAGCAACTGACAAGGGATTAATCTCCAAAATTTACAAGCAGTTAATGCAGCTCAATATCAAAAGAACAAACAACCCAATCCAAAAATGGGCAGAAGACAGAAATAGACATTTCTCCAAAGAAGATATACAGAATGCCAACAGACGAAAGGAAGCTCAACACTACTAGTAATTAGAGAAATTCAAATCAAAACTACAATGAGGTATCACCTCACACCACTCAGAATGGCCAACATCAAAAAATCTACAAACAATAAGTGCTTGAGAGGGTGTGGAGAAAAAGGAACCCTCTTGCACTGTTCACGGGAATGTAAATTGATACAGTCACTATGGAGAAGAGGAGGGAGATTCCTCAGAAAACTAAAAATAGAACTCCAATATGACCCAGCAATCCCACTGCTAGGCATATACCCTGAGAAAACCATAAATCAAAAAGAGTCATGTAAGACAATGTTCATTGCAGCACTATTTACAATAGCCAGGAAATGAGTGTCCATTGACAGATGAATGGATAAAGAAGATGTGCCACATATATACAATGGAATATTACTCAGCCATATAAAGAAACGAGCTTGAGTTATTTGTAGTGAGGTGGATGGACCTAGAGATTATCATACAGAGTGAAGTAAGTCAGAAAGAGAAAAACAAATACCGTATGCTAACATATATATGTGCAATCTAAAAAATAAAGTTCTGAAGAACCTAAGGTCAGGACAGGAATAAAGATGCACACATAGGGAATGGACTTGAGGACATGGGGAGGGGGAATGGTAAGTTGGGATGAAGTGAGAGAGTGGCATGGGCTTAAATATACTACCAAATATAAAATAGGTAGATAGTGGGAAGCAGCCACATAGCACAGGGAGATCAGCTCAGTGCTTTGTGACCACCTAGAGGAGTGGGATGGGGGTGTGGGAGTGAGACGCAAGAGGGAGGAGATATGGGGGTATATGTATATGTATAGCTGATTCACTTTGTTATAAAGCAGAAAGTAACACACCATTGTAAAGCAGTTATACTCCAATAAAGATGTTTAAAAAAATAAGATCTTGCTGTGATTTATGTCAAAGAGTGTTCTTCCTATGTTTTCCTCTAAGAGTTGTATAGTGTCTGGCCTTACATTTAGGTCTTTAATCCATTTTGAGTTTATTTTTGTGTATGGTGTTTGGAAGTGTTCTAATTTCATTCTTTTACATGTAGCTGGCCAGTTTTCCCAGCACCACTTACTGAAGAGACTGTCTTTTTTCCATTGTATATACTGGCCTCCTTTGTCAAAGATTAGTTGACCATAGGTGTATGGGTTTATCTCTAGGCTTTCTATCCTGTTCTGTTGATCTATATTTCTGTTTTTGTGCCAGTATGATACTGTCCTGTTTACTGTAGCTTTGTAGTATAGTGTGAAGTCAGGGAGTCTGATTCCTCCAGCTCCAATTTTACTCTCAGGATTGCTTTGGATATTTGGGTCTTCTGTGTCTCCATACAAATCTTAAGATTTTTTTGTTCTAGTTTTGTAAGAAATGCCATTGGTAATTTTACAGCGATTCCATTGAATATGTAGATTGCTTTGTGCAGTATAGTCATTTTCACAATATTGATTCTTCCAGTCCAGGAACATGGTATATCTCTCTATCTGTTTGTGTCATATTTGATTTCTTTCATCAGTGCTTTTAATTTTCTGAGTACAGGTAATTTACGTCCTTAGGTAGGTTTATTTGCAGATATTTTATTCTTTTTGTTGCAATGGTGAAAGGGATTGTTTCCTTAATTTCTCTTTCTGATATAACACTGTTAGTGTATACAAATGCAAGTGATTTCTGTGCTTTAATTTTGTATCCTGAAACTTTACCAAATTCTTTGATTAGCTCTAGTTGTTTTCTGGGGGTATCTTTAGGATTATCTATGTATGGTATCATGCCATCTGCAAACAGTGACAGATTTACTTCTTCTTTTCTTTTATTTTTTTTTCTGAATGCACATTTTTAATGTACATGTATATTCATTGTGGCGTTACTTTTTAAATTATTATTCAAAGAGAAAGTCACAAAACTTATAATCATCCTCATCAGTTCACTCAGTCCCATTTAATTAATTTTTTTTTCATCTTGATCTTTTGTTAGCACTTTTATGAATTCATCAGTTTTCCATTAGAGTTTTGAAAATGTTTATTCATTCAGTTCAGCAGTATAGTCAGTTAACGGAAACCTGTGCTTGTCAGAGTCTTTTCCATGAATTCCTTGAAGATGAAAACTTTTTATGGGAACATTTTTTCAGAAGCATCAGAGTATACCCACATCTGTCTGTAAATGACAAAAGACTTAAAAATGACCATGGTTAAAGATTTGATGAAAGTTCATAATAATGCAATTGACAAGGAAATTTAGTTATTTCTGAGATATACATTTTAAAATAATAAGTAGAATTATGACTTATAACATTATACAACAACATATAAGATTTTTAGGAACTTCATGTAATGTCTAAAACACTTATATTAACATATTTCCATACAAATAACCCAAAGAAAGTTTAATATTAGGGTTTTTTTAAATTTTACTTTGTTTTTTTATACAGCAGGTTCTTTTTAGTCATTAATTTTACACACATCAGTGTACACATGTCAATCCCAATCACCCAATTCATCACATCACCATCCCCACGCCTCGATGGCTTTCCCCCCTTGGTGTCCATATGTTTGTTCTCTACATCTGTGTCTCAACTTCTGCCCTGCAAACTGGTTCATCTGTACCATTTTTCTAGGTTCCACATACATGCGATAATTTACGATATTTGTTTTTCTCTTTCTGACTTACTTCACTCTGTATGACAGTCTCTAGGTCCATCCACGTCTCAACAAATGACCCAGTTTCGTTCCTTTTTATGGCTGAGTAATATTCCATTGTATATATGTACCACAACTTCTTTATCCTTTCATCTTTCTATGTGCATTTATGTTGCTTCCATGACCGGGCTATTGTAAATAGTGTATATGAATATGAATATTGAGTAATGAATATTGAGGTGCATGTGTCTTTTGAATTATGGTTTTTCCTGGGTATTTGTCCAGTAGTGGGATTGCTGGATCATATGGTAACTCTATTTTTAGTTTTTTAAGGAACCTCCATATTGTTATCCATAGTGGCTGTATCAATTTACATTCCCACCAACAGTGCAAGAGGGCTCTCTTTTCTCCACGCCCTCTTCAGCATTTGTTGTTTGTAGATTTTCTGATGATACCCATTCTAACTGCTGTGAGGTGATACAATATTGTATTTTTGATTTACATTTCTCTGATAATCAGTGATGATGAGCAGCTTTTCATGTGCTTTTTGGCCATCTGTATGTCTTCTTTGGAGAAATGTCTATTTAGGTCTTCTGCTTATTTTAGGATTGGGTTGTTTGTTTCTTTAATATTGAGCTGCATGAGCTCTTTATATATTTTGCAGATTAATCCTTTGTCCATTGATTCATTTGCAAATATTTTTTCTCCCATCCTGAGGGTTGTCTTTTTGTCTTGTTTATAGTTTCCTTTGCTGTGCAAAAGCTTTGAAGTTTCATTATGTCCCATTTGTTTATTTTTGTTTTTATTTCCATTACTCTAGGAGGTGGATCAAAAAAGATCTTGCTGTGATTTATGTCAAAGAGTGTTCTTCCTATGTTTTCTTCTAAGAGTTTTATAGTGTCCGGTCTTACATTTAGGTCTCAAATCCATTTTGAGTTTATTTTTGTGTGTGGTGTCAGGGAGTGTTCTAATTTCATTCTTTTACATGTAGCTGTCCAGTTTTCCCAGCACCACTTATTGAAAAGTCTGTCTTTTCTGCATTGTATATCCTTGCCTCCTTTGTCATAGATTAGTTGACCATAGGTGTGTGGGTTTATCTCTGGGCTTTCTATCTTGTTCCATTGATCTATGTTTCTGTTTCTGTGCCAGTACCATATTGTCTCGATTACTGTAGCTTTGTAGTATAGTCTGAAGTCAGGAAGTCTGATTCCTCCACCTCCGTTTTTATCCCTCAAGACTGTTTTGGCTATTCAGGGTATTTTTTGTCTCAATACAAATGTTAAGATTTTTTGTTCTACTTCTGTAAAAAATGCATTGGTAATTTGATACGGATTCCATTGAATCTGTAGATTGCTTTGGATAGTATAGTCATTTTCACAATGTTGATTCTTCCCATCCAGGAACATGGTATATCTCTCCATCTGTTGATATCATCTTTAATTTCTTTCATCAGTGTCTTATAGTTTTCTGCATACAAGTCTTTTGTCTCCCTAGGTAGGTTTATTCCTAGGTATTTTATTGTTTTTCTTGCAATGGTAAATGAGAGTGTTTCCTTAATTTCTCTTTCAGATTTTTCATAATTAGTGTATAGGAATGCAAGAGATTTCTGTGCATTAATTTTGTACCCTGCAACTTTACCAAATTCATTGATTAGCTCTAGTAGTTTTCTGGTGGCATTTTTGGGATTCTCTATGTATAGTATCATGTCATCTGGAAACAGTGACCGTTTTACTTCTTCTTACCCAATTTGTATTCCTTTTTTTTCTTTTTCTTCTCTGATTGCCATAGCTAGGACTTCTAAAACTATGTTGAATAATAGTGGTGAGAGTGGACATTCTTGTCTTCTTCCTGATCTTAGAGGAAATGCTTTCAGTTTTTCACCATTCAGAATGATTTTTGCTGTGGGTTTTGTCATATATGACCTTTATTATGTTGAGGTATGTTCCTTCTATGCCCACTTTCTGGAAAGTTTTTATCATAAATCGGTGTTGAATTTGGTCAAAAGCTTTTTCTGCATCTATTGAAAGGATCACATGGTTTTTATTCTGCAATTTGTTAATATGTTGTATCACATTGTTTGATTTGCATATATTGAAGAATCCTTGCATCCCTGGGGTAAATCCCACTTGATCATGGTGTATGATCCTTTTAATGTGTGGTGGGATTCTGTTTCCTAGTATTTTGTTGAGGATTTTTCCATCTATATTCATCAGTGATATTGGTCTGTAATTTTCCTTTTTTGTAGTACCTTTGTCTGGTTTTGATGTCAGGGTGATGGTGGCCACATAGAATGAGTTTAGGAGTGATCATTCCTCTGCAAAGTTTTGGAAGAGTTTGAGAATGATGGGTGTTAGCTCCTCTCTAAATGTTTGATAGAATTCACCTGTGATGCCTTCTGGTCCTGGACTTTTGTTTGCTGGAATAATTTTAATCACAGTTTCAATTTCATTACTTGTGTTTGGTCTGTTCATATTTTCTATTTCTTCCTGGTTCACTCTTGGAAGGTTATACCTTTCTATGAATTTGTCCATTTCTTCCAGGTTGTCCATTTTTTTGGCATAGTGTTGCTTATAGTAATCTCTTAGGATGCTTTGTATTCCTGTGGTGTCTCTTGTCACTTCTCTGTTTTCATTTCTACTTTTATTCATTTGAGCCCTCTGCCTCTTTTTCTTGATGTCTGGCTAATGGTTTATCAATTTTGTTTATCTTCTCAAAGAACCAGCTTTTAGTTTTATTGATCTTTGCTATTGTTTTCTCTGTTTCTATTTCAGTTATTCCTGCTCTGGTCTGTATGATTTCTTTCCTTCTGCTAACTTTGGGTTTTGTTTGTTCTGCATTCTCTAGTTCCTTTAGGTGTAAGGTTAGATTCTTTATTTGAGATTTTTCTTGTTTCTTTTGGTAGGCTTCTATAGCTATAAACTTCCCTCTTACAGCTTCTTTTGCTGCATCCCATAGGTTTTGGATCACTGAGTTTTCATTGTCACTTGTCTCTAGGTATTTTTTTGATTTTCTCTTTGATTTCTTTTGTGATCTCTTGGTTATTTAGTAACGTATTGTTTAGCCTCCATGTGTTTGTGTTTTTTACGTTTTTTTCCCTGTAATTCATTTCTAATCTCATTGCATTATGGTCAGAAAAGGTGCTTGATATGATTTCAATTTTCTTAAATTTACTGAGGCTTGCTTTGTGACCCAAGATGTGATCTATCCTGGAGAATGTTCCATGCGCACTTGAGAAGAAAGTGTAATCTGCCCTTTTCAGATGGAATGTCCTATAAATATCAATTAAATCTATCTGATCTATTGTGTCATTTAAAGCTTCTGTGTCCTTATTTATTTTCATTTTGGATGATCTGTCCGTAGTGTAATGAGGTGGTAAAGTCCCCCACTATTATCGTGTTACTGTCGACTTCCTCTTTTATAGCTGTTAGCAGTTGCTTTATGTACTGAGGTGCTCCTATGTTGGCTGCATATATATTTATAATTGTTATATCTTCTTTTGGATTGATCCCCTGATCATTATGTAGAGTCCTTCCTTGTCTCTTGTAATAGTCATTATTTTAAAGTCTATTTTATGTGATATGAGTATTGCTACTCCAGCTTTCTTTTGATCTCCACTTGCATGGAATATTTTTTTCCATCCCCTCGCTTTCAGTCTGTATGTGTCCCTAGGTCTGAAGTTGGTCTCTTGTAGACAGCATATATATGTGTCTTGTTTTTTGTAGCCATTTAGCAAGCCTATGTCTTTTGGTTGGAGCATTTAACCCATTCACATTTAATGTAATTATTGATATGTATGTTCCTATGACCATTTTCTTATTTGGTTTTTTTTTTAAGATCCTTTTTTCCCTTGTGTTTCTCACTTAGAGGAGCTCCTTTAGCATTTGTTGTAGAGCTGTTTTTGTGGTGCTGGATTCTCTTAGCTTTTGCTTGTCTGTAAAGGTTTTGATTTCTCCATTGAATCTGAATGATATCCTTGCTGGGTAGAGTAATCTTGTTTGTAGGTTCTTTCTTTTCATCACTTTAAATATACCATGCCGCTCCTTTCTGGCTGTAGAGTTTCTGCTGAGAATTCAGCTGTTAACCTTATGGGAGTTCCCTTGTATGTTATTTGTCATTTTTCCCTTGCTGCTTTCAATAAATTTTCTTTGTCTTTAATTTTTGCCATTTTGATTACTATGTTTCTCAGCCTGTTTCTCCTTGGGTTTATCCTGTATGGGACTCTCTGTGCTTCCTGGACTTGGGTGGTTATTTCCTTTCCCATGTTAGGGAAGTTTTTGACTATAATCTCTGCAAATATTTTCTCTGGTCCTTTCTCTCTCTCTTCTCCTTCTGGGACCCGTATAATGTGAATGTTGTTTGGGTTTAATGGTGTCCCAGATGTCTCTTAGGCTGTCTTCATTTCTTCTCATTCTTTCTTCTTTATTCTGTTCTACAGCAGTGAATTCTTCTGTCTTCCAGGTCAGTTATCCTTTCTTCTGCCTCATTTATTCTGCTATTGATTCCTTCTAGTGTAGTTTTCATTTCAGTTATTGTTTTGTTCCTCTCTGTTTGTTTGTTCTTTAACTTTTCTATGTGTTTTTTCTTTAATTCTTCTAGGTCTTTGTTAAACATTTCTTACATCTTCTTGATCTTTGCCTCCATTCTTTTTCTGATGTCCTGGACCATCTTCACTATCATTATTCTGAATTCTTTTTCTGGAAGGTTACCTATCTCCACTTTGTTTAGTTGTTTTTCTGGAGTTTTTTCTTGTTCATCTCATACATAGTGCTCTGCCTTTTCATTTTGTCTATCTTTCTGTGAATGTGGTTTTCATTCCACAGTCTGCAGGATTGTAGTTCTTCTTGTTTCTGCTGTCTGCTCTCTGGTGGATGAGGTTATCTAAGAGGGCTGTGCAAGCTTCCTGATGGGAGGGACTGGTGGTGGGTATAGCTGGGTATTGCTCTGGTGGGCTGACCTCAGTAAAACTTTAATCCCCTTGCCTGATGATGGGAGGGGCTGAGTTCCCTCCCTGTTTATTGTTTCACCTGAGCCATCCCAGCACTGGGGCCTCTAGGCTCTTTGGTGGGCTAATGGCAGACTCTGGGAGGGCTCACACCAAGGAGTACTTCCAGAACTTCTGTCGTCATTGTCCTTGTCCCCGTGGTAAACCACAGCCACCCCACATCTCTGCAGAAGACCCTCCAACACTAGAAGATAGGTCTGGTTCAGTCTTCTATTGAGTCACTTCTCCTTTACCCTGGGTCCTGATAGGCACACTACTTTGTGTGTGCCCTTCAAGAATGGAGTCTCTGTTTTCCCCAGTCCTGTCAGTTTCCTGCAGTCAAATCCCATTGGCCCTCACATTCTGATTATCTGGAAATTCCTCCTCCCACTGCCAGACCCCCAGCTTGGGAAGCCTGATGTGGGGATCAGAATCTTCACTCCAGTGGGTGGACTTCTGTGGTATAATTGTTCTCCAATTTGTGAGTCACCAACCCAGTGGTTATGAGATTTGATTTTATGGTGATTGCACCCCTCCTACCACCTCATTGTGGCTCCTCCTTTGTCTTTGGATGTGGGGTATATTTTTTGGTGAGTTCCAGTGTCTTCCTCTTGATGATTGTTCAACAGTTAGTTGTGATTTCAGTGGTCTCGCAAGAGGGAGAGATAGCATGTCCTTCTACTCTGCCATCTTGACCCAGTCTCCTGCAGTTTGTTCTGACTGGTTCTAGACTCATGTCACATACTTTTGGACACTTGATTAGTCTAATGAATTTAAGCCTTTTTTATTTTTATAATTTAGAAATGTTCATGTAGTTTCAAAAGAAGTTGGAAATATTTGTCTATTTTAAGTTACAGTCTTTAGAACTTCTTATGCATGGTATTCATTAACTTTTAATTACATCCTTAATAATATTTTTCAGAATTCATTAAGTATGCCAAAATTACAGCAACTGTGGTGTATGGGCAAGATCCTTTGATTTGAAGACAGACAATCTGAATTGAAATCTCAGTTTTGCCTCTTATTTACCATGTAAATTTGGATAATTCATTTAATCTATGTGAGCTTCAATTTTCTCATCTGTAATATGGGGATAATAATCCCTACCTCATGCAGTTGTTATGAGAATAATTTGAGGTAATAAATGTGAACATACTTTGTAGATAATAAAATTCTATCACAATGTCAGGGGAAAGGGAATCAAATGAACACTAATGGAACACTTACCATTGTGTTAGTTGGTAACTTTTTTCTCTTTGTTGCTCCCAGAAAGGCCAAGACCTGCATATCCCTGAGAAAGAGTAGCATGCCTCACAGTTGGATCACATTTCTTGACTTTCCTACCTATTGATCCAGGATCTATGCAGTAGTTGCCAAGATACTGGCAGGAAGATTAAAAAATGTATGGAAGAATTGACTGCTAAGTTATTTTCTTCATGTAAAGTGATCTTGCCTCAAGGAGAATCCTGCTTAACAATGCATATCAATATCTTGATTCAGGGCAATAAAGGGAAATTTGGGGATGGACAGTAGTTTCATAACAAAACCTAAAAAGACCAATCCAGTGAGGCATTTTAGTAGAGTAGGAAAGGCACTGGGCTGGAAGAAAGGAGATCAGATTTCCAATCTTGGTTTCACTACTGACTAATTGCATAACCTAAGGCAAGTCCCTTTTCCCTCTTGGCCTCAAAGCTCCCCTCTATACAGTGAAGTGAGATGGACCAGATTAGCTCCAAGGTGTATTTCAACACTGACATTCTCTGGTCCTGTTTTTAATTATAATAAAAATATTCAAACTGTATACATTTTAGGATGCCATTTTACACCTCAAAAGGAAAAGAACAATTACACAAATTATTTCTGCATTGTGTTATAATAAACATTCAATTACATTAGCAGCTTTATTGGGTTATAATTAATGTAAACCTTTACATTTTTAAAGTATTTTAAGATCTAGCATCTTATTTGAGCCTCAGGATAATGTCATTTCATCAACTATCTTCACATAATAAATTTAGAAACTGAGACTCAAAGGTTTGCATAAAGTCACATAGCCATTATATGATAGAGCCAGAAATCTAACTCTGGTCTGTCTCTAAGCCTAATGTTTTTTTCTACTACACAAAGCTGCATGGGTGATTTTATCTAGGCTTTGAATAAGTGGAACTCAGCTAGAAAATGAATTTAAAGAAATAGTTACAGTTTTATATACAGTAAAAATAAAGAATAAAAATTTTAAATATTCTAAAAATATTCACATTTGAGACTGAAGCTGCTAACCACATTCAAGCACTTTATGATCATTGGGAGAAAATGTCTATTTAAATATAATATTTGGAGCTTTCACCCTTACATGTGCAACAGAAAGAGAAAGAATAAAGAATGGTATATAAGAAGATATCCATTTATTTAAGGATCATCTATCACATTCACTGTGTTAGTATAAACCTTTGTGGCAACTACTGTACTCCCTACTTTTATTTTCCCATGCTTCTTCCATTAGCCCCTCCCCAATAAATATAATTGCAGGCTTTAAGGAGTTTAAAGTGAGTTATCTTTGTCAATGAATAGAGTGGCTGCTTATTATTGGTGTCATAGCAACAACAAAAGCCACCAATAGACAGTTTATGTTATAGGGAGGAAAAATATTTCCTGTAAACTTCTAGGTTTTCTTTATTGTCTAGTAATTAAACTGATATGACAGATTAACAGGAGAAAAATAAATTTAATTAAATATGTATGGGAGTCCCATAAAAATATAGGACTGAAGGGCAAGTCTGGCAGTAGAAGCTTATACACCATCTAGAGCTAAGGAATGGGACAGGGGCCTGGTGTTTCAAAGGGTAGGAGGGTAAGTCACAGGACAGTAAGAAGAGCAGATGTTTGGTTATTAGATACTTGCCCTGATGTACAGATAGGTCATTCAGATAAAAGTTACCTCTGGTAACAGCTGTTTCTCTGAGCCCGGCCCCCTATCTAAATTATTTTAGGTAGTTAAGGAAGAGGTAAAAGTTTTTCTTAAGTCAGATGGGTCTTGATTGCCTTCAGCTCAAAATAATCCACATGCCAAACTGGCATAATTTGGGGTCATGTATTCTGCTCCTGTTCAGTGTCTAAAATCATTATTAATAATGATTTCAGAAAATGTGTAGTTTCTCTAGATCCTATGCATTAAAATTAAAGAGACTCAGTTTATCTGATGAGTAAATGTGGAAGCCATTAACCTGCTAATTAGCATATTAAAGTTTTAATCAGATCCAGCAAAAGAGATTTAGGTATATTAGAGTCAAAGACACTGGAAAATGAGCCTATATGTGTTATGAAGTAGCCTACTGTTCTGCAAACGTGCATTCCAAAACTTTCTAGTCCATGGGAAGGTAGGTTTTAAATATTTACTATTAACCTAATTCTGTTGGGGAAGTAACAGATGTATAAGATATAAGCACTGCTGTTCTGGGGCTTATAGCCTGATAGGGGACATGGAAAGATACTTTACATGCATTATTTTATTTGCTAAGCAAAGCTAGCTTGTGAGGTAAGGATTGTTTTCCTTATTTTACAGATAGAGGGACTCAGATTCAGAGTACTTAGGCAACTTGCTCAAAGTCACACAACTAGTATGTGGCAAGGTAAGTATTCAAGCCCATTGGTTGCAAAATTTATACATTTCTTTGTACAACACACAGGACAAGACAAAGAACAAATAACACTATAGTAGCAAAATGCATAGAACATACTTTAAGTACAATAGGAATTTAGAGAATTATGATATGAATTCAAGTTGGATCTTAATCAGTCCATGTTTTCTGCGCAGAAGATATATGCCAAAGATGGGTCTTGTAGATTGTCTAATTAGAGAAAACAGAATGAATAACCCTCTCTCTGAGTCTATTTCTTCATTTGTAAAACAGGGATGATGCCATCCACCCCATAGTACCATTGCTAAGGTTGAATAAGGTAGCACATGAAGAGCATTTAGCAAATTACAAAGCATTAAGCAATGCAAACTGTTACTATTACTTGCTAAAGTGTGAAAGTGTAAATGTATGTGATGTGTGTATATAGAGCTGACAGTGAGGACACTGTTTTAAGGATGGACAACTCTCCCAATACCAATTCAGAGAATTATAAAATCTTGGGGTAGGGAGGGACTTCAAAAGTCATCAGATCTAACTCCTGTGTTTGTTAAAAAGAATCGTGGAAAAGAAAAATGTCTGGTATCTCTTAAGGGAACTTATCTGTATAATGGTATAGTCATTTTCCTCCCAAATTCTGTTAATTTTAAACAATAGTGTTGCAGACTTTTTCATCAATATTATGTTTACTTGAATTCACCTTTTTATTTTATTTTAAATATTTTAATAATTTCATTTATTTTTTGTTTGTTTATTTATTTATTTTGGCTGCACCGGGGCTTAGTTGCAGCACACAGGATTTTTGTTGTGGCGTGGGGGATTTTTAGTTGTGGCCTGTGGGCTCCTTTAGTTGTGTCATGCAGGCTCTTAGTTGCAGCATGCGGGTTCTAGTTCCCTGACTAGGGATTGAACCTGGGTCCCCTGCATTGCGAGCATGGAGTATTAACCACAGGATCACCAGGAAAGTCCCAAAGATTTTAATAATGTTGATTGCAGTAAAAGTGTTGTATTTATTTCAATGTAGACTCTTCCTTGTTTTTCTAATTGCCATCTTCCAAAAATATGGAAACTGGAATATAGGAAGACAGTCTATTTAGTTTTATTCACTGTTTCTGAATTGTGCTCCTAAAAGCAGAGTCCAGGGTCTTTGCTTTCATAAATTAAAAAACCGTGATTTCTTGAGGGAGATGTTCTAGCCCAAAGCACAGAAAAGGGAGAGAAGAACCCACAGCTTCATCTTTCATCTCACTTATCTGGATGTGAATCTCTACCTGAATGCTAATTCATCTCAGCAAAGACCCTACCACTAATTTAAATCAGGTTGGGTTTTATAGTAGGTAATTCTTTCAAGGCAGTCTTCAGTATACATGTGTTAATTACTAAGGTAATGTTAGTCATGTTTTTGGTAACTCTAAACCTAGTTTCCAAGGAAACATTATAATGGTAGTTAAACAAAACATTAAAAGTAATTATCTTTAGATGAGGAAAGCACAAGTGACATTTATTTTCTTCTTTATATGCTTTTCTGTTTCCCAATTTTTCTGTAGCAAGCATACATTATATGTATACTTTTTAATGATTTATTGAGGTGAAATTCACATAATATAATAGAAACCATTTTTTCTCATTTCACATTTTTTATCACAGGAGGTGACATACCATATATTTTCTTTTCATTTTCCATTTTAAAGTTAATAGTATATGAGGATTAACTTTTATTGAGTGAATATGGACAGTAAATATAATTAATTTTTATAATTTCTCTTGTCTGAGTGCTTCCCTAAATTATTAAGATTACTTTTTTTAAAACTGAAGTATAGTTGATTTACAAGGTTGTGTTAATTTCTACTGTACAGCAAAGTAATGCAGTTATACATATATATACATTCTTTTTTATATTCTTTTCCATTATGTTTTATCCCAGGACATTGAATGTAGTTACCTGTGCTATACAGTAGGACACTGGTGTCCATCCATTCTGTAATAGTTTGCATCTACTAACCCCAAACTCCTAGTCCATCTCCTCCTATCTTCCTCCCCCATGGCAACCACCACTCTGTTCTCTATGTCTATGAGTCTGTTTCTGCTTCATAGATAGGTTCATCTGTGTCGTATTTTAGATTCCACATATAAGTGATATCATATAGTATTTGTCTTTCTCTTTCTGACTTACTTCACTTAGTATGATAATCTCTAGTTGCATCCATGTTGGTACAAATGGCATTATTTCATTCTTTTTTATGGCTGAGTACTATTCCATTGTATATATGTACCACAGCTTCTTTTTCCATTCATCTGTTGATGGTTATTTCATTTGTTTCCATGACTTGGCTATTGTGAATAGTGCTGCTATGAACATAGGGGTGCAGCTATCGTTTTGAATTGTAGTTTTGTCCGTATATATGCCTAGGATTGGGATTGCTGGATCATATGGTAATTCTATTTTTAGTTTTCTGAGGAAACTCCATACTGTTCCCCATAGTGGTTACACCAACTTACAGTCCCACCAACATTGTAGGAGGATTCCCTTTTCTGCACACCCTATCCAGTATTTGTTATTTGTAGACTTTTTAATGATGGGCATTCTGAATGGTGTGAGGTGGTACTTCATTGTAGTTTTGATTTGCATTTCTAGCTTGTATGTTTGATTAGGTCCCATTAGTTTATTTTTGCTTTTATTTCTATTGCCTTGGGAGACTGACCTAAGAAAATATTGGTAAGATTTATGTCAGAGAATGTTTAGTCTATGTTCTCTTCTGGGATTTTTATGGGGTCTTGTCTTATATTTATGTCTCTAAGCCATTTTGAGCTTATTTTTGTGCATAGTGTGAGGGTGTGTTCTAACTTCACTGATTTACATGCAGCTGTCTGACTTTCTCAGCACCACTTGCTGAAGAGACTGTCTTTGTCTCATTTTATATTCTTGCCTCCATTGTTGAAGATTAATTGACCATAGGGGTGTGAGTTTATTTCTGGGCCCTCTATTCTTTTTCATTGATCCATATGTCTGTTTTTGTGCAAATACCACATTGTTTTGATTACTGTAGCTTTGTAGTATTGTCTGAAGTCTGTGATGGTTATGCCTCCTGCTTTGTTCTTTTTTCCTCAGGATTGCTTTGGCAATTCTGGGTCTTCTATGCTTCCACATAAATTTTAGGATTGGTTGTTATAGTTCTGTGAAAAAAAATTATGGGTAATTCGATAGGGAGTGTGTTAAATCTGTGTATTGCTTTAGGTAGTATGGACATTTTGACAACATTAATTCTTCCAGTCCAAGAGTGTAGGATATTTTTCCATTTCTTTGAATCATTTTAATTGCTTTTATTAATGTTTTATAGTTGTCAGCATATAAGTCTTTCACCTCTTTGGTCAGGTTTATTCCTAAGTATATTATTTATTTATTTTTCTTTGGTGTATATATATATTTTTTGGTATGTGGGCCTCTCACTGTTGTGGCCTCTCCCATTGCAGAGCACAGGCTCTGGATGCGCAGGCTCAGTGGCCATGGCTCACAGGCCCAGCCACTCCGTGGCATATGGGATCTTCCCGGACCGGGGCACGAACCTGTGTCCCCTGCATCGGCAGGCGGACTCTCAACCACTGCACCACCAGGGAAGCCCCTTCTTTGGTGTAATTTTAAAAGGTATTGATTTTTTACATTCTCTTTCTACTATTTCATTGTTAATGTAAGGAAATGCAACCAATTTCCATACGTTAATCTTATATCCTGCTACCTTGCTGAATTCATTTACCAGTTCTAGTAGTTTATGTGTGGTGTCTTTAGGGTTTTCTATATATAGTATCATGTCATCTCCATATGATGACAATTTTACATCTGCCCTTCCAATTTGGATACTTTTATTCCTTTTTATTGTCTGATTGCTGTGGCTAGGACTTCCAATACTATGTTGAATAGAAGTGGTGAGAGTGGGCATCCTTGTCTTTTTCCAGATTTTAGCGGGAAGGCTTTCAACTTTTCCCCATTGAATACTATATTGGCTGTGGGTTTGTCATATACAGCTTTTATTATGTTGAGATATGTTCCCTCTATACCCACTTGGTGAGAGTTTTTATCATGAATGGAGGTTGAATTTTGTCAAATGTTTTTTCTGCATCTATTGAGATGATCATGTGGTTTTTGTCTCTTTTTTTTTTTTACTGATGTGCTATATCACATCAATTTGCATATGTTGAACTACCCTTGTGAACTTGGGATGAATCCCACCTGGTCATGGTGTATGATCTTTTATGTGATTTTTGTTTGCTAATATTTTGTTGAGTATTTATGCATCTATATGTATCAAAGATATTGACCTGTAATTTTCTTTTTTGGTGGTATCTTTGGTTTTGGTATCAGAGTGATTGTGGCTTCATAAAATGTCTTTGGGAGTGTTCCCTTCTCTTCAGTCTTTTGGAAGATTTTGAGAAGGATCAGTAAATGTTCTTCTTTGTATGTTTGCTAGAATTTGCCTGTGAAGCCATCTGGTCCTGGACTTCTGTTTGTAGGAATTTTTTTTTTAACTTCATATTCTATTTCATTTCTAGTGATCAGTCTGTTTAAATTATCTATTTCTTTTTGATTCAGTTTTGATGAACCATGTGTTTCTAGAAACTTGTCCATTTATTCTAGGTTGTTGAATTTGTTACCATATTATTGTTCATAGCATTCTCTTATGGTTTTTTGTATTTCTGCAGTATCAGTTGTGATTTCTACTCTTTCATTCTTTATTTTGTTTACTTGGGTTCTCTCTCTTTTCTTCTTGGGGAGCCTAGACAAAGGTTTATCTATATTGTTTACACTTTCAAAGAACCAGCTCTTGGTTTTATTAATTTTTTTTCTTTTTACTTTTTAGTCTCTATTTTATTTCCTCTCTGATCTTTATTATTTCCTTCAATCTGCTGACTTTAGGTTTGGTTTGTTCTTTTTTCTCTAGTTCTTTTAGGTGGTAGGATAGGTTGTTTATTTGAGATTTTTCTTTTCTTTTCTTTTCTTTTTGTGGAAAGTCTATATCACTATGACCTTCCCTCTAATAACTGCTTTTGCTACATCCCATAGATTTTGTATGGTTATGTTTTCATTGTCATTTGTCTCAAGGTATTTTTTAATTTCCTCATTGAATCATTGGGTTTTTTTAGTAGCATGTTTTTTAGTCTTCATGTAATCATTTGGCTTTTTTCATTTCTTTTTCTGTGGTAGATTTCTAGTTTCATGCTGTTGTGGTCAGAGAATATGCTTGAAATAATTCCTATACTCTTAAATTTGTTGAGATTTGTTCTGTGCCTTAATATGTGGTCGATCCTAGAGAATGTTCCATGTGCAGTTGAAAAGAATGTATATTCGTTTTTTTTTTTTTTTTGAATGGAAAGTCCTGAAATTTCAATTAAGTCTAACTGTCCTATAGTATCATTTAGGATCTCTGTTGCTTTATTACTGATTTTCTATTTAGAAGATCTGTCCATTGAGGTGAGTGGGCTGTTACAGTCTCCTACTATTATTTTGTTCCTGTCAGTTTCTCCCTTTATGTTTGCTAGTATTTGTTTTATGTATTTGGGTGCTCCTATATTTGGTACATATATGTTGATGAGTTGAAAATCCTCTTCTTGTAGTGATCCTTTTATCACTGTATATGTCCTTCTTTATCATTCTTTATTGCCTTTGTTTTAAAGTCTATTTTGTCTGATATGAATATTGTGACCCTCGCTTTCTTATGATTTCCATTAGCATGAAATATCTTTTTTCATTCCCTCACTTTCAATCTATGTCTGTCCTTTGCGCTAAAGTGGATCTGTTGTGGGCAGCTTACTGTAGGCTCTTGTTTGTTTATCCAATCTGGCACTCTGTGTCTTTTGATTGGAGCATTTAGTCCATTGACATTTAAGGTAATTACTGATACATATGTATTTATTGTCATTTTAAACCTTGTTTTCCCATTGATTTTATATCTCTTCTTTGTCCCTTTCTTTTTCTTTTTGTTTTTCTTTTTGTGGTTTGATTATTTTCTTTTGAATTATGCTTATGTTCTCTTCTTTTTGGTATTTGTGCATCTATTGTATGTTTTTGATTTGTGGTTACCCTGTTTTTCAAGTATGTTAACCCCTTCCTACATCTACTTGACTTAGACTGGTAGTCATATAGGCTCAAACACATTCTAGGGAAAGAAATCTACATTTTCTTTCTCTCCTCCCCCACATTTTATGACTCTGATGTCCTCTTTTACATTTTCGTGTTCATGCTTTTGCTGTTCATTGTGGTTACCATCACTTTCATAGTATTTAAAGAATATTTTTAATCTGGGTACTGGCTTATTTAAGTGATTTACTATCCAATTGTGATTTTCTCTTTCCTATAAATTCTTGCTTCTTTTCTATTTAGAGAAGAACTTTCAATATTTCCTTAAGGATAGGCTAGTATTGCTGTATTCTTTTAGTTTTTGATTGTCTGAAAAATTCTGGAACACAGATTTAGAGAAAAAACATGTGGACACCAAAGGGGGAGAGAAAGGGTGGGATGAATTGGGAGATTGGGATTGACATATATACACTAATATGTATAAAATAGATAACTAATGAGAACCTGCTGTATAGCATAGGGAACTCCACTTTGCTGTACAGTAGAAACTAACACAACAGTGTAAAACATCTATACCTTAATAAAAAATAATTTAAAAATTCTTTACCTCTCCTTGTATTCTAAATTATAATCATGCTGGGTAGAGTATTCTAAGTGGCAGATTATTCCATTTCAGGACTTTGAATGTATTTTTCCACTCCCTTCTGGTCTGCAACTTTTCTGTAGAGAAATCAGCTGATAGCCTTATGGGGATTCCCTTGTAATTAACTCTTTGTTTTTTTTCTCTTGCTTCCTTTACAATCCTATTTTTATATTTAACTTTTGCCATTTTTATTATAATATGTCTTGGTGTAGGTCTGTTTGGGTTCATCTTGTTTGGGAGCTTCTGTGGTTCCTGTATCTGCATATCTGTTTTCTTCTTCAGGTTTGGGAAGTTTTCAGCTATAATTTCTTCAAGTACATTTTTTATCTCCTTTTCTTTCTTCTCCTTCTGGAATCCCTATTATGTGTAGATTGGCAAGCTTAATATTACCCCACAGTTCTCTTATACTGCTTTCATTTTTTTTTTAATTTGGCTTTCTTTCTGCTCTTCTGATTGGGTGATTTCCCTTATTCTATCTTCAAGATTACTTATTCAATCTTCTTCATTATTCATTCTGCTAATCATTGCCTTTAGCTCAGCTTTCATCTTAGCAAATGAATTTTCTAATTCTTCCTGGCTCCTCCGTATAGTTTCTAGTTACTTTTTATAGTAATCTGGACTTCTGTCAATAATATTTCTTAGTTACTTTGGTATTTTCATTACCTTCTTTTTCAACTTGGTGTCTATCAGACTAAAGAGGTCTGTTTCATTGTTTTTCCTTCAGGGGAATTCTCTTGGTCTTTTAACTGGGAATGATTCCTCTGCTTCTTCATTTTACTTGTATTTCTCTTACTATGTGAGTTTAGGAGAAAGATTTATCTGCTGGAAACTTGGAAGACTATTTACATGCAGGAGAATCCCTGCATAACTTGTGTGGATGTAATATTTTTGGCACAAGGGCTGCTTTTAGTATGGATGCCTCCTGCCTCATTCCTCAGCGTGTACTGACTGCTATCCCTTTGATAGGGGGTGTGTAGATGCAGAGGCTTGCACACACTCCCAGGGCCTGTGCCAATGGGGTCAGTGATTGTCATCTGCTTGTGGGTCTCTCAACACACCTCTGAAGTGGTCAGCGCACACTTTTGGAGCCTGTGATGACAGCACTTCATGCCCATCCCCAGAGCTCATGTAAGTGGTGTCCTGTTACCTCAGAGTATGTGCATGTTCAGAAGGAAGCTACTATGTAGGTCCCACCCCTTCCCTTGCACTCTCTCTGACAATTGTAGCTTGTCCCTCTGTTGGGCCTAGGCTTCTTCCACATACACACTCGGTTGCAGCTGCACCACACTCCAACCGCTTCAGGCTGTCTCTGTGCAGCCAAGCCCAGTCCTTTCCCTGGGTCTGACCTCTGAAGCCTGAGCTTCAGCACCCAGACACCGCCCACACAAGCAGAGGTGGCATCTCAGGCTAAGGAGCACAGGTTGGTGGTACTGACCATCTATGTAGGTCTCTCTTCCTTTTGCCTTTTACAAACCAATTGTTGCACTCTCCTCTGAGGCTCTGAGGCTCCCCTGCTGTTCTGACTTAGCTCCCAACCAGTGAGGGGATTTCCCAATGTTTAGAAACCTTTCTTCTTTCACAGCTCCCTCCCAGGGGTGCATGTCCCATCCTGTTTCCTTTCTCTTATTTTTTCTTTTTTCTTTTGTCCTACCAGATTACATGCAGATTTTCTTGCCCTTTCAGAAATCTGAGGTCTTCTGCCAGCCTTCAGAAAATGTTCTGTGAGAATCATTCCACATTTAGATGTGTTATTGACGTATTTGTGGGAGGTGAGCCCCACATCCTACTCCTCAGACATCATTATCACTCTCTGAAACCATTTTAAAGTTGAACAATTCAGTGACATTTAGGGCCCTAACAACATTGCACAACCACTTCTACCTAGTTGAAAAACGTTTCCATCCCTCCAAGGTAAAACCCCTTACCCATTAAGTGGTTTCTCCAGTTCCCCTCTGCCCTTAACCCCTGGTAAATACCAATCTGTGTTCTGTTTCTATGGATTTATCTATACTGAATATCTCCTGTATATTTTGAATGTTTCATTTAAATAGGGTAACACAATGTATCTGGCTTCTATCCCTTAGCATAATGTTTTGAGTTTCATCCATATTGTATCATGTATTAATACTTCATTCTTTTTTAGGGCTGAATAATATTCATTGGTTTATTCATTCATCCTTTGATGAACATTTTGGTTGTTTTCACCTTTTGGTTATTGTGAATAATGTTGCAACAATATGTGTTAAATGCACTTGTTTGAGTACCTGTGTTCAGTTCTTTTTATTATATACCTATGATGGGAACTACAAGGTTATAGTTTTAATTAATTAATAGGTCTATATTTAATTGTTTTAGAAACTGCCAAATTATTTTACATAGTGTCTGGGCTGTTTTACATCTCAACAACAAAGTATTGAGGGTCCTAATTTCTCCACATCCTCGCCAACACTTATTTTTAAATTATTATTATTATTGTCATCCTGGTGAATATGAAGTAATACTTCATTGTGGCAAGGAGGAGATGAAAATGGAAGAGTAAGAATACATGGAACTCACCCCCTACACACAAACACATCAAAAATACATCTACATGTGAGAACAATTCTCACAGAAAACTAATTGGAGTCTGATACAAAGACTCCTGTACAATCAAAGCTGTAAGAAAGATCCACATGGAATCAGGTAAGAAGGGATGAGGTGCCATCAGATTCTGACCTATGCCCCTAGGAATGTTCCTAGAGGAAAAGGGATTACATAAGTGGAGATCCGCCCTGGGGAGTGAGTGGTTTGAGTCAACTATTGGGCACCCCAGCCATGGGGTACCACACAGAGAAGATAAGCCAGTGGGAGTAACAGGAGAGCTTTGGGAAGCCTGGACTCCAATCTTGAGGAGTGCACACATGCTTGCTTGATCATGAAGGAGGGCAGAGGGGGTGGATTGAGACTGCATGAGTGTCTGGCTTCGAGCACCCTGACCCACACCCCAGTTTGAGCCAAGAGAACACTCCAGCCCCACTTCATTTCTAACACAGCTTTACACTGAGGCAAGGGTTGACATGGCTGAGGAGAGAGCTTCACTGTGAGTCAGACAGGTGGCTCAGACTCAAAGTGGCATTTGAGTAGGATGGGTGCAGGCATTACTGGTGCTTACCAAGGCAGTGCATCAGATGCAGCCCTTATCTCTGTCTATGTCTGGACCACCACAGTCCCTGCCCCACCCCATATGGAAAGCACACAGAAGGCCCACCTGCTCTATGTCCCAACTCCATACCAAAGTGAGGGTAGAAGAGGTCAAGGGGAGAGATCAGTTGCAAGGGACAAACGAGGTTCAGAGCTAAAGTGGGATCTAGCAGGACAGTGGCAGCCATTGCTGGTGCTTACACAAGCAGTAAATCAGAAGCAGCCTCAATCTCTGTTTGTGAAAGAACCACCACAGCTAACACCCTGACCCACACAGAGTGTTCACACCAGCCCCCTTTGTTCCAGTACTGCTCCCCTCTGGTGTGAGGGTACCAGTCCTGGGGGGTGGACACAAACTTAAAGAGAAGAGACCCAGGTTGGACCTGACCCATAGGGCTTCTGCTCCAGCAACTTGGGACCTGACCCCACCCACAATAGAGCAGAGACAGCCAGTGAGCAGAGGGAAAGTCCCAGCTCACACCTGGCTCTGGCCTTAGCAACTTCATCTCCGGCACCACCTCCTACCAAGGTGACAGCTAACAACACACCCTGAGGAAAGACATGAACTGTGTCCATTTCAAGCTCAGCTCTCCCATCAAAGCCATTGGGCAAACACAGACTATGTAAGGATGTTCCCACATAAGGACACTCCTTCAAGACAACAGTAGGTAACTGTTTCATGCAATTTCATGAAGACTAAGGCAGATAAGCAAAATGAGAAGACAGAGGAATTTGTCTCAATTGAAAGAGCAAGAGAAAACCCCTGAACATACAACTATTGAAACAGAAATAAACAATTCACCATACAAAGAATTCAAAGTATTAGTAATAAGAATGCCAACTGAATTTGGAAAAAGAGTAGATGAACACAGTGAGAAAATTAACAAGGAATGAGAAAATATAAAAAGAACCAGTCAGAATGGAAGAATACAATAACTGAAATGAAAAATGCACTAGAAAGAATAACAGCAGACTAGGTGATACAGAACACATAGGACTCGAGATCAAGATGACAGAGTAGAAGGGTGTGGGCTCACCCCTTCTTATGGAAACACCAAAATCACAACTAACTGCTGAACAACCATTGACAGAAAAATGCTGGAACCTACCAAAAAAAGATACCCTACAGCCAAAGACAAAGAAGAAGCCATGAGTTGGTAGGAGGGGCGTAATAGAGATAAGATCAAATCTGATAACTTCTGGGTGGACGACCCATGGACTGGAGAGCAACTGACCCACAGGAGTGAAAGTCCTGAGGCCCACGTCAGTTTTCCCAACCTGGGGAACTGGCAACAGGAGGAGGAGCCCCTAGAGAATATGGTTTTGAAAGCCAGTGGGGTTTGATGACATGAAATCCACAGGACCAGGGGAAACAGAAACTCCACTCTTGGAGGGCACACACAAGGTCTTGTGCACCCAACAACCCAGGGGAAAAAACAGTGATCTCATGAGACAGAGCCGGACCTATGTGCTAGTTTGGGAGGGTCTCCTGTGGAGGTGAGGAGTGACTGTGCCTCACAGTGAGGACAAAGACACTGACAGCAGCAGTTCTGGAAGTGCTCATTGGCATGAGGCAACCAAAAGCCACCACTCAACAGGCTCAGTGCTGGGATGCCTCAGGCCAATCAACAGGGTGGGAACACAGCCCTACCTATCAGCAGACAGGCTGCTTAAAATTTTCTTGAGCACAGCCCTGCTCACCAGAGGGACAAGACAAAGATCCTTACACCAGTGGAGTCCCACCCATCAGGAAGCCTGCAAAAGCCTCATAGACAGCCTCATCCACCAGAGGGCAGACAGCTGAAGCAAGAACTACAATCCTGCAACCTGCAGAATGGAAACCATAATCACAGAAAGGTAGACAGAATGGGATGGCAGAGGAATATGTCTCAAATGAAGGAACAAGATAAAACCCCAGAAGAACAACTAAATGAAGTGGAAATAGACAACCTTCTGGAAAAAAAATTCAGAATACTGATAGTTAAGATGATCCAGGATCTCAGAAAAAGAATGGAGGCAAGGATCGACAAGATGCAAGAAATGCTTAACAAAGACTCAGAAGAAAAAACAGAGTTGAACAATACAATAACTGAAATAAAAAAATGCACTAGAAGGAATCAATAGCAGAGTAACTGAGTCAGAAGAATGGATAAGTAACCAGGAAGACAGAATGGTGGAAATTGCTGCCATGGAACAGAAGAAAGAAAAGAATGAAAAGAAATGAAGACACTCTAAGATACTTCTGGGACAACATTAAACACACCAACATTCTCATTAGAAGGGTCCCAGAAGGAGAAGAGAGAGACAAAGGACCTGCGAAAATATTTGAAGAGATAATAGCTGAAAACGTCCCTAACATGGGAAAAGACACAGTCATCGAGGTCCAAGAAGTGCAGAGAGTCCCAGGCAGGATAAACCCAAGGAGGAACACACCAAAACACATAGTAATCAAACTGACAAAAATTAAAGACAAAGAAAAATTTCTAAAACCAACAAGGAAAAAGCAACAAATAGCATACAAGGGAACTCCCATAAGGTTATAAGCTGATTTCTCAGTGGAAAATCTGCAGCCAGAAGGTAATGGCATGATATATTTAAAGTTATGAAAAGGAAAAGTCTACACCAAGAACACTGTATCCTGCAAGGCTCTCATTCAGATTCAATGGAGAAATCAAAAGCTTTACAGAGAAGCAAAAGCTAAGAGAATTCAACAGCACCGGACCAGCTTTGCAACAAATACTAAAGGAACTTCTCAAAGCAAAAAAGAAAAATCCATAATTAGAAAGAGGAAAATTATAAATGGAAAGCTCACCAGCAAAGGCAAATATACAGTAAATGTAGGAAATCGTCTGCACACAAATATGATATCAAAACCACCAATCGTAAGAACACAAATGCAGGATATTGGAAATTCATTTGAAATTAAGAAACCAGCAACTTAAAACAATCTTCTTTATCTATACACTGCTATATCAAAACCTCATGATAACCACAAAACAAAAATCTACAATAAATACACACAAAAAAAGAAAAAAGAATCCAAACATAACATTAAAATTAGTCATCAAATCAAAAGAGAAGAGAACAAAAGCAGAAGGGAAGAAAAACACCTACAATAACAAATCGAAAACAGTTAACAAAATGGCAATATGACCATACATATCAATAATTACCTTAAACATAAACGGATTAAATACTTCAACCACAAGACATAGACTGAATGAATGAATACAAAAACAAGACCCGTATATATACTGTGTACCAGAGACCCACTTCAGATCTAGTGACACATACAGACTGAAAATGAGGGGCTGGAATAAGTTATTCCATGCAAAAGGAAATCAAAAGAAAGCTGGAGTAGAAATATCCATATCAGAAAAAATAGACTTTAAAATAAAGAATGCTACAACAGACAAAGAAGGACACTGCACAATGATCAAGGGAACAATCCAAGAAGGAAATATAACAGTTGTAAATATATATGCACCCAACTTAGGAGCACCTCAATATATAAGTCAAATACTAACAGTCATAAAGGGAGAAATCGACAGTAACACAATAATAGTGGAGGATTTTAACACCCTAGTTTCATCAAGGGACAAATCATCCAGACAGAAAATCAATGAGGAAACACAGACCTGAAATTACACATTAGACAAGATGGACTAAACTGACATTTATTATATCCAAAAGCAGCAGAATACACATTCTTCTCAAGTACACATGAAACATTCTCCAGGATTGATCACATGTTGGCCCACAAAGAAAGACTTGGTAAATATAAAGAAATTGAAATCATATCAAGCATCTTTTCTGACCACAATGCTATGAGATTAGAAATCAACTACACACACACACACACACTCACAAAAAAAAAAAAACTGTAAAAGTGCAAACATATGGAGGCTAAACAATATGGTACTAAACAACCAATGGATCATAGAAGAAATCAAAATGGAAATCAAAAAACATTTTAGAGACAAATGAAAGCACATTGATTCAAAACCTAAGGGATTAAGCAAAACCAGTTGTAAGAAGGAAGTTCATATCAATACAATCCTACTTCAGGGAACAAGAAAAACCTCAAATAAACAACCTATCCTTACATCTAAAGCAACTAGAGAAAGAAAACAAACAAAACACAAAGTTAGCAGAAGGAAAGAAATAAAGATTAGAGCAGATAAATGGCATAGAGACCAAGAAAACAGTAGAAAAGATCAATGAAACTAAAAGCTGCTACTTTGAAAAGATAAACAAAATTGATAAACCTTTAGAAAGACTCATCAAGAAAAAGGGAGAGGGCTCAAATCAATAAAATTAGAAATGAAAAGGCAATAGTTACAATGGACAGCACAGGAATACAAAGGCTCATAAGAGACTACTACAAGCAACTATATGTCAATAAAATGGAGAACCTGGAAGAAATGGGCAAATTCTTGGAAAATTGCAATCTCCCAAGACTGAACAAGGAAGAAATAGAAAATATAAATAGACCGATCACAAGTACTGAAATTGAAACTGTGATTTAAAAACTCCCAACAAACAAAAGGCCAGAACGAGATGGCTTCACAGGTGAAATCTACCAAACATTTAGAGAAGAAGTAAGACTTATTCTTCTGAAACTGTTCCAAAAAAAATTGCAGAGGAAGGAATACTCCCCAGCTCATTCTATGAGGAAACAATCACCCTGATACCAAAACCAGACAAAGACACCTCAAAAAAAAAAAAAAAAAAAGCGGAAAATGACAGGCCAATATCACTGATGAACGTAGATGCAAAAATCGTCAACAAAATTCTAGCAATCCGAATCCAGCAATACATTAAAAGGATCATACCCCATGATCAAGTGGGTATTATCCCAGGGATACAAGGATTTTTCAATATCTGCAAATCAGTCAGCATAATACACCACATCAACAAACTGAAGAATAAAATCATGTGATCATCTCAATAGATGCAGAAAAAGCTTATGACAAAATCCAACACCAGTTTATAATAAAATCTCTCCAGAAAGTGGGCACAGAGGAGACATACCTCAACATAATAAAGGCCATCTATGACAAACCTACAGCTAACATCATACTCAATGATGATATGGTGAAAGCATTACCTCTAAGATCAGGAACAAGACAAGGATGTCCACTTTTGTCACTCTTACACAACATATTCCTAACCACAGCAGGCAGACAAGAAAAAGAAATAAAAGTTATCCAAATGGGAAAAGAAGAAGTAAAACTGTCACTGTTTGCAGATGACATCATACAATACATAGAAAATCCTAAAGATGCTCCCAGAAAAGTATTAGAGCTCATCAATGAATTTGGTGAAGTCATAGGATACAAAATTAATAAACAGAAATCTGTTGCATTCCTATACACTAATGACAAAAGATCAGAAAGAGAAATTCAAGAAACAATCACATTTACCAACACATCAAAAAGTGGAAAATACCTAGGAATAAAAATACCTAAGGAGACAAAAGACCTGTGCTCTGAAAACTATAAGATGCTGATGAAAGAAATCAAAGATAACACAAACAGATAGAAAGGTATACCACGTTCTTGGATTGGAAGAATCAATACTGTTAAAATGACTATATTACCCAAGGCAATCTACAGATTCAATGCAATTCCTATCAAACTACCAATGGCATTTTTCCCAGAACTGGAGAAAAAATCTGAAAATTTGTATCAAAACAAAAATGGTCTCAAATAGAAAAAGCAATCTTGGAAAAGAAAAAAGAGCTGGAGGGATCAGGCTCCCTGATTTCAGACAAAGCTACAGCCATCAAAACAGTATGGTACTGGCATAAAAACAGAAATATAGATCAAAGGAACAGGATACAAAGCCAAGAAATAGACCCAAGACCTATGGTCAATTAATCTACAACAATGGAGGCAAGACTATACAATGGAAAAAAAGACAGTCTCTTCAATAAATGGTGCTGAGAAAACTAGACAGGTACATGTAAAAAAATGAAATTAGAACATTCTTTAACACCATACACAAAAATAAACTCAAAATGGATTAAAGACCTAAATTTAAGACTGGATACTATAAAATTCTTACAGGAAAATACAGGCAGAACACTCTTTGATATAAATCACAGAAATATATTTTTGATCTATCTCTCAGAATAATGGAAATAAAAACAAAGTAAACAAATGCGACCTAATTAAACTCAAAAGCTTTTGTACGGCAAAGGAAACCACGAATAAAATGAAAAGACAACCCACAGAATGGGAGAAAAGATTTGGAAATGATGCAACTGACAATGGATTAGTCTCCAAAATTTACAGACAGCTCATGTGGCTTAATATCCAAAAAACAAACAAAAAAAGACAATCAAAAATGGGCAGAAGGGTTTCCCTGGTGGCATAGTGGTTGAGAGTCTGCCTGCCAATGCAGGGGACGTGGGTTTGTGTCCCAGTCCAGGAAGATCCCACATGCCATGGAGAGGCTGGGCCTGTGAGCCATGGCCTCTGAGCCTGCACGTCCAGAGCCTGTGCTCCGCAACGGGAGAGGCCACAACAGTGAGAGGACCGCATACCGCAAAAAAAAAAAAAAAAAAAAAAAACAATTGTTAATAATTTGGAGCGTGTCCTTCCAGAACTTTCTATAATGTATTTACATATATAAGTGTACATAGACAAATATAGAGATTTATAAGCCATGGAGCTTTTTTTTAAAAAAGCACACAAACATACAACAAACACGATCTTACTGTACCTATCTTCTTTTGCAGCATGATTTTCTTAATTAACAATAAGATTTCTTCTGGCAATAAATCTTTCTATGTGCATAAAAAAAAAAATGGGCATAAGACCTAAATAGACATTTCTCTAAAGAAGACATACAGATGGCCACAGGATACATGAAAAGATGCTCAACATTGCTGTTTATTAGAGAAATGCAAATCAAAACTTCAATGAGATATCACCTCACTCTAGTCAGAATGGCCATCAGCAAAGTCTACAAACAATAAATGCTGGAAAGGGTGTGGAGAAAATCGAACCCTCCTACTCTGTTGTTGGGAGTGTAAATTGGTACAAAAACTATGCAGAAGAGTATGGAGGTTCCTTTAAAAAAAAAAAAACTAAAAATAAGCCGAGCTCAAGATGGTGGAATAGAAGGACGTGCACGTACCCCTTCTTACCAGAACACATGAATCACAACTAACTGCTGAACAACCATCAACAAAAAACACTGGAACTTACCAGAAAAGATATCCAACATCCAAAGACAAAGAAGAAGACACAAGATGGTAGGAGGGGCACAATTGCAATAAAATCAAATCACACTCCCAAAGGGTGGGTGACCCACAAACTGGAAAGCAATTATACCACAGAAGCTGTCCCACTGGAGTGAAAGTTCTGAGCCCCTTGTCAGGCTTCCCAGCCTGGGGGTCTGGCAATGGGTGGAGGAGTCCCTAGAGAATCAGGCTTTGAAGGCCAGTAAGATTTGATTGCATGACTTCCACAGGACTGGGGGAAAGAGTAACTCCACTATTAGAGGGCACACACAAAGTCTTGTGAACACCAGGACCTAAAGGAAAAAAGCAGTGACTCCAGAAGAGACTGACTGAGACCTACCTGCTAGTATTGGAGGAGGTTTTCCTGCAGAAGAAGGGGGCAGCTGTGGCTCACTGCAGGGACAAATACACTGGCAGCAGCAGTTCTGGGAAGTACTCATTGGTGTGAATCCTCCTGGAAGGCACCATCAACCCCACCAAACAGCTTGTAGGCTACAGTGCAGGGTTGTTTCAGGCCAAACAAGAAACAGGGAGGGAACAAGCCCACCTATCAGCAGAGAAGCCAATTAAAGTTTTACAGAGCACAGCCCTGCCCACCAGAGAGAAAAAAACCAGCTCTACCCACCACCAGTCCCTCTAATCAGGAAGCTTGCACAAGCCTCTTAGAGAGCCTCATCCACCAGAAGGCAGACAGTAGAAGCAGAAAAACTACAATCCTTCAGCCTGTGGAACAGAAACCACAATCACAGAAAGTCATACAAAATGAAACAGCAGAGAAAAATGTCCCAGATGAAGGAACAAGATAAAACCTCAGAAAAACAACTGAGTGAAGTGGTGACAGGCAACCTTCTGGAGAAAGAATTCAGAATAATGACAGTGAAGATGATCCAGGATCTCAGAAAAAGAATGGAGGAAAAGATAAAGAAGATGCAAGAAATATTTAAGAAAGACCTAGAAGAAGTAAAGAACTAACAGAGTTGAATAATACACTAACTGAAATAAAAAATACACTAGAAGGAATCAATAGCAGAATAACTGAGGCAGAAGAATGGATAAGTGACCTGGAAGACAGAATGGTGGAAATCACTACCACAGAACAGAATTTTAAAAAATGAATAAAAAGAAATGCAGAGAGTCGAAGAGACCTCTGGGACAACATTAAACGTGCCAATATTCACATTTTAGGGGTACCAGAAGGAGAAGAGAAATAGAAAGGGCCTGAGAAAATATTTGAAGAGATAATAGCTGAAAACTTCCCTAACATGGAAAAGCAACAGTCACTGAAGTCAAGGAAACGCAGAGAGTCCAGGCAGGATAAACCCAAGGAGGAACATCCCAAGACACATAGTAATCAAATTGACAAAAACTAAAGGCAAAGAAAAAATATTGAAAGCAACAAGGGAAAAATGACAAATAACATATGAGGGAACTGCCATTAAAAAGAGTGAAGTAATGCCATTTGCAGCAACATGGATGGACCTAGAGATTGTCATACTGAGTGAAGTAAGTCAGAAAGAGAACGAGAAGTATCATAGGATATTGCTTTTTGAGGAATCTAAAAAGAAATGATACAAATGAACTTTATTTACAAAACAGAAACAGACTCACAGGCTTAGAGAACAAACTTATGGTTACAATGGGGGAAGGGTGGTGGGAAGGGATAGTTAGGGAGTTTGGACTTACATGTACACACTACTATATTTACAATGGATAATCAACAAGGACCTACTGTATAGCACAGGGAACTCTGCTCAATATTAGGTAACAACATAAATGGAAAAACAATTTCAAAAATAATAGATACATATATATATAACAGAATCTTTTTGCTGTACACCTGAAACTAGCACAACATTGTTAATCAACTATACTCCAATATAAAATAAAAAGCTAAAAGAAAAACTAAAAATAGAGCTATCATATGATCCAGCACTTCCAGTCCTGGACATATATCTGGAGAAAAACATGGTTTGAAAAGATATATGGACCCCAATATTCATTGCAGCACTGTTTACAATAATCAAGACGTGAAAGCAACCTGAATGTACATTGACAGATGAATGGATGAAGAACATGTGGTACATATATACAGTGGAATATTATTCAGCCATTAAAAAGAATGAAATAATGTCATTTGCGGCAACATGGATGGATCTAGAGATTGTCACACTGAGTGAAGGAATTCAGACAGACAAAGAGAAATATTGTATGATATTGCACTTTTTTCAGAAGAAAAAAATAAGATACGTATGAACTTATTTACAAAACAGGAACAGACTCACAGACTTAAAGAACAAAATTATGGTTACCAGGGTGTATGGATGGAGGGAAAGAGTACATTAGGAGTTTGGGATTGACATGTACACACTGCTATGTTCAAAATTGATAACCAACAAGGACCTACTATAAAAATAAATAAATAAATAAAAATATTTTTTAAAAAGAACACATAAGTGACCAGGAAGGTAGAGTAATGGAAATCACCCAATCAGAACAGCAAAAAGAAAGCCAAATGTTAAAAAATGAGAACAGTTTAAGGGACCTCTGTAACAACATCAAGCATATCAGTATTCACATTATATGGGGTACAAAAAGGAGAAGAGAGAAAAGGGGTCTAAAATGTATTTGATGGAATTATAGCTGAAAACTTCCCAAACCTGAAGGAAACGGATATCCAAATACAGGATCACAGAGGGTCCCAACCAAGATGAATGAAAAGAAACCCTCACCAAGACATACTGTAATTAAAATGGCAAAAGTTAAAGATAAATGAGAATTCTAAAGTCAGCAAGAGAAAAACAGACTAATATAAAAGGGAACCCCCAAAAGAATATCAGCTGATTTTTCTTCAGAAAATTTGCAGGCCAGAAGGGAGTGGCATGATATCCTCAAAGTGCTGAAGGAGAATCCTGCAACCTCGGATATGTACCAAGCAAAATTATAATTGAGAATTAAAGGAGAAATAAAGAACCTCCCAGAAAGGCCAGAGTACATCAATAATAAACCTACCCTAAAAGAAATGTTAAAGGAAAACTCCCAGTATCAAAGACAAACATATAGTAAAAGCTGAGGATCATCCACTTAAATAAGCTAGTACAAAGGTTAAATGACCAAAAAAATTTAAATCCACTATAACAACAGTAATCAGTTAAGGAATAAACATGAAGATGTAAAATATGACATTAAAAACACAGAATGTGGTGGAAGGGAGTAAAAAAAAAGGTAGATATTTTAGAATGTGTTTGAACTTAAAGGACTACATTTTTAAAACAAGCAGATATAGTTATAGGTCAACATATATGAACCCCATGGTAACCACAAATCAAAAACGTACAATAAATACAAAAAAAGTAGAGAGAGAAAGGAACACAAGCATACCACTAAAGAAAATCATCAAACCACAAGGAAGAAACTGAAAGATGAAGAAAAGAACAGAGAAGAACTACAAAAAAAACAAACAAAAAAAAGGTAACTAAATTGCAATAAGTACACATCTATCAATAATTACTTTTAAATGTCAAAGAAGAGGCTTCCCTGGTGGCGCACTGGTTGAGAATCTGCCTGCTAATACAGGGGACACGGGTTCGAGCCCTGGTCTGGGAAGATCGCACATGGTGCAGAGCAACTAGGCCCGTGAGCCACAACTACTGAGCCTGCGCATCTGGAGTCTGTGCTCCACAACAAGAGAGGCCGTGATACAAGAGGGAAGAGATATGGGAACATATGTATATGTATAACTGACTCGCTTTGTTATAAAGCAGAAACTAACACACCATTGTAAAGCAATTATATCCCAATAAAGATGTTAAAAAATATTTTTCAAAAATTAAAAAATTAAAAAATAAAATAACAAAGAGAGGCTGCGATAGTGAGTGGCCCGTGCACTGATGAAGAGTGGCCCCCGCTTGCCACAACTAGAGAAAGCCCTTGCACAGAAACTAAGACCCAACACAGCCTTAAATAAATAAATAAATAAATGTCAAAGAACTGGGACTTTCCTGCTGGTGCAGTGGTTAAGAATCTACCTGACAATGCAGGGGACATGGGTTCAATCCCTGGTCCAGAAAGACCCCACATGCCACACAGCAACTAAGTTCTTGAGCCCCAACTACTGAGCCTTCCCTCTAGAGCCAATGAGCTGCATCTACTGAAACCTGCCTGCCCTAGAGACCAAGCAATGCAACTACTCAGCCCACACATGGCAACTTCTAAAACACACATGGCTAGAGCCTGTGCTCTGCAACAAAAGAAGCCATTGCAATGAGAAGCCCATGCACCAGAACAAAGAGTAGCTCACTCTTGCCACAATTAGAGAAAACCCGTGTGCAGCGATGAAGACACAACAAAGCAAAAATAAAAATAAAAAAGAAGTGTCAATGAACTAAATGCTCCAATTAAAAGACATATGGTGGAGACCTTCAAGGTGGCAGAGGAATAAGACGTGGAGACCACCTTCCTCCCAACAAATACATCAGAAATACATCTACGTGTGGAACAACTCCTACAGAACACCTATTGGACGTTGGCAGAAGACCTCAGACTTCCCAAAAGGCAAGAAACGCCCCCACGTACTTGGCTGTGTGGCTGACAGGAACTTGGTGTTCCAGCTGGGTGTCAGGACTGTGCTTCTGAAGTGGGAGAGCCGAGTTCAGGACATTGGTGCACCAGACACCTCTCAACTCCATGTACTACCAAATGGCGAAAGCTCTACCAGAGATCCCCATCTCAATGCTAAGACTTAGCTGCACTGAACAACCAGGAAGGTACAGTGCTAGACACCCTATGCCAAACAATTAGAAAGAGAGGAACACAACCCCACCCATTAGCAGAGAGGCTGCCTAAAATCATAATAAGGTCACAGACACCCCAAAACACAAGAGCGGATGTGGACCTGCCCACCAGAAAGACAAGATCCAGCCTCATCCACCAGAACACAGGCACTAGTCCCGCCACCAGGAAGCATACATAACCCACTGAATTAACCTTAGCCATTGGGGGCAGACACCAAAAAAAACCAAAAATCGGGAATACAAACCTGCAGCCTGCAAAAAGGAGACCCCAAACACAGTAAGTTAAGCAAAATGAGAAGACAGAGAATCACACAGCAGATGAAGGAACAAGGTAAAAACCCACCAGACAAAACAAATGAAGAGGAAATAGGCAGTCTACCTGAAAAATAATTTAGAGTAATGATAGTAAAGATGATCCAGAATCTTGGAAATAGAATGGAGAAAATACAAAAAACATTTAACAAGGACCTAGAATAACTAAAGAGCAAAGAAACAATTATGAACAACAAAATAAATGAAACTAAAAATTCTCTAGAAGGAATCAATAGCAGAATAACTGAGGCAGAAGAACGGATAAGTGACCTGGAAGAAAAAATAGTGAAAATAACTACTGCAGAGCAGAATAAAGAAAAAAGAATGAAAAGAATTGAGGACAGTCTTAGAGAACACTGGGACAACATTAAACATACCAACGTTCGAATTACAGGGGTCCCAGAAGAAGAAGAGAACATGAAAGAGACTAAGAAAATATTTGAAGAGGTAATAGTTGAAACCTTCCCTAATATGAGAAAGGAAATAGCCAACAAATTCCAGGAAATGCAGAGAGTCCCATACAGGATAAATCCAAGGAGAAAAACGCCACAACACATATTAATCAAACAATTAAATATGAAGAAAAAAATATTAAAAGCAGAAAGGGAAAAGCAACAAATAACATACAAGGGAATCCCCATAAGGTTAACAGCTGATCTTTCAGCATGAACTCTGTAAACCAGAAGGGAGTGGCAAGACATATTCAAAATGATGAAAGGGAAAAAAACTACAACCAAGATTACTCCACCCAGCAAGGATCTCATTCAGATTCAACGGAGAAATTTAAACCTTTACAGACAAGCAAAAGCCAAGAGAATTCAGCACCAGCAAACCAGCTTTACAACAAATGCTAAAGGAACTTCCCTAGGCAGGAAACACAAGAAAAGGAAAAGACTTATAATAACAAACCCAAAACAATTAAGAAAATGGTAATACGAACATACATATTGATAATTACCTTAAATGTAAATGGATTAAATGCTCCACCAAAAGACATAGACTGGCTGAATGGATACAAAAACAATACTGATATATATGCTGTCTATAAGAGACCCCCTTCAGACCTAGGGACACATACAGACTGAAAGTGAGGAGATGGAAAAAGCTATTCCATACAAATGGAAATCAAAAGGAGCTGAGTAGCAATTCTCATATAAAACAAAATAGACTTTAAAATGAAGGCTATGACACAAGACAAAAAAGGACACTATAAAATGATCAAAGGATCAATCCAAGAAGAAGATATAACAATTGTAAATATTTAAGCACCCAACATAGGAGCACCTCAATACATAAGGCAAATGCTAACAAACATAAAAGGGGAAATCAACAGTAACACAATCATAGTAGGGGACATTAATACCCCACTTTCACCAATGGACAGATCATCCAAAATGAAAATAAATAAGGAAAAACAAGCTTTCAATGATATATTAAACTAGATGGGTGTAATTGATATTTATAGGACATTCCATCCAAAAACAACAGAATACACTTTCTCCTCAAGTGCTCATGGAACATTGTCCAGGATAGATAATATCTTGGGTCACAAATCAAGCCTGTTAAATTTCAGAAAATAGAAATCGTATAAAGTGTCTTTTCGGACAACAGTGCTATGAGACTAGATATCAATTACAGGAAAAAATCTGTAAAAAATAGACACCCATGAAGACTAAACAAGGCACTACTTAATAGCCAAGAGATCACTGAAGAAATCAAAGAGGAAATCAAAAAATACCTAGAAACAAATGACAATGAAAACACAGGGACCCTAAACCTCTGGGATGCAGCAAAAGCAGTTCTAAGAGGGAAGTCTATAGCAATACAATCCTACCTCAAGAAACAAGAAACATGTCAAATAAACAACCTAACCTTGAACCTAAAGCAATTAGAGAAAGAAGAACAAAAAATACCCAAAGTTAGCAGAAGGAAAGAAATTGAAAAGATCAGATCAGAAATAAAAGAAAAAGAAATGAAGGAAATGATAGCAAAGATCAATAAAACTAAAAGCTAGTTCTTTGAGAAGATAAACAAAATTGAAAAACTATTAGCCAGACTCATAAGAAAAAAAGGGAGAAGACTCAAATCAATAGGATTAGATTGTAGTAAGGTGGATGGACATAGAGTCTGTCATACAGAGTGAAGTAAGTCAGAAAGAGAAAGACAAATACCGTATGCTAACACATATATGTGGAATCTAAGAAAAAAAATGTTATGAAGAACTAGGGGTAAGAGAGGAATAAAGACACAGACCTACAGGAGAATGGACTTGAGGATATGGGGAGGGGGAAGGGTAAGCTGTGACAAAGTGAGAGAGTGGCATGGACATATATACATTACCAAATATAAAATAGATAGCTAGTGGGAAGCAGCCGCATAGCACAGGGAGATCAGCTCGTGCTTTGTGACTGCCTGGAGGGGTGGCATAGGGAGGGTGGGAGGGAGGGAGATGCAAGAGGGAAGATATATGGGAACATATGTATATGTATAACTGATTCACTTTGTTATAAAGCAGAAACTAACACACCATTGTAAAGCAATTATAATCCAATAAAGATGTAAAGAAAACAATAGAATTAGAAATGAAAAGGAAGAAGTAACAACTGACACTGCAGAAATACAAAGGGTCATGAGAGATTACTACAAGCAACAATATGCCAATAAAATGGACAACCTGGAAAAAATGCACAAATTCTTAGAAAAGCACAATGTTCCAAGACTGAGCCAGGAAGAAATACAAAATATAAAGAGCCCAATCACAGCACTGAAATTGAGATTGTGATAAAAAAAATTGTCCAACAAAAAGAAAGCCAAGGACCTGATGGCTTCACCAGGGAATTCTACCAAACACTTAGAGAAGAGCTAACATGTACCCTTCTCAAACTCTTCCAAAATAAAACAGAGGGAGGAACAGTCCCAATCTCATTCTACGAGACAACCATCACCCTGATACCAAAACCAAAGATGTCACAAAGAAAGAAAACTACAGGCCAGTGTCACTGATGAAGACATATGCAAAAATCCTCAACAAAATACTAGCAAAAAGAATCCAACAGCACATTAAAAGAATCATACACCATGATCAAGTGGGGTTTATCCCAGGAATGCAAGGATTCTACAATACATGCAAATCAATCAATGTGATAAACCATATTAACAAATTGAAGGAGAAAAAGCATACGATCATCTCAATAGATGCAGAAAAATCTTTGGGGAAAATTCAACACCCATTTATGGTAAAAACAAACAAACAAACAAACCTCCAGAAAGTAGGCATACAGGGAACTTAACACAGTAAAGGTCATATATAAAAAACCCATAGCCAACATCGTTCTCAATGGTGAAACACTAAAAGCATTTCCTCTTAGATCAGAAATAAGACAAGGTTATTCACTCTAACCAATATTATTCAAAATAGATTTGTAAGTTTTATCCACAGCAATCAGAGAAGAAGAAGAAATAAAAGAAATCCAAATCGGAAAAGAAGAAGTAAAGCTGTCACTGTTTGCAGATGACATGATATTATACTTAGAGAATCCTAAAGATGCTACCAGAAAACTACTAGAGCTAATCAATGAATTTGGTAAGGTAGCAGAATACAAATTTCATACAGAGAAATCTCTTGCACACCTATACAATAGTGATGAAAATTCTGAAACAGAAATTAAGGAAACACTCCTGTTAACCATTGCAAAAAAAAGAATAAAATACCTAGGAATAAACCTACCTAAGGAGACAAAAGATCTGTATGCAGAAAACTATAAGACATTGATGAAAGTAATTAATTTTTATACAAACAGATGGAGAGATATACCATGTTCTGGGTTGGAAAAATCAAAATTTTGAAAATGACTATACTACCTAAAGCAATGTACAGATTCAATGTAATCCCTATCAAACTACTAATGGCATTTTTCACAGAAGTAGAACAAAAAATTTCGCAATTTGTATGGAAACACAAAAGATCCCGAATACCCAAAGCAATCTTGAGAATGAAAAAAGAGCTGCAGGAATCAGGCTCCCAGACTTCAGACTGTACTACAAAGTACAGCAATCAAGACATTATGGTATTTGCACAAAAAGAGAATATAGATCAATGAGACAGGATAGAAAACCCATATATACATCCATGCACATATGATCACCTTATTTTTGATAAAGTAGGCAAGAATATAAAACAGAAAAAAGACATCCTCTGCAATAAGTGGTGTTTGGAAAACTGGACAATTACATGTAAAAGAATGAAATTAGAACACTCCCTAACACCATACACAAAAACAAACTCAAAATGAATTCAAATGTAAGTCCAGACGCTATAAAACTCTTAAAGGAAAACATAGGCAGAACACGGTATGACATAACTCACAGCAAGGTCCTTTTTGACCCACCTCCTAGAGAAATGGAAATTTAAAAAAATACACAAATAGGACTTAATGAAACTTCAAAGCTTTTGCACAGCAACGGAAACCATAAACAAGACAAAAAAAAACCCTCAGAATAGAAGAAAATATTTACAAATGAAGCAACTGGAAAAGGATTAATCTCCAAAATTTACAAGCAGCTCAATATCAAAAAAGCAAACAACCCAAACCAAAAATTGGCTGAAAACCTATAACAGATTTCTCCAAGGAAGACATACAGATTGCCAACAAACACATGAAAGGCTACTCAACAACACTAACCATTATAGAAATGCAAATCAACACTGCAATGAGGTATTGCCTCACATCAGTCAAAATGGCCATCATCAAAAAATCTACAAAAAATAAATGCTGGAGAGCGTGTGGAGAACAGGGAACCCTCTTGCACTCTTGTTGGAAATGTAAATTGGTAAGGCACTATGGAGAACAGTATGGAGGTTCCTTAAAAAAACTATAAATAGAACTCCCATAGGACCCAGCAATCCCACTACTGGGCATATACCCTGAGAAAACCATAATTCAAAAAGAGTCATGTACCACAATGTTCATTGCAGCTCTATTTACAATAGCCAGGACATGGATGCAACCTAAGTGTCCATCATCGGATGAATGGATAAAGAAGATGTGGCACATATATACAATGGAATACTACTCAGCCATAAAAAGAAACGAAATTGAGTTATTTGTGGTGAGGTGGATGGACCTAGAGACTGTAAGACAGAGTGAAGTAAGTCAGAAAGAGAAAAGTAAATACTGTATGCTAACACATATATATGGAATCTAAAAAAAGAAAGAAAGAAAATCGTTCTGAAGAACCTAGAGGCTGGACAGGAATAAAGATGCAGACCTAGAGAATGGACTTGAGGACGGGGGAAGGAGGAAGGGTAAGTTGGGACGAAGTGAGAGGGTCATGGACTTTTATATACTACCAAATGTAAAATAGTTAGCTAGTGAGAAGCAGCTTCATAGCACATGAAGATCAGCTCAGTGTTTTGTGACCACCTAGAGTGGTGGGTTAGGGCTTGTGGAATGGAGACGTCAGAAGGAGGAGATATGTGGATATTGTATATGTATAGCTGATTCACTTTGTTATAAAGCAGAAACTAACACACCATTGTAAAACAATTATAGTCCAATAAGTTGTTTAAAAAGTTTTTTTTAAAAGGCAGAATTTTTAAAAAAAATTAAAAAAATAAAATATATAGTGTGATATTGAGCTGCATGGGCTGCTTGTTTATCTTGGAGATTAATCCTTTGTCAGTTACTTCATTTGCAAATATTTTCTCCCATTCTGAAGGGTATTTTTTCCATCTTGTTTATGGTTTCCTTTTCTGTGCAAAGGATTTAAGTTTCAATAGGTCCCATTTGTTTATTTTTGTTTTAATTTCCATTCCTCTAGGAGGTGGGGCAAAAAGGATCTTGCTGAGATTATGCAGGGTGTTCTTCCTATGTTTTCCTCTAAGAGTTTTATAGTGTTTGACCTGACATTTTAGTCTTTAAACAACTTTGAGTTTATTTTTCTGTATAGTGTTAGGAAGTGTTCTAATTTCATTCTTTTACATGTAGCTGCCCAGTTCTCCCAGTACCACTTATTGAAGAGAGTGTCCTTTCTCCATTGTATATTCCTGCCTCCTTTATCAAAGACAAGGTGACAATATGTGCATCGTTTTTCTCTGTTCCATTGATCTATATGTCTGTTTCTGTGCCAGTACCATGCTGTCTTGATTACTGTAGCTTTGTAGTATAGTCTGAAGACAGGTGGCCTGATTGCTCCGGCTCCATTTTTCTTTCTCAAGATTGCTTTGCCTCTTCGGAGTCTTCTGTGTTTCCCAACAAATTGTGAAATTCTTTGTTCTGGTGCTGTGAAAAATTACATTGGTAGTTTGATAGAGATTGCATTGAATCTGTAGATTGCTTTGGGTAGTATGTTCATTTTCACAATGTTGATTCTTCCAATCCAGAACATGGTATATTTCTCCAGCTATTTGTAACATCTTTAATTTCTTTCATCAGAGTCTTATATTTTTTGCATACAGGTATTTTGTCTCCTTAGCTAGGTTTATTCTGACATATTTTATTCTTTTTGTTGCAATGGCAAACAACCCAATACAAAATTAGGCAGAAGACCTAAATAGACATTTCTCCAAACAAGGAATACAGATGGCCAAAAAACATATGAAAGGATGCTTAACATGACTAATCATTAGAGAAATGCAAAGCAAAATTATGATGAGGTGTCAACTCACACCAGTAAGAATGGCCATCATCTAAAAATCTACAAACAATAAATGCTGGAGAGGGGGTGGAGAAAAGGGTACTCTCTTGTACTGTTGGTGGGAATTTAAACTGATACAGCCACTATTTAGAATGGTATGGAGATTCCTTAAATATCTAAAAATAGAACTAATATATGACCCAGCAATCCCACTACTGGGCATCTACCCTGGAAAACCGTAATTCAAAAATAGTCATTTACCATAATGTTCATTGCAGAACTATTTACAATAGCCAGGACACGGAAGCAACCTAAGTGTCTATCGACAGAATAGAATAGAATGGGTAAAGAAGATGTGGCACATATATTCAATGGAACATGGCTCAGCCATAAAAAGAAACGAAATTGAGTTATTTGCAGTGAGGTGGATGGACTCAGAGTCTGTCATACAGAGTGAAGTAAGTCAGAAAGAGAAAAACAAATACCCTATGCTAACACATATATATGGAATCTAAGAAAATGAAATGGTTTTGAAGAAACTAGGGACAAGACAAGGAAAAGATCTTTAATAACAAACCCAGAACAATTAAGAAAATGGGAATAGGAACATGCATATCAATAATTCCCTTAAATATAAATGGATTAAATGCTCCCACCAAAAGACAGAGACTGGTTGAATGGATACAAAAACAAGACCCATATATATGCTCTCTACAAGAGACCCACTTCAGACCTAGAGACACATACAGACTGAAAGTGAGGGGATGGAAAAACATATTCCATGCAAATAGAAACCAAAAGAAATCTGGAGTAGCAATTCTCATATCAGACAAAATAGACTTTAAAATAAAGACTATTAGAAGAGACAAAGAAGGACCCTACATAATGATCAAGGGATTGATCCAAGAAGAAGATATAACAATTGTAAATATTTATGCACCTAACATAGGAGCACATCAATATATAAGGCAAATACTAACAGCCATAAAAGGGGAAATCGACAGTAACACATTCATAGTAGGGGACTTTAACACCCCACTTTCACCAATGGACAGATCATCTGAAATGATAATGAATAAGGAAACACAAGCTTTAAATGATACATTAAACAAGATGGACTTAATTGATATTTATAGGACATTCCATAGAAAAACAACAGAATACACATTTTTCTCAAGTGCTCATGGAACATTCTCCAGGATAGATCATATCTTGGGTCACAAATCAAGCCTTGGTAAATTTAAGAAAATTGAAATCATATCAAGTATCTTTTCAGACCACAACGTTATGAGACTAGATATCAATTACAGGAAAAAATCTGTAAAAAATACAAACACATGGAGGCTAAACAATGCACTACTTAATAACGAAGTGATCACTGAAGAAATCAAAGAGGAAATCAAAAAATTCCTAGAAACAAAGACAATGGAGACACTACGACCCAAAACCTATGGGATGCAGCATAATCAGTTCTAAGAGGGAAGTTTATAGCCATACAATCCTACCTTAAGAAACAGAAAACATCTCGAATAAACAACCTACCTAAACTTGTACCTAAAGCAGTTAGAGAAGGAAGAACAAAAAACCCCCAAAGTTAGCAGAAGGAAAGAAATCATAAAATCAGATCAGAAACAAATGAAAAAGAAATGAATGAAACAATAGAAAAGAACAATAAAACTAAAAGCTGGTTCTTTGAGAAGATAAACAAAATTGATAATCCATTAGCCAGACTCATCAAGAAAAAAAGGGAGAAGAGTCAAATCAATAGAATTAGAAATGAAAAAGGAGAAGTAACAATTGACACTGCATAAATAAAAAAGATCATGAGAGATTACTACAAGAAACTCTATGCCAACAAAATGGACAACATTGAAGAAATGGACAAATTCTCAGAAATGCACAACCTGCCAAGACTGAATCAGGAAGAAATAGAAAATATGAACAGAGCAATAACAAGCACTGAAATTGAAACTCTGATTAAAAATCTTGCAACAAACAAAAGCCCAGGACCAGATGGTTTCACAGGTGAATTCTATCAAACATTTAGAGAAGAGCTAACACCTATACTTCTCAAAATCTTCCAACATATAGCAGAGGGAGGAACACTCCCAAACTCATTCTACAAGGCCACCATCACCCTGATACCAAAACCAGACAAGGATGTCAAAAAAAAAGAAAACTACAGGCCAATAACACTGATGAACATACATGCAAAAATCCTCAACAAAATACTAGCAAACAGAATCCAACAGCACACTAAAAGGATCATACTCCATGATCAAGTGGGGTTTATTCCAGGAATGCAACATTCTTCAATATACGCAATTCAATCAATGTGATACACCATATTAACTAATTGAAGGAGAAAAACCATATGGTCATCGCAATAGATGCAGAGAAAATTTTCGACAAAATTCAACTCCCATTTATGATAAAAACTCTCCAGAAAGTAAGCATAGAGGGAATTTTCCTCAACATAATAAAGGCCATATATGACAAACCCACAGCCAACATCGTCCTCAATGGTGAAAAACTGAAAGTATTTCCACTAAGATCAGGAAGAAGACAAGGTTGCCCACTCTCACCACTCTTATTCAACATAGTTTGGGGAGTTCTAGCCACAGCAATCAGAGAAGAAAAGGAAGTAAATGGAATCCAAATCGGAAAAGGAGAAGTAAATCTGTCACTGTTTGCAGATGATATGACACTATACATAGAGAATCCTAAAGGTGCTACCAGAAAACTAGTAGAGCTAATCAAGGAATTTGGTAAAATAGCAGGATACAAAATTAACGCACAGAAATCTCTGGCATCCCTATACAGTAATGATGAAAAATCTGAAAGTGAAATCAAGAAAACACTCCCATTTACCATTGCAACAAAAAGAATAAAATATCTAGTAATAAACCTACCTAAGGAGACAAAAGACCTGTATGCAGAAGGTTATAAGACACTGATGAAAGAAGTTAAAGATGATACACATAGATGGAGAGATATACCATGTTCTTGGATTGGAAGAAACAACATTGTGAAAATGACTCTACTACCCAAAGCAATCTACAGATTCAACACAATCCCTATCAAACTACCACTGGCATTTTTCATAGAACTAGAACAAAAAATTTCACAATTTGTATGGAAACACAAAAGACCCCGAATAGCCAAAGCAATTTTGAGAAAGAAAAACAGAGCTGGAGGAATCAGTCTCCCTGACTTCAGACTATACTACAAAGCTACAGTAATCAAGACAGTATGGTACTGGCACAAAAACAGAAATATAGACCAATGGATCAGGATAGAAAGCCCAGAGATAAACCCACGCACAGATGGTCACCTTATCTTTGATAAAGGAGGCAGGAATGTACAGTGCAGAAAGGACTGCCTCTTCAATAAGTGGTGCTATGAAAACTAGACAGGCACATGTAAAAGTATGAGATTAGATCACTCCCTAACACCATACACAAAAATAAGCTCAAAATGGATTCAAAACCTAAATGTAAGGCCAGAAACTATCAAACTCTTAGAGGAAATCATAGGCAGAACACTCTATGACATAAATCACAGCAAGATCCTTTTTGACCCACCTCCTAGAGAAATGGAAATAAAAACAAAAATAAACAAATGGGACCGAATGAAACTTAAAAGCTTTTGCACAGCAAAAGAAACCATAAACAAGACCAATAGACAACACTCAGAATGGAGAAAATATTTGCAAATGAAGCAACTGACAAAGGATTAATATCCAAAATTTACAAGCAGCTCATGCAGCTCAATAATAAAAAAAAAAAACCAAAAACCCAATCCAAAAATGGGCAGAAGACCTAAATAGACATTTCTCCAAAGGAGATATACGGACTGCCAACACACACATGAAAGAATGCTCAACATTGTTAATCATTAGGGAATTGCAACTGAAAACTACAATGAGATATCATCTCACACCAGTCAGAATAGTCATCATCAAAACATCTAGAAACAATAAGTGCTGGTGAGGGTGTGGAGGAAAGGGAACACTCTTGCACTGCTGGTGGGTATGTGAATTGGTACAGCCACTATGGAGAACAGTATGGAGGTTCCTTAAAAAACTACAAATAGGGCTTCCCTCATGGCGCAGTGGTTGAGAGTCTGCCTGCTGATACAGGGGACATGGGTTTGTGCCCTGGTCCAGGAAGATCCCACATTCCGTGGAGCAGCTCTGCCCCTGAGCCATGGTCACTGAGCCTGTGCATCCGGAGCCTGTGCGTCCGGAGCCTGTGCTCTGCAATGGGAGAGGCCACAACAGTGAGAGGCCCGCGTACCGCAAAAAAAAAAAAAAGAAGAAACTACAAATAGAACTACCATATGACTCAGCAATTCCACTACTGGGCATATACCCTGATAAAACCATAATTCAAAAAGGATCAAGTACCAAAATGTTCATTGCAGCTCTATTTACAATAGCCAGGAGATGGAAACAACCTAAGTGTCTATCATCGGATGAGTGTATAAAGAAGATGTGGCACATGTATACAATGCAATATTACTCAGCCATAAAAAGAAACGAAATTGAGCTATTTGTAATGCGGTGGATGGACTTAGAGTCTGTCATACAGAATGAAGTAAGTCAGAAAGAGAAAGACAAATACCGTATGCTAACACATATATATGGAATTTAAGGGAAAAAATGTCATGCAGAACCTAGGGGTAAGACAGGAATAAAGACACAGACTTACTAGAGAATGGACTTGAGGATAAGGGGAGGGGGAAGTGTAAGCTGACAAAGTGAGAGAGTGGCATGGACATATATATATACTACCAAACGTAAAATAGAAAGCTAGTGGGAAGCAGGCACATAGCACAGGGAGATCAGCTCGGTGCTTTGTGACCACCTAGACGGGTGAGACAGGGAGGGTGTGAGGGAGGGAGACTAAAGAAGGAAGAGATATGGGAACATATGTATATGTATAACTGATTCACTTTGTTATAAAGCAGAACCTAACACAGCATTGTAAAGCAATTATACTCCAATAAAGATGTTTAAAAAAATAACCTAGGGACAGGACAGGAATAAAGACGCAGACATAGTGAAAGGAGTTGAGGACATGGGGTGGGGAAGTATAATCTGGGACGAAGTGAGAGAGTAGCATTGACATATATACACTACCAAATGTAAAATAGATAGCTAGTGGGAAGCAGCTGCATAGCACAGGGAGATCAGCTCAGTTCTTTGTGACCACTTAGAGGTGTGGGATAGGGAGTGTGGGAGGAAGATGCAAGATAGAGAGCATATGTAACATATGTGTACATATATCTGATTCACTTTGTTATACAGCAGAAACTAAGACAACTTGGTAGAGCAATCTTACTGCATTAAGATGTTAAAAAAAAAGAATACAAAAACACTAACTTGAAAAAATAGCTACACCCCTAGCAGCCTTATTTACAATTGCTAAGGAATGAAAGCAACCTAAGCTTTCACAGATAGATGAATGGATAATAAAAATGTGGTACATATCTACAATGAATATTACTTAGCCATAAAAAAGAAGGAAACCCTGTTATTTGTGACAACACAGATGGATCTTGAGGGCTTTGTGCTAAGTGAAATAAGTCAGACAGAGAAATAATCTCACTTATATGTGGAAGCTAAAAATTAATGAAACCAAATTCATGGAAAAAGAGATCTGATTTCTGGTTACTTGAGACAGAGGATTGGATTGGGGGAATTGGATGAAGATGCTAAAATGGAATACATGTACAGTTATAAAATAAGTAAGTATTCGGGATGTAATATAAAACATGATGACTATAGGTAATATTGCTGTGTGGCATATTTGATAGTTTCTAAGAGAGCAAATAGTAAAAGTTCTCACAAGGAAAAAACATTTTTTATAACTATATGAGGTGATGAGTGTTAGCCAAACTTCTTGTGGTAATCATTTTCAGTATATGTGTGTCAAGTCATTATACTGTACCCCTTGAACATATACAGTGCTGTTTGTTAATTATATTTCAGTAAAAGTGAAAAAATAAAATAAAATAATTTTCAACCAAAAAAATATAAAAAGACATAAGGTGGTTGATTGGATTTTTAAAAATGACCTATCTGTATGCTGCTTACAGGAGATTAATATCCAAAGTGATCTTAAGAAAAAAAAAACTGGGGTATCATGCTCCCTGAGTTCAGACTATAGTACAAACTACAGTAATCAAAAAAGTGTGATAATAGCACAAAAACAGACATATAGATCAATGGAACAAAATAGATAACCCCAAGATAAACCCACACACTTATGGTCAATTAACCTAAGAAAAAGGAGGCAAGAATATACAATGGAGAAAAGACAATCTCTTCATTAAGGGGTGCTGGATAAACAGGACAGCTACATGTAAAAGAATGAGATTAGAACACTTCTTCATATCACATATAAAAATAAACTCAAAATGGATAAAAGAACTAAATGTAAGACCTGAAACCATCAGACTCCTAGAAGAGGACTTAGGCAGAACATTATTTGTCATAAAGCATAGCAATATAGGTTTTGCTCTGTTTACTAAGGCAAAAAATAAATAAATAAAAGTAAAAATAATCAAATGGGACCTAATTAATCTTAAAAACTTTTGTGCAGTAAAGGAAACTATCAACAAAATGAAAAGACAAACTACTGAATTGGAGAATATATTTGCAAATGATATGACTGATAAGGGGTTAATATAAAAATATGTGAAAAGCTCTTACAACTCAATATGAAAAAAACAACCCAATAAAAAACGGGCAGAAGAACTGAGTAGACACGTATCCAAAGATACACATGGCCAACAGGCACATGAAAAAATGTTCAACATCACTAATCATTAGAGAAATGCAAATCAAAACCACAAAGAGATAACACCTCACACTTTTCAGAATGGCTATCATCAAAGTCCACAAGTTACAAATGTTGGTGAGAATGTGGAGAAAAGGGAACACTAGTACACTGTTGGTGGGATTGTCAATTGGTGCAACCACTGTGAGAAAAAGTATGGAGGTTCTCCAAAAAACTAAAACTAGAACTACCATATGATCCAGCAATTCTACTGCTGGCTCTATATCCAAAAGAATTGAAAATAGTAATTTGAAAAGATACATGCACTGCCATTTTCATAGCAGCATTATTTACAATAGCCAGTACATGGAAGCAACCTAAATGTCCATTAACATATGAATGGATAAAGAAGATGTGATACACACACACACACACTGGAATATCACACAGCCATAGAAAGAATGAAATTCTGCCATTTGCAACAACGTGGATGGACCTAGAGAGTATTATGCTTAGTAAAGTAAGTCAGACAGAGAAAGCCAAATACCCTGTTATCACTTCTATGTGGAATATAAAAATAAAATGAATGTATATAACAAAACAGAAACAGACTCACAGATATAGAAAGCAAACTAGTGGTTACTAGTGGGGAGAGGGAAGGGAGGAGGAGCAAGATAGGGGTATGGGATTAAGGACAAACTACTATGTATAAAATAAATACACTACAAGTATATACTGTACAGCACAAAATAATAACCATTATTTTGCAGTAACATTAAACGTAGTATAATCTATAAAGATATTGATTCACTATGTTGTAAACCTGAAAATAATGTAATATAGTAAATTAACTATACTTCAACTTTTAAAAAAAGAAAAACAAAGTCTTAACTTTCAAGGAATTCACCTGCTAGTGGAAGAGATGCACAGATAAACATGGAATTTTAGGTAGGTATAAATGTCATAGCTGAAATAAGCACAGGATGCATGGACACAGAGGGAAGTCACTGTACCATCCTGAGTGAAGTCTGAGGTTTCTAAAGCCATTTAAGAACCTGGAGAAATGTGAACAACTATTTAACCAAGGAAATCATAATCTGCATTATGAAGCTTCTGTTGTTTCTACTTCATTTTCTGCTGATATCATCTCTCTTTTCTCCAGCATAGAAAAGATGCTAAGTGGTTATTCCTGGAATTGGGAGCCATGTCTACTAGGATTGGTACAAAATTTAGTGTTCAAGTTAGAATTAGTACATTTTTATGCAAATGCATTACTCTTTAAAATAAAATTAAATGAGATTTTTCAGTTAAAAAAGACCTTATTGTGGTTTTGATTTGCATTTCCCTGATGACTAATGATGTTGAGCACGTTTTCAAGTGCTTGTTTGGCCTCTGTATACCTTTTTTGGAGAAATATCTATTCAAATATTTTGCCCATTTTAAAAAATTGGGTTGTCTTTCTGTTGTTAAGTTGTAAACCTGCTTTATATATTCTGGATGCTACATTATTATCAGATATATGATTTGCAAATATTTTGTCTCATTCTGTAGGTTGTATTTTCACTTTCTTTATCATGTCCATTGATGCACAAAATGTTTTAATTTTCATGAAGTCCAATGAATCAATTTTTGTTGTTGTTGCTTGTGCTTTTGGTGTCATATCTAAGACTTTGTTGCCAAATCAAAGTTATGAAGATTTACACTATGTTTTCATCCAAAGGTTTTATGGCTTTTATATTTAGGTCAAGGAATCATTTTTTGGTTAATTTTTGTATATGGTATGAAGTATGGGTCAACCTTCATTCTTTTGCATGTTGCTATACAGTTGTCACAGCAAAATTTGTTAAAGAGACTATTTTCCTGCATTGAATAGTCTTGTCACCCTTGTCAAAAATCAATTGGCTATTGAGGTATGGGTCTGTTTCTGGATTCTCATTTCTATTCCATTGAGCTATATGTTTATCCATATATTCCTGCCACACTATTTTGATAACCGTGTCTTTGTATTAAGGTTTGAAATCAGGAAGTGTGTTATTTGTGTCTTTATTTTTCCTTATTTAGGCATAATTGATACACAAAAATTTTAACACATTTAGTGTATGTATCCTGATGAGTTTAGACATAAGCATATCATCACTATACCTTAAGGTACCAAACATTATCAGTCACCTCCAAAAAATTTCCTTATGTTTTTTGTGGGTTGATGGGGATTTGTTTGTTTGTTGGTGAGAACACCTTTCATGAGATCTATCCTCTTAATGTATTTTAAAGTGCAGAATACTTTATTGTTAACTATAAGTACTGAGTTGTACAGTACATCTCTAGAACTTACTCATCTTGCATAACAGACACTTTATACCCCTTGAAAACCAATTTCCCCTCTCCCACCAGCTACTATTGTATTCTCTGTTTCTATGAGATTGACTATTTTAGATACCTCATATAAGTGGAATCATTCAGTATTTGTCCTTCTGTGACTGGCTTATTTCACCTAGCATAATGACTTCCAGGTTCATTTATTTGGAAATGGCAGAATTTCCATTTTTTTGAAGGATGACTAATATTCCAATGTTTGTATATACCACATTGTCTTTATCCATTCATCTGTTTGTGGACTTATGTTCAGTTTTCAGAATATTGTGATTATTGAGGGATGCTTTCATTTCCATATGAATTTGAGGATCAGCTTTTTCATATCTGCAAAAATGATGTTTGGAATTTTGATAGACATTCCATTGAATCTGTTGATCATTTTGAGCAGTATTGCCATCTTAACAATATTGTTTTCCATCCTATGAATGCAGGAAGTTGTTCCACTTATTTAGGGCTTCTTCAATTGCTTTCAGCAATGTTTTGTAGTTTTCAGCATACAAGTATTTCACCTCTTTGTTAAATTTACTCCTAAGTATTTTATTCATTTGGATTGCAAATGTAATTGCTTTATTAATTTTTTTTAGACTGTTCGTTGCTGGCATATAATTATTTTATTATGCTGTTGGATTGATTTGCTAGTATTTTGTTAAGGATTTTTGCATCTATATGGATAAGTAATATCGGTGTGTAATCTTTTCCTGTAATGTTTCATCAGGCTTTGTTGTCAGGATAATATTGGCCTCATAGAGTATATTAATAAATGTTCCCTCTTCTATTTTTCTAAAGAGCTTGAGAAATACTGGTATTAATTATTGTTTGAATGTTTGGGTACATGTCACCAGTTGAAGTCATCTGGTCCTGAACTTTTCTTTGTTGAGCATATTCTATTATATATGTCTGTTAGATCTAGTTAGTTTAAAGTGTTGTTCAAGTCCTCCATTTCCTTACTGATCTTCTCTCTGCTTGTTATATCCATTATTGAAAGTGGAGTACTGAAGTCTCCAACTATTACTGTAGAGGTGTCTATTTCTCCCTTCAATTCTGTAAAGGTTTACTTCATATATTTTGTTTGTGTCTTTTTTTGTTGTTTTTTCCTATTTTTAATTTTTATTTTATATTGAAATATCATTGATTAACAATGCTGTGTTAGTTTCAGGTGTACAGCAAAGTGATTCAGTTACACATATACATATACCTATTCTTTTTCAAATTCTTTTCCCATTTAGGTTATTACAGAATATTGAGCAGAGTTCCCTGTGCTATACAGTAGGTCCTAGTTGGTTATCTATTTTAAATATAGCAGTGTGTAGTTGTCAATAAAAAACTCCTAATCTATCCCTTCCCCCATACTTCCCCCCTGGCAACCATAAGTTCCTTCTCTAAGTCTGTGAGTCTGTTTCTGTTTTGTAAATAAGTTCATTTGTATCATTTTTTAGATTCCTCATATAAGTGATATCATATATTTGTTTTTCTCTGTCTCACTTCACTTAGTATGGTCATCTCAAGGTCCATCCATTTTGCTTCAAATGGCATTATTTCATTCTTTTTTAATGGCTGAATAATATTCCATTGTATATATGTACCACATCTACTTTATCCATTCATCTGTTGATGGACATTTAGGTTGCTTCCATGTCTTGGCTATTGTAAACAGCACTGTGATGAACACTGTGGAGCATGTATACATCTGAACTGTGTTTTTCTCTGGATATATGCCCAGTAGTGGGATTGCTGGATCGTACGGTAGCTCTATTTTTAGTTTTTTAAGGAACTTCTGTACTGTTCTCCATAGTGGCTGTACCAATTTACATTCCCACCAACAGTGTTAGGAGGGTGCCCTTTTCTCCACACCGTCTCCAGAATTTATTGTTTGTAGACTTTTTTTTTTTGCAGTATGCGGGCCTCTCACTCTTGTGGCCTCTCCCGTTGCGGAGCACAGGCTCTGGACGCGCAGGGCCAGTGGCCATGGCTCATGGGCCTAGCCGCTCTGCAGCATGTGGGATCTTCCTGGACCGGGGCACGAACCCATGTCCCCTGCATCGGCAGGCAGACTCTCAACCACTGCACCACCAGGGAAGTCCTGTTTGTAGACTTTTTCATGATGGCAATTCTGATTGGTGTGAGGTGATATCTATAATATTTAAATATGTTTTTTATTGAAGTATAGTTGATTTACAATATCATGTTAGTTTCAGGTGTACAACACAGTATTTCAGTGATATATATATATATATTCATATACACATTCCTTTTCAAATTATTTCCTATTATAGGTTACTACAAAATATTGAGTATAGTTCCCTGTGCTATATAGTAGGCACCTGTTTGTTATCTATTTTATATATAGTAGTGTGTATATGTTAATACCAACATCCTAATTTATCCCTCCCTCCACCATCATTTCCCCTTTGGTAGCCTTAAGTTTGTTTTCTAGGTCTGTGAGTCTCTTTCTGTTTGTAAATTAGTTCCTTTGTATCATTTTTTTTAGATTCCACATATACGCAATTTCATATGATGTTTGCCTTTCTCTGTCTGGATTACTTCACTTAGTATGTCTATCCATGTTGCTTCAAATGACATTATTTCATTCTTTTACATGGCCGAGTAATATTCCATTGTATATATATATACCACATCTTCTTTATGTATTTATCTGTAGATGGACATTTAGGTTACTTCCATGTCTTGGCTATTGTAAATAGCACTGTGATGAACATTGCGGAGCATGTATACTTCTGAACCATGTTTTTCTCTGGATATATGCACAGGAGTGGGATTACTGGATCATATGGTAGCTCTATTTTTAGTATTTTAAGGAAACTTACACTGTTCTCCATAGTGATTGTACCAATTTACATTTCCACCAACAGTGTAGAAGGGTTCCCTTTTCTCCACACCTTCCCCAGAATTTAGTGTGTGTAGACTTTTTGATGATGGCCATTCTGACTGGTGTGAGATGATACCTCATAGTAGTTTTGATTTGCATTTCTCTAATAATTAGCACTGTTGAGCATCTTTTCATGTGCTTTTTGACCATTTGTATATTTTCTTTGGAGAAGTGTCTATTTAGATCTTTTGCCCATTTTTTGATTGGGTTGTTTATTTTTTTTGATATTGAGCTGTATGAGCTTTTTGTGTATTTTGGAAATTAATCTCTTATCAGTTGCATCATTTGTAAATTTTTTCTCCCATTCTGTAAGTTGTCTTTCCATTTTGTTTATGGTTGCTTCATATATTATGGAGCTCTTTATTGGTACATATATGTTTATAATTGTTATATTTTCTTGGAGAATTGAGTCCTTTATCTGTATATAATGTCCTTTGTCTTTTGCAATGTATTTTCACTTAAAGTCTATTTTATTTAATACTACTATAGCCTTTCCAGCTATATTTTAGTTATTATTTACATAAAACTTCTTCCATTAATTCACTTTCAGCCTATTCTTTTCTTGGGATCTAAAGTGAATCTCTGGTAGTAAACATACAGCTAGATCATGACTTTCTATCCATTATGTTAGTCTGTGCCCTTTGATTAGATAGTTTAGTCCATTTGCATTTAAAAGTAATTACTAAGGAAGTACTTACTTTTGTCATTTAGCTTTTTTTTCTTTCTGTGTATCTTATACCTTCTTGTCCTGCATTTCCTCGATTACTGCCTTCTTTTTGTTTAAGTTTTTATATTGTATCACTATGATTCACTTCTCACTTCCTCTTTTTTTTATGTATGTTGTTAGTGGTTGCCACAGACATTACAATTAATATTTTAAATCTATAACAGTTGATGTCTGGTTAGCTCTAATAGCATACAAAAATTCTACTTCTATACAGCTATGCCCCTCTTCATATTGTTGTTGACACAAGTTATGTCTTTATACATTGTGTGCCCAATGACTTAGGTTTATAATTATTTTTATGCATTTGTCTTTTAAATATGCAGGAAATAAAAAGTGCAGTTACAAGCCAAAATTGAAATAATACTGGATTTTACATTTATCTATTGTAGTACCTTTACTGAATATCATTATTTCTTCATATGGTTTCAACTTACTATTATCTGCCCTTTTATTTCAAGCTTGAAAACTCTATCATTTCTTGTAGGACAGTCTCCTGGAAACAAACTCCTTTAGATTTTCTTTATCTGGAATGTTGTAATTTCTCCTTCATTTTTGAAGGATAGTTTTGCCTGATGTAGAATTCTTTGTTGACAGTTTCTGGTTTTTTTTTCTTTCATCACTTTAAATGTATCACCTTACTATCTTCTACCTCTTTGGGGTTTTTTGGGGGGGTTTTTTTGGCTGTGTTGGGTCTTCATTGCTGTGTGTGGGCTTTCTCTAGTTGCAGTGAGTGGAGTCTACTCTTTGCTGTGGTGCACATGCTTCTCCTTGAAGTGGCTTCTCTTGTTGTGGAGCATGAGCTCTAGGCATGTGAGCTTCAGTAGTTGTGGCACACAGGCTCTAGAGTGCAGGCTCAGTAGTTGCAGTGCACGTGCTTTGTTGCTCCGCAGCATGTGGGATCTTCCAACACCAGGGATTGAACCCATGTCCCCTGCATTGGCAGGTGGATTCTTATCCACTGCACCACCAGGGAAGTCCCTACCTCTTTGGTTTCTGATGAGATATTAGTTGCTAATCTAACTAAGAACACTGTATCTGATATGTTGCATACCTCTTGTTGCTTCCAAGATTCTTTTTATCTTTGTCTTTCAACAGTTTGATTATAATTTGTCTCAGTGTGGATCTCTTTGAGTTCATCATTCTTAAAGTTTGTCAAAATTCTTGGATATGTAGATTCATGTCTTTCATCAAGTGCCAGTAAATTTCAGCCATCACTTGTACACATATTCTTTCTGCCACTCTCTTTCTCTTCTTCATCTCGTATTCCCATAATGTGTACATTGATATGCTTGATAGAGTCACACAGGTCCCTTAAATTCTGTTTAGTTTTCTTCATTATTTTTCTTTCTGGTTCTCAGTATCAATAAATTTATCTTCAAGTTCTCTGATTCTTTCTTCTGCCTCCTGAAATGTGCTGATGAACATCTCCAGTGAATTTTTTCCTTTTAGTTGTATTCTTCATCTCTGGAAATTTGTTCTTTTTTAAACAGCTTCTACGTCATTTTTTAAATTTTTCTTTTTTTCATACATAACTCTCTGGTCCTTTTAGTTCTTTGTTCATAGTTGCTGTTTAGCTCATTAAGCATATTTAAGACAGTTGATTTAAAACTTTTGTCTAGTAAATTCTATCTCTGTACTTCATTAAGGATGGTTTCTGGCCATTTTTCCCAGTGAATATACGATAGTCTCCTTTTTAATTTCATATTATAATCTGCTAGCTGGAAATAAGAATTTTCCCCTTTACCCAGTGTTTGCTGTTTTCGATTGTTGAATGCTGCTATTGTCTGTTTAGTAAATTTTCCAAGCTATTTTTTTTGCAAAGACTATATTCCATGTTATGCAAGGTCATTCTGGTCTCTGTTACTTTACCTTATGTTTCGCTTGAGTTTTCAGAGGTTTCCTTGAACTCCAAGAACTAAAAATAAAAAGTAAAACACTTCTCTCAGTCTTTGCAAATTGACTCTGTACTGGGCACTCCTTTAGCAGTTCCCTGGCTGTATGCAACTCTGCCTGACCTTTCCTTTCTCCTTGCACTGAGCCCAGAGATCAACCAGAGGTGAAGGCTTTGGGTCTTCTCAGGTCAGTTCTGAGCATGTATTCTGCCCTGGGCATTCATGAGGATTTGAAAATTCCCCCTAGTACAGAAACATTTTCAGTGGCCTAAATTTCCCAAAGAAATGCTTTCCCCAGGTCCCCCTCAAGGCTTTAGGCAGTCTATAATATGTTTCAGCAATAGTATTTTTTTTAATTTGAGGTATAATTGACAAACAATAGTATATTAGTTTCAGGTATACAACATAATGATTTCATACCTGTATATGTTGCAAAATGATCACAATGTATCTTATAATATCCACCACCATACAGTTACAGATTTTTTACTGTGTTTAGAACTTTTTTTTTTTAACATCTTTATTGGGGTATAATTGCTTTACAAGGGTGTGTTAGTTTCTGCTTTATAACAAAGTGAATCAGTTATACATATACATATGTTCCCATATCTCTTCCCTCTTGCGTCTCCCTCCTTCCCACCCTCCCTATCCCACCCCTCCAGGCTGTCACAAAGCACCAAGCCAATCACCCTGTGCCATGTGGCTGCTTCCAACTAGCTATCTACCTTACTACGTTTGTTAGTGTGTATATGCCCATGACTCTCTCTCGCCCTGTCACAGCTTACCCTTCCCCCTCCCCATAACCTCAAGTCCGTTCTCTAGGAGGTCTGCGTCTTTATTCCTGCCTTACCCCTAGGTTCTTCATGACATTTTTTTCCTTAAATTCCATATATATGTGTTAGCATACGGTATTTGTCTTTTTCTTTCTGACTTACTTCACTCTGTATGACAGACTCTAAGTCTATCCACCTCATTACAAATAGCTCAATTTCATTTCTTTTTATGGCTGAGTAATATTCCATTGTATATATGTGCCACATCTTCTTTATCCATTCAGCCGATGATGGGCATTTAGGTTGTTTCCATCTCCGGGCTATTGTAAATAGAGCTGCAATGAACATTTTGGTACATGACTCTTTTTGAATTTCGGTTTTCTCAGGGTATATGCCCAGTAGTGGGATTGCTGGGTCTTATGGTACTTCTATTTGTAGCTTTTTAAGGAACCTCCATACTGTTCTGCATAGTGGCTGAACCAATTCACATTCCCACCAGCAGTGCAAGAGTGTTCCCTTTTCTCCACACCCTCTCCAGCATTTATTGTTTCTAGATTTTTGGATGATGGCCATTCTGACTGGTGTGAGATGATATCTCATTGTAGTTTTGATTTGCATTTCTCTAATGATTAATGATGTTGAGCATTCTTTCATGTGTTTGTTGGCAGTCTGTATATCTTCTTTGGAGAAATGTCTATTTAGGTCTTCTGCCCATTTTTGGATTGGGTTGTTTGTTTTTTTGTTATTGAGCTGCATGAGCTGCTTGTAAATTTTGGAGATTAATCCTTTGTCGGTTACTTCATTTGCAAATATTTTCTCCCATTCTGAGGGTTGTCTTTTGGTCTTGCTTATGGTTTCCTTTGCTGTGCAAAAGCTTTGAAGTTTCATTAGGTCCCATTTGTTTATTTTTGTTTTTATTTCCATTACTCTAGGAGGTGGGTCAGAAAGGATCTTGCTGTGATTTATGTCATAGAGTGTTCTGCCTATGTTTTCCTCTAAGAGTTTGATAGTTTCTGGCCTTATATTTAGGTTTTGAATCCATTTTGAGCTTATTTTTGTGTATGGTGTTAGGGAGTGATCTAACCTCATACTTTTACATGTAACTGTCCAGTTTTCCCAGCACCACTTATTGAAGAGGCTGTCCTTTCTCCAGTGTACATTCCTGCCACCTTTATCAAAGATAAGGTGTCCATATGTGCATGGGTTTATCTCTGGGCTTTCTATCCTGTTCCATTGATCTATCTTTCTGTTCTTGTGCCAGTACCATACCGTCTTGATAACTGTAGCTTTGTAGTATAGTCCAAAGTCAGGGAGCCTGATTCCTCCAGTTCCTTTTTTCGTTCTCAAGATTGCTTTGGCTATTCGGGGTCTTTTGTGTTTCCATACAAATTGCAAAATTTTTTGTTCTAGTTCTGTGAAAAATGCCAGTGGTAGTTTGATAGGGATTGCATTGAATCTATAGATTGCTTTGGGTAGTAGAGTCATTTTCACAATGTTGATTCTTCCAATCCAAGAACATGGCATATCTCTCCATCTATTTATATCATCTTTAATTTCTTTCATCAGTGTCTTATAATTTTCTGCATACAAGTCTTTTGTCTCCTTAGGTAGGTTTATTGCTAGATATTTTATTCTTTTTGTTGCAATGGTAAATGGGAGTGTTTTCTTGATTTCACTTTCAGATTTTTCATCATTAGTGTATAGGAATGCCAGAGATTTCTGTGCATTAATTTTGTATCCTGCCACTTTACCAAATTCATTGATTAGTTCTAGTAGTTTTCTGGTAGCATCTTTAGTATTCTCTATGTATAGGATCATGTCATCTGCAAACAGTGACAGCTTTACTTCTTCTTTTCCGATTTGAATTCCTTTTATTTCCTTTTCTTCTCTGATTGCTGTGGCTAAAACTTCCAAAACTATGTTGAATAAGAGTGGTGAGAGTGGACAACCTTGTCTTGTTCCTGATCTTAGTGGAAATGCTTTCAGTTTTTCACCATTGAGGATGATGTTTGCTATGGGCTTGTCATATATGGCCTTTATTATGTTGAGGAAAGTTCCCTCTATGCCTACTTTCTGCAGGGTTTTTATCATAAATGGGTGTTGAATTTTGTCAAAAGCTTTCTCTGCATCTATTGAGATGATCATGTGGTTTTTCTTCTTCAATTTGTTAATATGGTTTATCACATTGATAGATTTGCGTATATTGAAGAATCCTTGCATTCCTGGAATAAACCCCACTTGATCATGGTGTATGATCCTTTTAATGTGCTGCTGGATTCTGTTTGCTAGTATTTTGTTGAGGATTTTTGCATCTATGTTCATCAGTGATATTGGCCTGTAGTTTTCTTTCTTTGTGACATCCTTGTCTGGTTTTGGTATCAAGGTGATGGTGGCCTCATAGAAGGAGTTTGGGAGTGTTCCTCCCTCTGCTATATTTTGGAAGACTTTGACAAGGATAGGTGTTAGCTCTTCTCTAAATGTTTGATAGAATTCGCCTGTGAAGCCATCTGGTCCTGGGCTTTTCTTTGTTGGAAGATTTTTAATCACAGTTTCAATTTCAGTGCTTGTGATTGGTCTGTTCATATTTTCTATTTCTTCCTGATTCAGTCTTGGCAGGTTGTGCATTTCTAAGAATTTGTCCATTTCTTCCAGATTGTCCATTTTATTGGCATAGAGTTGCTTGTAGTAATCTCTCATGATCTCTTTTATTTCTGCAGTGTCAGTTGTTACCTCTCCTTTTTCATTTCTAATTCTATTGATTTGAGTCTTCTCCCTTTTTTTCTAGATGAGTCTGGCTAGTGGTTTATCTATTTTGTTTATCTTCTCAAAGAACCAGCTTTTAGTTTTATTGATCTTTGCTATTGTTTCCTTCATTTCTTTTTCATTTATTTCTGATCTGATTTTTATGATTTCTTTCCTTCTGCTAGCTTTGGGGTTTTTTTGTTCTTCTTTCTCTAATTGCTTGAGGTGCAAGGTTAGGTTGTTTATTCGAGATGTTTCCTGCTTCTTAAGTTGGGCTTGTATTGCTATAAACTTCCCCCTTAGAACTGCTTTTGCTGCATCCCATAGGTTTTGGGTCATTGTGTCTCCATTGTCATTTGTTTCTAGGTATTTTTTGATTTCCTCTTTGATTTCTTCAGTGATCACTTCATTATTAAGTAGTGTATTGTTTAGCCTCCATGTGTTTGTATTTTTTATAGATCTTTTCCTGTAATTGATATCTAGTCTCATGGCATTGTGATCAGAAAAGATACTTGATACAATTTCAATTTTCTTAAACTTACCAAGGCTTGATTTGTGACCCAAGATATGATCTATCCTGGAGAATGTTCCATGAGCACTTGAGAAAAATGTGTATTCTGTTGTTTTTGGATGGAATGTCCTATAAATATCAATTAAGTCCATCTTGTTTAATGTATCATTTAAAGCTTGTGTTTCCTTATTTATTTTCATTTTGGATGATCTGTCCATAGGTGAAAGTGGAGTGTTTAAGTCCCCTACTATGAATGTGTTACTGTCGATTTCCCCTTTTATGGTTGTTAGTATTTGCCTTATGTATTGAGGTGCTCCTATGTTGGGTGCATAAATATTTACAATTGTTATATCTTCTTCTTGGATCGATCCCTTGATCATTATGTAGTGTCCTTCTTTGTCTCTTTTAATAGTTCTTATTTTAAAGTCTATTTTGTCTGATATGAGAATTGCTACTCCAGCTTTCTTTTGGTTTCCATTTGCATGGAATATCTTTTTCCATCCCCTTACTTTCAGTCTGTATGTGTCTCTAGGTCTGAAGTGGGTCTCTTGTAGACAGCATATATATGGGTCTTGTTTTTGTATCCATTCAGCTAATCTGTGTCTTTTGGTGGGAGCATTTAGTCCATTTACATTTAAGGTAATTATCGATATGTATGTTCCTATTCCCATTTTCTAAATTGTTTTGGGTTCGTTATTATAGGTCTTTTCCTTCTCTTGTGTTTCTTGCCTAGAGAAGATCCTTTAGCATTTGTTGTAAAGCTGGTTTGGTGGTGCTGAACTCTCTCAGCTTTTGCTTGTCTGTAAAGGTTTTAATTTCCCCATCAAATCTGAATGAGATCCTTGCTGGGTAGAGTAGTCTTGGCTGCAGGTTTTTCTCCTTCATCACTTTCAGTATGTCCTGCCACTCCCTTCTGGCTTGTAGGGTTTCTGCTGAGAGATCAGCTGTTAACCTTATGGGGATTCCCTTATGTGTTATTTGTTGTTTTTCCCTTGCTGCTTTTAATATGCTTTCTTTGTATTTAATTTTTGACAGTTTGATTAATATGTGTCTTGGCGTATTTCTCCTTGTATTTATCCTGTATGGGACTCTCTGCACTTCCTGGACTTGATTAACTATTTCCTTTCCCATATTAGGGAAGTTTTCAACTATAATCTCTTCAAATATCTTCTCAGTCCCTTTCTTTTTCTCTTCTTCTTCTGGAACCCCTATAATTCGAATGTTGGTGCGTTTAATGTTGTCCCAGAGGTCTCTGAGACTGTTCTCAGTTCTTTTCATTCTTTTTTCTTTATTCTGCTCTGCAATAGTTATTTCCACTATTTTATCTTCCAGGTCACTTATCCGTTCTTCTGCCTCAGTTATTCTGCTATTGATCCCATCTAGAGTACTTTTAATTTCATTTATTGTGTTGTTCATCGTTGCTTGTTTCATCTTTAGTTCTTCTAGGTCCTTGTTAACTGATTCTTGCATTTTGTCCATTCTATTGTCCATTCTATCTCCAAGATTTCGGATAATCCTTACTATCATTATTCTGAATTCTTTTTCAGGTAAGCTGCCTATTTCCTCTTCATTTGTTAGGTCTGGTGCATTTTTATCTTGCTTGTTTATCTGCTGTGTGTTTTCCTGTCTTCTCATTTTGCTTATCTTACTGTGTTTGGGGTCTCCTTTTTGCAGGCTGCAGGTTCGTAGTTCCTGCTGTTTTTGATGTCTGTCCCCAGTGGCTAAGGTTGGTTCAGTGGGTTGTGTAGGTTTCCTGGTGGAGGGGACTAGTGCCTGTGTTGTGGTGGATGAGGCTGGATCTTGTCTCTCTAGTGGGCAGGTTCACGTCTGGTGGTGTGTTTGGGGTGTCTGTGGCCTTATTATTATTTTAGGCAGCCTCTCTGCTAATGGGTGGGGTTGTGTTCCTGTCTTGCTAGTTGTTTGGCAGAGGTTGTCCAGCACTGTGGCTTGCTGGTTGTTGAGTGAAGCTGGGTGCTGGTGTTAAGATGGAGGTCTCTGGGAGATTTTCGCCGTTTGATATTATGTGGAGCTGGGAGGTCTCTTGTTGACCAGTGTCCTGAAGTTGGCTCTCCTACCTCAGAGGCAGAGCCCTGCCTCCTGGCTGGAGCACCAAGAGCTTTTCATCCACATGGCTCAGAATAAAAGGGAGAAAAAGTAGAGGGAATTAGTAGAAGTATGAGGAAAGAAAGAAGGAAAGGAGGGAAGGAAGGAAGGAAGAAAGAAAGAAAGAAGCAAAGAAGGAAAGAAAGGAGGGAGGGAGGAAGGAAGGAAGGAGGGAAAGAAGGAAAAAAGACAGAAAGAAAGAAGATACAGTAAAAATAAAATAAAGTATAATAAAATTATTGAATTAAAAAATTCTTATTTAAAAAAAAAAAGGGGACGGATAGAACCTTAGGACAAATGTTGGAAGCAAAGCTATACAGACAAAATCTTACACAGAAGCATACACATACACCCTCACTAAAAGAGGTAAAGGGGGAAAAATCATCAATCTTGCTGTCAGAGGCCACCTCCTCAATTTGGGATGATTCGTTGTCTAAAGGAGGGAAGGAAGGAAGGAAAGAAAGAAAGAAAGAAAGAATGAAGGTAAAGTATATTAACGTTATTAAAATTAAAATTGATTATTAAGAAAAAAAATTTTTTTAAAAAAACCATGGACGGATAGAACCCTAGGACAAATGGTGGAAGCAAGACTATACAGACAAGATCTCACACAGAAGTATACACATATACATTCACAAAAAGAGGAAAAGGGAAAAAAATCATAGATCTTGCTCCTAAAGTCCACTTCCTTAATTTGGGATGATTGGTTGTCGATTCAGGTATTCCACAGATGCAGGGTATATCAAGTTAATTGTGGAGCTTTAATCCGCTGCTTCTTAGGCTGCTGGGAGAGATTTCCCTTTCTCTTCTTTGTTCTCACAGCTTCCAGGGGCTCACCTTTGGATTTGGCCCTGCCACTGCGTGTAGGTCGCTGGAGGGCTTCTGTTTTTTGCTCAGACAGGGCGGGGTTAAAAGAGCCGCTGATTCGGGGTCTCTGGCGCACTCAGGCCGGCGCGGCGGGAGGGGCACGGCGTGCGGGGCGGGCCTGCGGCGGCAAAGGCCGGCGTGACTTTGCACCAGCCTGAGGCGCGCTGTGCGTTCTCCCGGGGAAGTTGTCCCTGGATCCTGGGAACCTGGCAGTGGCGGGCTGCACAGGCTCCGCAGAAGAGGGGTGTGGAGAGTGACCTGTGCTCGCACACAGGCCCCTCGGTGGCGGCAGCAGCAGCCTTATCGTCTCCCGCCCGTCTCTGGGGTCCGCGCTTTCAGCCGCGGCTCGCGCCCGTCTCTGGGGTCCGCTCTTTTAGCCGCGGCTCGCGCCCGTCTCTGAGGTTCGCGCGTTTAGCCGCGGCTCGCGCCCGTCTCTGGAGCTCCTTTAAGCAGCGTTCTTAAACCCCTCTCCTCACGCACCAGGAAACAAAGAGGGAAGAAAAAGTCTCTTGCCTCTTCGGCAGGTGCAGACTTTTCCCCGGACTCCCTCCCAGCTAGCCGTGGTGCACTAACCCCTTCAGGCTATGTTCAAGCCGCCAACCCCAGTCCTCTCCCTGCGCTCCGGCCTCAGCTCGCAGCCCCGCCCGCCCCGGCGGGTGAGCAGACAAGCCTCTCGGGCTGGTGAGTGCCGGTCGGCCCCGATCCTCTGTGCGGGAATCTCCCCGCTTTGCCCTCCGCACCCGTTGCTGTGCACTCCTCCGCGGCTCCGAAGCTCCCCCTCCGCCCCCCGCAGTCTCCGCCCGCGAAGGGGCTTCCTAGTGTGTGGAAACTTTTCCTCCTTCACAGCTCCCTCCCACTGGTGCAGGTGCCGTCCCTATTCTTTTGTCTCTGTTTTTTCTTTTTTTTCTTTTGCCCTACCCAGGTACGTGGGGAATTTCTTGCCTTTTGGGAGGTCTGAGGTCTTCTGCCAGCGTTCAGTAGGTGTTCTGTAGGAGTTGTTCCACGTGTAGATGTATTTCTGGTGTATCTGTGGGGAGGAAGGTGATCTCCGCGTCTTACTCTTCCGCCATCTTCAAGGTCCCCCTCCCTGTGTTTAGAACTTTTAATATTTACTCTCCTAGCAACTTTTGAACAGCAGAACAGTGTTATTAACTATAATTACCATGCTGCACATTGCATCTCATGATTTACTTACATTATAACTGGAAGTTCGTACCTCTAGACCCCCTTCATCCACCCATTTCAGCCAGCGCACACCTCTGGCAACAGCCAATCTTTTCTCTTTATCCATAAGCTTTTTTTTTTTTTAATTTTAGGTTCCACATATAAGTGAGATTATATGGTATTTTTTCTTTCTCTATGTGGCTTATTTTACTTAGTGTGATGCCCAACAGGTCCATCCATGTTGTTGCAAATGGCAAGATTTCATTCTTTTTATGGCTGAATATTTCATAATCCATATCTATAGCTATACCTGTGTCTATCACATCTTCTTTATCCATTCATCTGTCAATGGACACTTAGGTTATTTCCATATCTTGACTATTATAAATGGTGCTACAATGAACATGAGGGTGCATATATGTTTTCAAGTTAGGGTTTTGTTTCCTTTTAATAAATACCCAGACGTAGAATGGCTTGTTCACATGGTAGTTCTATTTTTAATTCTGAGAACCCTCCATGATGCCTTTCACAGTGGCTGCACCAATTTACATTTCCACCAACAATGAACAAGAGTTCCTTTTTATTCCTTCTTCACTAACAATTTTTTTAACATCTTTATTGCAGTATGATTGCTTTACAATGGTGTGTTAGTTTCTGCTTTATAACAAAGTGAATCAGCTATACATATATATATATATATAGCTATATATATAGCTATATATATATATATATATATATATATATATATCTCCTCCCTCTTGAGTCTCCCTTCTGCCCTCCCCATCCCACCTTTCTAGGTGATCTCAAAGCACCAAGCTGATCTCCGTGTGCTATGCAGCTGCTTCCCACTAGTTATCTATTTTACATTTTGTAGTATATATAAGTCCATGCCACTCTCTCACTTCATCTCAGTTTACCCTTCCCCTGCCCCATGTCCTCAAGTCCATTCTCTACATCTGTATCTTTATTCCTGACCTGACCCTAGGTTCTCCAGAACCATTTTTTTTAATTCTATATATATGTGTTAGCATATGGTATTTGTTTTTCTCTTTCTGACATACTTCACTCTGTATGACAGATGCTAGATCCATCCACCTCACTACAAATAACTCAATTTCATTTCTTTTTATGGCTAATATTCCATTGTATATATGTGCCACATCTTTTTTTATCCATTCATCTGTCAATGGACACTTAGGTTGCTTCCATGTCCTGGCAATTTTAAATAGAGCTGCAATAAACATTGTGGCATATGACTCTTTTTGAATTATGTTTTTCACAGTGTATGTGCCCAGTAGTGGGATTGCTGTGCTGTATGGTAATTTTTTTTTAGCTTTTTAAGGGACCTCCCTACTGTTCTCCATAGTGGTTGTATCAATTTACTTTTCACCAACAGTGCAGGAGGGTTCTCTTTACTCCACACTCTCTCCAGCATTTATTGTTTGTAGATTTTTTAATGATGGCCATTCTGACTGGTGTGAGGTGATACCTCATTGTAGTTTTTTGTGTTTTTTTGGTTATTTTGGTTTTTTGCGGTACACAGGCCTCTCACTGTTGTGGCCTCTCCCATTGCAGAGCAGAGGCTCTGGACACACGGGCTCAGAGGCCATGGCTCATGGGCCCAGCCGCAACGCGGCATGAGAGATCTTCCCAGACTGGGGCACAAACCCATGTCTCCTGCATCGGCAGGTGGACTCTCAACCACTGCACCACCAGGGAAACCCCCTCATTGTAGTTTTGATTTGCATTTCTATTTTATTTTTCTTTTCTTTTAAAAAAATATTTATTTATTTTTATTTTTGAATTGTATTTATTTTTTTATACAGCAGGTTCTTATTTGTTATCCATTTTATACATATTAGAGTATATATGTCAATCCCAATCTCCCAATTCATCACACAATCACACCTCCCCCTGACACTGTCCCCCCTTGGTGTCCATACTTTTGTTCTCTACATCTGTCTCTCAATTTCTGCCCTGCCAACCAGTTCATCTGGACCATTTATCTAGGTTCCACATATATGCATTAATATATGATATTTGGTTTTCTCTTTTTGATTACTTCACTCTGTACGACAGTCTCTAGATTCAGCCACATCTCTACAAATGACCCAATTTCGTTTCTTTTTATGGCTGAATAATATTCCATTGTATATATGTACCACATCTTCTTTCTCCATTCATCTGTCGATGGACACTTACTTAGGTTGCTTCCATGTCCTGGGTATTGGAAATAGTGCTGCAGTGAACATTGGGGCACATGACCCTTTTTGAATTATGGTGTTCTCAGGGTATATACCCAATAGTGGGATTGCTGGGTCATATGGTAGCTCTATTTTTAGTTTTTTATGGAACTTTCATACTGTTCTCCATAGTGGCTGTATCAATTTACATTCCCACCAACAGTGCAAGAGGGTTCCCCTTTCTCCACACCCTCTCCATCATTTATTGTTTCTAGATTTTTTGATGATGGCCATTCTGACTGGTGTGAGGTGATACCATATTGTAGTTTTGATTTGCATTTCTCTAATGATTAGTGATGTTGAGCATTCTTCCATGTGATTATTGGCAATCTGTATATCTTCTCTGGAGAAATGTCTGTTTAGGTCTTCTGCCCATTTTTGGATTGGGTTGGGTTTTTTTTTTTTTTGATATCAAGCTGCTTGAGCTGCTTGTAAATTTTGGAGATTAATCCTTTGTCAGTTGCTTCATTTACAAATATTTTCTCCCATTCTGAGGGTTGTCTTTTCATCCTGTTTATGGTTTCTTTTGCTGTTCCAAAGATTTTAAGTTTCATTGGGTCCCATTTGTTTATTTTTGTTTTTATTTCCATTTCTCTAGGAGGTGGGTCAAGAAGGATATTGCTGTGATTTATGTCATAAAGTGGTCTGCCCATGTTTTCCTCTAAGGATTTTATAGTGCCTGGCCTTACTTTTAGGTCTTTAATCCATTTTGAGTTTATTTTTGTGTATGATGTTAGGGAGTGTTCTAATTTCGTTCTTTTACATGTAGCTGTCCAGTTTCCCCAGCACCACTTATTGAAGAGGTTATCTTTTCTCCATTGTATATTCTTGCCTACTTTATCAAAAATAAGGTGTCTGTATGTGTGTGGGTTTATCTCTGGGCTTTCTATCCTGTTCCTTTGATCTATATTTCTGTTTTTTTCCACCAACACTTTTTATGTGTTGTCATTTTAATGACAGCCATTCCAACAGGTGTGAGGTGATGTCTCATTGTGGTTTTGATTTGCATTCCTCTGATGATAAGTAATGTTGAGCATCTTCTCATGTACCTGTCGGCCTTTTGTATGTCTTCTTTGGAAAGAAATATCTATTCAGGTCCTCTGCCCATTTTTTAATCAGATAATTTGGGTTTTTATTGTTGTTTTGTGTTTTGCTATTTATTTGTATTAGCCCCTTATAAGATATATGATTTACAAATATTTTCTCCTATTTAGTAGTTTGCTTTTTAATTTTGTTGATGATTTCCTTTGCTGTGCCGAAAAGTTTTAGTTTGGTTTAGTCCCACTTGTTTATTCTTGTTTTTATTGTTTTTGTTTTTGATGTCAAACCCCAAACCTGATTCCCAAGACTGATTTCAAGGAGTTTGTAGCCTATGTTTTCTTCTAGAATTTTTATGGCTTCAAGTCTTACATTCACGTCTTTAACCCATTTTCAGTTAATTTTCATGAATGGTGTAAGATAGTGGTCCAATTTCATTCTTTTGCATATGGCTGTCCACTTTCCCCAGCAACATTTATTGAAGAAACTGTTATTCCCCATTGTATATTCTTGGCTCCTTTGTCATAGATTAATTGACCATATGTGTGTGGGTTTGTTTCTGGGCTCTCTATTATGTTCCACTTGTCTATGTGTTTGTTTTAATGCTAATACCATAATATTTTGATTACTATAACTTTGTAAAATAATTTGAAATCAAGAAATGTGGTGCCTCCAGCTTTGTTCTTCTTTCTCTAAATTACTTTGGCTATTTAGGGTCTTCTGTGGTTCCATAGAAATTTTAAGATTGCTTGTTCTACTTTTATGAAGTAGAATTTGGAATTTTGGTATGAATTGTGTTGAATCTGTGGATTGTTTTGGGTAATATGGACAATTTAGCAACATTAATTCTTCCAATCCACAGCATATTTATTGTTCCATTTATTAACATCTTGTTCAATTTCTTTTATCAATATCTTGAAGTTTTCAGTGTGCAGGTTTCTCAACTCCTTCGTTAAATTTATTCCTAGGTACTTTATTCTTTTTGGTGTAATTATAAATGGAGTTATCTAACTTTTCCTGATAGTTTTTTATAAATGTATAGAAACATAACAGATTTTTGAATATTGATTTTGTATCCTGAAACTTTACTGAATTCCTGTATCAATTCTAGTGGGATTTTTGTGGCATCTTTAGTGTTTTCTATATACAAATATTATCATGTTATCTCCAAGTACTGATAATTTTACTCCTTGATTTCCAATTTGTATACCTTTTATATCTTTTCTTGCCTAATTGCCCTCACTAGGACTTCAAATGTTATGTTGAATAAAAGTGGCAAAATTAGCATCTTTGTCGTGTTTCTAATCTTAGAGGAAAAGCTTTCAGCTTTTCACCATTGTGTATGATGTGAGCTGTGGGCTTTTCATATATGGCCTTTATTATGTTGAAGTACATCTCTCTATACCCATTTTGTTGAAAGTTTTTTTTTAGCATAAATAGATATTAAATTTTGTCAGAAGTTTTCTCTGCGTCTGTTGAGATGGTCATATGCTTTTTCTTCTTCAGTTTGTTAATGTGGTGTATCACACTGATTGATTTGCAGATGTTGAACCATCCTAGCATTCCTGAGATAAATCCCACTTGATTGTCGTGTATCATACCTTTAATGTATTGGTTGAAATCAGTTTGCTAATATATTGTTGAGGATTTTTTTAAATCTATGGTCATCAGGGATATTGGCCTGTAATTTTATTTTCTGTGGTATCATTGTCTGGTTTTGTTTCAGGGTGATGCTGGCATCATAAAATGAGTTTGGCAGTGTTCCCTCCTCTATACTTTTTGGGAGATTTTGAGAAGGTTTTGTTTAATCCTTCTTTGATTGTTTGGTAGAGCTCATCAGTGAGGCAACCTGGTTGTAGACTTTCATTTTGGGGGAGGTTTTTCGTTACTGATTCCATCCCCTTACTAGTAATCAGTCTATTCAGATCTTCTGTTTCTTCATAATTCAGTCTTGGTGATTTGTAAGTCTCTAGGAGTTTATCCATTTTCCTCAGGTTGTCCAATTTTTTTTCTTATAATTTTTCATGGTAGTCCATTATGATCCTTTTTATTTCTGTGGAATGAATTGTAATGTCTCCTCTTTCATTTCTGATTTTATTTTTTGAGTACTTTTTCCCCCTTTTCTTGGTGATGTAGTTAAAGGTTTGAATACCTTTTATCTTTTCAAAGAACAAACCATGGTTTCATTGATTTTTTTCCTATTGTCTTTTTAGTTTTATTTCATTTATTTCTGCTCTGATCTTTGTTATTTCCTCCTTTCTACTAACTTTGGGTTCAATTTGTTCTCTTTTCAAGTTCTTTAAGGTACTAACTTAGGTTGTTTATTTGAGATTTTTAAAACTTCTTAAGACAGGCATTTATTATTATGGACCTGACTGTTGGAACTTTTTGATGCATCCCATAAGTTGTATTTACATTCTTATTTGTCTCACAGTATCTTGTGATTTCTCATTTGATTTCTTGTTGACCCATTGGTTGTTCAGTAACATGTTGATTAATATATTTGTGAATTTTCCAGTTTTATTATTGTAATTGATTTCTAGTTTCAAACCACTGTTGTTTGAAAAGACACTTTATATATTTCAGTATTCTTAAATACTTTAAGATCTGTTTTGTGGCCTAACACATGATCTATGCTGGAGAATGCTTCATGTGGAATTGAGAAGAATGTATATTCTGCTGCTGTTGAATGGAATGCTTTGTGTATGTCTGTTAAGTTCATCCCATCTAATGTGTCGTTTAAGGTTAATGTTTTCTTAATGGCTTTCTGTGTGAGTGATCTATTCATTGATGTAAGTTGGGCATTAAAGTCCCCTAATGTTATTGTATTGCTGTCTAATACTCTCTTTCACTCTGTTAATATTTGCTTTATGTATTTAGGTGCTCTTATGTTTGGTGCATAAATATTTCCAGATGTTATATCCTCTTGTTGGATTGACCTCTTTATCTTTATGCAGTGCCCTTCTTTGTCTTTTTATATGCTTTGTTTTAAAGTATATTTTGTCTGATATAAATATAGCTGTCCCAGCATACTTCTAATTTCCATTTGCGCTGAATATCTTTTCCATCCCTTCAATTTCAGTCTGTAAGTATCTGTACCACTGAGGTGACTCTCTTGCAGGCAGCATATGGATGGGTCTCCATTTAGCTACTCTATGTCTTTGAATTGGAGAATGTAGTCCATTTACATTTAATGCAACTATTGATAGGTATATGCTTATTACCATTTTTTTTCTGGCTGTTTTGTAATTCCTGCATTCCTTTCTTTTCCCTTGCCCTCTTCCTTTTTGGTTTGATGACTTTCTTTAGTGATATGCTCAGATCCTTTATATCTTTCATGTATCTACTATAGGTTTTGTTTTGTGGTTACTATGAGATTTACATATAACAACTATTTGTAACAGACTATTTTAAATTGATCACAACTAAGTTTAAACACATTCTAAATTTCTACATTTTACCCCCCACATGCACAGTGGACACACAGCTCTGAGGGCAGCGTCACCTCTGCTTCCATGGCTGGCCAGTGGGTGGGTCTCAGCTGCCTTTAGTTCACAACAACCCCTCTTCTTTGCTCACAGCAGCCCCCTCCCTGCTGGCTCTGCTTCTGACAGATGGTACAGCTGTAATATTGCACTGCTGCAGCCTCAGCTGCTCACAGCTACTCACACTGATGCTCTAGCCCCTCCAGACCCAGTGGGGAGTGAGTCAAGTTTTATATTTTGATGTCACATTTTACAGCTTTTTATCTTGTGTATTCCTTAACTAATTATTTTAACTACAGTTATTTTACTATTTTTGTCTCTTAACTTTCATACGAGCTTTATAAGTGATTAATTTACTACCTTTTCTATATATTAACTTTTACCAGTGAGATTTATACTTTCATATATTTTCTTGTTACTAATTTGCACCTTTTCTTTTTAGCTTAAAGAAATCCCTTTTAAAATGTCTTGGAAGGCCATTTTAGTGATAATGAATTTCTTTAGCTTTTGCTTATATGAAAAACTATATTTTTTTCATTTCTGAATGATAACTTTGTTGGGGAGAGTATTCTTGATTTGAAGTTTTTATCTTTCAGCACTTTGAATATATCATGCCACTTCCTTCTGACCTGAAGTTTCTGCTGAAAAATCTGATGATATTCTTGTGGGGGTTCTGTTATGTAATAAGATTTGTCCCTCTCTTGGTGCTTTTAAAATTCTCTCCTTGTCTTTAACTTTTGACATTTTAATTATAGTATGTCTTGGTGTGTGTTTTGGGGGTTCATCTTATTTGGAACTTTCTGGGATTCCTGGATCTGTATGTCTGTTTCATTCCCCAGGTTAGGGAAGTTTACAGCCATTATTTCTTCAAATATGTTTTCTGCCCCTTTCTCTCTCTCTCCTCCTTCTGGGACTCCTATCAAGTGAATGTTGGTCCACTTGATGTTGTCCCATTAGTCCCTTAAGCTATCTTTACTCTTTTTCATTCTTTTTTTTTCTGATGATTGGATGACTTCCACTGCCCAGTCTTCTGAACCTTTTTTCTGTTTCATCTGTCTGCTATTGAACCACTGTAGTATATTTTTCAGTTCAGTTATTGTATTCTTCAGCTGTGTGACTTCTGTTTGGTACTTTCTTATATATTTTATCTCTTTGTTGAAGTTCTCACTGTGTTCATCCATTCTTCTCCTGAGTTTGGTGAGCACTTTATGACAATTAGTTTGAACTCTTTATCAGGTAAATTACTCATCTCCTTTCTTTAAGGTTTTCTGAGATTTTATCTTGTTCTTTCATTTGGAGTATATGCCTCTGCTTCTTCATTTTGCTTGACTCTCTGTGTTGATTTATGCATTTGATGAAACAACCACCTATCCCAGACTTGAAGGATTGGCCTTGTATTGGAGATGAAATATCACTCATCCTTGCCCTAGCTCTTGTTAGTCTCTCAAGCCTTTGTGATTTTCCAAGCAACATATTTTATTTTTAGTGACTTTCAGTAGTTGAGGCTATGCCAAGACCTGTCAATGTCCCAAAGGGGAGGATCTCAGTCCGTACCTAGATTCAGGCTGGCTGGAAACCAGATCCTCAAGCTGCAGCTTTTAAACAATTCATATACATAGAGTTCTTTGGGACTGCAAGCCTAAGTTTCACTAGCCACCAGAGCCAGGCAATCAAGAGATGTACCCTGAGTATAAGTCACAAAAATTGGGGTTCCAGGCATGTGTATATGCTCCTTTCTGAAAGATACCAATGAGCTACAGTGAGGCTAAAGGTGAGTGCAAAGATGGTGTCCCCTGGCCTACATTCCCTAAGAACACCCTCATAGTCGAGGTATGTACCAAACCTGATGCCTGCTCCTAAGGCTGTAGCTCCAGGACAAGCCTCTTTCACAGAAAGGCTTTGGGGGTTTCAATCTGCTGTCTGTGCAGTTGCTGGGGTGTGGTAGCCTGACAATAACTGTCTCTTTCATTGTTACAGTCCTGTGGGACCCAGGAAACCAAGTCCCCATGGCCACCAGAGCCAGGTGATCAACTGTTATCCCTCGGACAGAAGTCACAAAAACCAGGGCACCAGGCATAAAAACTGGGGCACCAGACATATATAAGTGCTCCCCTCTGAGACATGCTGGTCCTCTGGAGTAAGGCAGAGGGACAGCATGAAGATAGTTCCTCCCTTCAAAGTCTCAGGAAAGGTTTACATTCAACCCTTACATGTGTGCTTAATTAGAAAAATGACCCTTGGGCTGCAGCTATGACAGTAAACTAATAGGCTTCTTTCACAATAAGACTGAGCTCCTGGAGCTTTTACCTCTTGCTGTACCCTGGGGTCGTAGCTGTTTAAGAATACTTTTGCAATTGGCTACAGTCCTGTGAGACCCACAGTTATACGCCACGTAAACACCAGATCCAGGCGATGTAGAGGTGTCACCTGGCAGCAGCCACAAAAATCAGGACACCAAACTAGGGTATAAGCTCCTTTCTGGAAGATACCAGCAAGTGAGGCAGAGGGAAGCACAAAGATTATATCCACCAGCCTCCATTCTCTAAGAGCACCTCCACAGGCCCTTATAAGTGTACCAAACCAGAAGCCTGCCCCTGAGGCCATAGCTCCTGAACATGTAAATAGACCTCTTTCACAGAAAGGCTTAGAGTATAAGTTTTAGTCTGCTCTCTGTATAGTACTCTGGGGGTGGTAGCCTGCCTAGAACTGTCCTTCCAATTTTTACAGTCCCATGGAACCCAGGAACACATGTTCCCCTGGGCTTCATAGCCAGGCAATCAAGGGGTGTTCCCTGGGTGGCAGCTGCAAAAACCAGGTCACCAGATGTAAAAACAAGGGCACAAGATGCCTGTAGAAACTCTCCTCTGAGAGATACTGGTGCTCTGGAGCAGAGTAGAGGGAGAGTGTGGAGATGGTGCACACTGGCTGGAATAAGGCAGAATGGGAGTGCCAAGGTGGCACCTACCAATAAAAGAAAAAAGAAAAGAAAGGGGAAAAAGAAAGAAAAAGGAAAGAAAAAGAATTATATGGCACCTGCCAGCTTTAGCAAGGCAGAGGGAGAACATGGAAGATGGCGTCCACCAACTGGAGCATACAGATGGCACTCATTGGAAAGGAAAATAAAAAGATGATGCCTGCTGGATTTAGTAAGGCAAAGAGAGAACAGAAAGATAACGTTCATCAGTCTCCATCCCTGGAGAGTACCCCAGCATGTTCCTGCTTCTCAGACCAATACTTTAAAATTAGCAAATGAGTCTCCTTAACATACATCTGGGCACTTTTCAAAATGCTGCTTCTGCGCTGGACCCTAAGGCAGGTGAATCTGTGCACAAGCCCTTTAAGAGCCTTTTCTCAGTTTGCCACAGCAACATGTCTCATGGGCATGAGTTTTCAAAGTTAGATGTTTTGGGGGCTCATCTCTCAGGAGCTGGGTCTTAAAAGTTGTGGTTCCCAATGTGGGATATGAACCCTATGCTCCTCGGGTTGAAGCTCTGGGTTTTGAGTTCCCTCCTGATTGAACGTTGCCCCACCAGGGGTGGGGTTTACAGCAAGATTGTTTCTCAGCCTTTCCTATCTGTTTCACTGTGTGTGTGTGTGTGTGTGTGTGTGTGTGTGTTTGTTTGTTTTCTCATTTTCCCAGCGTGAAGGGGTCACGTTGCTAGCCTTTAATTTTTTTCCTGGGGAAATTGTTCTATATATAGCTGTAATTCAGTGTGTCTCTGTGAGATGGTGAGTTCAGGATTTTCCTACATCTCCATCTTGAATTGCAACCTTCAACTGTAATCTTTTGACCTTTTTTTTTTTGAGAAAAGCCAGCATAAAGCACTTTTATTGCAATAATAAAACTTGAAATTCATATGTAGTGTGTGTGTGGGGGGGTAGGCAGCAATTTCTTTCACCAAATCACTACAAAGGACAGCAAAGGGGTGAGAAGGGGGAAGGAGAAGCCAGGAAACTGTGAGATCAGCAGGGGGAGCTAAGCAACAAAAAACAGGAGATGCTGAAACTGTGATGACCAACATCATTTTCTTAAGAAAACACTCAAGGATTTGTCATGATGACTGGGCTTTCATGGGTGTTAAGTGTCTAAGAACAACACCGCCAATTTAACTTTCAATTAAAGTTCTTAAAATTTAGAAAGTGGAGCTTGGATAGCTATGAGATTACAAAAATCCTGAATATCCATTAGAAAAACCACAGGATGGAAAAAGCCAGGCCGTGAAGAAAGCTTCAGAGGTCCCTGCTGGCCTGGGGATAGACACCTGTAGAGTCCAACATCTCAGTGAAAATGATCTGCTTTCAAAAGGCAGAGGGTTTAAGGGGAGGGTGGAGGTGGGGCAGTGGAGACAAAGGTTCTCCCCCTTCCCACTTTAATTTTGGGTAGGGCTTTTAATTCAACCCAAGGACATCTCTCAACTTGGAGAATAATTCAGTCCTCAAAAGCGCCTCATATCTGCTATGGCTTTGCAGCGCAGTGGCAAGAATTTTTAATATATAATAGATAAAACTTTCATCCAAAAATAAAATAAAATACAGATTCTTGCACCACCCCCATACCAATTCCTATTCTAAAGTTAACCCATGACTTGTGTTGTTAATATTTGACTAATACTTAACTGGAAATCCATATCCAAAGGACTGAAACTCAATCTTCACCTCAAAACAAAAACAAACTAAAATGAGTAACTTGAGGTTTATGGCGTATTGTTCAGGTCAACACACATACGAAGATAAAGGGGAAGAGCAAAGCTGGTGACAGAACACATTGTCAGGGAAGATGTTTATACAATGTACTGGAACATCAGGAAAAGCTCCATATGGACTCGCTGCACACATCTGGAGGCGCCAGATCCTTCCATGGCACATCCAAGGATGGGGAGCTCAGGGAGGAGGCTATTCTTGTCATTCCAGTTTTAGAAGCTCCTTGCCAAAGAGGAGAGTGGCATTTGGTGGGAGGATGCTTGGGTGCCCAGTGGCACCATAGGCATAGTCTGGGGAGATAGCTTGGCTCTCTGACCCACGCTCATCTGGTCAACCCCTTCTTCCCAGCCTCGGATCACCTCCTGCTTGCCCAGCACACACTTAATGGGCTTGTTTCTGTCCTGGGACGAATAGAATTTCTTTCCATCTTCAAGCATCCCCTTGTAGCGCACCACGCAGGCCTGGCCGCACTTCGGGAAGGTAAGCCCATCTCTGGGGGAGATGGTCTCCACCTGCACTCCCATAGCAGTGGCGGCGGCGGACGCTGGGCGAGCTGGCCTGTAATTTTTTGACCTTGACGACTGCATATTTTTCATCCACACTTACAATGTTTTCAAATTATGCCTGCCGCTCTTCCACTCTGAGTTGCAAGTTAAGCGAAACAGATACGAACACTTTGCATCACTCTTTCAGGTAGTCTTCAGGCAGGTTAGAAGAGACTAACACAGTAATTTGCAAATGAGATTTTGTCTGCTCCCTCTGCAACCAGGGACCAGGGTCTCACACTGGGAGTAGGGGCTTCCATCTTCAAGACTACAGCTGATCTGGGGGTGGGTGAGGCAAGGTGAATAAAAACACTATAAAGCTTTTCTACAATTTTTAAGTTGGCTTTTTCTTGATTCCACATTTGCTTGGTTACTATAAACATTTGACTATTTTCCAGAGTTCTGACAAAGTTAGTTCTGACTGTTTCTACTTATTTTTCAATATTTCTATAGGGGGATAGGAGTTTGGAGCTGCCTACTTCACCAATTTTACTGATACGACTCCATACATAAATAGCATAATAATTTCCAAATTACTGGCAAAAAGTGGTGGTTGAATTCCCAGTCCAGTCACCACTCTTCCACCACCAAAACTTAATAAACCTATAGATATACCTCAACAGATTCACACCCCCAGGAAAACAATTGTGTCTGGTATATTTCTGTACTTCCAACTCCTAGTATAATGCCTGTAAAAAAGCAAGTGCTCAAGAAAAGCATTTTGAATAAATGAATGGTACTATAAAATCTATTAGTAATAACAGCAATTATATAGTAACATGTTAAATGCCAGGGATGCAGAATATTGTATTATCAAGAAAAATTTATACCCATACACTGCTTTATAGTTTCCAGAGAAATTTCATATTTATTACCCCATCAGACTGTCATAACCATTCTGTGAGGTAAGAATGATAGGAATTATTACTCCATTTTATAAGTCAGATAGAAGAAATGATGTTCTATGCCATCATCTGTAAGTGGCAGTGGTAGAAATATTGTCTAGGTCTGCTGCATATAAAATCTCTGCTCCTTTTATTTTTTCCAGTTTCTTTCTTTTGATAAACACTGTGGAAGAAAATAAATCTTTTTCTAAGTTGCCCATCCTGAATGAAGCAAGCACACTTCTCTTTTGGAGGTTTTGAAAAATACCAACCACCACCAACTACAAGAAACAGCAAATAAAAGAGTTCCTACTCTAAATCATTCCATTTACTTAGCCCTCTCAGAACAACTGAATGTGTGCATATGCGTGAATGGTGGGGCCTGAGTTCTTGGAGAAATAAATGAGCATTTGTATTCCAGTGGACCACCAGCCTCAGTGTTTGAGGTCCTTATCATAAGAGTGTGTTGAGGCTGTGAGGAATTTGAAGATCAGCCAAAGCACTGGGAATGGGAGAGAAGAAACAGCTACACAGGCCTTAAAGGCTTTTTCTCTCCTTGTCTCTGATTGCCTCTCCTATCCCCACTAGCCCCTCTGTGATTTCATTGAAAAATTGGAACCTGGGGCAAGAAAGATTAGGTGTAGGAAGAGGTAGGAGTGACTCCAGGTAACAGTGAAATCCAAAGTGGTAAATGAGAAAGAAAGGGAATATTGTAAGTTATGGCACACAGAAGCATTAAGGGAGTTCTTGTGGTTTCTGTAAGTGAAAGAAACTGGGAAGGCTAGTAAAGTTTGGATGTCTGTCTTACAGGAAGCTCTACAAGAAGTATGGCCTGCAGAAACCCAAGAGAACTGTCTACATATCCAGCTTCTCAGCCTGAGCCTTTTTTCCCCTATAAAGAAAGCAGAATAATATAGAGAAATAGAGTCATATAGGCCTAAGTTGAAATTTAGTCTCACTACCATTTAACTACCTATGTGATCTCAACAATTTGATTCACTTTACTGAATCTTAGTTTAGATAGCCATCCTCTAAGAAATGGTGATAATGTGTCTCAAAGTATTATTGTATTACATGAAAAAATGAATTTGCTTTTTAAATGTTAGATATTGTCATTATCACATTTGGATTGCCTGAACTCCAGTGTTAGATAATCCTCATTTATCCTGCATCATTTTAGAGTGGTTTTCAAAAGGGAATTTATCAGACAACTTAAGCATTAGTGTTTAAAAGTTGACCCTTGATGGAAATATTTCTAAAATATATTATACAATTCTGTACCTGCTTAAACAGTAAACTAAACAGAATTAAGCATCTTCTCGATGGCTGGGGGGTCATTATTAATGAACATCTCACATTGCTATCATATAAGATACAATGATAACCCTCAAGAACTAGGAGACTGGTAGTCATGGGAGCGGGATGAGAGTGAGACACAAGGTTTTTGGCACTTACACTAAGAAAAATATGTTTATTTCTATGTCTCTTTTTTTTTTTTTTTTTTTTTTTTTGCGGCACGCGGGCCTCTCACTGCTGTGGCTTTTCCCGTTGCGGAGCACAGGCTCCGGACGCGCAGGCTCAGCATCCATGGCTCACGGGCCCAGCCGCTCCGCGGCATGTGGGATCTTCCCGGACCGGGGCACGAACCTGTGTCCCCTGAATCGGCAGGCGGACTCTCAACCACTGCGCCATCAGGGAAGCCCTCTATGTCTCTTTTTATAGTTGATGTTTTTCCCCTCATTCTCAGCCTATCAGATGCTGCTTCTTGCTGCTATCAGTATAATGCCTCTGACTACTCCCCTTCTAATTGTTCCTGTTAGTCTAGACTGGACAACCAGATAACTAAACTTGTTAAAATTATGTCCAAGCAGTGGTTCTTTCATTGTGGTCTTTGGACCACTAGCATCAACATCACCAAGAAACATGTTAGAAATGCAAACTCTCCAGCCCCACTCCAGACTTATTGAATCGCAGAACTCTGGGGTAGATCCCAGCGATCTGTGTTTTAACAGGCCCTCCAAGTAATTCTGATGCATGCTCAAGTTTGAGATTTACTGCCCTACTACACTTGTAATTAATGCACACTCCCAGGTCCCACTCTGAGAGGTATGATTTAGTAGGTCTGTGGTAGGGCCCAAGAGCCTTAATTTTTTAACCAATATCCTGGATTATTCTGATGAAGATAAAGACACACTTAGACAAACATTTCCCAAGCCTAAGCCAGTGCTTCTTAACCTTACTTAGGGATTTTGTTAAAATGCATATTCTGATTTAATAGGTCTGGGGTTCAGCATTTTAATGGTCTCCCAGGTGAAACCTATACTGTTGGCCAGTGGACCATGTTTGAGTAGTAAGGTCCTAGAACCTCATCTAGTAGGTGCTTTATAAGAGTTTTTATTTTACTTTGTTTTTGAATGCTTTTTACCTCGAATTTTTCTATAAATAAAAATAGTATGTCTTCCTTGTTTTTGCAAAAAATATCATTTTCTTTAAAATAAAATATTTTTCAAGGGTGCATATTCATAAATTTTAAAAAATGATTTGTTTTAATCATACATTATGAGTTAGTTGGCTTTAAATACAGAATGGAGGAACTCTCCATTGAATAAAGTTCTATGAGCTTTAGTTTCTAGACTCAGTGTCATCTTTTCAGGCTTCTCAGAGGGCTTTTACTCTGTCCTTCTATGTTTTAAGTATACTTCCAGTAGAAAAGGGGTGGCAAAGCTTCCCTATCATGAAAGTCAAAATTCTGTGACAGATCACATCTTTCTCTTTGGAGCTAAAATAGATGCTGCCCTTTCTCTAGTCTAAACTCTAGTGTCAGCATTTGTCTCCTCCCTGAAAGGTATTGATTGACAAACCACGACTTTTCCCACAGGTGAAACCACTTGTTCCCTCTGAATGAGCATGCTGAATGTTTTATCCTTTCAAGAGGGAATGAGCCTCTGAGGAAGGCCTTCATGCTGATCCCTGGTTTTGGCAATCTCTGGACTTCTCCTTATGTAAAGAAAATGCCTTGATAGGGAGCCAGTCATGGAAACTCCTTATGTGTCACCTTGTGGATTACTTTATTTTTTTTACATCTTTATTGGAGTATAATTGCTTTACAATGCTGTGTTAGTTTCTGCTGTATAACAAAGTGAATCAGCTATATGTATACGTATATCCCCATATCCTGTCCCTCTTGAGCCTCCCTCCCACGCTCCACATCCCACCCCTCTAAGTGGTCATAAAACACCTAGGTGATCTCCCTGTGCTATGTAGCTTCTTCCCACTAGGTATCTATTTTACATTTGGTAGTGTATATATGTTAATGCTACTCTTTCACTTCATCCTAGCTTCCCCTTCCCCACCACCCACCATGTCCTAGGGAACTTGTGTAGGTTGCTGGCATCCCCGCAAGGAAGAAAAGCAAGGTAAAGGATGTTAATCTAGAAAGCTTTTTATTTCTCCCATTTGGAGTTGGATAAATGACGCCAAATCATGAGCTCTAAAGTGAAACTAGTGCCCCAAAAATATTTCAGTATGGCAATTGGGCCTTCCAAAATAGAGTCTGTTGATTTTCAGGATTGATGGAGCTGAAGCTATTTTTATGAAATGGACTTCAAAAATTATTTTAGTTTATTTTCTGGACAATCCAACCTTAAGGTTGTTGTACGTAAGCTATAATGTCATGCACTTGTTACTACACTCTCCCTCTTTACCCCTTCCCTCTCTTATTTACATGCTGCTATGATAGTGTAGTGGATCTGGAATCAGACAGACCTGAGATTCAAATTTAGGAATCTGCTCTTTTCTAAGTATATGGACTTGGGCAGATTACTTAAACTTTCTGAGCCTTAGTTTACTCAACTGTGAAAATAGGATAATAACACATATATCTCAGGGTTGTTGTGAGCATTAGAGATAATATAAGTGAAGCATCTAGCAATGATGTCTGGTACACAGTAAGTGCTTAGTCATTAGAATCTGTCATTATTGATGGTAACTTTATTACCTGCCCTCTTTATTTCACAAAATTTTTATGAGGATGAGCTCAGATGTGTGTAAACCCTTTGCAAATTATAAATTACTATACTCAGGATAGTACTATATCTTATTATTACTTAGCCATTATTTTCTATTTAATCCATAACATATACTGTCCATTCCAGGTGGATTTGCTCACTATATGATCGAATACTTTTTCTTATGCTATCTTTATGCTATTCCCCATCTGCTTCATCTTTTTCACCCATCCCAGTGAGTCTCAAATGTGTTCGGACAGCAGAGCATCCAAAGTCATAATTCATTCTGTAGAATATCACAAAATAACTTTATTAAACATAAAATAGCTAACCATGTGATTGTGCTAAATTCATTATCATCCTATTCTGTGTTTTAATTTAGAAAAGCTGTAGCAAGTGTCAAAGAATTAAAGAAATCTGTGGAAGGGAAATTTCAAATTAAGAGAATTTTATCATAATTGTTTTGAATATTGAGAAGTGATTACTAGTTCTTTAGCTAAATAGTGGAGCACCCTGGCCCATTGTTCAGAATCCCAGTGCTCTAATAGAGGATTTTGAGATACACTGAAATACCCATTAACGTGAAACTCAAATCCCACTTTCTTCAGGAAAACTTCCCTGATCATTGCAATCCTCTCACTGATCTTTCCTTTTTTAAAAATCAATTTATTTATTTTATTTATTTATTTTTGGCTGCATTGGGTCTTCATTGCTGCATACAGGCTTTCTCTAGTTGCGACGAGTGGGGTCTACTCTTCATTGCGGTGCACGGGCTTCTCATTGCAGTGGCTTCTCTTGTTGTGGTTGTGGAGCATGGGCTCTAGGCATGTGGGCTCAGTAGTTGTGGTTCTCGGGCTCTAGAGCACAGGCTCAGTAGTTGTGGCACACAGGCTTAATTGCTTTGCGGCATGTGGTACCTTCCCGGACAAGGGCTTGAACCTGTGTCCCCTGCACTGGCAGGCAGATTCTTAACCACTGTGCCACCAGGGAAGCCCTGATTTGTCTTTTATGAATGTTTCCCTATGTATAATTTAATACAATGAAATAGACTGAATTGTTCTCTGAGAGTTTCATGGTTACTAATTTCTTCACTGTGATTATAAAAGAAAAGGAAGAAAAAGAACATCTACTGAATATCTACAGTGTTCTAGTCAATGTGCTAGTTCCTTCATATATATTATCTTATTTTCTTCTCATAAGAATACTTTGATGTAAGTTTTATTATTCCCATTTGCAGATGAGGAGCCTAAAGCTACAGGTCACACAAGTAGCAAGATGCAGATTCAAACTTTGAAGCAGGGTCTATATGATTCAAAATAATTCAAATATTCAGTTAGGGAAAGAAAAGAATTCATGTGTATGTGACAAGCTAAATTATTTTTTATCCAGCCATTTGTAGCTGTTTTTTTAAAAGCATTTCATAAACTGTATATTAGCATTTGCTTGTATGGCAAGGTGTGATAAGAGTAAGAAATATACTTAACAGATTAGGTTCAAGTTGCTTTCTTCCTTCATAGTATATTTACACAGCTGTTTTTGTCTGACTTTTCAAAGAAAATATGCTGAGTCCTAAGACTTTTTTGCTGACTACAGTATATTTTAATATTTTGGTTGTCCAGGGAGACAAAGGACTTGGACACCAGTGAGGTAGCTCCGGTAGGGATCATCAAGAAGCTCAGAGCATGCTTTCTGACTTGATACTGATTTCCTACTGCCACAACTGCCTCAACGACTCTACTTTTGTATAACAAAGGAGACATAGAAAAATATGGAATATCAATTGGAGGACGAATGGGAGGAAAGAAGAGGCAAGCATCAGGTGGTAAGTGGCAGGGTCTTGGTGAGAACATGGTTAAAATATCTTGCCCAAGTGTGAAGTTTCCTAGTTCAGTTTATGCCTCTGAATTAATATTATTAGTAGAAATGTGAGACTTAGTCTCAAGGTTGAGGGCTTGTGCTCCAACTTGAGCACCTCATTTGAAGCCTGGTATAATGGAAAGAACAGGATATTTGAGTCAAATAACAATGTAACTCATTTCACCTCTGTATTGGAGATTTGAATTACAGTTTTCTCATCTGTGAAATGAAACTAATAGTATACTTCCCAGACCCCCTTCCTGGGTTTTTGTGAAGATCACATAACATAGATAGATACAAATGTTTAATAAATTCTGAAGTGTGCACAATTTGTTCATTGTTTGACATGCATTATGTTCACCTACAAAGGGCACAAGGCTGAGCATCTAGACACTTGGATTCTAATCTTCTACTTCTGCTCCTAACTAGATAATCCTTGAGGGTTAAGCCTGCTTTAAAGTTTTCTACAATTCTTTTGACACTTTTTGTTATTAAAAGGAGTACAGCTCCTAACACTCACCAAAAAAAAAAAATGAAATCAATCATAAGTCCAACTTATTAGCTTCAAGAGTTATCTTCTACTGCTTGAAATATATATATATATTTTTTTTAATTTTTATTTTGGCTGCACCACGTGGCTTGTGGGATCTCAGATTGAACCCAGGCCATGGCAGTGAAAGTGCCGAATCCTAACCACTAGACCACCAGGGAAAAATATAATTTTTCATTATAAGACAAGTTCACTGGATATAATTTGTTGTTAAGGTATAAAAGAATAGATAGTGCAGGAGTTCGCCTAGACACTTTATTATAGTCTCAAGAAATGTAAGAAAATAACTACTTTAATAAATGTGAACCAAGATTGAATATTAAGGAAATAAACTTCCAGCATAATAGCATGAGGAGCTCTGCTGACCTTCTCAGTAAAACTGGTGAAAACTTTTTGAAAACAACCTTTTAAAGCCTCTGGAAATTGTCCTAAGAGTAAGCATCAAATCAAGAAACATCTATTCAAGAAAATCTATAAAAATATATTAAGAAAGGTGAGCGATTCTGTGGTATTTGATCCGAGACTGCTCTCTTCCTTTCCCCGTCCAGCTCAATGAAGCAGAGATTACTCCAGACTGCTGCAACCAAGAACACAGGACTACCTCTCCCCAGTTTCCAGCCAGAGGGCTTTCATTCTGGGAGAAGCAGGACCTCAGTGTTTCCCATCCTGCCCTCAGCTACCCATTGCTGTGGCTAAGTCCTAAGCAAGTACAATAAAAAGAGGTAGACTCCTTTCTTCTGTCCCACCCCACTTGTGGAACAGAAGCTTTACCTCGGACATAGTGCAGTAATTATATTGGGGCTCTGATAGCCATTCCACAGCTCATGAGGCAGTGTTTCCACAGGAGGAGAAGCAAGCCAAAAGGACCTCAGTCTCCTGCCCCACCACTACTAGGCTACTACAGTGAGAATGTCATTCAGAAAGAAGTTTGCCATTTTTCCCCACCTCCAGCTCAGAGATTTTGCCATAAAACAGATAGCTTGCAATCTTTTCCTAAAGGAGCTAACGTCATTTGCAACAAAGTGAGGAGAAGTTTAATCCTGAGGGTAATCTCAACAACAGTGGAGGTTGGTGAAGGACAATTGGAAAGAAATGTAGATCTAATGAAAATACAGGCTAGACTGTAGGCCAACAAGCTCACAAGAGGAAAACAGGGAGTAAGACAGCTAAAAAGAGGCCTGCCAGTGTGAGAACAAGTGTCAAATATTGACCTCAGACCCTATTCATCAAAGGAGCTATAATTTGATTAAATTTATTTGTAAAGTAACTTATGCCCCAGGGCACTATTAAAAACATTAAGGCAATCAGCCAGCAATTAGTGGAGTCTAACCACTGGGTATGTGGTCAGGGAAAGAGAAGAGAACCCTGCCAGTACCACTGGCATCCCAGGGTGACTATGGATGTACCAAAAGTTGTGCCTACCTGAGGAATAATATCAGAGGCTTGACATTGGGAGTGGGGGTATAGACTTCACTAAAATAATCCAGTCACTCAATAAACAAATACACAAGGAAATAACAATAAAAGCCCCTGGAGAGGGGACCATTATCCAGATTTGCTACAACATATTATCTAAAATGTCCAGTTGACAACAAAAATTATGAAGCATACAAAGAAACAGAAAAGTATGACCCATATACCAAAAAAAAAAAAAAATCAAGAAACAGAAGCTGCCAGTGAGAGCAATCAAATGTTGGAGTCAAAAGAAAAATATTTCAAAGTAGCTTTTGTTATGAGTTGAATTGTATTCCCCAAAATTCATATGTTGAAGTCCTAATCCTCAGTACCTCATAATGTGACTATTTGGAAATAGGGCCATTAAAGATGAAATTAGTTAAGATGAGATCATACTAAAGTAGGGTGGGTCCCAAATCCAATATGACTCATGTCCTTATAAAAATGGGAAAATTGGACAGAGACAAGGCATTATAGGAGAATTCCATGTGAAGACTGGAGTTATGCTGCCATAAACCAAGGAACTACCAGAAGCTAGGAGAGAGGTCTGGAACAGAAACATCCATAGCACCTTCAGAGAAAGCATGGTCCTGCTGACACATTAATCTCAGACTTCTAGACTCTATAATTGTAGACTATAAATTTCCTTTTTTCAAGTGACTCTGTTTATTGTACTTTGTTACAGCAGCCACAGGAAACTATGACATCTTTATAAGTATGTTCACAGAAATAAAGGAAATCATGATTAAAGAAATAAAGGAAGATATAATGCCTCAAATAGAGAATATCAATAAAGATAGAAATTATTTTTTAAAAAGGATAAATAGAAACTATGGAGTTAAAAAAAATAAATGTTATGAAAACAATCACTAAAGGAGCACAACAGATTTGAACTAGCAGAAGAAAAAATTAGCAGACTTGAAAATTGATCAGTAGAGATTATGCAAGCCAAAAACAAAGAACAAAAATAATGAAGAAAAATGGACAGACCTTGAAAGAAATGTGGAATACCACTAAGCACACCATATAAACACAATGGGAGTACTGAAAGAGTGGTGGAAGAATGGAAAGGAGAAGAAAAAATATTCAAAGAAATACTGGCTGAAAATTTTCCAAATTTATTGAAAGATGATAACCTATAAATCCAAGAAGCTTAATAAGTTCCTAGAAGGATAAACACAAAAAGACCTATAAATTAACACATCATATGAAAATTTCTGAATGTCAAAGCAGAAAATGTTGAAAGCATCAACAGAAAAATGGCACATCAGAACATAAGAAACCCAATATGATTTATGGCTAACTTCTCAGCAGGAGAGGCTGGGAGGCAGTATTATCACATATTTAAATTGATCAAATGAAAAGCAATCAACCAAGAATATTATATCTAACAAAGCTATCATTCTGAAATGAAGGAGAAATAACAAACTTTCTTAGATAAACAAAAACTGGGAGAATTAGTTGTTAGCAAGCCAACTTTACAAGAAATACTAAAGGCAGTTCTTCAGGATGAAAGCAAGTGATCCCAGGAGGTAACTGGAATCTACATGAACAAACAGCACCAGTAAAGGTAACTGTGTTATTATAAAAGACACAATAGGGGGACGAGTCAAGGTGGTGGAATAGGAGGACAAAGAATTTGTCTCTCCTCACAAGTACATCAAAGATACATCTACAAATGGGACAATTCTCACAGAGAACCTGACGAACATTAGAGGAAGATTTTGCACACTTAAAAAGACAAGAAAAATCCCATCACAACAGGGTAAGATGAAAGCAACAAAAAAAAAGAAAAGAGTAATCAAAAAAAGGACCAGCAACCCTCGTGGGAAGATGAAGAGAAGTTACTGCACTCAGAAAAACCCCCTCATGGTGGGGAAATCAGCTAGGACATAAAGGGAACTTTGGGGGATTGAAGGGGAACACAGTGGGCAGTCTGTGGAAGGCAGGACAAAGTAAGAACTGAACACATGGTCTGTGCCACAGCCCTGCACACCCCAGTCTGAGTCTTGTGTCTCCTGTTGTAGAAGGGTGCTGGGTGCTGGAAAGCGGGCTCAGAGTGAAGACCCAGGGAGGCGACAGCTGTTGGCTGTGAAAAGACAGCCTGAAGGGACAGGAGTAAGGAGCTCCACAACTAGGAAGATTTGCAGAAGAAGCCCAGGAAAACAGAGAAGTAAAGTGTCATTGCTCAGTGGCACACAAGGGGCAGGGCCACCATTGCAACCCCCTTCAGCCTCCATGGGCACTGGGAGGGGCACCCATCTGAGTACGTTTGCCCCTCGCTCAAGCCAAGGCCTCCTCTGCCCCTGTAGGCTCTGAGGTCTTCAGCACCATCCATGCCAAAGCCTTCTTGGGAATCATCCCTGGGCATCCCTGACTGAGACAGGAATCTGCCAAAGCTGGTGTGGGCTGAGTGCTAAAGCATGGGGTTAAGATATTGGATCCAAGAAGAGGAGAGCTGTTGGCTGTGCAGAGACAACCTGAGGGAACAGGAGTGAGGGGCTCCATAGCAAGGAATGCCCCTAGAGGAAGCGTGGTGTGCTTAGGAAATGAGGTGAGATTGTTGAGTGGTGTGCAAGGGGCAGGACCACCACCACCACCACATGCCAGCTCCTGCTTCTGTGGGCACTGGGAGGGACTCCCACCATAGTGAGCACACCCCAGTCTGTTGCAACTGCCTACTGGTCTCCACTGCCACAGGAACTGTGTGCACACCCCTGTAGTAGCTGCCATACCCTACCCCAGCCTGAGTGCATAAGTGTTCCCCAATCAGTCGCTTCTTTTTGCTCCCTCTAGCCTGGTGGGGAAAAGACACCTGAGGGTGGTGCACATGCAGAGGTGGGGCTAAAACCAAAGCTGAGCCCCAAAGGTGGTGTGAATAAGGAAGATGAATGGAAATCTCTCTGTGCAGTGGTACAAGCAGTGGATTAACTCCCCACAATTGGCTTGGTAAACCCTGCAACTGTGCAATATCTGAATAGAGAATGAGTGTTCCCACAACTGAGACTGGTCTAGCTATAGCAGCAATGGACTTTGGGGGCAAGTACACGCAGGAATTGGGCCAGGTCAGAGTCTGAGCTGCCCCCACAGTGCCCACAGCATGTCCAGAGACATACTTAGAGGTATAGGAGGGCCTCCTGGAGATGTGAGGGTTGGCTGTGGCTCACTGTGACAGGAAGAACACTGAAAGCACAGGAACCAGGAAAATATTCTTATTAATATTATTTTTGTTTGTTTTGTTTTGTTCAGTGGTTGTTGTTGTCACTTTTATTTTTTTATTTAAAAAATTTACTACATATTTTTACTTTGTTGTTGTTTTGGGTTTTTCTTGTTTTTGTTCTTTGGGGTTTTTTAAAAATCATTTTTGTGGGTTTGTTTTATGTTTGCTTTTTTTAGTTTGCTTCTTTTTGTGTGGTACACAGGCCTCTCACTGCTGTGGCCTCTCACGTTGCGGAGCACAGGCTCTGCATGCGCAGGCTCAGTGGCCATGGCTCATGGGTCCAGCTGCTCCGCGGCATGTGCGATCCTCCCAGACTGGGGCATGAACCCGTGTCCCCTGCATCAGCAGGCGGACCCTCAACCACTGCACCACCAGGGAAGCCCCTGCTTTCTATTTTTGTTTACATTTTTATTTTTTGTTTTTCTTAGTTCAGTTTTTACTGACTGTTTTCATTTTTGAGTTCTCTTGTTTTTTTGTTTGTTCTCTTGTTTTTTGTTTTCTTTCCTTTTTGTCAGTTTCTGTTTGTTCATTTTGTTTTTATTATTTGTCCTGCTTTTGGTTTGTCTGTTATCTTTTTTCTTTTTTTGTGTTGTTGTTTGTTTTTCATATTTGCCTTGTGTTTTCTTTGTATGTTTTCTTTCTTTTCCTTTTCTTTTTCCTCTGGCTGCACTGCACAGCTAGCAGGCTGTCAGTTCCCTGGCCAAGGGTTGGGCCTGGATATCCAGGGTGAGAGCACCAAGTCTAGGAGGGTGGACCACCAGAGAATTCCCAGACCCAGGGAATATTAACCACCATGTGCTCCCCCAACAGGTATAAATCTCAACACCAATATCTGGCTCCACCCAACTGCTTGCATGCTCCAGTGCTGAAAACGTCATGCCAAACAACCAGCAAGACAGGAAAATAGCCCCACCCACCAGCAGACAGGCTGCCAAAAGTCATACTAATCTCACAGATACCCCAAAAGACACTCCCTAATGCATCCCTGCCCATCAGAGGGAAAAGATCCAACTCCACCCATCAGAGTGCAGGCACCAGTCCCTGCCACAAGGAAGCTTACACAAGCCCCTGGACCAACCTCACCTACCAGGGGGCAGAAAACAGAAGCAAAAGGAACTACAACACTGCGGCCTGCAGAAAGGAGACCATAAATGCAGTAAGTTAGACAAAATGAGATGACAGAGAAATATGTTTCAGATGAAAGAGCAAGGTAAAAATCCATAAGACCAAATAAATGAAGATGAAATAGGCAATATACCTGAAAAAGGATTCAAAGTAATGATAGCAAAGATGATCCAAGATCTCAGAAATAGAATGGTGGCACAGATCGAGAAGGTACAAGAAATGGTTAACAAGGACTTAGAAGAATTAAAGAACAATCAGTGATGAACAACACAATAAGTGAAATGAAAAATACACTACAAGGAATCAATAGCAGAGTAACTGAGGCAGAAGAATGAATAAGTGAGCTGGAAGATAGAATGGTGGAAATAACTGCTGTGGAGCAGAATAAAGAAAAAAGAATCAAAAGAAAAGAAGATATTCTCAGAGATCTCTGGGACAACATTAAGTGAAACAACATTTGAATTGTAGGGGTTGTAGAGAAGAAGAGAAAGAGAAATGGTCTGAGAAAATATTTGAAGAGATTATAGTCAAAAACTTCCCTAACATGGGCAAGGAAATAGTCATACAAGTCGGGGAAGCACTGATAGTCCTATACAAAATAAACTAAAGAAGAAACATGCTGAGACACATATAAATAAAACTAGCAAAAATTAAATACAAAGAAAAAATATTAAAAGCAACAAGGGAAAAGCAACCAATAATATACAAGGGAATCCCCGTGAGGTTATCAGCTGATTCTTCAGCAGAAACTCTTCAGGCCAGAAGGGAATAGCAGGATATTTTTAAAGTGATGAAAGGAAGAAACCTACAACCAAGATTACTCTACCCAGCAAAGATCTCAATCAGATTCAACAGAAAAATCAAAAGCTTTACAAACAAGCAAAAGCTAAGAGAAATCAGCACCACCAAACCAGCTTTAAAACAAATGCTAAAGGAACTTCTCTAGGTGGGAAACACAAGAGAAGAAACAGACCTACAAAACCAAACCCAAAATAATTAAGAATATAGTAATAATAACATACGTATCATAATAACCTTAAATGTAAAAGGATTATATGCTCCAACTAAAAGACACAGACTGGCTGAATGGATATAAAAACAAGACCTGTATATACGCTGTCTACAAGAGACCCACTTCAGACCTAGGGACACATACAGATTGAAAGCAAGGGGATGGAAAAAGATATTCCATGCAAATGGAAATCAAAAGAGAGCTGGAGTAGCAATACTCATATCAGATAAAATAGACTTTAAAATGAAGACTATTACAAGAGACAAGAAAGGACACTGCATAATGAGTAAGGGATCAATCCAAGAAGATGATATAACAATTGTAAATATTTATGCACCCAACATAGGAGCACCTCAATACATAAGGCAAATGCTAACAGCCATAAAAGGGGAAGTCAACAGTAACACAGTAAGAGTGGGGGACTTTAACACCACACTTATACCAATGGACAGATCATCCAGACAGAAAATTAATAAAGAAACAAGAGCCTTAAATGACAAAGTTGACCAGATAGACATAATTGATATTTATAGGACATTCCATCCAAAAGCAACAGAATACACATTCTTCTCAAGTGCTCATGGAACATTCTCCAGGATAGATCACATCTTGGGCCACAAATCAAGTCTAAGTAAATTTAGGAAAACTGAAATAGTATCAAGCACCTTCTCCAACCACAATGCTGTGAGATTAGAAATCAATTACAGGGAAAAAACTGTAAAAAACACAAACAGATAGAGGCTAAACAATATGTTACTAAATAACCAAGAGATCACTACAAAAATCAAACCAAAAAAAAAAAAAACTTAGAATCAAATGACAACAAAAACAAAATGACCCCAAACCTATGGGATGCAGCAAAGCAGTTCTAAGAGGGAAGTTTATAGCAATACAATACTACCTAGAGAAACAAGAAAAATCTCAAATAAACAACCTAAACTACATCTAAAGAAAATAGAGAAAGAATGAAAACAAAAAAACAAGATAGCGGAAGGAAAGAAATCATAAAGATCAGAGTAGAAATAAATGAAATAGAAATGAAGAAAACAATAGCAAACATCAATGAAACTAAAAGCTGGTTCACTGAGGAGATAAAAAAATTGATAAACCTTTAACCAGACTCACTAAGAAAAAAAAGGGAGAGGATGCAAATCAATAAAATTAAAAATGAAAAAGCAGAAGTTACAGCTGACACCACAGAAATACAAAGGATCATAAGAAACTACTACAAGAAATTATATGCCAATAAAAAGGACAGGCTGGAAGAAATGGACAAATTCATAGAAAAGTACAACCTTCCAAGTCTGATCCAGGAAGAAATAGAAAATTTGAACAGGGGCTTCCCCAGTGGCGCAGTGGTTGAGGGTCCGCCTGCCGATGCAGGGGACACAGGTTCATGCCCCGGTCCAGGAGGATCCCACGTGCCGCAGAGCGGCTGGGCATGTGAGCCATGGCCACTGAGCCTGCGTGTCCGGAGCCTGTGCTCTGCAACAGGAGAGGCCCCAACAGTGAGAGGCCCACGTACCACAAAAAAAAAAAAAAAGAAAAAAGGAAAATATGAACAGACCAGTCACAAGTAATGAAGCTGAAACTGTGATTTTAAAAATTACAAAAAACAAAAGCCCAGGATCTGATGGCTTCACAGGTGTATTCTATCAAACATTTAGAGAAGACCTACCAGGTTTCCTTCTCAATCTCTTCCAAAAAATTGAAAAGCAAGGAACACTCCCAAATTCATTCTATGAGGCCACAAGCTCCCTGATACAAAAACCAGACAAAGATAAGAGAAAAAAAGAAAATTACCAACCGATATCACTGATGAACATAGACACAAAAATCTCAACAAAACACTAGCAAAAAATCCAACAACACATTAGGAGAATCATACACCATGATCAGGTGGGATTTATCCCAGCAATGCAAGGATTCTTCAATATACACAAATCAATCAATGTGATACATCATATTAACAACCTGAAAAATAAAAATCATATGGTCATCTCAATAGATGCCTAAAAAGTGTTTGAAAAAATTCAACACCCATTTATGATAAAAACTCTCCAGAATGTGGGCATAGAGGGAACCTACCTCAAAAATTAAAGACCATGTATGACAAACCCACAGGAAACATCACTCTCAATGGTGAGAAATTGAAAGCATTTCCGCTAAGATCAGGAACTAGAAAAGGGTGCTCACTCACTACTATTATTCAACATAGTTTTGGAATTCCTGGCCAACACAATCAGAGAAGGAAAAGAAATAAAAGGAATCGAAATTGGGAAAGAAGGAAAACTGTCACTGCTTGCGGATGACATGACATTCTACACAGAAAATCCTAAAGATGCCACCAGAAAACTACTGGAACTAATCAATGAATTTAGTAAGTTGCAGGATACAAAATTAATACACAGAAATCTCACATTCCTACACACTAACAATGAAAGATCAGAAAGAGAAACTATGGAAACACTCCCATTTACCATTGCAACAAAAAGAATAAAATGCCTAGGAATAAACCTATCTAAGGACACAAAAACCTGTATGCAGAAAACAATAAGACACTGATGAAAGAAATCAAAGACAATCAAAGAACACAAAGAGATGGAGAGATATACCATGCTCCTGGATTGGAAGAATCAATATTGTGAAAATGACCAAAATACCCAAATTAATCTACAGATTCAATACAATCTTATTCAAATTACCAATGGCATTTTCCACAGAATTAGAACAAAAGATTTTACAATTTGTATGCAAAACGAAAGACCCCAAATAGACAAGCTTGAGACAGAAAAATGTAGGTGGAAGAATCAGGCTCCCTGACTTCAGACTATACTACAAAGCTACAGTAATCAAAACAGTATGGCACTGGCACAGAAACACAGTTCAACGGCACAGGATAGAAAGCCCAGAGATAAACCCCTGCACATATGATCACCTAATGCATGACAAAGGTGGCAAGAATATACAATGGGGAAAAGACAGTCTCTTCAATAAGTGGTGCTGAGAAAAGTGGACAACTACATGTAAAAGAATGAAATTAGAACACTCCCTAACACAATACACAAAAATAAATTCAAAAGAGAGTAAATACCGAAATATAAGGACAGACACTATAAAACACTTAGAGGAAAACATAGGAAGAGCACACTATGACATAAATCACAGCAAGATACTTTTTGATTTCATTTTTAAAAAAATCTTTATTGGAGTATAATTGCTTTACAATGGTGTGTTAGTTTCTGCTTTATAACAAAGTGAATCAGTTATACATATACATATGTTCCCATACCTCTTCCCTCTTGCGTCTCCCTCCCTCCCACCCTACCTATCCCACCCCTCCAGGCGGTCACAAAGCACTGAGCTGATCTCCCTGTGCTATGTGGCTGCTACCCACTAGCTATCTACCTTACGTTTGGTAGTGTATATATGTCCATGCCTCTCTCTCGCTTTGTCATGGCTTACACTTCCCCCTCCCCATATCCTCAAGTCCATTCTCCAGTAGGTCTCTGCCTTTATTCCTGTCTTGCCCAGAGGTTCTTCATGACATTTTTTTGTTAAATTCCGTATATATGTGTTAACCTACGGTATTTGTCTCTCTCTTCCTGACTTACTTCACTCTGTATGACAGACTCTAGGTCTATGCACCTCATTACAAATAGCTCAATTTCGTTTCTTTTTATGGCAGAGTAATATTCCATTGTATATATGTGCCACATCTTCTTTATCCATTCATCTGTTGATGGACACTTAGGTTAATTCCATGTCTTGGCTGTTGTAAATAGAGCTGCCATGAACATTTAGGTACATGACTCTCTTTGAATTATGGATTTCTCAGGGTGTATGCCCAGTAGTGGGATTGCTAGGTCGTATGGTAGTCCTATTTTTACATTTTCAAGGAACCTCCATACTGTTCTCTATAGTGGCTGTATCAATTTACATTCCCACCAACAGTGTAAGAATGTTCCCTTTTCTCCACACCCTCTCCAGCATTTATTGTTTCTAGATTTTTGGATGATGGCCATTCTGACTGGTGTGAGATGATATCTCATTGTAGTTTTGATTCACATTTCTGTAATGATTAATGATGTTGAGCATTCTTTCATGTGTTTGTTGGCAGTCTGTATATCTTCTTTGGAGAAATGTCTATTTAGGTCTTCTGCCCATTTTTGGATTGGGTTGTTTGATTTTTTGCTATTGAGCTGCATGAGCTGCTTATAAATTTTGGAAATTAATCCTTTGTCAGTTGCTTCATTTGAAAATGTTTTCTCCCATTCTGCGGGTTGTCTTTTAGTCTTGTTTATGGTTTCCTTTACTGTGCAAAAGCTTTTACATTTCATTAGGTCCCATTTGTTTATTTTTGTTTTTATTTCCATTTGTCTAGGAGGTGGGTCAAAAAGGATCTTGCTGTGATTTATGTCATAGAGTGTTCTGCCTATGTTTTCCTTTAAGAGTTTGATGGTTTCTGGCCTTACAATTAGGTCTTTAATCCATTTTGAGTTTATTTTTGTGTATGGTGTTAGGGAGTGATCTAATCTCATACTTATACATGTACCCATCCAGGTTTCCCAGCACCACTTACTGAAGAGGCTGTCCTTTCTCTGCTGTACATTCCTGCCTCCTTTATCAAAGATAAAGTGACCATATGTTCGTGGGTTTATCTCTGGGCTTTCTATCCTGTTCCATTGATCTATCTTTCTGTTTTTGTGCCAGTACCATGCTGTCTTGATTACTGTAGCTTTGTAGTATAATCTGAAGTCAGGGAGCCTGACTCCTCCAGCTCCATTTTTCTTTCTCAAGATTGCTTTGGTTATTCGGGGTCTTTTGTGTTTCCATACAAATTTTAAAATGTTTTGTTCTAGTTCTGTGAAAAACGCCAGTGGTATTTTGATAGGGATTGCTTTGGGTAGTAGAGTCATTTTCACAATGTTGATTCTTCCAATCCAAGAACATGGTATATGTCTCCATCTATTTGTATCATGTTTAGTTTCTTTCATCAGTGTCTTATAATTTTCTGCATACAGGTCTTTTGTTTCCTTAGGTAGGTTTATTCCTAGATATTTTATTCTTTTTGTTGCAATGGTAAATGGGAGTGTTTTCTTGATTTCACTTTCAGATTTTTCATCGTTAGTGTATAGGTATGCCACAGATTTCTGTGCATTAATTTTGTATCCTGTTACTTTACCAAATTCATTGATTAGCCTAGTAGTTTTCTGGTAGCATCTTTAGGATTCTCTATGTATAGTATTATGTCATCTGCAAATAGTGACAGCTTTACTTCTTTTCCGATTTGGATTCCTTTTATTTCCTTTTCTTCACTGATTGCTGTGGCTAAAACTTCCAAAACTATGTTGAATAAGAGTGGTGAGAGTGGCAACCTTGTCTTGTTCCTGATCTTAGTATAAATGCTTTCAGTTTTTCACCATTGAGTATGATGTTGGCTGTGGGTTTGTCATATATGGCCTTTATGATATTGAGGAAATTTCCCTCTATGCCTACTTTCTGCAGGGTTTTTTATCATCAATGGTGTTGAATTTTGTCAAAAGATTTCTCTGCATCTATTGAGATGTTCATATGGTTTTTCTCCTTCAATTTGTTAATAAGGTTTATCACATTGATCAATTTGCATATATTGAAGAATCCTTGCACCTGGAATAAACCCCACTTGATCATGGTGTATGATCCTTTTAATGTGCTGTTGGATTCTGTTTGCTAGTATTTTGTTGAGGATTTTTGCATCTATGTTCCTCAGTGATATTGACCTGTAGTTTTCTTTCTTTGTGATATCCTTCTTTGGTTTTGGTAACAAGGTGATGTTGGCCTCAGAGAATGAGTTTGGGAGTGCTCCTCCCTCTGCTATATTTTGGAAAAGTTTGAGAAAGATAGGTGTTAGCTCTTCTCTAAATGTTTGATAGAATTCGCCTGTGAAGCCATTTGGTCCTTGGCTTTTGTTTTTTGGAAGATTTTAATCACAGTTTCAATTTCAGTGCTTGTGATTGGTCTGTTCATATTTTCTATTTCTTCCTGATTCAGTCTTGGCAGGTTATGCATTTCTCAGAATTTGTCCATTTCTTCCAGGTTGTCTATTTTTTTGGCATAGAGTTGCTTGTAGTAATCTCTCATCATCTTTTGTACTTCTGTAGTGTCAATTGTTACTTTTCCTTTTTCACTTCTAATTCTATTGATTTGAGACTTCTCCCTTTTTTTCTTGATGAGTCTGGCTAATGGTTTATCAATTTTGTTTATCTTCTCAAAGAACCACCTTTTAGTTTTATTAATCTTTGCTATCATTTCCTTCATTTCTTTTTCATTTATTTCTGATCTGATTTTTATGATTTCTTTCCTTCTGCTTACTTTGGGGACTTTTTTCTTCTTTTCTAATTGCTTTAGGTGCAAGGTTAGGTTGTTTATTCGATATGTTTCCTGTTTATTAAGTGGGATTGTATTGCTGTAAACTTCCCTCTTAGAACTACATTTGCTGCATCCCATAGATTTTGGGTCATTGTGTCTCAATTGTCATTTGTTTCTAGGTATTTTTTTATTTCCTCTTTGATTTATACAGTGATCACTTCGTTATTAAGTAGTGTGTTGTTTAGCCTCCATGTGTTTGTATTTTTTACAGATCTTTTCCTGTAATTGATATCTAGTCTCATAGCACTGTGGTCCCAAAAGGTACTTGATACAATTTCAATTTTCTTAAATTTACCAAGGCTTGATTTGTGACCCAAGATATGATCTATCCTGGAGAATGTTTCATGAGCACTTGAGAAAATTGTGTATTCTGTTGTTTTTGGATGAAATGTCCTATAAATATCAATTAAGTCCATCTTGTTTTATGTATCATTTAAAGCTGTGTTTCCTTATTTATTTTCATTTTGGATGATCTTTCCATTGGTGAAAGTGGGGTGTTAAAGTACACTACTTTGAATGTGTTACTGTCTATTTCCCCTTTTATGGCTGTTAGTATTTGCCTTATGTATTGAGGTGCTCGTATGTTGGATGCATAAATTTTTACAATTGTTATATCTTCTTCTTGCATCGATCCCTTGATCATTATGTAGTGTCCTCCTTTGTCTCTTCTAATAGTCTTTATTTTAAAGTCAATTTTTCTCTGATATGAGAATTGCTACTCCAGCTTTTTTTTTGGTTTCCATTTGCATGAAATATCTCTTTCCATCCCCTTACTTTCAGTCTGTATGTGTCTCTAGGTCTGAAGTGGGTCTCTTGTAGACAGCCAATATATGGGTCTTGTTTTTGTATCCATTCAGCCAATCCGTATCTTTTTGCGGGAGCATTTAGTCCATTTAGATTTAAGGTAATTATCAATATGTATGTTACTATTCCCATTTTCTTAATTGTTTTGGGTTCATTATTGTAGGTCTTTTCCTTCTGTTGCGTTTTTTTGCCTAGAGAAGTTCCTTTAGCAGTTGTAAAGCTGGTTTGGTGGTGCTGAACTGTCTCAGCTTTTGCTTGTCTGTAAAGCTTTTAATTTCTCCATCAAATCTGAATGAGATCCTTTCTGGGTAGAGTAATCTTGGTTGCAGGTTTTTCTCCTTCATCACTTTCAGTATGTCCTGCCACTCCCTTCTGGCTTGTAGGGCTTCTGCTCAGAGATCAGCTGTTAACCTTATGGGGATTCTCTTGTGTGTTATTTGTTGTTTTTCCCTTGCTGCTTTTAACAGGTTTTCTTTGTATTTAATTTTTGACAGTTTGATTAATATGTGTCTTGGCGTATTTCTCTTTGGATTTATCCTGTATGGGACTCTCTGTGCTTCCTGGACTTGATTAACTATTTCCTTTCCCATATTAGGGAAGTTTTCAACTATAATCTCTTCAAATATTTTCTCAGTCCCTTTCTTTTTCTCTTCTTCTTCTGGAACCCCTATAATTTGAATGTTGGTACATTTGATGTTTTCCCAGAGGTCTCTGAGACTGTCCTCAGTTCTTTTCATTCTTTTTTCTTTATTCTGCTCTGCAATAGTTATTTCCACTATTTTATCTTCCAGGTCACTTATCCGTTCTTCTCCCTCAGTTATTCTGCTATTGATCCCATCTAGAGTATTTGTAACTTCATTTACTGTGTTGTTCATTGTTGCTTGTTTCATCTTTAGTTCTTCTAGGTCCTTGTTAAATGTTTCTTGCATTTTGTCTATTCTATTTCCAAGATTTTGTATCATCTTTACTATCATTATTCTGAATTCTTTTTCAGGTAGACTGCCTATTTCCTCTTCATTTGTTAGTTCTGGTGGGTTTTTATCTTGCTCTTTCATCTGCTGTGTGTTTTTCTGTCTTCTCATTTTGCTTATCTTACTGTGTTTGGGGTTTCCTTTGTGCAGGCTGCAGGTTCATAGTTCCCGTTGTTTTTGGTGTCTTTCCCCAGTGGTTAAGGTTGGTTCACTGGGTTGTGTATGCCTCCTGGTGGAGGGGAGTAGTGCCTGCGTTCTGGTGGATGAGGCTGGATCTTGTGTTTCTGGTGGGCAGGTCCACGTCTGGTGGTGTGTTTTGGGGTGTCTGTGGACTTATTATGATTTTAGGCAGCCTCTCTGCTAATGGGTGGGGTTGTGTTCCTGTCTTGCTAGTTGTTTGGCATAATATGTCCAGCACTGTAGCTTGCTGATCATTGAGTGAAGATGGTTGCTGGTGTTGAGATGGAGATCTCTGGAAGATTTTTGCCATTTGATATTATGTAGAGCTGTGAGGTCTCTTGTGGACCAGTGTCCTTAAGTTGGCTCTCCCACCTCAGAGGCACAGCACTGACTCCTGGCTGCAGCACCAAGAGCTGTTCATCCACACAGCTCAGAATAAAAGGGAGAAAATATAGAAAGAAAGTATTAGTAGAAGTAGAAAGAAAGAAAGAAAGAAAGAAGGGAGGGAGGGAGTGAGGAAGGAAGGAAGGAAGGAGGGAAGGAAGGAATAAAAGAAATAAAGAAGATAAAGTAAAATAAAATAAAGTAAGATAAAATATAATAAATTTATTAAAATAAAAAAATAATTATTAAGAAAAAAAAAAAGGACAGATAGAACTCTAGGACAAATGGTGGAAGCAAAGCTATAGAGACAAAATCTCACCCAGAAGTATACACATACACATTCACAAAAAGAGGAAAAGGGGAAAAAACCATAAATCTTGCTCTCAAAGTCCACCTCCTCAATTTGGGATGATTTGTTGTCTAAAGGAGGGAAGGAAGGAAAGAAAGAAAGGAAGAAAGAAAGAAGGAAAGAAAGAAAGGAAGGAAGGAAGGAAGGAAGGAAGAAAGTAAAGTAAAATAAAATAAAGTTATTGAAATAAAACATAATTATTATGAAAAAAAACGGTTGGGTAGAACCCTAGGACAAATGGAGGAAGCAAAGCTATACAGGCAAAATCTCAGACAGAAGCATACACACACACAAAAGGAGGAAAAGGTGAAAAAATCATAAATCTTGCTCTCAAAGTCCACCTCCTCAATTTGGGATGATTCGCTGTCTATTCATGTATTCCACAGCTGCAGGGTACATCAAGTTGATTGTGGAGCTTTAATCCACTGCTTCTGATGCTGCTGGGAGAGATTTCCCTTTCTCTTCTTTGTTCTCACAGCTTCCAGGGGCTCAGCTTTGGATTTGGCCCTGCCTCTGCATGTAGGTCCCCGGAGGGCGTCTGTTCTTCACTCAGACAGGACGGGGTTAAAGGAGCCGCTGATTTGCGCGCTCTGACTCACTCAGGCCGGTGGGCGGGAGGGGCACGGAGTGCTGGGCGAGCCTGCGGCGGCAGAGGCCAGCGTGAGATTGCACCAGCCTGAGGTGCACGGTACGTGCGTTCTCCCGGGGGAGTTGTCCCTGGATCCCGGGACCCTGGCAGTGGCGGGCTGCACAGCCTCCCTGTAAGGGGGGTGTGGATGGTGACCTGTGCTCGCACACAGGCTTATTGGTGGGGGCAGCAGCAGACTTAGCATCTCATGCCCGTCTCTGGGGTCCGCGCTTTTAGCTGCGGCTCGCGCCCGACTCTGGAACTCCTTTAAGCAGCGCTCTTATTCCCCTCTCCTCGTGCACCAGGAAACAAAGAGGGAAGAAAAAGTCTCTTGCCTCTTCGGCAGGTCCAGACTTTTCCCCAGACTCGCTCTCGGCTAGCCGTGGCGCACTTACCCCCCGCAGGCTGTGTTCACACTGCCAACCCAGTCCTCTCCTAGTGCTCCGACCGAAGCCCGAGGCTCAACTCCCAGCCCTGCCTGCCCTGGCGGGTGAGCAGACACGCCTCTCGGGCTGGTGAGTGCTGGTCGGCACTGATCCTCTGTGCGGGAATCTCTGCCCACTTTGTCCTCCGCACCCTTGCTGCTGTGCTCTCCTCCGCGGCTCCAAAGCTTTCCCCATCCGCCACCCACAGTCTCCGCCTGCGAAGGGGCTTCCTAGTGTGTGAAAAACTTTCCTCCTTCACAGCTCCCTCCCACTGGTGCAGATCCCGTCCCTATCCTTTTGTCTCTGTTTATTCTTTTGCCCTACCCAGGTACGTGGGGGGTTTCTTGCCTTTTGGGAGGTCTGAGGTCTTCGGCCAGCATTCAGTAGGTGTTCTGTAGGAGTTGTTCCATGTGTAGATATATTTCTGGTGTATCTGTGCGGAGGAAGGTTATCTCCGTATCTTACTCTTCCGCCATCTTCCCGGAAGCTAGTCATCAATTTTATACACATCAGTGTATACGTGTCAATCCCGATCGCCCAATTCATCAAACCAAGCCCCCCACCCCCCTGACGCTTTACCTCCTTGGTGTCCATACGTTTGTTCTCTACATGTGTGTCTCTATTTCTGCCCTGCAAACTGGTTCACCTATACCATTTTTCTAGGTTCGAAATATGCGTTAATTTACGATATTTGTTTTTCTCTCTCTGACTACTTCACTCTGTATGACAGTCCCTAGATCCATCAACACCTCAACAAAAGGCCCAGTTTCATTCCTTTTTATGGCTGAGTAATATTCCATTGTATATATGTACCACATCTTCTTTATCTTTTCATCTTTCGCTGGGCATTTAGGTTGCTTACATGACCTAGCTATTGTAAATAGTGCTACAGTGAACATTGGAGTGCATGTGTCTTTGAATTATGGTTTTCTCTGGGTATATGCCCAGCAGTGGGATTGCTGGATCATATGGTAATTCTATTTTTAATTTTTTAAGGAGCCTCCATACTGTACTCCATAGTAGCTGTATCAATTTACATTCCCACCCATAGTGCAAGCGGGTTACACTTTCTCCACACCCTCTCCAGCATTTGTTGTCTGTAGGTATTCTGATGATGCCCATTCTAACTGGTGTGAGGTGATATCTCATTGTAGTTTTGATTTGCTTTTCTCTAATGTTGAGGAGCTTTTCATGTGCTTCTTGGCCATCTGTATGTCTTCTTTGGAGACATGTCTATTTACGTCTTCTGCCCAGTTTTGGATTGGGTTGTTTGTTTCTTTAATATTGAGCTGCATGAGCTGTTTATATATTTTGGAGATTAATGTTTTGTCCATTAATTCATATGCAAATATTTTCTCCCATTCTGAGGGTTGTCTTTTTGTCTAGTTTATGGTTTCCTTTGCTGTGCAAAAGCTTTTAAGTTTCATTAGGTCCCATTTGTTTATTTTTGTTTTTATTTCTGTTACTTTAGGAGCTGGATCAAAAACTTTCTTGCTGGCATTTATGTCCAAGAGTGTTTTTTCTGTGTTTTCCTCTAAGAGTTTTATAGTGTCCGGTCTTACATTTAGGTCTCAAATCCATTTTGAGTTTGTTTTTGTGTATGGTGTTAGGGAGAGTTCTAATTTCATTCTTTTACATGTAGCTGTCCAGTTTTCCCAGCACCACTTATTGAAGTTACTGTCTTTTCTCCATTGTATGTCCTTGACTCCTTTGTCATAGTTTAGCTGACCGTAGGTGTGTGGGTTTGTCTCTGGGCTTTCTATCTTTTTCTATTGATCTATGTTTTTGTTTTTGTGCCAGTACCATATTGTCTTGATTATTGTAGCTTTGTAGTATAGTCTGAAGTCAGGGAGTCTGATTCCTCCAGCTCCACATTTTTCCCTCAAGACTGCTTTGGCTATTCAGGGCCTTTTGTGTCTCCATACAAATTTTAAGATTTTTTGTTCTAGTTCTGTAAAAAATGCCATTGGAAATTTAATAGGGATTGCATTGAATCTGTAGATTGCTTTGGGAACTAGAGTCATTTTTGCAATACTGATTATTCCAATCCAAGAACATGGTATATCTCCATCTTTTTGTATCGTCTTTAATTTCTTTCATCAGTGTCTTATAGTTTTCTGCCTGCAGGTCTTTTGTCTCCCTAGGTAGGTTTATTCCTAGGTATTTTATTCTTTTTCTTGCAATGGTAAATGGGAGGGTTTCCATAATTTCTCTTTCAGATTTTCATCATTAGTATATAGGAATGCAAGAGATTTCTGTGCATTAATTTTGTATCCCAGAACATTACCAAATTCATTGATTAGTTCTAGTAGTTTTCTGGTGGCACCTTTAGGATTCTCTATGTATAGTATCATGTCATCTGTAAACAGTGATAGTTTTACTTCTTCTTTTCCAATTTGTATTCCTTTTATTTCTTTTCTTCACTGATTACCATGGATAGGACTTCCAAACTATGTTGAATAATAGTGGTGAGAATGGACATCCTTGTTTTCTTCCTGATCTTAGAGGAAACACTTTCAGTTTTTCACCATTGAGAATGATGTTTGCTGTGGGTTTGTCGTACATGGCCTTTATTACATTGAGGTAGGTTCCCTCTATGCCCACTTTCTGGAGAGTTTTTATCATAAATGGGTGTTGAATTTTCTCAAAAGCTTTTTCTGCATCTATTGAGATGATCATATGGTTTTGTTGTTTATTTTAACACCTTTATTGGAGTATAATTGCTTTACATTGGTGTGTTGCTTTCTGCTTTATAACAACGTTAATCAGTTATACATATACATATTTCCCCATATCTCTTCCTCTTGCATCTCTCTCCCTGCCACCCTCCCTATCCTACCCCTCTACGTGGTCACAAAGCACCAAGCTGATCTCCCTGTGCTATGCAGCTGCTTCCCACTAGCTATCTATTTTACATAATCATATGGTTTTTATTCTTCAATTTGTTAATATAATGTATCACATTGATTGATTTGCATGTACTGAAGAATCCTTGCATCCATGGGATAAATCCCAGTTGATCATGGTGTATGATCCTTTTAATGTGTTGTTGGATTCTGTTTGTTAGTATTTTGTTGAGGATTTTTGCATCTATATTCATCAGTGATATTGGCCTGTAATTTTCTTTTTTTGTAGTATCTTTGTCTGGTTTTGGAATCAGGGTGCAGGTGGCCTCATAGAATGAGTTTAGGAGTATTCCTTTCTCTGCAATACTTTGGAAGACTTTAAGAAGGATGGGTGTTAGCTCTTCTCTAAATGTTTGATAGAATTCACCTATGAAACCATCTGGTCCTAGACTTTTGTGTTGGAAGATTTTTAATCTCAGTTTCAATTTCATTACTTGTGATTGGCCTGTCCATATTTTCTATTTCTTCCTGGTTCAGTCTTAGATGGTTATAACTTTCTAAGAATTTGTCCATTTCTTCCAGGTTGTCCATTTTATTGGCATAGAGTTGCTTATAGTAGTCTCTTAGGATGCTTTGTGTTTCTGCAGTGTCTTTGGTAACTTCTCCTTTTTCATTTTTAATTTAATTGATTTGAGTCCACTCCCTCTCTTTCTTGATGAGTCTGGCTAGTGGTTCATAAATTTTATTTATCTTCTTTTTTTTTTTTTTTTTTTTTTTTTTGCAGTACACGGGCCTCTCACTGTTGTGGCCTCTCCCACTGCAGAGCACAGGCTCCAGATGCGCAGGCTCAGAGGTCATGGCTCCCTGGCCCAGCCGCTCCGTGGCATGTGGGATCTTCCCAGACTGGGGCATGAACTCGTGTCCCCTTCATTGGCAGGCAGACTCTCAACCACTGCGCCACCAGGGAAGCCCTGTTTATCTTCTTAAGGAACCAACTTTTAGTTTTATTGATCTTTGCTGTTGTTTTCTTTGTTTCTATTTCATTTATTTCTGCTCTGATCTTTATGATTTGTTTCCTTCTGCTACCTTTGCGTTTTGTTTGTTCTGCATTCTCTAGTTCCTTTAGGTGTAAGGTTACATTGTTTATTTGAGCTTTTTCTTGTTTCTCGAGGTAAGCTTTTATAGCTATAATCTTCCCTCTTAGAACTGCTTCTGCTGCATCCCATAGGTTTTGGATCATTGCGTTTTCATTGTCATTTGTCTCTAGGTATTTTTTGATATAGTCTTTGATTTCTTCAATGATCTCTTTGTTATTTAGTAATGTATTGTTTAAGCTCCATGTGTTTGTGTTTTTTACGTCTTTTTCCCCTGTAATTTATTTCTAATCTCATAGCGTTGTGGTCAGAGAAGATGCTTGATATGATTTCAATTTTCTTAAATTTCCTGAGGCTTGATTTGTGACCCAAGATGTGATCTATCCTGGAGAATGATCCATGCACACTTGAGAAGAAAGTGTAATCTGCTGTTTTTAGATGGAATGTCCTGTAAATATCAATTAAATCTATCTGGTCTACTGTGTCATTTAAAGCATCTGTTTCCTTATTAATTTTCTGTTTGGATGATCTCTCCACTGGTGTAAGTATGGTGTCCCCACTATTATTGTGTTACTGTCTATTTCCTCTTTTATAGCTGTTAGCAGTTACCGTATGTATTGAGGTGCTCCTATGTTGGGTGCATATATATTTATAATTAATATCTCTTCTTCTTGGATTGATCCATTAATCATAATGTAGTTTCCTTCCTTGTCTCTTGTAACATTCTTTATTTTAAAGTCTATTTTATCTGATATGAGTGTTTCTACTCCAGCTTTCTTTTGATTTCCATTTGCATGAAATACCTTTTTCCATCCCCTCACTTTCAGTCTGTATGTGTCCCTAGGTCTGAAGTGGGTCTCTTGTAGAGTGCATATTTATGGGTCTTGTTTTTGTATCCATTCAGCAAGCCAGTGTCCTTTGGTTGGAGCCTTTAATCCATTCACGTTTAAGGTAATTATGGATATATACGTTCCTATTACCATTTTCTTAATTGTTTTGGGTTTGTTTTTGTAGATCCTTTTTTTTTTCTCTTGTGTTTCCTACTTAGAGAAGTTCCTTTAGCATTTGTTGTAGAGCTCGTTTGGTGGTGCTGAATTCTCTTAGCTTTTGCTTGTCTGTAAAGCTTTTGATTTCCCCATCGAATCTGAATGAGATCCTTGCTGGGTAGATTAACCTTGTTTGTCAGTTCTTCTTTTTCATCACTTTAAGTATATCATGCCACTCCCTTCTGGCTTGTAGAGTTTCTGCTGAGAAATCAGCTGTTAACCTTATGGGAGTTCCCTTGTATATTATTTGCCATTTTTCCCTTGCTGCTCTCAATAATTTTTCTCTGTCTTTAAGTTTTACCAATTTGTTTATTATGTGTCTTGGCATGTTTCTCCTTGTGTTTATCCTGTATGGGACTCTCTGCACTTCCTGGACTTAGGTGGCTATTTCCTTTCCCATGTTAGGGAAGTTTTCGACTATAATCTCTTCAAATATTTTGTCAGGTGTTTTCTCTCTCTCTTCTCCTTCTGGGACCCCTATAATGCGAATATTGTTGTGTTTAATGTTGTTCCAGAGGTCTCTTAGGCTGTCTTCATTTCTTTTCATTCTTTATTCTTTATTCTTGTTCAGCAGCAGTGAATTCCACCATTCTGTCTTCCAGGTCACTTATCCGTTCTTTTGCCTCAGTTATTCTGTTATTGATTCCTTCTTGTGTAATTTTCATTCCAGTTATTGTATTGTTCATCTCTGTTTACTCTTTAATTCTTCTAGGTCTTTGTTAAACATTTCTTGCATCTTCTTGATCTTTGCCTCTGTTCTTTTTCCGGGATCCTGGATCATCTTCACTATCATTAATCTGAATTCTTTTTCTGGAAGGTTGCCTATCTCCACTTCATTTAGTTGTTTTCTGGGGTTTTATCTTGTTCCTTCATCTGGTACATAACCCTCTGCCTTTTCATCTTGTCTACCTTTCTGTGATTGTGGGTTTTTTTCCACAGGCTGCAGGATTGTAGTTCTTCTTGCTTCTGCTATCTGCCCCCTCACATTGAGTTTCTTTAGGAAGATTATTTTGACGTCTTTGTCAGGCAATTAATAGATTCCATTTATTTGGGGTCAATTCCTAGAGATTTATTTTGGTGGTGTTATATTTGCCTGATTATTTGTATCCATGTAGACTGGCATTTATGTGTGCATTTAAAGAAGCAATCATCTCTCCTGGTTTTACAAACTTCTTTTGGCAGGTAAGAGCCTTTTCCTGTTGATTCTTTGGATTGATGGAATTACTTCCAAGATTGCAGTGAAGCTGCTCTTCATTCACTCAGGAGCTGAGTCATGTGGCTCAGGATTGATTCATGTGGCTCTTGATGAGTCTGCAGTGGGGTCCTCAGTTGGTGGGTCTATTACCAGGGGCTCAGCTGAGTGTGAATCCTGTCTGGCACTTGCGTGGATGGAACTGCCTCTAGGAACTTGTTTAGTAAGGTTGACACTGGGACAAAGGCCCACTTTAGAACTCATGTTGGGTTCACTGACAGTGTGTCTGTTACCAGGTGCATGGACAGGTTTGTCTCCTGCCAGATGCCTGAAAAGATTCCTGCCAGGTTACTGGATGGATCATTTGGCAGGCAGGACAGTCCCTATACTGTGGCTGATAGGACCTGAAATTGAGTCCCAGGGTTACTTCAGAATCCCCACCTAAGACTGAGGTCTGCAGACCTGGCACAGATGTGTGTGGCTCCCATAAAGTACCTTGGCAGTCAGAAGTGCTCCCTGACTGCTATTGGAAGGGACTGGAGCTACGTTACAGGACTTTTTCAGAATCTACAACTGGACTGTAGTCTACAGTCTTCCCTCTGGTTGCAAGTACAGGTTTTGTGTCTCTGGAAAGGCAGGGCTGCTCATGAACTGCAGCTGGGATAGGGCTTGAGCTAAAGTAGAGGACTGTTTCAGGATCTGCTGTTGGGCCAAGTTTGGTTCGCTCACCTCCAAAGGAACTAACAGGTATGTCTCCCAGTGTTTCCCTGGGCCAGCTGGACTGCTCAGACTGTGGCTGGGTGTGGCTAGAGATGAGTCATAAGGTCATTTTAGCACCTGCTGTCAGACCAAGGTTGGTTGGCCTGCCTCCAAGGACACCAATGGATATATATCCCAGCCGGACTCTGGGCAGACAAGAATGCTCCCTGACCATGGCTTGGAGGGGCTGGAGCTGAGTTACAAGGCTGTTTCAGGATCTCTGGAGGTACAGACAGGTGAGTCTCCTGCGAGGCCTCTGGGTTGGCAGGACTGCTCCCAGACTACAGCTGGTAGGAGCTGGAGCCAAGTTTTAGGGCCCTTTCTGAATCTCATGGGGCACAAATTGTTATGTTTCCCCATGGGTTCTTGGGAGGACTACTACCAGAGTCACAGATGGGTGTGGCTCCCACAACATCCCTTGGCAGGCAGGAGTGCTCCCTGACTGTTATTGGTAGGGACAGGAGCCGAGTTATAGGACGTTTTCAGAATCTCAGACTGATGCCAGGAGGATCTGGAGCCCAGTTACAGGGCTGATTCAGAATCTACACTTTGACCCACCTCAGTGGGCTTGCCTCCTAGGACTCCCAGACCATGGCTGAGGGGACTGGAACTGGTTCATGGTCCAGTTTTGGATCCACATCCAGGACCAAGTTCTGCAAGCCTATTGCTGGAGGCATAGGCAAATATGACTCTTCCTGGGTCCCTTGGTAAATGGTACTGGTGGCAGGACCAAGGCCAAACATAGGGGAAACAGAGCTGTTTCCAGGTCTGTAACTATAGCCATGGTTGGTGAGTCAGCAACTTGGGAACAGACCTGCCTTCTCAAAATGGCCCTTATCAGCCTTGGGCTCCACTGAGTTTGTTTGTTTGTTTGTTTTTTGTGAGATCATTTTGAGAGTTTTATTTGCAATATTTTAAGGAAGCTCCATCCTGTTTTCCATAGCAGTTACACCAATTTTCACTCCCATCTACAGTCAACAAGGCTCTACTTTTCTTCACATCATGGCCAACACTTGTCATAGCTTGTCTTTCTGACAATAGCCATTCTAACAGGTGTGAGATGATATCTGATTGTGGCTTTGAATTGCATTTCACTGATGATTAATGATGTTGAGCATCTTTTCCTGTGTCTCTTGGCCATCTGTATGCCTTCTTTAAAAAATGTTTATACAGTCCAATATCTATTAAAATAAATCTATAATTTAAAATATAAAAAAAATTTCAGTGTCAAATGGCTTCCATGAGAAAAAAAATATATACAGATTTTCTACCTATCTTTATTTTTTAATTTTTTAAAAAAATATTTTAATTAATTAATTAATTTTATATTTGGCTGCATTCAGTCTGTTCCTGTGTGCGGGCTTTCTCTAGTTGCGGCAAACAGGGGCTACTCTTCATTGCGGTGCACGGGCTTCTAATTGCAGTGGCATATCTTGTTGTGGAGCATGGGCGTTGGTTGTGGTGGATTAAGTAGTTGTGGCACGTGGGCTCAGTAGTTTTGGCTCATGGGCTCAGAGGGCAGGCTCAGTAGTTGTGGCACATGGACTTAGTTGCTCTGCAGCAGGTGGGCTTTTCCCAGAGCAGGGCTCGAACCCATGTCCCCTGCATTGGCAAGCAGATTCTTAAACACTGTGCCACCAGGGAAGTCTCTCTCTACCATCTTTAATCAAATGATTTGGGATTTTCGGTATTGACTTGTATGCGTTCTTTGTATATTGCAGTCATTAACCACTTGCTAGATATATAATTTCCAAATATTTTCACTTAAATGATAGGTTGTCTTTTCATTTTGTTGATGGTTTACATTACTCTGCAGAAGCTGTTTAATTTAAAGTAGTCCCAATTGCTTTTGCTTTTGTTAGCTTTGCTTTTGGAGTCAAATCCAAATATTCATTGCCAAGACTGATGTCAAGCAGCTGATGCCCTATGTTTTCTTCTGTGAATTTTATGGTACAGGGTAACATCATTTTTTACTTCTTTTCATGTTATATTTTTAAATTTTTAAAACATTTTTATTGCGATATAATTGCTTTATATTGTTGTGTTATTTGTGCTTTATAACAAAATTAATCATCTATACGTACACATACATCCCCATATCACTTCCTTCTTATGTCTCCCTCCCAGCCTCCCTATTCCACCCCTCTAGGTCACAAATCACCGAGGTGATCTCCTTGTGCTATGCAGCTACTTCCCAGTAGCTATCTATTTTACATTTGGTACTGTATATATGTCTATGCCACTCTCTCACTTTGCCCCAGCTTACCCTCCCCCCTCCCCGTGTCCTCAACTCCATTTTCTATGTCTGCGTCTTTATTCCTGTCCTGCCCCTAAGTTCTTCAGAACATTTTCTTTTTTTTTAGATTCCATATACATATGTTAGCATATGGTATTTGTTTTTCTTTTTTGACTTACTTCTCTGTATGACAGACTCTAGGTCCATCCAACTAACTACAAATAACTCAATTTCGTTTCTTTTTCTGGCTCAGTAATATTGCATTATATATATGTGCCACATGATCTTTTTTTTAACATCTTTATTAGAGTATAATTGATTTACAATGGTGTGTTAGGTTCTGTTCTATAACAAAGGGAATCAGTTATAAATATACATATGTTCCCATATCTCTTCCCTCTTGTGTCTCCCTCCCTCCCACCCTCCCTATCCCACCCCTTCAGGTAGTCAAAAAGCATGAAGCTGATCTCCCTCTGCTATGCGGCTGCTTCACACTAGCTATCTACCTTACATTTGGTAGTGTATATATGTCCATGCCTCTCTCTCGCTTTGTCACAGCTTACCGTTCCCCCTCCCCATATTCTCAAGTCCATTCTCTAGTAGGTCTGTGTCTTTATTCCTGTCTTACCCCTAGATTCTTCATGACATATTTTTTTCTTAAATTCCATATATATGTTAGCATACAGTATTTGTCTTTCTCTTTCTGACTTACTTCACTCTATGACAGACTCTAGGTCTATCCACCTCATTACAAATAGCTCAATTTTGTTTCTCTTTATGGCAGAGTAATATTCCATTGTATATATGTGCCACATCTTCTTTATCCATTCATCTGTTGATGGACACCTAGGTTGCTTCCATATCCTAGCTATTGTAAATAGTGCTGCAATGAACATTGTGGTGCATGATTATTTTTAAATAATGGTTTTCTCAAGTTATATGCCTAGTAGTGGGTTAGATGGGTCATATGGTAGTTCTATTTTTAATTTTTTTAAGGAACCGCCATACTGTTCTCCATAGTGGCTGTATCAGTTTACATATCAGTCTCCATAGTGGCTGTATCAGTTTACATTCCCTCTTACATTCCATGCTGGAGAGGGTGTTCCCTTTTCTCCACACCCTCTCAAGCATTTGTTGTTTGTAGATTTGTTGATGATGGCCATTCTGAGTGGTGTGAGGTGATACCTCATTGTAGTTTTGAGTTGCATTTCTCTAAAGATTACTGATGTTGAGCATCCTTTCATGTGTTTGTTGGCAATCTGTATATCTTCCTTAGAGAAATGTCTATTTAGGTCTTCTGCCCATTTTTGGATTGGGTTTTTTGTTACTTTGAGACTGAGCTGCATGAGCTGCATGTATATTTTTGAGATTAATCATTTGTCAGTTGCTTTGATTGCAAGTATGTTCTCCCATTCTTAGGGTTGTCCTTTCATCTTGTTTATGGTTTCCTTTGCTGTGCAAAAGCTTTTAAGTTTCATTAGGTCCCATTTGTTTATTTCTGTTTTATTTTCATTACTATAGAAGGTGGGTCAAAAAGGATCTTGCTGTGATGTATGTCATAGAGTGTTCTGCCTATGTTTTCCTCTAAGAGTTTTTTAGAGTCTGGCCTTACCTTTAGATCTTTAATCAATTTTGAGTGTATTTTTATATATGGTGTTAGGGAGTGTTCTAATTTCATTCTTTTAGATGTAGCTGTCCAGTTTTCCCAGCACCGCTTATTGAAGAGGCTGTCTTTTCTCCACTGTATGTTCTTGCCTCCTTTATCAAAAATAAGGTAACCATATGTGCATGGGTTTATCTCTGGGCTTTCTATCCTGTTCCATTGATCTATATTTCTGTTTTTGTGCCAGTGCCATACTGTCTTCGTTACTGTAGCTTTGTATAAGTGTCTGAATCCAGGAAGCCTGATTCTTCCAGCTCCATTTTTCTTTCTCAAGATTGCTTTGGTTATTTGGGGTCTTCTGGGTTTCCATACAAATTGTGCAACTTTTTGTTCTATTCTGTGAAAAATGCCATTGGTACTTTGACAGGGATTACATTGAATTTGTAGGTTGCTTTGGGTAGTATAGTCATTTTCACAATGTTGATTCTTCCAATCCTAGAACATGGTATACATCTCCATCTGTTTGTATTGTCTTTGGTTTCTTTCATCAGTGTCTTATAGTTTTCTGCATACGGGTCTTTTGCCACTGTAGGTAGGTTTATTCATAGGTATTTATTCTTTTTGTTGCAATGGTAAATTGGAGTGTTTCAGTAATTTCTCTTTCAGACTTTTCATAATTAGTGTATAGGAATGCAAGAGATTTCTGTGCATTAATTTTGTATCCTGCCACTTTACCAAATTCATTCATTACCTCTAGTAGTTTTCTGATAACATCGTTAGGATTCTCTATGTATAGTGCCATATCATCTGCACATGGTGACAGTTTTATTCTTCTTTTCCAATAAGGATTCCTTTTATTTATTTTTCTTTTCTGATTGCTGTGGCTAAAGCTTCCAAAACTATGTTGAATAATAGTGGTGAGAGTGGACAACCTTTTCTTATTCCTGATGTTAGTGGAAATGATTTAAATTTTTCACCATTGTGAATGATGTTGGCTGTGCGTTTTTCATATATGGTGTTTATTATGCTCAGGTAAGTTCCATCTATGCCAACTTTCTGGAGAGTTTTTATTATAAATGGATGTTGAATTTTGTTGGAAGCTTTTTCTGCATCTACTGAGATTTTTGTATTGTTTGTTTGTTAATATGGTTTATCACATTGATTGATTTGCATATATTGAAAAATGCTTGCATTCCTGAGATAAAGGCCATTTGATCGTGGTGTATGATCCTTTTATTGTGCTGCTGGATCTAGTTTGCTAGTACTTTGCTGAGGATTTTTGCATGTATGTTCATCTGTGATATTGGTTTGTAGTTTTCTTTTTTTGTAACATCTTTGTCTGGTTTTGGTATAAGGGTGATTGTGGCCTCATAAAATGTGTTTGGGTGTGTTCCTCCCTCTGCTATATTTTGGAAGTCTTTGAGAAGTATACATGTTAGCTCTTCTCTAAATGTTTGACAGAATTCACCTTTGAAGCCATCTCATCCTGGACTTTTTTGGAAGATTTTTAATCTCAGTTTCAATTCCACTGCTTGTGATTGGTCTGTTTATATTTTCTATTTCTTCCTGGTTCAGTCTTGGAAGGCTGTGCTTTTCTAAAAATTTGTCCATTTCTTCAAGGTTGTCCATTATTTTGGCATATACTTGCTTGTAGTAATCTCTCATGGTCCTTTGTATTACTGGAGTGTCCGTTGTAACTTCTCTTTTTTCATTTCTAATTTTGTTGATTTCAGTCTTCTCCCTTTTTTTCTGTTTTGAATTTTATTTTATTAATTTTTTATACAGCAGGTTCTTATTATTTATCCACTTTATACATATTAGTGTATATATGTCAATCCCAAACTCCCAATTCATCACACCACACCCTTCTCCCCTTTCTCCCCTTGGTGTCCATATGTTTCTTCTCTATATCTGTGTCTCTATTTCTGCCCTGCAAACTGGTTCAACTGTACCATTTTTCTAGGTTCCACATATATGTGTTAATATGTGATATTTCTTTTTCTCTTTCTGGCTTACTTCACTCTGTATGACAGTCTCTACATCCATCCACATCTCTACAAATGACCCCATTTCTTTCCTTTTCATGGCTGAGTAATATTCCATTGAATATATGTACCACATCTTCTTTATCCATTCATCTGTCGATGGGCATTTAGGTTGCTTCCATGACCTGGCTATTGTAAAAAATGCTGCAATGAACATTGGGGTGCATGTGTCTTTTTGAATTATGGTCTCCTCTGGGTATATGCCCAGTAGTGGGATTGCTGGGTCATATGTTAATTCTATTTTTAGTTTTTTAGGGAACCTCCATACTGTTCTCCATAGTGGCTGTATCAATTTACATTCCCACCAACAGTGCAAGAGGGTTCCTTTTTCTCCACACTCTCTCCAGCATTTGTTGTTTGTAGATTTTCTGATAATGCCCATTCTAACTGGTGTGAAGTGATACCTCACTGTAATTTTGATTTGCATTCCTCTAATTATTAGTGATGTTGAACAGCTTTTCATGTGTTTCATGGTCATCTCTATGTCTTCTTTGGAGAAATGCCTATTTAGGTCTTCTGCTCATTTTTTGATTGGGTTGTTTGTTTTTTTAATATTGAGCTTCATGTGCTGTTTATATATTTTGGGGATTAATCCTTTGTCCATTGATTCACATGCAAATAGTTTCTCCCATTTTGAGAGTTGTTGTTTTATCTTGTTTGTAGTTTGCTTTACAAAAGCTTTTAAGTTTCATTAGGTCCCATTTGTTTATTTTTGTTTTTATTTCCATTACTCTAGGAGGTGGATCAAAAAAGATCTTCCTGTTATTTATTTCAAAGATTGTTCTTCGTATGTTTTCCTCTAAGAGTTCTATAGTGTCCAGTCTTACATTTAGGTCTCTAATCCATTTTGAGTTTATTTTAGTGTATGGTGTTAGGGAGTGTTCTAATTTCATTCTTTTACATGTAGCTGTCTAGTTTTCCCATCACCACTTATTGAAGCAGCTGTCTTTTCTCCATTGTGTATCTTTGCCTCCATTGTCATAGATTGGTTTACCATAGGTCCATAGGTTTATCTCTGGGCTTTCTATCCTGTTCCATTGATCTATATTTCTGTTTTTGTGCTGATACCATATTGTTTTGATTACTGTAGCTTTGTAGTATAGTCTGAAGTCAGGGAGTCTGATTCCTCTAGCTCCATTTTTTCCCTCAAGACTGCTTTGGCTATTTGGCATCTTTTGTGTCTCCATACAAATTTTAAGATTGTTTGTTCTAGTTCTGTAAAAAATGCCATTTGTAATTTCATAGGGATTTCATTGAATCTGTAGATTGCTTTGGGTAGTATAGTCATTTTCACAATATTGATTCTTCCAGTCCAAGAATATGGTATATCTCTCCATCTGTAATTTCTTCCATAAGTGTGTTATAGTTTTCTGCATACAGGTCTTTTTTCTCCCTGGGTTGGATTATTCCTAGGTATTTTATTCTTTTTCTGGGAAGGGTAAATGGGAGTGGTTCCTTAATTTTTCTCAGATTTTTCATATTACTGTATGAGAATGCAAGAGATTTCTGTGTGTTAATTTTGTATCCTTCAACTTTACCAAATTCATTGATTAGTTCTAATAGTTTTCTGGTTGCATCCTTAGGATTCTCTAAGTATAGTGTCATGTCATCTGCAAACAGTGACAGTTTTTCTTCCTCTTTTCCAATTTGTATTCCTTTTATTTCCTTTTCTTCTCTCATTGTGGTGGCTAGGACTTTCAAAACTATGTTGAATAATAGTGGCGAGAGTGCACATTCTTGTCTTGTTCCTGATCTTAGAGAAAATGCTTTCAGTTTTTCACCATTGAGAATGATGTTTGCTGTGGGTTTGTCATATACGGCCTTTATTTTGTTGAGGTAAGTTCCCTCTATGCCCACTCTTTGGAGAGTTTCTATCATAAATGGGTGTTGTATTCTGTCAAAAGCTCTTTCTGCATCTATTGAGATGATCATATGGTTTTTATTTTTCAATTTGTTAATATGGTGTATCACGTTGATTGATTTGCATGTATTGAAGAATGCTTGCATCCCTGGGATAAATCCCACTTGATCATGGTGTATTATCCTTTTAATGCATTGTTGGATTCTATTTGCTAGTTTTTTGTTGAGGATATTTGCATCTATATTCATCAGTGACACTGGTCTCTAATTTTCTTTTTTTGTAGTGTGTTTGTCTGGTTTTGGTATCAGGGTGATAGTGGCCTCATAGAATGAGTTTGTGAGTGTTCCTTCCTCTGCAGTTTTTTGGAAGAGTTTGAGAAGGATGGATGTTAGCTCTTCTCTAAATATTTATTAGAATTCTCCTGTGAAGCCATCTGGTCCTGGACTTTTGTTTGTTGGAAGATTTTTAATCAAAGTTTCGATTTCAGTACTTTTGATTGGTCTCTTCCTATTTTCTATTTCTTCCTGGTTCAGTCTTGGAAGGTTACACCTTTCTAAGAATTTGTCCATTTCTTCCAAGTTGTCCATTTTATTGGCATAGAGTTGCTTGTGGTAATCTCTTAGGATGCTTTGTGTTTCTGCGGTGTCCATTGTAACTTCTCCTTTTTTATTTCTAATTTTATTGATTTGAGTCATCTCCCTTTTCTTCTTGATGAGTCTGGCTAATGATTTATCATTTTTTTTTATCTTCTCAAAGAACGAGCTGTTAGTTTTATTGATCTCTGTTATCATTTCCTTCATTTCTTTTTCATTTATTTTTGATTTCAACTTTATGATTTCTTTATTTTTGCTAACTTAGCAGGGGGTTTGTTCTTTCTCTAATTTCTTTAGGTGTAAGGTTAGGTTGTTTACTGTAGATTTTTCTTGTTTCTTGATGTAGAATTGTATTGTCCCTCTTAGAACTGCTTTTGCTGCATCCCATAGGTTTTTGGTTGTCTTGCTTTCATTGTCATTTGCTTCTAGGTATTTTTTTAAATTTCCTCTTTGATTTCTTCAGTGATCTCTATGTTATTTAGTAGTGTATTTTTCAGCCTCCATGTGTTTTTATTTTTATGGCTTTTTTCCTGTAATTGATTTCTAGTCTCTTAGCGTTGTGGACCTAAAAGATTCTTGATGTGATTTCAGTTTTCTTAAATATACCAAGGCTTGATTTGTGACCCAAGATATGATCTATCCTGGAGAGCATTCCATGAGCACTTAAGAAGAAAGTATATTTTGTTGTTTTTGGACTGAATGTCCTATAAATATCAATTAAATCCATCTTGTTTAATGTGTCATTTCACGCTTGTGTTTCCTTATTTATTTTCATTTTGGATGATCTGTCCATTGGTGAAAGAGGGGTGTTAAAGTCCCCTACTATAACTGTGTTACTGTCAGTATCCCCTTTTATGGCTGTTAGCATTTGCCTTACGTATTGAGGTGCCCCTATGTTAGGTGCATAAATATTTACAATTGTTATATCTTCTTCTTGGATTGATCCCCTGAACATTATGTAGTGTCCTTCTTTGTCTCTTGTAATAGTCTTTCTTTTGTAGTCATTTGGTATGATATGAGAATTGCTACTCCAGATTTCTTTTGATTTCCATTTGCATGGAATATCTTTTTCCATCCCCTCACTTTCAGTTTGTATGTGTCCCTGGGTCTGTAGTGGGTCTCGTAGACAGCATATATATGGATCTTGTTTTTGTATCCATTCAGCCAGTCAGTGTCTTTTGGTTGGAGCATTTAATCCATTTACATTTTAGGTAATTATTGATATGTATGTTCCTATTACCATTTTCTTAATTGTTTTGGGTTTGTTTTTGTAAGTCTTTTCCTTCTCTTGTGTTTCCTGCTTAGAGAAGTTCCTTTAGCATTTGTTGAAAAGCTGGTTTGGTAGTGCTGAAACTCTTTACTTTTGCTTGTCTGTAAAGGTTTTATTTTCTCTGTCGAATCTCAGTGAGATCCTTGCTGGGTAGAGTAATCTTGGTTGTAGGTTTTTCACTTTCATCACTTAAATATCTCCTGCCACTCTCTTCTGACTTGCAGAGTTTCTGCTGAAAGATCAGCTGTTAACCTTATGGGGATTCCCTTGTATGTTATTTGTTGCTTTTCCATTGCTGCCTTTAATATTTTTTCTTTGTATTTAATTTTTGATAGTTTGATTAATATGTGTCTTGGCATGTTTCTCCTGGAATTTATCCTGCATGGGACTCTCTGCGCTTCTTGGACTTGATTGGCTCTTTCCTTTGCCATATTAGGGAAGTTTTCAACTATAATCTCTTCAAATATTTTCTCAGTCCCTTTTTTTTTTTCCTCTTCTTCTTTGGGACCCCTACAATTCGAATTTTAGTGTGGTTAATGTTGTACCAGATGTCTCTGAGACTGTCTTCAATCCTTTTCATTCTTTTTTCTTTATTGTTCTCTGTGGTAGTTATTTCCATTATTTTGTCTTCCAGATCACTTATCTGTTCTTCTCCCTCAGTCATTCTGCTCTTGATTCCTTCTAGAGAATTTTTAATTTCATTTATTGTGTTGTTCATCACTGTTTGTTCGCTCTTTAGTTCTTCTAGGTCTTTGTTAAAAGTTTCTTGTGTTTTCTCCATTCTATTTCCAAGATTTGGATCATCTTTACTATTATTACTCTGAATTCTTTTTCTGGTAAACTGCCTATTTCCTCTTCATTTGTTTTGTCTGGTGGTTTTTTACCTTGCTCCTTCATCTGCTGTGTATTTCTCTGTCTTCTCATTTTTCTTAACTACTGTGTTTGGTGACTCCTTTTCACAGGCTGCAGGTTCATAGTTCCCATTGTGTTTAGTGTCTGCCTCCAGTGGGTAAGGTTTGTTCATTCAGTTGTGTAGGCTTCCTTGTGGAATGGACTGGTCCCCTGTTCTGGTGGATGAAGCTGAATCTTGTCTTTCTGGTGGGCAGTGCTCCATCCAGTGGTGTGTTTTGGTGTGTCTGTGAACTTAGCATGATTTTAGGCAGCCTCTCTGCTAATGGATGGGGTTGTGTTCCTGTCTTGCTGGTTGTTTGGCATGGGGTGTCCAGCACTGAAGCTTGCTGGTCATTGGGTGGAGCTGGGTCTTAGCATTGAGATGAAGATCTCTGGGAGAGCTCTCACTGATTGATATTATGGGGGCCCAGGAAGTCTCTGTTGGTCCAATGTCCTGAACTCAGCTCTCCCACCAAAGATGCTCAGGCCTGACACCCGGCCAGAGCACCAATACCCTGTCAGCCACACCTCTCCAGGTACTTGGAGAGTTTCTTGCCTTTGGGGAAGTCTGAGGTCTTCTGCCAACATTCAGTAGGTGTTCTATAGGAGTTTTTCCACATTTAGGTGCATTTTTTATGTATTTGTTGGGAGGAAGATGATTTCCACTTCTTACTCCTCCGCTATCTTGAAGGTCCTCCATCCACTAAGTTTTCACTGTTTTGTGTCTGGATCCGAAAGCTCCCACAAAGGCACTTTTGTTCAGGGATGGCTGTCAAATTATTGTCTCTGAGGGGGGATACAAGCAGGGGACTTCCTATTCCATCATCATACTGATATCACTTGGACCACACTTTCTTATTTCTTTGCATGTCTCATATTGCTTTGTTGTTGAAAACTGGACATTTTAAGTAATATAATGTGGTAACTTTGGAAATCAAATTTCCGCCTCTTCCCAGCGTTTGTCATTGTAGTTGTTATTTAGTGACTTCTGAAGTAATTCTATAAATTCTTCAACAGAATTCTTTGTTGTGTGTGATCATTGCGGTCTCTGCCTGAAATTGCTTAGTTGTCAGCTAATGGTTCAACAGAGTTCTTCTTAAATACCTTGAACCAATAAATGTCCCTCCCTTTGCAGACGAACTTTGTGTGCATGTTGGCACACACTTTCAGCACTCTAGGAGGCACTTGATAACTTTGCCTTAGCCTACACTTCCTAATGCACAGAGCCTTAATGTCAGCCAGAGGTGAGAGATAAAGGATTTTTCAAGTCTTTCCTGTGCACATGCACAGCCCTGCACACACATGTGTCCTTCCAGATCCCCCAGGAATATGTGGGAGCTTTTCATTGTCCCCTATGGACATCTAGTTTCCAGTTTTTATGTTTAAGAGTTTTAGTCAGCTTATTTTTTGCCCCAAATGTTATTACAACTGAAGACAGCTGCAATGCTAAACAATAGCCTCTAATTATTTTTGATAAAACTCCCTGGGGAAAAATCTTTTCACCATGCCCAAGCACTAAGTCAGGACAAATAAAGACAAGCTCTATGAGTCAAGTATTCTAAGGAACTGCTAGACATATCAGATAATGATGATTCTAAGGGGATGGTACTTTGGAGCAGCTCTAAATGCATTCTGATCCCTATATTGGCTTCTAAGTTGCTGTATTTCATTACTAGTGTGATTGTGAGGCTGTTGGCTTTCAAGGCCACTATGGATCTTGGGAGAGGAGATGGGAATAGGGTAAATTAAAATGCCACAATTTCTGTTCTTACCATGGTTCAGCCAGTTGTTTGTTGTTGTTGTGTTTTGGTTTAGAACAAACACTCCCTAGATTACTGCAAGTCTTTGTTTAATTTCCAGAATTCTGGAAATGTTGACTTTAACAAGTTTTGTTTGTGTTCTCATTGCTTTTATAGACAAGCGGTTTTTGGAGTTCCTGTCTCTACCATTCCTGTTGACATCACCCATAACTAAGCTAACACAATATTTTAAAGCAACTATACTCCAATAAAAAAAATCTCATGACATAAAGGTAATTACATGGACTTTTAGACATTTGGAGAGTTATGCTGTACATTGTTTTCACTATTTTTAATCTCTACTGTGAAAAAATGTGCTTTCCAAACAATTAGTATTAATGTTTACTGAAATACAAAGTCAATTACAGGCAGCTTTTTAAGCAAATTGCCACTAGATAATAAGTGACTCACAAGAAATCATTTTAACCCAACTCACCATTATTAAGGTGAAAGTCAGGACTGTATATAACTGATACAAAGTCAAATATTTTTTATAATTTTGATCAAGTGAACTTGGCTGCAGGATGCTATAGTATGTCAGAGGCTGCAACAGTACAAAAATGAAGCATTTAATAAAGTATTTATTGAAAAATTACCATGTACATAGCAATATGTAGTGTTGGGACTGGGAAAAGAGGAACTACAAACATGAATGTGAATCGTTCTTGCCTTTAGTGGAACTCATAGTCTAGTGAGGGAGAGAGACAGACTTGTAACAAACGATGGAGGGAGTGAAGTGGAAGAAGTAGAGGGGAGAGAATCCTGACTGTGAAGAGCATTAAATCACTAGTCTTAACTCCACTGTGGTCTTTCATACCTCCATGCCCTTTCAATGTTACTCCATCTGCCCAGCATGTCTTCCACAATTCCCTTACCTTTTCCCTGATGAACCCTCAAAGCCAGCTCCAATTTCACTTCCCTTGCCTCAGGTAGCAGAATTACTTATTCCCTCCTTCGTTTTCTCTTAGCACTTATAAACGACCTTATGAGAGTATATTATTCTGTGACAGTTTAAATGTTTGTCTTACCTACTAGGATGTGAACATCTTATAGGGACTGTGTCATATTTGTTTTAGAACCCTCAGTATCTAGAGTAGTGCTGGGCACATAGTATGCAAAAGAGAGAGAGAAAGGGAGAGAAAGAGATAAACTAGAACTTCCTATCTTCAAAGATCCAAATTGGAACAGTGATTTTATGATGTGGAAGGGCAGATTTTGGACATCCTCCTACTGGAAATGTATGGATAAGAGAGGAATGTAAGCCCAAGAGAAATACTACTTTGACATTATGTTTCAACAGTATAGTTGATGGTGAAGCAACCTACCAAGTCTGGAGATATGAAAATATGTCATATGGACAACTGGTATAGAAATTTACAGTTTATAAACAGCTTTCATATCTGTTTTTCATTTGATATTTACAAAATCCTATGAAATAGGTGCTATCACCATTCTCACTTCACAGGTGAGAAAACTACAGCTCAGAGAGGTAATATAATTTGTCCAAGATCACACAATTAGCCATGGTAGAGTTAGGACTAGCATGTAAGTCTCCTGACTCTCATTCTACTACAGTTGTTGCTGCTTATTATTAAGTGGTTCACACCTCTCTCTTATAACCAACAATAACAATATCTTACATTTATATTATTTTATAATATACCTTCCCCATTTTCTTCTTTGATCCTCACACTGGTCCTCTCAGTAGAAAGATAAAAATATCCCCATTTTCCAGGGGACAAAACAGACTAATAGGTGAGATGACTGCCTAAAGTCACACAGCTCTAGTAAATGATAGAAGGCTGCTCCTGCTTCAGACGTTCAAGTACCAACAGCACCCTATGCTCATGGAGCAACCAGGAAAGTGCCTATGTCATAAAATGGTTGACATATTATTCACTATAACATATATTGCATTAAATATTTCCTATTCTGAAAGCCTCTAAAATATATTTAAAACTCTTTCTTATGAACCTGAATGGCCACAGTAGTGCAGCTTTGGCTGAGATAGAACAGAGCAGCTGTTGAAAAGAAAACAGTACATAACTGTCTGAGAAAGAAAGTGAAAACAAATAGTGTGTTGGTTAAAATAAGGATAATTAAGACTTATGAGAGTCTAATAACCTCTACAAGCATTCCACTCCCCCTTTCCCTCTTACTCCCATTTTCCTCCAAATACATTTTGAATTTCCTCTTGGAGATCACTGGGGCTAACCAGACTTAAGCTGATGACCTCATGGCTGCAACACTGCAAGCTACCCCTCAGAACTGTCCTGATCATTGAGTGATTTCTTATTTTAGTCTAATGATTTGATTATGAAGAAAGAAAATAGGATATACTCTATTCTACTTATTTTTCAAAGCAGTTGAATTGGAGAGAAGCAAGAAAGATCAAGCCTGGTATTATTAACTGAATGGGATGCTCAAGATATGTTTATTGCTATTAAAGTCATAAAACAGGCACTATTTTTTTTTCAATTTACTGTGAGTATCAAATGGCACAGGCACATTTCCCTACAGCTTTGACCAAAAGAATTTTTGGGGTGGGAGTGTATGGCACAGAGAAAGAAAAGAGAATGGTGAAGGACAGAAAAGGGGAGAGGGCAGAAGAAAGCAAAAAAATAAAATAAATAAGAAACTTCATCAATGAGTCTTGACATGTTCTCTGGAACATGTGGAACCCACTAGTGACAGCTGTCATTAGTGGCCAGAGAACATACATGCACTGCACAGTTACTCTAATAAAGACCATCTCTTGTAGTGTGTGATGCAGCGTCCCCACATGAATTTCAACCAATCTTTATCTAGACCTTCTTTATACAGAAAGAAGAAAATAGTAGGTATGTAACCTACAGCTTCCTTGTTTTTCTGAAAGGTTGAGCACTAGAAATGATTTTGTATGGGAGATTGAATCCAGTATAAATTAAGGTGACATTTACCAATGTGGTTTTAATTAGTTTAGACAGCAGAGTGTGTGTAGTACTTTGTTTTAGTTGTTCTGTTGACATAAAACTTTCCTAATGGGATGAGTGCATTGAAAAGGAGCAAGAAAATGAGCCCCAGTTTAAAACCTAGGGATAATGGGTCTTGAAATTAAATCATTTTATGTTTATTATGTTTGAAATCCTAGAAGAATGAATGGATATTAAAAGTTAACGGAGTGTTACTTTCCTATAAACACTTTGTCTAAAACTTCAACATTGATACAGGGGACAAGAATTGAGGCCATTTAATCATGCGAAGATTTGAAATGAAATCCTAAATTTTGAATAACTTAGTTGTGTTTAGCTCCAGCCATGACATGCATCTTATTGAGAATGCATTGAAGATTAAAAGTAAAAAAGGAAAGAAAGAAAAAGCCTATTTTTTTTAGAGGGTAGTGAAAGGAGAGGCTGACAAACACACTCTCTTTGCCTGAGGGAAATCCCATTTTTACAAACCACAGAAAATAGGCTATTTCTTATACTTATTTCTTTGCTAAGTGTTACCACCATTCAAGAGCACATGGACAAGTGGATACAGTTGGAGGCTGAGGAAGCAATAAAGCAAGTCTTTATCTCCTTTATGATATAATTGCTGTATGTAATTGATTTAATATAAATGAAAATGATAAGATTCAGATTTTGGATTTTTTCAGTTCACTCTCATGTGAACTTTTTCATTTTGAGAATCAGTAAGTATTTCAAACCCCTTTGCCTCCCAAGCATTGAGAAAGCTTACATTTCATATTTTTCCCTGGGATTTTTGTAACTTCTTTAGCTGATGTGCTTGACACAGGGAATTAAAGGTAGACTATATAAGTTATAACAACCCAAATCTGGGCTGTATAGGTAATGGCATGGCCTTGTTGATTGAGAGCGTGTATGTGAAAGCACTTAGGCAAGCTCTAATTTGAAATGCAAACGTAAATGATTGTTCATATTTTATTACTATTACTAAAGTTTCATAATAGCTTTTATTTTCTTTGCCACTTTTAGAGTAAAATATGATGGGTTGATACAATACTGATTTGGATTTGTTCTCTTTAAAGTTAATTCTGAAAGCGGTGGTACAGTTCAAGCAGTAGAAACCAAGAAAAGAGTTTAGTATTCTTATTATGACTGAACTGTAATCATTTCTCAGTTATCTGGGCCTCACCAAAACTCTCACATAGTAGATAATTTTTTATTGAAATATAGTTGATGTACAGTATTACATAAGTTGCAGGTGTACAATATAGTGAGTTACAATTTTTAAAGGTTATATTTCATTTATAGTTATTATAAAATATTTGCTATATTCCCCATATTGTACAATATATCCTTGTAGTTCATTTTATATATAGTAGTTTTTACCTCTTTATCCCCTACACTTATATTGCCCCCATCCCCTTTCCTCTCCTAGTGGTAACCACTAGTTTGTTTTCTAAATATATCTGTGTGTCTGCTTCTTTTTTGTTATATTCACTAGTTTATTGTATTTTTTAGATTCCACATATAAGTGACATCATACAGTGTTTGTCTTTCTCTATCTGACTTATTTCACTTAGCATAATAATCTCCAAGTCCATCGATGTTGCTGCAAATGGCAAAATTACATTCTTTTTTATGGCTGAGCAGTATTCCATCATATATATATTTAACCCAGATTTTTGTTTTTTTTTAATCTTGAGTTACATGAGCTGTTTATATATGTTGGATATCAACCTTTATCAGTCATATCATTTGCAAATATTTTCTCCCATTCAATAGGTTGTCTTTTTGTTTGGTCAAGGTTTCCTTTGCTGTGCAAAAGCTTTTAACTTTAATTAGGTCTCATTTATTTATTTTTGCTTTTTATTTCCTTTGCTTTAGGAGACAAATCCAAAAACATATTGCTATGATTTATGTCAAAGAGTGTTCTGCCTATGTTTTCCTCTAGGAGTTTTATGTTTTCTGGTCCTACATTTCAGTCTTTAATTCATTTTGAGTTTAATTTTGTATGTGGTGCTAGAAAATGTTGTATTTTCATTCATTTACTTGTAGCTGTCCAGTTTTCTCAGCACCACTTATTGAAGGGACTGTCTTTTCTCCATTGTATACTCTTGCTTTGTTGTAGATTAATTGATCATAAGTGTGTGGGCTTTTTTTTTTTTCTGGGCCATTTTGTTCCGTTGAGCTATGTGTCTGTTTCTGAGCCAGTACTATACTGTTTTGATTATTGTAGCTTTGTAGTATAGTCTGAAGTCAGGGAGCATGATTCTTCCAGCTCTGTTATCAAGTTGTTTGGGCCATTCAGGATCTTTTGTGTTTCCATACAAATTTTTAAATTATTTGTTCTAGTTCTGTGAAAAATGCCCTTAGTATTTTGATAGGGATTGCATTGGGGATTGTATTGAATCTATAGATTGCCCTGGGTAGTATAGTCATTTTAACAATATTAATTCTTCCAATTCAAAAACAAGGTATATCTTTCCATCTGTGTCCTCTTCAGTGTCTTTCATCAGTGTCTTAGAGTTTTCTGAGTACAAGACTTTTACCTCTTTAGGTAGATTTATTCCTAGGTATTTTATTCTTTTTGATGTGATGGTAAATGGGATTGTTTCCTTAATTTCTCTTTCTAATAGTTTGTTGTTATTGTAGAAATGCAACAGATTTCTTTATATTAGTTTTGTATCCTGCAACCTTACCAAATTCGTTTATGAGCTCTAGTAGTTTTCTGGTGGCAGTTTTAGGATTTTCTTTGTGCAGTGTCAGGGCATCTCAAAATAGTAACAGTTTTACTCCTTCCTTTCCAATTTGGATTCCTTTTATTTATTTTTCTTGTCTGATTGTTGTGGCTAGGACTTCCAATTATATGTTAAATAAAAGTGGTGAGAGCAGGCAGGCACCCTTTTCTTGTTCCTCATCTTAAAGGAAATGCTTTCAGCTTTTCACTGTTGAGTATGATATTAGCTGTGGGTTTTTCATATATGGCTTTTATTATGTTGAGGTAGGTTCCATCTATTCCCACTTTCTGGAGAGTTTTTATCATAGATGGATATCAAATTTTAACAAAAGTATTTTCTGCATTTATTGAGATGATCATATGATTTTTATTCTTCAGTTTGTTAATGATGTGTATCACATTGATTGATTTTTGGATATTGAAAAATCTTTGCATCCCTGGTATGAATCCCACTTGATCATGGTGTATGATACTTTTAATGTATTGCTGGATTTTGTTTGCTAATATTTTGTTGAGGATTTTTGCATCTATGTTCATCAGTGATATTGATCTCTAATTTTCTTTTTTTGTGATATCTTTTTCTGGTTTTGGTATCAGGGTGATGCTGACCTCTTAGAATGAGGTCAGGTGTGTTCTTTCCTCTGTAAATTTTGGAATACTTTGAGAAAGATAGGAGTTAACTCTTCTCTAAATGTTTGGTAGAATTCATCTGTGAAGCCATCTGATCATGGACTTTTATTGGTTGGGAGGTTTTTTGATTATTGATTCAATTTCATTACTGGCAATTGGTCTGTTCATATTTTCTATTTCTTCCTGGTTCAGTCTTGGGAGACTGTACCTTTCTAAGAATTTATCCATTTCTTCTAGGTTGTCCATTTTATTGGCATATAGTTATTCATAGTAATCTCTTATGATCATTTGTATTCCTGTGGGTATTTCTGTATTTGATATGGGTATTTTCTTTGAGGATACCTATTATGAAAAACCTGCTAGAAGGGAAAGGAATGGGCAGCTGTCTAATTAGGTATCCCTAAGTGTCTCTTGAAACATGCCTTCCCAGATCACAGTTTGAGATTTAACTGCTCTACAAATAAGAAAGTGGCTTAGTCACATGTAGATAATTGAGAATTAACTATTCTGTTCTTGATTTGGCTACTGCTTGATGGCTCTGTTCTACATGGTTATTGGACTTTTTTGAATATTTCCAATGATTTTGGCTCAGTAGACATGGTCAGATGTTTCTGTCTCCATACAGGGTGTTGTTTAGCAGATTTTGGAGAAGATGAAGTGGGGTTTGTAGTAGAACCTGATGGATATTGGAAAATTACTCTGTGCAAATGCAAAATGAACGAATCATATTTTGTAATAAAAGGATGGGGGAGGGGTGGAGGAAGAAAGTGGACTGAGCAGACTGAATGGTAAGGTGAAGATTCTTTTTCCCTTGGTGGAAATTCCTTGTCACTCTTGACAGCTTTTGCCTGCATTTGTTTTTCTGTTTTTTTAGCTTCAAAGGCAAGTTTTCAATCATTTGTTTATTATATTCTTAAGAAAATTATAGGCAAGCTCTGTACCTATAACACACAGCCAACTGATGACAAATCTCTCAACTTCTTAAAACAAATTATATCCAGTCCTTTAATTTCTTCTGATGAATGTGATTTTCCAAAATATGTCAGTATTTGTGATTTTTTAAATCAATAACAATGAAAGATAAAAACTCTTTACAATACCTGTCGTAAGTAACAGCTAGAACATCGTCTTTGAAAGTTTTCCCCCCAGTCACCTTCCTTTTTCAGTAAAAGTAACTATTTTCCTTTAGCCATCTTCACCAGTAATATTAAGCATGAGGCATTAATTAAGGCACAATATCATATTAATCTTCATATATCTATAACATTAAAAATTCTTTCCTACCCAGTAAATTGTTACTCTTTCCTTTAAGACTCAACTCATATTGTCCCTATACTTTTTAACAGTTAATCATTTGTCACAGGTTATAATTATGAATTATATAAGTATTTGATTATTGTCTATCTCCACTCCCACCACCACCACTATAAGCACTATGAGATCAGAATCCTTGTCTGTTTTTACACCCTACCAGATAACATGTCTCTTGGTACATAGCACTAAGTAGATGTTAATTAATTAATTAGTCAGAAAATTACTCCAAATATTATATCTTTCTTGAATTCTTCATAATCCCTTCAACCACCACCCTCATCTCCCACCCTGCAGTTAGAATCGAACATTCCCTCTTCTGTATGTAAATGGAAATTTTCAAGTAACTTAAAGGACCAACCATGCATCCATATTTGCCTGGGAATTCCCCAGTTCATGCCTATTGTTCTGACGTAATTATTAGTAATGATCCTTCATTCTCAAAATTGTCCCCACTTGAACTAAAATTGATATGATCACCCTCTATAGAATTGTGTTTCAGCATTCCCTAGGGCCATTTCTAGTCATTTTTAAAATTAGTTTGAGAGTTCTTTGAGGACAGGATCAGTTCTGATCTCTCCTTCTAGACCCAGGGCTTATCACAGTTTCTGGCACTCAGCGATTGTTCTTTTGAATGAAAAGACTTTCCTGCTATCTTTGCCTCAAGAAGTTTGCATTGTAAAACAACACAAAACAAACACAAAAAAACACATGATACTTACACACCTACGTAGGTTTTAGGACAGACAACCAGCATTTCTCTTAAAAACTTGCTTAAGGCTTTAAAAAGTAAATCAAAGTTTATGTCTGCCAAGTCATTTATTTATCTTCTATCTTAGGTTATTGAGTAAGAAACTTTCACAGTAATAACTAGACATTTGGTCTGCTAGCTAAGAGCAGTCAAACTTATCTTTTACAGGTACCTGTCATTTGCCAGGAAAATATACATTTAGTCTTATAAACAGTTCTTGTTAAGTGACTTTGGAGCTTTGAATAAATGCAAGAGGAAAGTTTTCAATTTCCTGTGTGCACTAGAAATTATTTTCAAGAGAATAAAATGTAAGTCAGTAGTAAATATGGAACTTATAAAGGAAATAGGATTTAAAATTTATATAACAAAGATTAATGGAGAAGTGACAGTGAAATGGGTGTCTATGTGTCTATTCATTAAGGGAAAAATTTGAAGTAACAAGTGGTGATATAATCATTAGAGAAGTCATATGCTGCCTGAATGTCAGGTCTGAGATGTCAATTCTGTGTGCATATGTTGTTTCCAAACGTGACTTTCCTAAGATAAGTATGCAGTTATCTATATTATTCTTAGATAAAACTACTGATGAATTTTCTTCTTGTTTAAATGAATAGAATTAAAGTGTAACTGGAAAACCCTAGTACACTAATTACATAGATAGTCTGGTTTTAGATTAGTGAGCACAGCTGCTATCTGAAGAGCTTATCAATGCTCACAGGTCTATAGTCTTGCCTCACTGTCAATCTTCTCTTTTTTTAAACCAAACTTCTGGTGGTGTCTGTTGTACCCTTTACATATATTGAGAGCCTACTATGTTCTGTTCACTTTTCTAAGCACTCTCCTTACTCATTTTATGTAATCCTTGTTCTGTGAGGTAACTATCCGTATCCTCATTTCATATATGAGGAAACCGAGGCTCAAAGTAAAGGAAACACCTTGGACAGGTTAGAACTCAAACCTGAGGGGACAGATGATGTAGGTGAAAGGAGTTTAGAAATAAAATGCCCCTATTTCTCTTCTGTAATTAATGTTCTTTTCAAATATTCTAGTTTCTCATGCAAATTAAGTTGATTTTCTCCTTTTTACAATATAATAAATACAATTACAGTAGATAAAAGAGGCTGCAGATACAATTCATGAGTGTGCACACACCTTTTTTTCTTGTCTGGAGCACACGTCTCTATTCGTGACTCTTATAGCCAGCTTCAATTGCTTTAAAGCAATTTTAATGGTTTACCAGTCTCCCCAGTAGATGGGGACCCTGATATTTTGCAAAAAGTAATGCTGGAGAAGTTGTCCTCTTCAGGAGTGGAGTTCAGCTTTAGCTAGAAGAATATGGTGTGGTATTCGGAGAATTTACCTGGCAGAAAGTAAAAAAGAGTTCTTAAAAGATGTGTATGTTTCTGCACCCTGTTGAAATGCCATGTTTCTCTTCCTTCATTTTTGTGATAAGCAGTTAACTTTAGATATGACTTTTGTGTGTGGGGGGGAATTAAACCACTATGACTATCACTGAAAATTTTGTGTCTAGATTTAGTAGAGAATTAGAGACACTTAGATGGCTCTGTAGTGCAATGGATAGTGCATCGGACTTCTCGAGACTCTATTTTTTTAATGTGAGTCCAATCATTTTTTATTGAATTATAGTTGATGTGCAATATTATGTTAGCTTCAGGTTTACAACTTAATGATTTGACATTTAAATACATTACAAAATTATCACCCCAAAATTCTAATAACCATCTGTCACCATACAAAATTATTACGACATTATTGACTATATATTCCTTATGCTGTGTATTGGATCCCTGTGACATTTATTTTATTATTGGAAGTCTGTACTTCTTAATCCTCTTCACCTATTTCACCCAACCCCTCACCCTCACCACCCAGCCCCAGCCAGCAACCACGAGCTTGTTCTCTGTATCTATTGGTCTGTTTCTGTTTTGTTATGTTTATTCATTTGATTTGTTTTTTAGATCCCACATATAAGTGAAATTTACAGTATTTGTCTTTCTTTGTCTGACTTATTTCACTTAACATAATACCTTCTAAGGAATTCCCTGGAGGTCCAGTGGTTAGGACTCCATGCTTTCACTGCCAAGGACCCAGGTTTGATACCTGGTCAGGAAACTAAAAACAAACAAAAAACAACAACAAAAATAATACCTTCTAGGTTCATTCATGTTGTCTCAAAAGGCAAGATTTCATTAATTTTTATAGCTGAATAATATTCTGTGTGTGTGTGTGTGTGCGTGTATACACAAATATATCTCACACCTCTTTTATCCATTCATCTATTGATAGACACTTAAGTTGTTTTCATAGCTTGGTTGCTGTAAATAATGTTGCAATGAACATAAGGGTGCATATATCTTTTTGAATTGGTGTTTTTGCTTACTTTGTGTAAATATCCAGAAGTGGAAATGCTGGTAGTTCTATTTTTAATTTTTTGGGGAACCTCCATGCTATTTTCCATATTGGCTGTGCCAAGTTACATTCTCACCAACAGTGCAGGAGTATTCCCTTTTCTTCACATCCTCACCAGCACTAGTTAGTTGTTGTCTTTTTGATGATAGCCATCCTGATAGGTGTGAGGTGATAGGTGTGAGGTGATATTGTGGTTTTGATGCATTTTGTTGATGATTAATGAAGTTAGGGATCTTTTCATATCTCTGACCAGTTTTTAATCAGAAAGTTTGGGGCTTTTTGTTATTGAGTTGTATGAGTTCTTTATATATTTTGAATATTAAGCCCTTATCTAACATGTCATTTGCAAATATCTTCTCTGATTCAGTAGGTTGCTTTTCTTTTGTTGATAGTGCACAAGCACTTTTTAGTTTGATGTAGTCTCATTTGTTTATTTTTTTCTTTTGTTGCCCTTGCCTGAGGACACAGATCCAAAAAATGTTGCTAAGACTGTTGTCAAAAAGCATACTGCTTATGTTTTCTTCTAGGTGTTCTATGGTTTCAAGTCTTACACTTAAATCTTTAATCCATTTTGAATTTATTTTTGTATATGGTGTAAGAAATTAGTCCAGTTTGATTCTTTTACATGCAGGTGTCCAGTTTTCCCAACACCATTTATTGAAGAGGCTGTCTTTTCCCTATTGTATATTCTTGTCTCCTTTGTCATAAATTAATTGACCCAATAGACTTTGGTTTATTCTTTGGCTCTCTATTCTCTCCCATTGATCTATGTGTCTGTTTTTGTACCAATACCACACTATTTTAATTACTATAAATTTTTAGTAAAGTTTTAAGTCAAGGAGCATAATACATCCAGCTTTGTTCTTTTTTCTCAAAATTGCTTTGGCTATTCAGTGCCTTTTTTGGTTCCATATAAATTTTAGAATTATTTATTCTAGTTCTGTGAAAACTACCATTAATGTTTTGATAGGGATTGCATTGAATCTGTAGATTGCTTTGTGTAGTATGGAAATTTTAACAATATTAATTTTTCCAATCCATGAGCAAGGTATATCTTTCATTTGTTTGTGTTGTTTTCAATTTCTTTCATCAGTATCTTATCCTGTTCAGAATACAGGTCTTTCACTGCCCTGGTTAAATTTATTTCTAGGTATTTGATTCTTTTTGATGCAATTGTAAATGGGATTGTTTTGTTAATTTCTCTTTCTGATAGATGGTTTTTAGTGTATAGAAACATTAGAGATTTCTGTATATTAATTTTGTATCCTGCAACTTTATCTCATTTGTCAGTTCTAATAGCTTTTTTGGTGGAGTCTTCAGGGTTTCTATATATAGTATAATGTCATCTGCAAGAGGTTTTACTTCTTTCTTTCCAATTTGGATTACTTTTATTTCTTTTTCTTATATGATTGCTGTGGCTAGAGCTTCCAATACTGTGTTGAATAAAAGTGGTGAGAGTAGGCCAACTTGTCTTGTTCCTGATCTTGGAGGAAATGCTTTCTGGTTTTCACAATTGAGTATAATGTTGGTTGTTGGGGTATATATGGCCTTTATTATGTTGAGGTATCTTAACTCTATACCCACTTTCTGGAGAGTTTTTATCATAAACAGATGTTAAATTTTGTCAAAAGCTTTTTATGCATCAATTGAAGTGATCATATGATTTTTATTCTTCAATTTGTTAATGTGGTATATCACATTGATTAATTTGCAGATATTGAAAAATCCTTGCATCCCTGGGATAAATCCCACTGGATCATGGTGTGTGAACCTTTTAGCTTAGTGTTGAATTTAGTTTGCTAATATTTTGTTGAGTGTTTTTGCATTTATGTTTATCAGTGATTTTGGCCTGTAATTTTCTTTTTTATGTTGTCTTTGTCTAGTTTTGTTATCAGGGTAATGCTGGCTTGGAAGCAGCATTGAAAGCATTCCCTCCTCTTCAACTTTCTGGAATAGTCTGAGAAGGAGAGGCAGTAACTCTTTTAAAAATGTTTACCTGTGAAGCCATCTTATGCTGGACTTTTGTTTGATGGGAGGTTTTTAATTACAGATTTAATTTCATTACTGGCAATTGGTCTGTTCATATTTTTATTTATTCCTGATTCAGTCTTGAGAAACTGTGTTTCTAGGAATTTATCCATTTCTTTCAGGTTGTCCACTTTTTGGCATATAATTTTTTGTAGAAATTTCTTATAATTCTTTGTATTTCTGTGCTGTCAGTTGTAACATCTTTTTCACTTCTGATTTTATTTATTTAGGCCCTCTCTGTCTCTTTTGTTTGATGAGTCTGGCTAAAGTTTTATCAATTTTGTATATCTTTTCAAAGAACCAGGCCTTACTTTCATTGATTTTTCCATTGTTTTTTAGTCTGTATTTCATTTATTTCTGCTCTAATCTTTATTATTCATTTCTTTCTACTAACTCTGGGTTTTGTTTCTTCTTAATTTTCTAGTTCCTTTAGTTTAGATTCTTTACTTGAGACTTTTCTTGTTTCCTGAGGCAGGCTTGCATCACTATAAACTTCCCTCTTACAACTGCTTTGCTTCAGTCCCATAGATATTTGTATCATTGTGTTTACATTTTTATCTCAAAATATTTTTTATTTTCTATTTGATTTCTTCAATGACCTATTGGTCATTTAGTAACATGCTGTCTAGACTCCATGTGTTCAATTATTTTCTTTTAGTTGTTTATGTTGTAGTAAATTTTATAGTCTCATATCATTGTGGTCTGAAAAGATGCTTGGTAATATTTCAAGAGTCCAATCATTATAAGCAGAAAAATATAATGTCAGACAACTGTAGTTTCTTAGGAAGAAAACACTGTGTTCTAAAATACTTTTTCATAAGTTTACTAAACATGATTATGGTATGTGTGTTTATTTGTAGGAACTGGTAACATCTAAACATAACAAACCAAACAGGCAAACCCTTGTGCCATCACTACCACCCCATTTTACACAAAGGGAGGCCAATGTACATGGATTCCAAGAAGGCTAAAAAGAAAAAGAGCTGATTAGACCTCAGATTGCCCACTAAACGGGATGACGGCCACAGCTGCAGTGGAAACACCAAAAATGAAGAAGAATGCCTCCAAGGAAGAGAAGCAGCAGCCTAAGCAAGAGAACACAGAGCAGCATAATGCTGATTCTGAAGAGTTGAACTCTGAGAGTGACCCTGAACAGATGAGCCTTAAAAGCAGCAGTAATGACAACAGCTGCCAACCTGGAGATGTTCAGTTGAAGAAAAAGGATATTCCCTCTAAGCCACACCGCCAGCTTTGTAGATCACCCTGCCTAGATCATCCAAGCTTCTCCCAGAGTAGCATTCTACAGGATGGGAAGCTTGACTTGGAAAAAGAATACCAAACCAAGATGGATTTTGCTTTAAAGCTGGGCTATGCAGAGGAACAGATTCAATTAGTACTGAATAAGCTGGGTCCAGAATCGCTTATTAATGATGTACTGGCAGAACTTGTCAGACTTGGAAACAAAGGTGATTTGGAAGGGCAAGTCAACTTGAGTTTGTTAGTGCCTCGGGGTCCCAGCTCCAGAGAAGTTGCAAGCCCTGAACTGTCTCTTGAAGATGAAATAGACAACAGTGACAATTTGAGACCAGTTGTCATAGATGGAAGTAATGTGGCAATGAGGTAAGACTGGTATATTTTCTTTCTCTTTCTTTAAAACTGCCCTGTATGCAGACATTGCTTAGCAGACTATCTAGAGGTACATTTCAATATACAGTTCTATATAATCTTCATAGCAACTTTATTTTACAGATGAGAAAACTAGAGCTCGGCAAGGTTAAATGACTTCCTTGCGAACACTTGATATAGGTAATATGTAGCAAAGTGAGGATTTAAGTTTTCTGGCTTCAGATGAATGAAATGAAATTAACATTTGTAATCTATTTTGTGCCAAGTACTTTGCATATATGATTTAACTTGCAGGTGAGCCAACTCAAGTTCAGAGGTTAAGTAACCGCCAAGGTTACACAAGTAATAAATGGCAGTTTGTATTAAAACCTGAATCTGACTCCAATGCTCCTTCTGCAATATCATGCAACAGTATGTGGCTATTAATGTTATTAAGAATATTTGACATTGGGCTTCTCTTGTGGTGCAGTGGTTGAGAGTCCGCCTGCTGAAGCAGTGGACGCGGGTTCATGCCCCGGTCAGGGAGGATCCCACATGCCGCAGAGCAGCTGGGCCCGTGGGCCATGGCCGCTGAGCCTGTGAGTCCAGAGCCTGTGCTCTGCGGCGGGAGAGGCCACAGCAGTGAGAGGCCTGTGTACCGCAAGAAAAAAAAAAGAATATTTGACACGGTTTCTATTTTTTTTAACATCTATATTGGAGCATAATTGTTTTACAATGGTGTGTTAATTTCTGCTTTATAAAAAAGTGAATCAGTTATACATATACATATGTTCCCATATCTCTTCCTTTTTTTTTAATAGTTATCTTTTATTTATTTATTTTTGGCTGTGTTGGGTCTTCGTTTCTGTGCGAGGGCTTTCTCTAGTTGTGGCAAGCGGGGGCCACTCTTCATCGTGGTGCATGGGCCTCTTCACTATCGTGGCCTCTAAGGTTGCAAAGCACAGGCTCCAGACGTGCAGGCTCAGTAGTTGAGCTCACGGGTCTAGTTGCTCTGTGGCATGTGGGATCTTCCAAAACCAGGGCTCGAACCCGTGTCACCTGCATTAGCAGGCAGATTCTCAACCACTGCTCCACCAGGGAAGCCAATCTCTTCCCTCTTGTGTCTCCCTCCCTTCCACACTCCCTATCCCACCCCTCTAGGTGGTCACAAAGCACCGAGCTGATCTCCCTGTGCTATGCAGCTGCTTCCCACTAGCTATCTATTTTATGTTTGGTAGTGTATATATGTCCATGCCACTCACTCACTTTGTCACATCTTACCCTTCCCCCTCCTCTTATCCTCAAGTCCATTCTCTAGTAGGTCTGTGTCCTTATTCCCATCTTACCCCTAGGTTCTTTGTGACATTTTTTTTCTTAGACACCATATATATGTGTTAGCATAAGGTATTTGTTTTCTCTTTCTCACTTACTTCACTCTATGACAGACTCTAGGTTCATCCACCTCACTACAAATAACTCAATTTCATTTCTTTTTATGGATGAGTAATATTCCATTGTATATATGAGCCACATCTTTATTCATTCATCTGTTGATGGACACTTAGGTTAATTCCATGTCCTGGCTGTTGTAAATAGAGCTGCAATGAACATTTAGGTACATGACTCTCTTTGAATTATGGATTTCTCAGGGTGTATGCCCAGTAGTGGGATTGCTAGGTCATATGGTAGTTCTATTTTTACATTTTCAAGGAACTTCCATACTGTTCTCCATAGTGGCTGTATCTATTTACATTCCAACCAACAGTGTAAGAATGTTCCCTTTTCTCCACACCCTCTCCAGCATTTATTGTTTCTAGATTTTTGGATGATGGCCATTCTGACTGGTGTGAGATGATATCTCATTGTAGTTTTGATTCACATTTCTCTAATGATTAATGATGCTGAGCATTCTTTCATGTGTTGCTGGCAATCTGTATATCTTCTTTGGAGAAATGTCTATTTAGGTCTTCTGCCCATTTTGGATTGGATTGTTTGGTTTTTGTTATTCAGCTGTATGAGCTGCTTGTAAATTGTGGATATTAATCCTTTGTCAGTTGCTTCATTAGCAAATACTTTCTCCCATTCAGAGGGTTTTCTTTTGGTCTTGTTTATGGTTTCCTTTGCTGGCCAAAAGCTTTGAAGTTTCATTAGGTCCCATTTGTTTATTTTTGTTTTTATTTCCATTTCTCTAGGAGGTGGGTCAAAAAGGATCTTGCTGTGATTTATGTCATAGAGTGTTTTGCCTATGTTTTCTTCTAAGAGTTTGATGGTGTCTGGCCTTACATTTAGGTCTTCAATCCATTTTGAGTTTATTTTTATGTATGGTGTTAGGGAGTGTTCTAATTTCATTCTTTTACATGTCCAGTTTGCCCAGCACCACTTATTGAAGAGGTTGTCTTTTCTACACTGTATATTCTTGCCTCCTTTATCAAAGATAAGGTGACCATATGTGCATGGGTTTATCTCTGGGCTTTCTATCCTGTTCCATTGATCTATATTTCTGTTTTTGTGCCAGTCCCATACTGCCTTGATTACTGTAGCTTTGTAGTATAGTCTGAAGTCAGGGAGCCTGATTCCTCCAGCTCCATTTTTCGTTCTCAAGATTGCTTTGGCTATTAGGGGTCTTTTGTGTTTCCATGAAAATAGTGAAATATTTGCTTCTAGTTCTGTGAAAAATGCCAGTGGTAGTTTGATAGGGATTGCATTGAATCTGTAGATTGCTTTGGGTAGTAGAGTCATTTTCACAATGTTGATTCTTCCAGTCCAAGAACATGGTATATCTCTGCATCTAGTTGTATCAACTTTAATTTTTTTCAGCAGTGTCTTATAATTTTCTGCATACAGGTCTTTTGTCTCCTTAGGTAAGTTTATTCCTAGATATCTTATTCTTTTTTGAAATGGTAAATGGGAGTGTTTTCTTAATTTCACTTTCAGATTTTTCATCATTAGTGTATAGGAATGCCAGAGATTTCTGTGCATTAATTTTGTATCCTGCTACTTTACCAAATTCATTGATTAGATCTAGTAGTTTTCTGGTAGCTCCTTTACGATTCTCTATGTATAGTATCATGTCATCTGCAAACAGTGACATCTTTAATTCTTCTCTTTTGATTTGGATTCCTTTTATTTCTTTTACTTCTCGGATTGTTGTAGCTAAAACTTCCAAAGCTATGTTGAATAAGAATGTGAGAGTGGGCAACCTTGTCTTGTTCATTATCTTATTGGAAATGGTTTCAGCTTTTCACCATTGAGGATGATGTTGACTGTGGGTTTGTCATATGTGGCCTTTATTATGTTGAGGTAAGTTCCCTCTATGCCCACTTTCTGCAGGGTTTTTATCAAAAATGGGTGTTGAATTTTGTCGAAAGCTTTCTCTGCATCTGTTGAGAGGATCATATGGTTTTTCTTCTTCAATTTGTTAATGTGGTATATCACGTTGATTGATTTGCGTATATTGAAGAATCCTTGCATTCCTGGACGAAACCCCACTTTCTCATGGTGTATGATCCTTTTAATGTGCTGTTGGATTCTGTTTGCTAGTATTTTGTTGAGGATTTTTGCATCTATATTCATCAGTGATATTGGCCTGTAGTTTTCTTTCTTTGTGACATCTTTGTCTGGTTTTGGTATCAGGGTGATGGTGGCCTCGTAGAATGATTTTGGGAGTGTTCTTCCCTCTGCTATATTTTGGAAGAGTTTGAGCAGGATAGGTCTTATCTGTTCTCTAAATGTTTGATAGAATTTGCCTGTGAAGCCATCTGATCCTGGGCTTTTGTTTGTTGGAAGATTTTTAATCATGGTTGCAATTTCAGTGCTTGTGATTGGTCTGTTCGTATTTTCTGTTTCTTCCTGGTTAAGTCTCGGCAGGTGGTGCATTTCTAAGAATTTTTCCATGTCTTCCAGGTTGTCCATTTTATTGGCATAGAGTTGCTTGTAGTAATCTTTCATGATTCTTTGTATTTCTGCAGTGTCAGTTGTTACTTCTTTTTCATTTCTAATTCTATTGATTTGAGTCTTCTCCCTTTTTTTTTTTGATAAGTCTGGCTAATGGTTTATCAATTTTGTTTATTTTCTCAAAGAACCAGGTTTTAGTTTCATTGATCTTTGCTATCGGTTCCTTCATGTATTTCTGATCTGATCTTTATGATTTCTTTCCTTCTGCTAACTTTGGGGTTTTTTTTTTTTTGTTTTTCTTTCTCTAATTGCTTTAGGTGCAAAGTTAGGTTGTTTATTTGAGCTGTTTCCTGTTTCTTGCGGTAGGATTTTATTTCTATAAACTTCCCTCTTTGAACTGTTTTTGCTGCATCCCATATGTTTTGGATCATCGTGTCTCCATTGTCATTTGTTTCTAGGTATTTTTTTATTTCTTCAGTGATCACTTGGTTATTAAGTAGTGTATTGTTTAGCCTCCATGTGTTTGTATTTTTTACAGATCTTTTCCTGTAATTGATATCTAATCTCATAGCATTGTGGTCAGAAAAGATAATTGATATGATTTCAATTTTCTTAGATTTACCAAGACCTGATTTGTGACCCAAGATATGATCTAACCTGGAGAATGTTCCCTGAGCACTTGAGAAAAATGTGTATTCTGTTGTTTTTGGATGGAATGTCTGACAAATATCAATTAAGTCCATCTTGTTTAATCATTTACAGCTTGTTTTTCCTTATTTGATTTCATTTTGGATGATCTGTCCATTGGTGAATGTGGGGTGTTAAGGTCCCCTACTATGATTGTGTTACTGTCGATTTCCCCTTTCATGGCTGTTAGTATTTGCCTTATGTACTGAGGTGCTCCTATGTTGGGTGCATAAATATTTACAATTGTGATATCTTCTTCTTGGTTTTATCCCTTGATCATTATGTAGTGTCCTTCTTTGTCTCTTGTAATAGTCTTTATTTTAAAGTCTATTTTGTCTGATATGAGAATTGTTACTGCAGCTTTCTTTTGATTTCCATTTGCATGGAATATCTTTTTCCATCCCCTCAATTTCACCCTCTGTGTGTCCTTAGGTCTGAAGTGGGTCTCCTATAGAACATAGGAGAGGCATATATATGGGTCTTGTTTTTGTATCCATTCAGCCAGTCTGTGTCTTTTGGTGGGAGCGTTTAATCCATTTACATTTAAGGTAATTACTGATATGTATGTTCCTATTCCTATATTCTTAATTGTTTTGGGTTTGTTATTGTAGGTATTTTCTTTCTCCTGTGTTTCTTGCCTAGAGAAGTTCCTTTAGCATTTGTTGTAAAGCTGGTTTGATGTTGCTGAATTCTCTCAGGTTTTGCTTGTCTGTAAAGCTTTTAATTTCTCCATCAAATCTGAATGAGATCTTTGGTGGGTAGAGTAATCTTAGTTGTATGTTTTTCTCCTTCATCACTTTAAATATGTCCTGCCACTCCCTTCTGGCTTGCAGAGTTTCTGCTGAAAGTTCAGCTGTTAACCTTATGGGGATTCCCTTGTGTGTTATTTGTTGTTTTTCCCTTGCTGCTTTTAATATGCTTTCTTTGTATTTAATTTTTGACAGTTTGATTAATATGTGTCTTGGCGTATTTCTCCTTGGATTTATCCTGTATGGGACTCTCTGTGCTTCCTGGACTTGATTAACTATTTCCTTTCCCATATTAGGGAAGTTTTCAACTATAATTTCTTCAAATATTTTCTCAGCCCCTTTCTTTTTCTCTTCTTCTTCTGGGACCCCTATAATTCGAATGTTGGTGTGTTTAATATGTCCCAGGTGTCTCTGAGACTGTCCTCAGTTCTTTTCATTCTTTTTTCTTTACTCAGCTCTGCAATAGTTATTTCCACTATTTTATCTTCCAGGTCACTTATCCGTTCTTCTGCCTCAGTTATTCTGCTATTGATCCCTTCTAGAGTATTTTTAATTTCATTTATTGTGTTGTTCATCATTGCTTGTTTCCTCTTTAGTTCTTCTACGTCCTTGTTAAATGTTTCTTGCATTTTCTCTATTCTATTTCCAAGATTTTGGATCATCTTTACTATCATTATTCTGAATTCTTTTTCAGGTAGACTGCCTATTTCCTCTTCATTTGTTAGGTCTGGTGGGTTTTTCCTTGCTCCTTCATCTGCTGTGTGTTTTTCTGTTTTCTCATTTTGCTTATCTTACTGTGTTTGTGGTCTCCTTTTCGCAGGCTGCATCTTTGTAGTTCCCGTTATTTCTGTTGTCTCTCCTCAGTGGGTAAAGCTGTTTCAGTGGGTTTTGTAGGCTTCCTGGTGTAGGGGACTAGTGCCTGTGTTCTGGTGGATGAGGCTGGATCTTGTCTTTCTGGTGGGCAGGTCCACTTCTGCTTGTGTGTTTTGGGGTGTCTGTGGACCTATTATGATTTTAGGCAGCCTCTCTGCTAATGGATAGGGCTGTGTTCCTGTCTTGCTAATTGTTTGGCATTGGGTATCCTGCACTGTAGCTTGCTGGTCATTGAGTGAAGCTGGGTGTTTGTGTTGAGATGGAGACCTCTGGGAGATTTTTGCTGTTTGATATTACGTGGAGCTGGGAGGTATCTTATGGACCAGTGTCCTGAATTTGGCTCTCCCACCTCAGAAGCACAGCACCGACTCCTGGCTGGAGCACCAAGAGCCTTTCATCCACATGGCTCAGAATAAAAGGGAGAAAAAAATAGAAA